>NC_066583.1:593726461-594388864 GCF_024323335.1 Lathyrus oleraceus | reverse complement strand
ACCACGCTACCTTTGAAGGCGAGAAAGTTTAAGAGTTTGGTTTTCTTTTAACAAATCATAGAACATAAAATTTACCCAATTTCGATTTTATATGCCTCTCATTCCGCTGTGTTATAAATCGATGATATTACCTATCAAATATAGTTGATAAATCGTATAAAAATGATTTTCAAATTTACTAAATAAAATATATAAGTATATCATAATGCAGTGAACAAGGATCGAACACGTGACCTTAGATCTTCAGTCTGACGCTCTCCCAACTGAGCTATCCCCACTAGTCATTCTTTTAGGCTACTTAGTGATATATTTTGTGTATGATACATTAATTGTTAATTTTCTACTATGAGATGATTGTAAACGAATGAAAAATACGAATAATGTTATTTTGACACAAAATTTTGACCAAAATTAGATGTTAGTCACAAATTTCATATGTCATTAATGTTAATTTGAATGATGGGTCTTAAAGATAACAAGGTCCTTTAACTTATTAACCTTAAACATGATTCAATGAACCACACATTTTAATTTTATTTTAAGTGTTCAAATACAGATATGTGTTTTTGAATCATCCAAATTTTGTTGAGGATAATGGTTTTAAACTGATTGGTTATTTATGTTGTGTATGTCGTAATGAGCTCCTAAGAAATTTAGTATTCACTAGACTTCAACTAATTGTGTAAAATTTTTAATATTAGTATTGCATTAACCATATAGCTTTATTTTTTTTAATTTGTGTTAGATTTATGAAATAAAGCAAAACCGTTATAATTGGTCCAACATGAGTGGGTCGCGTTCATTGTGTTTAAGGCCGTGTGTCATCCCGATGTGAAAGTGAAACTTACAAAATTGATAAAATTCAAAATGCTGACCAAAAATAATACGACTCCAATTATCTAACCAACTCCTACAGGACATGACTTTCTTCAGAATGTATATAATGATATAGAACTCAACACTTTTGTCACAATATAAAAGCAATATGTATCTTTAAATCGTATCAATTCAAATCCCTTAAGCTTTATGATAAGATAGTAATAGGGTCATCACTTTACCTTTGAAGGCGAGAAAGTTTAAGAGTTTGGTTTTCGTTTAACAAATCATAGAACATAAAATTTACCCAATTTCGATTTTATATGCCTCTCATTCCGCTGTGTTATAAATCGATGATATTACCTATCAAATATAGTTGATAAATCGTATAAAAATGATTTTCAAATTTACTAAATAAAATATATAAGCATATTATAATACGGTGAACGTGGATCGAACACGTGACCTTAGATCTTCAGTCTGACGCTCTCCCAGAAGAGCTATCCCCGCTAGTCACTCTTTTGGGCTACTTAGTGATATATTTTGTGTATGATACATTAATTGTTAATTTTCTACTCTGAGATGATAGTAAACGAATGAAAAACACGAATAATGTTATTTTGACACAAATTTTTGACCTAAATTAGATGTTAGTCACAAATTTCATATGTCATTAATGTTAATATGAATGATGGGTCTTAAAGATAACAAGGTCCTTTAACTTATTAACCTTAAACATGATTCAATGAACCACACATTTTAATATTATTTTAAGTGTTAAAATACAGATATATGTTTTTGAATCATCCAAATTTTGTTGAGGTTAATGGTTTTAAACTGATTGGTTATTTATGTTGAGTATGTCGTAATGAGCTCCTAAGAAATTTAGTATTCACTAGTGTCATACGGTGAACTGACTTTGGGTGTTTTGCTTTTAATCGCAATGTCGCGGATAGCAAGAGTCGCCACCGACTTTTCTTTTATCCAATAAGGAAAGGTGGAAAAGAACAGGAAAGACCTTAATTAGATTTTGGGTTCGGGAGGTACATTATACAAAGGGAAGGTGTTAGCACCCTTTGTATCCATGGTTATCCATGGGCTCTTAATTGCTTGATCACTTATGTTTGTCTGAAAAAGTGGTTGTGAATTGTTTAGAAAATGTTTTGAAAAGAGAGTTTAACTTTGCAATGATTCTCGTATGAATGTATACAAAGTGGTTATCTCGTTTAGTTTTGAAAGTCGTTTAGAAAAATATAACTCGGCAATGATTCTAGTACGAATGTATGCCAAGTGGTGATTTTCTAATGGGGGTTTTGAAAGGTGTAAGGTGTGAAAAGTAGTTTTAAGTTGTGAATAAGCAATTAAGAGTTATACCTATCCAAGGTCTTTGCGGGCATTTCCTATCCTTATGAGGGTAAAACTGTCTTTACTATTGAGAAGTAAGTAGTTTTATCCTTTGGATGTAGAAGGGTCATCGAAGGGTCATTGATTGGTCATCGAAGGCAACAGTTGTGAGGATACCTTAGCATTCGAAGGGACGATCATCATTTAACCGTAGGCTACACCGAAGGGTCATCGAGGGACAAAATCGTATTTTCGAAGGCAACATCCGAGGGACCATGATTTATTTTATGATGATTTAACCGAAGGGTCTTTGCTAAGTGTATCCCCATATTCGCGGGACATGACCGTAATACCGTAATCATAGGGTAACAAAAGAGAGGTCCAAGATCACTTATTAAAAGGCAAAGTTTTACGATTAATTATATAGCCGTAATCAATTAGGTAATTAGGTCCACATTAACATCGATGAAATCAATACATTAAAATCAACTAGAGAATTTAGGATGAATCTCCACATTAAAATTAAGTAGTTCAGAATCCATCTCCATAGGGATATCCCACACATAAGGTGGAATACCTAGCCGGCCATTTCCCCGGGAATATGTAAACCTTTACACAATTCAGCACACGGGTTAGAGCATCAAGGTAAAGTAACATTGAAAATTGCACCGCAAAATAAACACAACAGTCATAAAGTCAGGCCAGATAATGCAGAATTATAATGAAGCTCGATTGGACAAACATAAGGCAGAACAGAAAAGGAACAAAGCAGCCACTGTCTCGTTCGCTCCTGCTTCGCCTAGCGAAGGCTTAGCGAGTACTCGCTACAAGCTCGCTTAGCGATGTGCTAGCGAGCGGCTGCTGGTTTTGAATTTGATAGCAGCATGATCTCCGGAACCCTGAACTTTGTGGCATTGAATTACAGGGATAGCATGGATAAACATTCAGGATATTCAAGCATATTTAAATTCGCATGTGAAATCAAATTACATATCCGGAAATTTAATCATGATGCCTTATGTATGTAGAGATTATCGATTAAAAGCATAAAACATTAGAGATACGCAAACCTGTTTGCAACCGAGCTGCGATGTTGAAGGGACTGATCACTCTTGGTATCGGATGGCGTTGGGCGACGGTAGCCTCGGCGCGGATGAGCGGCCTTCAGGGTTTCTTTACTCGGAATACTCTAAGTTGATCTTCAGGGTTTCTATGCCAGGGTTTCCGTCCGTCTTCCTCTCCGTTTTCGTTCCCCCCCTCTTTCTGACTGAAGCTTGGCTATTTATAATGCTCTTGTTGTGACCTAATGGGCTCAGAATGAAGCCCAAAAATTCTGATGTTCGCAAGCTTCGCTAGGCGAGCGTGTAGCGAAGGTTCGCTAGGCGAGCGTGTAGCGAAGGTTCGCTAGGCGAAGGAATTGCTCGCCTAGCGAGCAGGCCAGTTTGGGCCATTTTCTGGATTGGGTCTGTAGTGAGCTGGGCTTTTGTTCCTTTAAGGTCAGTGCCTTGCAGAATAAGTTGGAGTGCTTCGAGAAATGTTTTGCAAGATTAGTGGGCAAATTTTGGGGTATGACAACTAGACTTCAACTAATTGTGTAAAAATTTTCATATTAGTATTGCATTAACCATATAGCTTTATTTTTTTTATTTGTGTTAGATTTATGAAATAAAGCAAAACCATTATAATTGGTCCAATATGAGTGGGTCGCGTTCATTGTGTTTAAGGTCGTGTGTCATCACGATGTGAAAGTGAAACTTACAAAATTGATAAAATTCAACATGCTGACCAAAAATAATACGACTCCCATTATCTAACTTATTCCTACAGGACATGACTTTCTTTAGAATGTATATAATGATATAGAACTCAACACTTTTGTCACAATACAAAAGCAATATGTATCTTTAAATAGTATCAATTCAAATCCCTTAAGCTTTATGATAAGATAGTAATAGGGTCAAAACTTTACCATTGAAGGCGAGAAAGTTTAAGAGTTTGGTTTTCGTTTAACAAATCATAGAACATAAAATTTACCCAAATTCGATTTTATATGCCTCTCATTCCGCTGTGTTATAAATCGATGACATAACCTATCAAATATAGCTGATAAATCGTATAAAAATGATTTTCAAATTTATAAAATAAAATATATAATCATATTATAATGCGTTGAACATGCATCAAACACGGGACCATCAGATCTTCAGTCTGGTGCTCACCCAACTCAACTCTCCCCGCTAGTCATTCTTTTGGGCTACTTAGTGATATATTTTGTGTATGATACATTAATTGTTAATTTTCTACTCTGAGATGATAGTAAACGAATGAAAAATAAGAATAATGTTATTTTGACACAAAATTTTGACCTAAATTAGATGTTAGTCACAAATTTCATTTGTCATTAGTGTTAATTTGAATGATGGGTCTTAAAGATAACAAGGTCCTTTAACTTATTAACCTTAAACAGTATTTAATGAACCACACATTTTAATATTATTGTAAGTGTTGAAATATAGATATGTGTCTTTCAATCATCCAAGTTTTATTGAGGTTAATGGTTTTAAACTGATTGGTTAATTAGTTTGAGTATGTTGTAATGAGCTCCTAAGAAATTTAGTTTTCATTACACTTCAACTAATTGCGTACATTTTTTCATATTAGTATTGCATTAACCATATAGCTTTAGTTATTTAATTTGTGTTAGATTTATGAAATAAAGCAAAACCATTATAATTGTTCCAATATGAGTGGGTCGCATTCATTGTGTTTAAGGCCGTGTGTCATCCTGATGTGAAAGTGAAACTTACAAAATTGATAAAATTCAAAATGCTGACCAAAAATAATACGACTCCTATTATCTAACTTATTCCTACAGGACATGCCTTTCTTTAAAATGTATATAATGATATAGAACTCAACACTTTTGTCACAATATAAAAGCAATTTGTATCTTTAAATCGTATCATTTCAAATCCCTTAAGCATTATGATAAGATAGTAATAGGGTCATAACTTTACCTTTGAAGGCGAGAAAGTTTAAGAGTTTGGTTTTCGTTTAACAAATCATAGAACATAAAATTTACCCAATTTCAATTTTATATGCCTCCCATTCCGCTGTGTTATAAATCGATGATATTACCTATCAAATATAGCTGATAAATCGTATAAAAATGATTTTCAAATTTACTAAATAAAATATATAATCATATTATAATGCGGTGAACGTGGATCAAACAGGTGACCTTCAGATCTTCAGTCTGACACTCTCCCAACTGAGTTATCCCCACTAGTCATTATTTTGGGCTACTTTGTGATATATTTTGTGTATGATACATTAATTGTTAACTTTCTACTCTAAGATGATAGTAAACGAATGAAAAACAAGAGTAATGTTATTTTGACACAATTTTTTAACCTAAATTAGATGTTAGTCACAAATTTCATATGTCATTAATGTTAATTTGAATGATGGGTCTTAAAGATAACAAGGTCCTTTAACTTATTAACCTTAAACATGATTTAATAAACCACACGTTTTAATATTATTTTAAGTGTTGAAATACAGATATGTGTCTTTCAATCATCCAAAGTCTGCTGAGGTTAATGGTTTTAAACTGATTGGTTATTTATGTTGAGTATGTTGTAATGAGCTCCTAACAATTTTAGTATTCATTAGACTTCAACTAATTGTGTATATTTTTTCATATTAGTATTTCATTAACCATATAGCTTTATTTATTTAGTCTGTGTTAGATTTATGAAATAAAGCAAAACCATTATAATTGTTCCAAAATGAGTGGGTCGCGTTCACTGTGTTTAAAGTCGTGTGTCATCCCGATGTGAAAGTGAAACTTACAAAATTGATAAAATTCAAAATGCTGACAAAAAATAATACGACTCCCATTATCTAACCTATTCCTACATGACATGACTTTCTTTAGAATTTATATACTGATATAGAACTCAACACTTTTGTCACAATATAAAAGCAATATGTATCTTTAAATCGTATCAATTCAAATCCCTTAAGCTTTATGATAAGATAGTAATAGGGTCATCACTTTACCTTTGAACGCGAGAAAGTTTAAGAGTTTGGTTTTCGTTTAACAAATCATAGAACATAAAATTTACCCAATTTAGATTTTATATGCCTCTCATTCCGCTGTTTTATAAATCGATGATATTAACTATCAAATATAGCTAATAAATCGTATAAAAATGATTTTCAAATTTACTAAATAAAATATATAAGCATATTATAATGCGGTGAACATGGATGAAACACGGGACCATCACATCTTGGGTCTGACGCTCTCCCAACTGAGCTATCCCCGCTAGTCATTATTTTGGGCTACTTGGTGATATATTTTGTGTATGATACATTAATTGTTAACTTTCTACTCTGAGATGTGAGTAAACGAATGAAAAACAAGAGTAATGTTATTTTGACACAATTTTTTGACCTAAATAAGATGTTAGTCACAAATTTCATATGTCATTAATGTTAATTTGAATGATGGGTCTTAAAGATAACAAGGTCCTTTAACTTATTAACCTTAAACATGATTTAATAAACCACACGTTTTAATATTATTTCAAGTGTTGAAATACAGATATGTGTCTTTCAATCATCCAAAGTCTACTGAGGTTAATGGTTTAAAACTGATTGGTTATTTATGTTGAGTATGTTGTAATTGGCTCCTAAGAAATTTTGTATTCATTAGACTTTAACTAATTGTGTACATTTTTTCATATTAGTATTTCATTAACCATATAGCTTTATTTATTTAATTTGTGTTAGATTTATGAAATAAAGCAAAACCATTATAATTGGTCCAATATGAGTGGGTCGCGTTCATTATGTTTAAGGCCGTGTGTCATCACGATGTGAAAGTGAAACTTACAAAATTGATAAAATTCAACATGCTGACCAAAAATAATACGACTCCCATTATCTAACTTATTCCTACAGGACATGACTTTCTTTAGAATGTATATAATGATATAGAACTCAACACTTTTGTCACAATACAAAAGCAATATGTATCTTTAAATAGTATCAATTCAAATCCCTTAAGCTTTATGATAAGATAGTAATAGGGTCAAAACTTTACCATTGAAGGCGAGAAAGTTTAAGAGTTTGGTTTTCGTTTAACAAATCATAGAACATAAAATTTACCCAAATTCGATTTTATATGCCTCTCATTCCGCTGTGTTATAAATCGATGATATAACCTATCAAATATAGCTGATAAATCGTATACAAATGATTTTCAAATTTATAAAATAAAATATATATTCATATTATAATGCGTTGAACGTGGATCAAACACGGGACCATCAGATCTTCAGTCTGGCGCTCACCAAACTCAACTCTCCCCGCTAGTCATTCTTTTGGGCTATTTAGTGATATATTTTGTGTATGATACATTGTTTGTTAATTTTCTACTCTGAGATGATAGTAAGCGAATGAAAAACAAGAGTAATGTTATTTTGACACAAATTTTTGACCTAAATTAGATGTTAGTCACAAATTTCATATGTCATTAATGATAATTTGAATGATGGGTCTTAAAGATAACAAGGTCCTTTAACTTATTAACTTTAAACATGATTTAATGAACCACACATTTTAATATTATTTTAAGTGTTGAAATACAGATTTGTGTCATTCAATCATCCAAGTTTTATTGAGGTTAATGGTTTTAAACTGATTGGTTAATTATGTTGAGTATGTTGTAATGAGCTCCTAAGAAATTTAGTATTCATTAGACTTCAACTAATTGTGTACATTTTTTCATTATAGTATTGCATTAACCATATAGCTTTATTTATTTAATTTGTGTTAGATTTATGAAATAAAGCAAAACCATTATAATTGGTCCAATATGAGTGGGTCGCGTTCATTGTGTTTAAGGTCGTGTGTCATCACGATGTGAAAGTGAAACTTACAAAATTGATAAAATTCAACATGCTGACCAAAAATAATACGACTCCCATTATCTAACTTATTCCTACAGGACATGACTTTCTTTAGAATGTATATAATGATATAGAACTCAACACTTTTGTCACAATACAAAAGCAATATGTATCTTTAAATAGTATCAATTCAAATCCCTTAAGCTTTATGATAAGATAGTAATAGGGTCAAAACTTTACCATTGAAGGCGAGAAAGTTTAAGAGTTTGGTTTTCGTTTAACAAATCATAGAACATAAAATTTACCCAAATTCGATTTTATATGCCTCTCATTCCGCTGTGTTATAAATCGATGACATAACCTATCAAATATAGCTGATAAATCGTATAAAAATGATTTTCAAATTTATAAAATAAAATATATAATCATATTATAATGCGTTGAACATGGATCAAACACGGGACCATCAGATCTTCAGTCTGGTGCTCACCCAACTCAACTCTCCCCGCTAGTCATTCTTTTGGGCTACTTAGTGATATATTTTGTGTATGATACATTAATTGTTAATTTTCTACTCTGAGATGATAGTAAACGAATGAAAAATAAGAATAATGTTATTTTGACACAAAATTTTGACCTAAATTAGATGTTAGTCACAAATTTCATTTGTCATTAGTGTTAATTTGAATGATGGGTCTTAAAGATAACAAGGTCCTTTAACTTATTAACCTTAAACAGTATTTAATGAACCACACATTTTAATATTATTGTAAGTGTTGAAATATAGATATGTGTCTTTCAATCATCCAAGTTTTATTGAGGTTAATGGTTTTAAACTGATTGGTTAATTAGTTTGAGTATGTTGTAATGAGCTCCTAAGAAATTTAGTTTTCATTACACTTCAACTAATTGCGTACATTTTTTCATATTAGTATTGCATTAACCATATAGCTTTAGTTATTTAATTTGTGTTAGATTTATGAAATAAAGCAAAACCATTATAATTGTTCCAATATGAGTGGGTCGCATTCATTGTGTTTAATGTTAATTTTATGTTCTATGATTTGTTAAATCATTGGGTAAATTTTATGTTCTATGATTTGTTAAACGAAAACCAAACTCTTAAACTTTCTCGCGTTCAAAGGTAAATCGTATAAAATTTGATGATATTAACTATCTCATTCCGCTGTTTTATAAATCGATGATATTAACTATCAAATATAGCTAATAAATCGTATAAAAATGATTTTCAAATTTACTAAATAAAATATATAAGCATATTATAATGCGGTGAACATGGATGAAACACGGGACCATCACATCTTGGGTCTGACGCTCTCCCAACTGAGCTATCCCCGCTAGTCATTATTTTGGGCTACTTTGTGATATATTTTGTGTATGATACATTAATTGTTAACTTTCTACTCTGAGATGTGAGTAAACGAATGAAAAACAAGAGTAATGTTATTTTGACACAATTTTTTGACCTAAATAAGATGTTAGTCACAAATTTCATATGTCATTAATGTTAATTTGAATGATGGGTCTTAAAGATAACAAGGTCCTTTAACTTATTAACCTTAAACATGATTTAATAAACCACACGTTTTAATATTATTTCAAGTGTTGAAATACAGATATGTGTCTTTCAATCATCCAAAGTCTACTGAGGTTAATGGTTTAAAACTGATTGGTTATTTATGTTGAGTATGTTGTAATTGGCTCCTAAGAAAATTTGTATTCATTAGACTTTAACTAATTGTGTACATTTTTTCATATTAGTATTTCATTAACCATATAGCTTTATTTATTTAATTTGTGTTAGATTTATGAAATAAAGCAAAACCATTATAATTGGTCCAATATGAGTGGGTCGCGTTCATTGTGTTTAAGGCCGTGTGTCTTCCCGATGTGAAAGTGAAACTTACAAAATTGATAAAAGTCAAAATTTTGACCAAAAATAATACGACTCCCATTATCTAACCTATTCCTATAGGACATGTCTTTATTTAGAATGTCTATAACGATATAGAATCAACACTTTTGTCACAATATAAAAGCAATTTGTATCGTTAAATCGTATCAATTCAAATCCCTTAAGCAATATGATAAGATAGTAATAGTGTCATAACTTTACCTTTGAAGTTGAGAAACTTTAAGAGTTTCGTTTTTGTTTAACAAATCATAGAACATAAAATTTACCCAATTTCTATTTTATATGCGTCTCATTCCGCTGTGTTATAAATCAATGATATTACCTATTAAATATAACTGATAAATCATATAAAATGATTTTCAAATTTACTAAATAAAATATATATGCATATTATAGTGTGATGAACATGGATCAAACACGAGACCATCAGATCTTCAGTCTGGCGCTCACCCAACTGATCTATCCCTGCTAGTCATTCTTCTGGGCCACTTAGTGATATATTTTGTGTATGACACATTAATTGTTAATTTTCTACTCTCAGATGATACTGAACGAATGAAAAACACGAATAATGTTATTTTGACACAAATTTTTGACCTAAACTAGATGTTAGTCACAAATTTCATATGTCATTAATATTAATTTTAATGATGGGTCTTAAAGATAACAAGGACCTTTAACTTATTAACCTTAAACATGATTTAATGAACCACACATTTTAATATTATTTTAAGTGTTGAAATATAGATATGTGTCTTTCAATCATCCAAATTCTGTTAAGGTTAATGGTTTTAAACTGATTGGTTATTTATGTTGAGTATGTTGTAATGGGCTCCTATGAAATTTAGTATTCATTAGACTTCAACTAATTGTGTACATTTTTTCATATTATTATTGCATTAACCATATAGCTTTATTTATTTAATTTGTGTTAGATTTATGAAATAAAGCAAAACCATTATAATTGGTCCAATATGAGTGGGTTGCGTTCATTGTGTTTAAAGCCGTGTATCATCCCGATGTGAAAGTGAAACTTACAAAATTGATAAAATTCAAAATGCTGACCAAAAATAATACGACTCCCATTATGTAACCTATTCCTACAGGACATGACTTTCTTTAGAATCTATATAATGATATAGAACTCAACACTTTTGTCACAATATAAAAGCAATATGTATCTTTAAATCGTATCAATTCAAATCCCTTAAGCTTTATGATAAGATAGTAATAGGGTCATCACTTTACCTTTGAACGCGAGAAAGTTTAAGAGTTTGGTTTTCGTTTAACAAATCATAGAACATAAAATTTACCCAATTTCGATTTTATATGCCTCTCATTCCGCTGTTTTATAAATCGATGATATTACCTATCAAATATAGCTATTAAATCTTATAAAAATGATTTTCAAATTTACAAAATAAAATATATAAGCATATTATAATGCGGTGAATATGGATCAAACACGGGACCATCAGATCTTGGGTTTGACGGTCTCCCAACTGAGCTATCCCCGCTAATCATTCTTTTGGGCTACTTAGTGATATATTTTGTGTATGATACCTTAATTGTTATTTTTCTTCTCTGAGATGATAGTAAACGAATGAAAAACACGAATAATGTTATTTTGTCACAAATTTTTGACCTAAATTAGATGTTAGTCACAAATTTCATATGTCATTAATGTTAATTTGAATGATGGGTCTTAAAGATAACACGGACCTTTAACTTATTAACCTTAAACATGATTTAATGACCACACATTTTAATATTATTTTAAGTGTTGAAATACAGATTTCAATCATCCAAATTCTGTTGAGGTTAATGGTTTTAAACTGATTAGTTATTTAAGTTGAGTATTGTGTGACGAGCTCCTAAGAATTTTAGTATTCATTAGACTTCAACTAATTGTGTACATTTTTTCATATTAGTATTGCATTAACCATATAGCTTTATTTATGTAATTTAAGTTAGATTTATGAAATAAAGCAAACCAATTATAATTGGTCCAATATGAGTGGGTCGCGTTCATTGTGTTTAAGGCCGTGTGTCATCCCGATGTGAAAGTGAAACTTACAAAATTGATAAAATTCAAAATGCTGACCAAAAATAATACGACTCCCATTATCTAACCTATTCCTACAAGACATGCCTTTCTTTAGAATGTATATAATGATATAGAACTCAACACTTTTGTCACAATATAAAAGCAATTTGTATCTTTAAATCGTATCAATTCAAATCCCTTAAGCATTATGATAAGATAGTAATAAGGTCATAACTTTACCTTTGATGGAGAGAAAGTTTAAGAGTTTGGTTCTTGATTAACAAATCATAGAACATAAAATTTACCCAATTTCGATTTTATATGCCTCTCATTCCGTTGTGTTATAAATCGATGATATTACCTATGAAATATAGTTGATTAATTGTATAAAAATGATATTCAAATTTACTAAATAAAATATATAAGCATATTATAATGCGATGAACATGGATGAAACACGGGACCATCAGATCTTCAGTCTGACGCTCTCCCAGCTGAGCTATCCCCGCTAGCCATTCTTTTAGGCTACTTTGTGATATATTTTGTGTATGATACATTAATTGCTATTTTTCTTCTCTGAGATGATAGTAAACGAATGAAAAACAAGAATAATATTATTTTAAGTGTTGAAATACAGATATGTGTCTTTCAATCATCCAAATTGTGTTGAGGTTAATGGTTTTAAACTGATTGGTTATTTAAGTTAAGTATGTCGTAATGAGCTCCTAAGAATTTTAGTATTCATTAGAATTCAACTAATTGTGTACATTTTTTCATATTAGTATTGCATTAACCATATAGCTTTATTTATTTAATTTGTGTTATATTTATGAAATAAAGCAAAACCATTATAATTGTTCCAATATGAGTGGGTCGCATTCATTGTGTTTAAGGCCGTGTGTCATCCTGATGTGAAAGTGAAACTTACAAAATTGATAAAATTCAAAATGCTGACCAAAAATAATACGACTCCCATTATCTAACCTATTCCTACAGGACATGACTTTCTTTAGAATGTATATAATGATATAGAACTCAACACTTTTGTCACAATATAAAAGCAATATTTATCTTTAAATCGTATCAATTCAAATCGCTTACGCTATATAATAAGATAGTAATAGGGTCATCAGTTTACCTTTGAAGGCGAGAAAGTTTAAGAGTTTGGGTTTTTGTTTAAGAAATCATAGAACATAAAATTTACCCAATTTCGATTTTATATGCCTCTCATTCCGCTGTGTTATAAATCGATGATATTACCTATCAAATATAGCTGATAAATCGTATAAAAATGATTTTCCAGTTTACTAAATAAAATATATAGGCATATTATAATGCAGTGAACTTGGATTGAACACGTGACCTTCAAATCTTCAGTCTGACACTCTCCCAAATGAGCTATCCCAGCTGGTCAATGTTTTTGGCTAATTAGTGATATATTTTGTGTATGATACATTAATTGTTAATTTTCTACTCTGAAATGATAGTAAACGAATGAAAAACAAGAATAATGTAATTTTGACACATTTTTTTTTACCTAAATTAGACGTTAGTCACAAATTTCATATGTCATTAATGTTAATTTGAATGATGGTTTTAAAGATAACATGGTCCTTTAACTTATTAACCTTAAACATGATTTAATGAACCACACATTTTAATATTATTTTAAGTGTAAAAATACAGAAATATGTCTTTCAATCATCCAAATTCTGTTGAGGTTAATGGTTTTAAACTGATTGGTTATTTATGTTGAGTATGTTGTAATGAGCTCATAAGAATTTTAGTATTCATTAGACTTGAACTAATTGTGTACATTTTTTCATATTAGTATTGCATTAACCATATAGCTTTATTTATTTAATTTTTGTTAGATTTATGAAATAAAGCAAAACCATTATAATTGTTCCAATATGAGTGGGTCGCGTTCATTGTGTTTAGGCCGTGTGTCATCCCGATGTGAAAGTGAAACTTACAAAATTGATAAAATTCAAAATGTTGACCAAAAATAATACGACTCCCATTGTCTAACCTATTCCTCTAGGACATGACTTTCTTTAGAATGTATATAATGATATAGAACTCAACACTTTTGCCACAATATAAAAGCAATATTTATCTTTAAATTGTATCAATTCAAATTCCTTAAACTTTATGATAAGATAGTAATAGGGTCATCAGTTTACCTATGAAGGTGAGAAAGTTTAAGAGTTTGGTTTTCGTTTAACAAATCATAGAACATAAAATTTACCCAATTTCGATTTTATATGCCTCTCATTCCGCTGTGTTATAAATCGATGATTTTACCTATGAAATATAGTTGATAAATCGTATAAAAATGATATTCAAATTTACTAAATAAAATATATAAGCATATTATAATGCGGTGAACATGGATCGAGCATGTGACGTTCAGATCTTCAGTCTAACGCTTTCGCAACTGAGCTATCCCCGCTAATCACTCTTTTGGGCTACTTAGTGATATATTTTGTGTATTATACATTAATTGTTAATTTTCTACTCTGAGATGATAGTAAACGAATGAAAAACAAGAATTATGTTATTTTGGCACAAATTTTTAACCTAAATTAGATGTTAGTCAAAAATTTCATATGTCACTAATGTTAATTTTAATGATGGGTCTTAAAGATAACAAGGTCCTTTAACTTATTAACCTTAAACATGATTTAATGAACCACGCATTTTAATATTATCTTAAGTGTTGAAATACAGATATGTGTCTTTCAATCATCCAAATATTGTTGAGGTTAATCGTTTTAAACTGATTGGTTATTTACGTTGAGTATTATGTTATGAGCTCCTATGAATTTTAGTATTCTTTAGACTTATAATAATTGTGTACATTTTTTCATATTAGTATTGCATTAACCATATAGCTTTATTTATTTAATTTGTGTTAGATTTATGAAATAAAGCAAAACCATTATAATTGTTCCAATATGAGTGGGTCGCGTGCATTGTGTTTAAGGCCGTGTGTCATCCCGATGTGAAAGTGAAACTTACAAAATTGATAAAATTCAAAATGCTGACCAAAAATAATACGACTCCCATTATCTAACCTATTCCTACAAGACATGCCTTTCTTTAGAATGTATATAATGATATAGAACTCAACACTTTTGTCACAATATAAAAGCAATTTGTATCTTTAAATCGTATCAATTCAAATCCCTTAAGCATTATGATAAGATAGTAATAAGGTCATAACTTTACCTTTGATGGAGAGAAAGTTTAAGAGTTTGGTTCTTGATTTACAAATCATAGAACATAAAATTTACCCAATTTCGATTTTATATGCCTCTCATTCCGTTGTGTTATAAATCGATGATATTACCTATGAAATATAGTTGATTAATTGTATAAAAATGATATTCAAATTTACTAAATAAAATATATAAGCATATTATAATGCGATGAACATGGATGAAACACGGGACCATCAGATCTTCAGTCTGACGCTCTCCCAGCTGAGCTATCCCCGCTAGCCATTCTTTTAGGCTACTTTGTGATATATTTTGTGTATGATACATTAATTGCTATTTTTCTTCTCTGAGATGATAGTAAACGAATGAAAAACAAGAATAATATTATTTTAAGTGTTGAAATACAGATATGTGTCTTTCAATCATCCAAATTGTGTTGAGGTTAATGGTTTTAAACTGATTGGTTATTTAAGTTAAGTATGTCGTAATGAGCTCCTAAGAATTTTAGTATTCATTAGAATTCAACTAATTGTGTACATTTTTTCATATTAGTATTGCATTAACCATATAGCTTTATTTATTTAATTTGTGTTATATTTATGAAATAAAGCAAAACCATTATAATTGTTCCAATATGAGTGGGTCGCATTCATTGTGTTTAAGGCCGTGTGTCATCCTGATGTGAAAGTGAAACTTACAAAATTGATAAAATTCAAAATGCTGACCAAAAATAATACGACTCCCATTATCTAACCTATTCCTACAGGACATGACTTTCTTTAGAATGTATATAATGATATAGAACTCAACACTTTTGTCACAATATAAAAGCAATATTTATCTTTAAATCGTATCAATTCAAATCGCTTACGCTATATAATAAGATAGCAATAGGGTCATCAGTTTACCTTTGAAGGCGAGAAAGTTTAAGAGTTTGGGTTTTCGTTTAAGAAATCATAGAACATAAAATTTACCCAATTTCGATTTTATATGCCTCTCATTCCGCTGTGTTATAAATCGATGATATTACCTATCAAATATAGCTGATAAATCGTATAAAAATGATTTTCCAGTTTACTAAATAAAATATATAGGCATATTATAATGCAGTGAACTTGGATCGAACACGTGACCTTCAAATCTTCAGTCTGACACTCTCCTAAATGAGCTATCCCCGCTGGTCAATGTTTTTGGCTAATTAGTGATATATTTTGTGTATGATACATTAATTGTTAATTTTCTACTCTGAGATGATAGTAAACGAATGAAAAACAAGAATAATGTAATTTTGACACATTTTTTTTTACCTAAATTAGACGTTAGTCACAAATTTCATATGTCATTAATGTTAATTTGAATGATGGTTTTAAAGATAACATGGTCCTTTAACTTATTAACCTTAAACATGATTTAATGAACCACACATTTTAATATTATTTTAAGTGTAAAAATACAGAAATATGTCTTTCAATCATCCAAATTCTGTTGAGGTTAATGGTTTTAAACTAATTGGTTATTTATGTTGAGTATGTTGTAATGAGCTCATAAGAATTTTAGTATTCATTAGACTTGAACTAATTGTGTACATTTTTTCATATTAGTATTGCATTAACCATATAGCTTTATTTATTTAATTTTTGTTAGATTTATGAAATAAAGCAAAACCATTATAATTGTTCCAATATGAGTGGGTCGCGTTCATTGTGTTTAGGCCGTGTGTCATCCCGATGTGAAAGTGAAACTTACAAAATTGATAAAATTCAAAATGTTGACCAAAAATAATACGACTCCCATTGTCTAACCTATTCCTCTAGGACATGACTTTCTTTAGAATGTATATAATGATATAGAACTCAACACTTTTGCCACAATATAAAAGCAATATTTATCTTTAAATTGTATCAATTCAAATTCCTTAAACTTTATGATAAGATAGTAATAGGGTCATCAGTTTACCTATGAAGGTGAGAAAGTTTAAGAGTTTGGTTTTCGTTTAACAAATCATAAAACATAAAATTTACCCAATTTCGATGTTATATGCCTCTCATTCCGCTGTGTTATAAATCGATGATTTTACCTATGAAATATAGTTGATAAATCGTATAAAAATGATATTCAAATTTACTAAATAAAATATATAAGCATATTATAATGCGGTGAACATGGATCGAGCATGTGACGTTCAGATCTTCAGTCTAACGCTTTCGCAACTGAGCTATCCCCGCTAGTCACTCTTTTGGGCTACTTAGTGATATATTTTGTGTATTATACATTAATTGTTAATTTTCTACTCTGAGATGATAGTAAACGAATGAAAAACAAGAATTATGTTATTTTGGCACAAATTTTTAACCTAAATTAGATGTTAGTCACAAATTTCATATGTCACTAATGTTAATTTTAATGATGGGTCTTAAAGATAACAAGGTCCTTTAACTTATTAACCTTAAACATGATTTAATGAACCACGCATTTTAATATTATCTTAAGTGTTGAAATACAGATATGTGTCTTTCAATCATCCAAATATTGTTGAGGTTAATCGTTTTAAACTGATTGGTTATTTACGTTGAGTATTATGTTATGAGCTCCTATGAATTTTAGTATTCTTTAGACTTATAATAATTGTGTACATTTTTTCATATTAGTATTGCATTAACCATATAGCTTTATTTATTTAATTTGTGTTAGATTTATGAAATAAAGCAAAACCATTATAATTGTTCCAATATGAGTGGGTCGCGTGCATTGTGTTTAAGGCCGTGTGTCATCCCGATGTGAAAGTGAAACTTACAAAATTGATAAAATTCAAAATGCTGACCAAAAATAATACGACTCCCATTATCTAACCTATTCCTACAAGACATGCCTTTCTTTAGAATGTATATAATGATATAGAACTCAACACTTTTGTCACAATATAAAAGCAATTTGTATCTTTAAATCGTATCAATTCAAATCCCTTAAGCATTATGATAAGATAGTAATAAGGTCATAACTTTACCTTTGATGGAGAGAAAGTTTAAGAGTTTGGTTCTTGATTAACAAATCATAGAACATAAAATTTACCCAATTTCGATTTTATATGCCTCTCATTCCGTTGTGTTATAAATCGATGATATTACCTATGAAATATAGTTGATTAATTGTATAAAAATGATATTCAAATTTACTAAATAAAATATATAAGCATATTATAATGCGATGAACATGGATGAAACACGGGACCATCAGATCTTCAGTCTGACGCTCTCCCAGCTGAGCTATCCCCGCTAGCCATTCTTTTAGGCTACTTTGTGATATATTTTGTGTATGATACATTAATTGCTATTTTTCTTCTCTGAGATGATAGTAAACGAATGAAAAACAAGAATAATATTATTTTAAGTGTTGAAATACAGATATGTGTCTTTCAATCATCCAAATTGTGTTGAGGTTAATGGTTTTAAACTGATTGGTTATTTAAGTTAAGTATGTCGTAATGAGCTCCTAAGAATTTTAGTATTCATTAGAATTCAACTAATTGTGTACATTTTTTCATATTAGTATTGCATTAACCATATAGCTTTATTTATTTAATTTGTGTTATATTTATGAAATAAAGCAAAACCATTATAATTGTTCCAATATGAGTGGGTCGCATTCATTGTGTTTAAGGCCGTGTGTCATCCTGATGTGAAAGTGAAACTTACAAAATTGATAAAATTCAAAATGCTGACCAAAAATAATACGACTCCCATTATCTAACCTATTCCTACAGGACATGACTTTCTTTAGAATGTATATAATGATATAGAACTCAACACTTTTGTCACAATATAAAAGCAATATTTATCTTTAAATCGTATCAATTCAAATCGCTTACGCTATATAATAAGATAGTAATAGGGTCATCAGTTTACCTTTGAAGGCGAGAAAGTTTAAGAGTTTGGGTTTTCGTTTAAGAAATCATAGAACATAAAATTTACCCAATTTCGATTTTATATGCCTCTCATTCCGCTGTGTTATAAATCGATGATATTACCTATCAAATATAGCTGATAAATCGTATAAAAATGATTTTCCAGTTTACTAAATAAAATATATAGGCATATTATAATGCAGTGAACTTGGATCGAACACGTGACCTTCAAATCTTCAGTCTGACACTCTCCTAAATGAGCTATCCCCGCTGGTCAATGTTTTTGGCTAATTAGTGATATATTTTGTGTATGATACATTAATTGTTAATTTTCTACTCTGAGATGATAGTAAACGAATGAAAAACAAGAATAATGTAATTTTGACACATTTTTTTTACCTAAATTAGACGTTAGTCACAAATTTCATATGTCATTAATGTTAATTTGAATGATGGTTTTAAAGATAACATGGTCCTTTAACTTATTAACCTTAAACATGATTTAATGAACCACACATTTTAATATTATTTTAAGTGTAAAAATACAGAAATATGTCTTTCAATCATCCAAATTATGTTGAGGTTAATGGTTTTAAACTGATTGGTTATTTATGTTGAGTATGTTGTAATGAGCTCATAAGAATTTTAGTATTCATTAGACTTGAACTAATTGTGTACATTTTTTCATATTAGTATTGCATTAACCATATAGCTTTATTTATTTAATTTTTGTTAGATTTATGAAATAAAGCAAAACCATTATAATTGTTCCAATATGAGTGGGTCGCGTTCATTGTGTTTAGGCCGTGTGTCATCCCGATGTGAAAGTGAAACTTACAAAATTGATAAAATTCAAAATGTTGACCAAAAATAATACGACTCCCATTGTCTAACCTATTCCTCTAGGACATGACTTTCTTTAGAATGTATATAATGATATAGAACTCAACACTTTTGCCACAATATAAAAGCAATATTTATCTTTAAATTGTATCAATTCAAATTCCTTAAACTTTATGATAAGATAGTAATAGGGTCATCAGTTTACCTATGAAGGTGAGAAAGTTTAAGAGTTTGGTTTTCGTTTAACAAATCATAGAACATAAAATTTACCCAATTTCGATTTTATATGCCTCTCATTCCGCTGTGTTATAAATCGATGATTTTACCTATGAAATATAGTTGATAAATCGTATAAAAATGATATTCAAATTTACTAAATAAAATATATAAGCATATTATAATGCGGTGAACATGGATCGAGCATGTGACGTTCAGATCTTCAGTCTAACGCTTTCGCAACTGAGCTATCCCCGCTAGTCACTCTTTTGGGCTACTTAGTGATATATTTTGTGTATTATACATTAATTGTTAATTTTCTACTCTGAGATGATAGTAAACGAATGAAAAACAAGAATTATGTTATTTTGGCACAAATTTTTAACCTAAATTAGATGTTAGTCACAAATTTCATATGTCACTAATGTTAATTTTAATGATGGGTCTTAAAGATAACAAGGTCCTTTAACTTATTAACCTTAAACATGATTTAATGAACCACGCATTTTAATATTATCTTAAGTGTTGAAATACAGATATGTGTCTTTCAATCATCCAAATATTGTTGAGGTTAATCGTTTTAAACTGATTGGTTATTTACGTTGAGTATTATGTTATGAGCTCCTATGAATTTTAGTATTCTTTAGACTTATAATAATTGTGTACATTTTTTCATATTAGTATTGCATTAACCATATAGCTTTATTTATTTAATTTGTGTTAGATTTATGAAATAAAGCAAAACCATTATAATTGTTCCAATATGAGTGGGTCGCGTGCATTGTGTTTAAGGCCGTGTGTCATCCCGATGTGAAAGTGAAACTTACAAAATTGATAAAATTCAAAATGCTGACCAAAAATAATACGACTCCCATTATCTAACCTATTCCTACAAGACATGCCTTTCTTTAGAATGTATATAATGATATAGAACTCAACACTTTTGTCACAATATAAAAGCAATTTGTATCTTTAAATCGTATCAATTCAAATCCCTTAAGCATTATGATAAGATAGTAATAAGGTCATAACTTTACCTTTGATGGAGAGAAAGTTTAAGAGTTTGGTTCTTGATTAACAAATCATAGAACATAAAATTTACCCAATTTCGATTTTATATGCCTCTCATTCCGTTGTGTTATAAATCGATGATATTACCTATGAAATATAGTTGATTAATTGTATAAAAATGATATTCAAATTTACTAAATAAAATATATAAGCATATTATAATGCGATGAACATGGATGAAACACGGGACCATCAGATCTTCAGTCTGACGCTCTCCCAGCTGAGCTATCCCCGCTAGCCATTCTTTTAGGCTACTTTGTGATATATTTTGTGTATGATACATTAATTGCTATTTTTCTTCTCTGAGATGATAGTAAACGAATGAAAAACAAGAATAATATTATTTTAAGTGTTGAAATACAGATATGTGTCTTTCAATCATCCAAATTGTGTTGAGGTTAATGGTTTTAAACTGATTGGTTATTTAAGTTAAGTATGTCGTAATGAGCTCCTAAGAATTTTAGTATTCATTAGAATTCAACTAATTGTGTACATTTTTTCATATTAGTATTGCATTAACCATATAGCTTTATTTATTTAATTTGTGTTATATTTATGAAATAAAGCAAAACCATTATAATTGTTCCAATATGAGTGGGTCGCATTCATTGTGTTTAAGGCCGTGTGTCATCCTGATGTGAAAGTGAAACTTACAAAATTGATAAAATTCAAAATGCTGACCAAAAATAATACGACTCCCATTATCTAACCTATTCCTACAGGACATGACTTTCTTTAGAATGTATATAATGATATAGAACTCAACACTTTTGTCACAATATAAAAGCAATATTTATCTTTAAATCGTATCAATTCAAATCGCTTACGCTATATAATAAGATAGTAATAGGGTCATCAGTTTACCTTTGAAGGCGAGAAAGTTTAAGAGTTTCGGTTTTCGTTTAAGAAATCATAGAACATAAAATTTACCCAATTTCGATTTTATATGCCTCTCATTCCGCTGTGTTATAAATCGATGATATTACCTATCAAATATAGTTGATAAATCGTATAAAAATGATTTTCCAATTTACTAAATAAAATATATAGGCATATTATAATGCAGTGAACTTGGATCGAACACGTGACCTTCAAATCTTCAGTCTGACACTCTCCTAAATGAGCTATCCCCGCTGGTCAATGTTTTTGGCTAATTAGTGATATATTTTGTGTATGATACATTAATTGTTAATTTTCTACTCTGAGATGATAGTAAACGAATGAAAAACAAGAATAATGTAATTTTGACACATTTTTTTTTACCTAAATTAGACGTTAGTCACAAATTTCATATGTCATTAATGTTAATTTGAATGATGGTTTTAAAGATAACATGGTCCTTTAACTTATTAACCTTAAACATGATTTAATGAACCACACATTTTAATATTATTTTAAGTGTAAAAATACAGAAATATGTCTTTCAATCATCCAAATTCTGTTGAGGTTAATGGTTTTAAACTGATTGGTTATTTATGTTGAGTATGTTGTAATGAGCTCATAAGAATTTAGTATTCATTAGACTTGAACTAATTGTGTACATTTTTTCATATTAGTATTGCATTAACCATATAGCTTTATTTATTTAATTTTTGTTAGATTTATGAAATAAAGCAAAACCATTATAATTGTTCCAATATGAGTGGGTCGCGTTCATTGTGTTTAGGCCGTGTGTCATCCCGATGTGAAAGTGAAACTTACAAAATTGATAAAATTCAAAATGTTGACCAAAAATAATACGACTCCCATTGTCTAACCTATTCCTCTAGGACATGACTTTCTTTAGAATGTATATAATGATATAGAACTCAACACTTTTGCCACAATATAAAAGCAATATTTATCTTTAAATTGTATCAATTCAAATTCCTTAAACTTTATGATAAGATAGTAATAGGGTCATCAGTTTACCTATGAAGGTGAGAAAGTTTAAGAGTTTGGTTTTCGTTTAACAAATCATAGAACATAAAATTTACCCAATTTCGATTTTATATGCCTCTCATTCCGCTGTGTTATAAATCGATGATTTTACCTATGAAATATAGTTGATAAATCGTATAAAAATGATATTCAAATTTACTAAATAAAATATATAAGCATATTATAATGCGGTGAACATGGATCGAGCATGTGACGTTCAGATCTTCAGTCTAACGCTTTCGCAACTGAGCTATCCCCGCTAGTCACTCTTTTGGGCTACTTAGTGATATATTTTGTGTATTATACATTAATTGTTAATTTTCTACTCTGAGATGATAGTAAACGAATGAAAAACAAGAATTATGTTATTTTGGCACAAATTTTTAACCTAAATTAGATGTTAGTCACAAATTTCATATGTCACTAATGTTAATTTTAATGATGGGTCTTAAAGATAACAAGGTCCTTTAACTTATTAACCTTAAACATGATTTAATGAACCACGCATTTTAATATTATGTTAAGTGTTGAAATACAGATATGTGTCTTTCAATCATCCAAATATTGTTGAGGTTAATCGTTTTAAACTGATTGGTTATTTACGTTGAGTATTATGTTATGAGCTCCTATGAATTTTAGTATTCTTTAGACTTATAATAATTGTGTACATTTTTTCATATTAGTATTGCATTAACCATATAGCTTTATTTATTTAATTTGTGTTAGATTTATGAAATAAAGCAAAACCATTATAATTGTTCCAATATGAGTGGGTCGCGTGCATTGTGTTTAAGGCCGTGTGTCATCCCGATGTGAAAGTGAAACTTACAAAATTGATAAAATTCAAAATGCTGACAAAAAATAATACGACTCCCATTATCTAACTTATTCCTACAGGAGATGCCTTTCTTTAGAATGTATATAATGATATAGAACTCAATACTTTTGTCACAATATAAAAGCAATTTGTATCTTTAAATCGTATCAATTCAAATCCCTTGAGCATTATGATAAGATAGTAATAGGTTCATAACTTTACCTTTGAAGGAGAGAAAGTTTGAGAGTTTGGTTCTTGATTAAAAAATCATAGAACATAAAATTTACCCAATTTCGATTTTATATGCCTCTCATTTCGCTGTGTTATAAATCGATGATATTACCTATCAAATATAAGCATATTATAACTTTTGACCTAAATTAGTTGTTAGTCACAAATTTCATATGTCATCAATGTTAATTTTAATGATGGGTCTTAAAGATAACAAGGTCCTTTAACTTATTAACCTCAAACATGATTTAATGAACCACACATTTTAATATTATTTTAAGTGTTGAAATACAGATATGTGTCTTTCAATCATCCAAATACTGTTGAGGTTAATCGTTCTAAACTGATTGGTTATTTACGTTGAGTATTATGTTATGAGCCCCTATGAATTTTAGTATTCTTTAGACTTATACTAATTGTGTACATTTTTTCATATTAGTATTGCATTAACCATATAGCTTTATTTATTTAATTTATGTTAGATTTATGAAATAAAGCAAAACCATTATAATTGTTCCAATATGAGTGGGCCGCGTTCATTGTGTTTAAGGCCGTGTGTCATCCCGATGTGAAAGTGAAACTTACAAAATTGATAAAATTCAAAATGCTGACCAAAAATAATACGACTCCCATTATCTAACCTATTCCTACAGGACATGACTTTCTTTAGAATGTATATAATGATATAGAACTCAACACTTTTGTCACAATATAAAAGCAATATTTATCTTTAAATCGTATCAATTCAAATCCTTTAAGCTTTATGATAAGATAGTAATAGGGTCATCAGTTTACCTTTGAAGGCGAGAAAGTTTAAGAGTTTGGTTTTCGTTTAACAAATCATAGAACATAAAATTTACCCAATTTCGATTTTATATGCCTCTCATTCTGCTGTGTTATAAATCGATGATATTACATATGAAATATAGCTGATAAATCGTATATATCTGATATTAAAATTTACTAAATAAAATATACAAACATATTATAATGCGGTGAACATGGATCGAACACGTGAACTTCAGATCTTCAGTCTGACGCTCTCCCAACAGAGCTATCCCCACTAGTCACTCTTTTGGGCTACTTAGTGATATATTTTTTGTGTTATACATTAATTGTTAATTTTCTACTCTGAGATGATAGTAAACGAATGAAAAACAAGAATAATGTTATTTTGACACAAATTTTAGACCTAAATTAGATGTTAGTCACAAATTTCATATGTCATTAATGTTAATTTTAATGATGGGTCTTAAAGATAACAAGGTCCTTTAACTTATTAACCTCAAACATGATTTAATGAACCACACATTTTAATATTATTTTAAGTGTTGAAATACAGATATGTGTCTTCAATCATCCAAATACTGTTGAGGTTAATCGTTTTAAACTGATTGGTTATTTACGTTGAGTACTATGTTATGAGCTCCTATGAATTTTAGTATTCTTTAGACTTATACTATTTGTGTACATTTTTTTATATTAGTATTGCATTAACCATATAGCTTTATTTATTTAATTTGTGTTAGATTTATGAAATAAAGCAAAACCATTATAATTGTTCCAATATGAGTGGGTCGCGTTCATTGTGTTTAAGGCCGTGTGTCATCCCGATGTGAAAGTGAAACTTACAAAATTGATAAAATTCAAAATGCTGACCAAAAATAATACGACTTCCATTATCTAACCTATTCCTACAGGACATGACTTTCTTTAGAATGTATATAATGATATAGAACTCAACACTTTTGTCACAATATAAAAGCAATATTTATCTTTAAATCGTATCAATTCAAATCCCTTAAGCTTTATGATAAGATAGTAATAGGGTCATCAGTTTACCTTTGAAGGCGAGAAAGTTTAAGAGTTTGGTTTTCGTTTAACAAATCATAGAACATAAAATTTACCCAATTTCGATTTTATATGCCTCTCATTCCGCTGTGTTATAAATCGATGATATTACCTATGAAATATAGCTGATAAATCGTATATATATGATATTAAAATTTAATAAATAAAATATATAAACATATTATAATGCGGTGTAAATGGATCGAACACGTGAACTTCAGATCTTCAGTCTGACGCTCTCCCAGCAGAGCTATCCCCGCTAGTCACTCTTTTGGGCTACTTAGTGATATATTTTGTGTATTATACATTAATTGTTAATTTTCTACTCTGAGATGATAGTAAACGAATGAAAAACAAGAATTATGTTATTTTGGCACAATTTTTTTACCTAAATTAGATGTTAGTCACAAATTTCATATGTCATTAATGTTAATTTTAATGATGGGTCTTAAAGATAACAAGGTCCTTTTTAACTTATCAACCTTAAACATGATTTAATGAACCACACATTTTTATATTATGTTAAGTGTTGAAATACAGATATGTGTCTTTCAATCATCCAAATACTGTTGAGGTTAATCGTTTTAAACTGATTGGTTATTTACGTTGAGTATTATGTTATGAGCTCCTATGAATTTTAGTATTCTTTAGACTTATACTAATTGTGTACATTTTTTCATATTAGTATTGCATTAACCATATAGCTTTATTTATTTAATTTGTGTTAGATTTATGAAATAAAGCAAAACCATTATAATTGTTCCAATATGAGTGGGTCGCGTTCATTGTGTTTAAGGCCGTGTGTCATCCCGATGTGAAAGTGAAACTTACAAAATTGATAAAATTTAAAATGCTGACCAAAAATAATACGACTCCCATTATCTAACCTATTCCTACAGGACATGACTTTCTTTAGAATGTATATAATGATATAGAACTCAACACTTTTGTCACAATATAAAAGCAATATTTATCTTTAAATCGTATCAATTCAAATCCCTTAAGCTTTATGATAAGATAGTAATAGGGTCATCAGTTTACCTTTGAAGGAGAGAAAGTTTAAGAGTTTGGTTCTTGATTAACAAATCATAGAACATAAAATTTACCCAATTTCGATTTTATATGCCTCTCATTCCGCTGTGTTATAAATCGATGATATTACCTATGAAATATAGATGATAAATCGTATATATATGATATGAAAATTTACTAAATAAAATATATAAACATATTATAATACGGTGAACATAGATTGAACACGTGAACTTCATGGGTCTTAAAGATAACAAGGTCCTTTTTAACTTATCAACCTTAAACATGATTTAATGAACCACACATTTTTATATTATGTTATGTGTTGAAATACAGATATGTGTCTTTCAATCATCCAAATACTGTTGAGGTTAATCGTTTTAAACTGATTGGTTATTTACGTTGAGTATTATGTTATGAGCTCCTATGAAATTTAGTATTCTTTAGACTTATACTAATTGTGTACATTTTTTCATATTAGTATTGCATTAACCATATAGCTTTATTTATTTAATTTGTGTTAGATTTATGAAATAAAGCAAAACCATTATGATTGTTCCAATATGAGTAGGTCGCGTTCATTGTGTTTAAGGCTGTGTGTCATCCCGATGTGAAAGTGAAACTTACAAAATTGATAAAATTCAAAATGCTGACCAAAAATAATACGACTCCCATTATCTAACTTATTCCTACAGGAGATGCCTTTCTTTAGAATGTATATAATGATATAGAACTCAATACTCTTGTCACAATATAAAAGCAATTTGTATCTTTAAATCGTATCAATTCAAATCCCTTAAGCATTATGATAAGATAGTAATAGGTTCATAACTTTACCTTTGAAGGAGAGAAAGTTTAAGAGTTTGGTTCTTGATTAAAAAATCATAGAACATAAAATTTACCCAATTTCGATTTTATATGCCTCTCATTTCGCTGTGTTATAAATCGATGATATTACCTATCAAATATAAGCATATTATAACTTTTGACCTAAATTAGATGTTAGTCACAAATTTCATATGTCATTAATGTTAATTTTAATGAAGGGTCTTAAAGATAATAAGGTCCTTTAACTTATTAACCTTAAACATGATTTAATGAACCACGCATTTTAATATTATGTTAAGTGTTGAAATACAGATATGTGTCTTTCAATCATCCAAATACTGTTGAGGTTAATCGTTTTAAACTGATTGGTTATTTACGTTGAGTATTATGTTATGAGCTCCTATGAATTTTAGTATTCTTTAGACTTATACTAATTGTGTACATTTTTTCATATTAGTGTTGCATTAACCATATAGCTTAACTTATTTAATTTGTGTTAGATTTATGATATAAAGCAAAACCATTATAATTGTTCCAATATGAGTGGGTCGCGTTCATTGTGTTTAAGGCCGTGTGTCATCCCGATGTCAAAGTGAAACTTACAAAATTGATAAATTTCAAAATGCTGACCAAAAATAACACGACTCCCATTATCTAACCTATTCCTACAGGAGATGCCTTTCTTTAGAATGTATATAATGATAT
Organism: Lathyrus oleraceus; assembly: GCF_024323335.1. Lineage (NCBI taxonomy): Eukaryota > Viridiplantae > Streptophyta > Magnoliopsida > Fabales > Fabaceae > Lathyrus > Lathyrus oleraceus. Next base: position 594,360,161 of record NC_066583.1, on the reverse strand, counting down.
AGAACTCAATACTCTTGTCACAATATAAAAGCAATTTGTATCTTTAAATCGTATCAATTCAAATCCCTTAAGCATTATGATAAGATAGTAATAGGTTCATAACTTTACCTTTGAAGGAGAGAAAGTTTAAGAGTTTGGTTCTTGATTAAAAAATCATAGAACATAAAATTTACCCAATTTCGATTTTATATGCCTCTCATTTCGCTGTGTTATAAATCGATGATATTACCTATCAAATATAAGAATATTATAACTATTGACCTAAATTAGATGTTAGTCACAAATTTCATATGTCATTAATGTTAATTTTAATGATGGGTGTTAAAGATAATAAGGTCCTTTAACTTATTAACATTAAACATGATTTAATGAACCACACATTTTAATATTATTTTAAGTGTTGAAATACAAATATGTGTCTTTCAATCATCCAAATACTGTTGAGGTTAATCGTTTTAAACTGATTGGTTATTTATGTTTAGTATTATGTTATGAGCTCCTATGAATTTTAGTATTCTTTAGACTTATACTAATTGTGTACATTTTTTCATATTAGTATTGCATTTACCATATAGCTTTATTTATTTATTTTGTGTTAGATTTATGAAATAAAGCAAAACCATTATAATTGTTCCAATATGAGTGGGTCGCATTCATTGTGTTTAAGGCCGTGTGTCATCCCGATGTGAAAGTGAAACTTACAAAATTGATAAAATTCAAAATGCTGACCAAAAATAATACGACTCCAATTATCTAACCTATTCCTACAAGACATGACTTTCTTTAGAATGTATATAATGATATAGAATTCAACACTTTTGTCACAATATAAAAGCAATATTTATCTTTAAATCGTATCAATTCAAATCCCTTAAGCTTTATGATAAGATAGTAATAGGGTCATCAGTTTACCTTTGAAGGCGAGAAAGTTTAAGAGTTTGGTTTTCGTTAAACAAATCATAGAACATAAAATTTACCCAATTTCGATTTTATATGCCTCTCATTCCGCTGTGTTATAAATCGATGATATTACCTATCAAATATACTTGATAAATCCTATATATATGATATTAAAATTTACTAAATAAAATATATAAACATATTATAATGCGGTGAACGTGGATCGAACACGTGAACTTCAAATCTTCAGTCTAACGCTCTCCCAATTTAGCTATCCCCGCTAGTCACTCTTTTGGGCTACTTAGTGATATATTTTATGTTATATACATTAATTGTTAATTTTCTACTCTGAGATGATAGTAAGCGAATGAAAAACAAGAATAATGTTATTTTGGCACAATTTTTTTTACCAAAATTGGATTTTAGTCACAAATTTCATATGTCATTAATGTTAATTTTAATGATGGGTCTTAAAGATAACAAGGTCCTTTAACTTATCAACCTTAAACATGATTTAATGAACCACACATTTTTATATTATGTTAAGTGTTGAAATACAGATATGTGTCTTTCAATCATCCAAATACTGTTGAGGTTAATCGTTTTAAAATGATTGGTTATTTACGTTGAGTATTATGTTATGAGCTCCTATGAAATTTAGTATTCTTTAGACTTATACTAATTGTGTACATTTTTTTATATTAGTATTACATTAACCATATAGCTTTATTTATTTAATTTGTGTTAGATTTATGAAATAAAGCAAAAACATTATAATTGTTCCAATATGAGTGGGTCGCGTTCATTGTGTTTAAGGCCGTGTGTCATCCCGATGTGAAAGTGAAAATTACAAAATTGATAAAATTCAAAATGCTGACCAAAAATAATACGACTCCCATTATCTAACCTATTCCTACAGGACATGACTTTCTTTAGAATGTATATAATGATATAGAACTCAACACTTTTGTCACAATATAAAAGCAATATTTATCTTTAAATCGTATCAATTCAAATCCCTTAAGCATTATGATAAGATAGTAATAGAGTCATAACTTTACCTTTGAAGGAGAGAAAGTTTAAGAGTTTGGTTTTCGTTTAACAAATCATAGAACATAAAATTTACCCAATTTCGATTTTATATGCCTCTCATTCCTCTGTGTTATTAATCGAAGATATTACCTATGAAATATAGCTGATAAATCGTATAAGAATGATATTCAAATTTACTAAAGAAAATATATAAACATATTATAATGCGGTGAACATGGATCGAGCATGTGACGTTCAGATCTTCAAACTAACGCTTTCGCAACTGAGTTATCCCCGCTAGTCACTCTTTTGGGTTACTTAGTGATATATTTTGTGTATTATACATTAATTGTTAATTTTCTACTCTGAGATGATAGTAAGCGAATGAAAAACAAGAATAATGTTATTTTTGCACAAATTTTTGACCTAAATTAGATGTTAGTCACAAATTTCATATATCATTAATGTTAATTTTAATGATGAGTCTTAAAGATAACAAGGTCCTTTAACTTATCAACCTTAAACATGATTTAATGAACCACACATTTTAATATTATTTTAAGTGTTGAAATACAGATATGTGTCTTTCAATCATCCAAATACTGTTGAGGTTAATCGTTTTAAACTGATTGGTTATTTACGTTGAGTATTATGTTATGAGCTCCTATGAATTTTAGTATTCTTTAGACTTATACTAATTGTGTACATTTTTTCATATTAGAATTACATTAACCATATAGCTTTATTTATTTAATTTGTGTTAGATTTATGAAATAAAGCAAAAACATTATAATTGTTCCAATATGAGTGGGTTGCGTTCATTGTGTTTAAGGCCGTGTGTCATCCCGATGTGAAAGTGAAACTTACAAAATTGATAAAATTCAAAATGCTGACCAAAAATAATACGACTCCCATTATCTAACCTATTCCTACAGGACATGCCTTTCTTTAGAATGTATATAATGGTATAGAACTGAACACTTTTGTCACAATATAAAAGCAATTTGTATCTTTAAATCGTATCAATTCAAATCCCTTAAGCATTATGATAAGATAGTAATAGGGTCATAACTTTACCTTTGAAGGAGAGAAAGTTTATGAGTCTGATTCTTGATTAACAAATCATAGAACATAAAATTTACCCAATTTCGGTTTTATATGCCTATCATTCCGCTGTCTTATAAATCGATGATATTACCTATCAAATATAGCTTATAAATCATATAAAAATGATTTTCAAATTTACCAATTAAAATATATAAGCATATTATAATGCGGTGAACATTGATCGACACGTGACCTTCAGATCTTCAGTCTGATGCTCTCCCAACTGAGCTATCCCCTCTTGTCATTCTTTTGGGCTACTTAGTGATATATTTTGTGTATGATACATTAATTGTTAATTTTCTACTCTAAGATGATAGTAAACGAATGAAAAACAAGAATAATGTTATTTTGAGAAAAATTTGTGACCTAAATTAGATGTTAGTCACAAATTTCATATGTCATTATTGTTAATATGAATGATGGGTCTTAAAGATAAGAATGTCCTTTAACTTATTAACTCTAAACATGATTTAATGAACCACATATTTTAATATTATTGTAAGTGTTGAAATATAGATATGTGTCTTTCAATCATCCAAATTCTGTTGAGGTTAATGGTTTTAAACTGAATGGTTATTTACGTTGAGTATGTTGTAATGAGCAACTAAAAGTTTTAGTATTCATTAAACTTCAACTAATTGTGTACATTTTTTCATATTAGTATTACATTAACCATATAGCTTTATTTATTTAATTTGTGTTAGATTTATGAAATAAAGCAAAAACATTATAATTGTTCCAATATGAGTGGGTCGCGTTCATTGTGTTTAAGGCCGTGTGTCAATTCAAATCCCTTAAGCATTATGATAAGATAGTAATTGGGTCATAACTTTACCTTTGAAGGAGAGAAAGTTTAAGAGTTTGGTTCTTGATAAACAAATCATAGAACATAAAATTTACCCAATTTCGATTTTATATGTCTCTCATTCCGCTGTGTTATAAATGGATGATATTACCTATGAAATATAGCTGATAAATTGTATAAAAATGATATTCAAATTTACGAAATAAAAATATATAAGCATATTATAATGCGATGAACATGGATGAAACACGGGACCATCAGATCTTCAGTCTGACGCTCTCCTAGCAGAGGTATCCCCGCTCGCCATTCTTTTAGGCTACTTAGTGATATATTTTGTGTATGATACATTAATTGTTAATTTTCTTCTCTGAGATGATAGTAAACGAATGAAAAACAAGAATAATGTTATTTTGACACAAATTTTTGACCTAAATTAGATGTTAGTCACAAATTTCATATGTCATTAATGTTAATTTGAATGATGGGTCTTAAAGATAACAAGGTCCTTTAACTTATTAACCTTAAACATGATTTAATGAACCACACATTTTTATATTATTTTAAGTGTTGAAATACACATATGTGTCTTTCAATCATCCAAATTTTGTTGAGGTTAATGGTTTTAAACTAATTGGTTATTTAAGTTGAGTATGTTGTAATGAGCTCCTAAGAATTTTAGTATTCATTAGACTTCAACTAATTGTGTACATTTTTTCATATTAGTATTGCATTAACCATATAGCTTTATTTATTTAATTTGTGTAAGCTTTATGAAATAAAGCAAAACCATTATAATTGTTCCAATATGAGTGGGTCGCATTCATTGTGTTTAAGGGCGTGTGTCAACCTGATGTGAAAGTGAAACTTACAAAATTGATAAAATATACCCAATTTCGATTTTATATGCCTCTCATTCCGCTGTGTTATAAATCTATGATATTACCTATCAAATATAGCTGATAAATCGTATAAAAATGATTTTCAATTTTACTAAATAAAATATATAGGCATATTATAATGCGGTGAACTTGGATCAAACACGTGACCTTCAAATCTTCAGTCTGACGCTCTCCCAAATGAGCTATCCCCGCTAGTCATTCTTTTCGGCTAATTAGTGATATATTTTGTGTATGATACATTAATTGTTAATTTTCTACTCTGAGATGATAGTAAACGAATGAAAAACAAGAATAATGTAATTTTAACACATTTTTTTTACCTCAATTAGACGTTAGTCACAAATTTCTTATGTCATTAATGTTAATTTGAATGATGGTTTTAAAGATAACAAGGTCCTTTAACTTATTAACCTTAAACATGATTTAATGAACCACACATTTTACTATTATTTTAAGTGTTGAAATACAGAAATTTATCTTTCAATCATCCAAATTCTATTGAGGTTAATGGTTTTAAACTGATTGGTTATTTATGTTGAGTATGTTGTAATGAGCTCCTAAGAATTTTAGTATTCATTAGACTTGAACTAATTGTGTACATTTTTTCATATTAGTATTGCATTAACCATATAGCTTTATTTGTTTAATTTTTGTTAGATTTATGAAATAAAGCAAAACCATTATAATTGTTCCAATATGAGTGGGTCGCGTTCATTGTGTTTAGGCCGTGTGTCATCCCGATGTGAAAGTGAAACTTACAAAATTTATAAAATTCAAAATGTTGACCAAAAATAATACGACTCCCATTATCTAACCTATTCCTCTAGGACATGACTTTCTTTCGAATGTATATAATGATATAGAACTCAACACTTTTGTCACAATATAAAAGCAATATTTATCTTTAAATTGTATCAATTCAAATCCCTTAAGCTTTATGATAAGATAGTAATAGGGTCATCAGTTTACCTTTGAAGGCGAGAAAGTTTAAGAGTTTGGTTTTCGTTTAACAAATCATAGAACATAAAATTTACCCAATTTCGATTTTATATGCCTCTCATTCTGCTGTGTTATAAATCGATGATATTACTTATGAAATATAGCTGATAAATCGTATAAAAATGATATTTAAATTTACTAAATAAAATATGTAAGCATATTATAATGCGGTGAACATGGATCGAGCATGTGACGTTCAGATCTTCAGTCTAACGCTTTCGCAACTAAGCTATCCCCGCTAGTCACTCTTTTGGGCTACTTAGTGATATATTTTGTGTATTATACATTAATTGTTAATTTTCTACTCTGAGATGATAGTCAGCGAATGAAAAACAAGAATAATGTTATTTTGGCACAATTTTTTTACCTAAATTAGATGTTAGTCACAAATTTATTATGTCATTAATGTTAATTTTAATGATGGGTCTTAAAGATAACAAGGTCCTCTAACTTATCAACCTTAAACATGATTTAATGAACCACACATTTTAATATTATTTTAAGTGTTGAAATACAGATATGTGTCTTTCAATCATCCAAATACTGTTGAGGTTAATCGTTTTAAAATGATTGGTTATTTACGTTGAGTATTATGTTATGAGCTCCTATGAATTTTAGTAATCTTTAGACTTATACTAATTGTGTACATTTTTTCATATTAGTATTACATTAACCATATAGCTTTATTTATTTTATTTGTGTTAGATTTATGAAATAAAGCAAAAACATTTAATTGTTCCAATATGAGTGGGTCGCGTTCATTGTGTTTAGGGGCGTGTGTCTTCCCGATGTGAAAGTGAAACTTACAAAATTGATAAAATTTAAAATGTTGACCAAAAATAATACGACTCCCATTATCTAACCTATTCCTACAAGACATGCCTTTCTTTAGAAAGTATATAATGATATAGAACTCAACACTTTTGTCACAATATAAAAGCAATTTGTATCTTTAAATCGTATCAATTCAAATCCCTTAAGCATTATGATAAGATAGTAATAGGGTCATAACTTTACCTTTGAAGGAGAGAAAGTTTAAGAGTTTGGTTCTTGATTAACAAATCATAGAACATAAAATTTACCCAATTTCGATTTTATATGCCTCTCATTCCGCTGTGTTATAAATCGATGATATTACTTATGAAATATAGTTGATAAATCGTATAAAAATGATATTCAAATTTACTAAATAAAATATATAAGCATATTATAATGCGATGAACATGGATGAAACACGGGACCATCAGATCTTCAGTCTGACGCTCTCCCAGCTGAGCTATCCCCGCTCGCCATTCTGTTAGGCTACTTAGTGATATATTTTGTGTATGATACATTAATTGTTAATTTTCTTCTCTGAGACGATAGTAAACGAATGAAAAACAAGAATAATGTTAATTTTACACAAATTTTTGACCTAAATTAGATGTTAGTCACAAATTTCATATGTCATTAATGTTAATTTGAATGATGGTTTTAAAGATAACAAGGTCCTTTAACTTATTAACCTTAAACATGATTTAATGAACCACACATTTTAATATTATTTTAACTGTTGAAATACAGAAATATGTCTTTCAATCATCCAAATTCTGTTGAGGTTAATGGTTTTAAACTGATTGGTTATTTATGTTGAGTATGTTGTAATGAGCTCCTAAGAATTTTAGTATTCATTAGACTTGAACTAATTGTGTACATTTTTTCATATTAGTATTGCATTAACCATATAGCTTTATTTATTTAATTTTTGTTAGATTTATGAAATAAAGCAAAACCATTATAATTGTTTCAATATGAGTGGGTCGCGTTCATTGTGTTTAGGCCGTGTGTCATCCCGATGTGAAAGTGAAACTTACAAAATTGATAAAATTCAAAATGTTGACCAAAAATAATACGACTCCCATTATCTAACCTATTCCTACGAGACATGACTTTCTTTAGAATGTATATAATGATATAGAACTCAACACTTTTGTTACAATATAAAAGCACTATTTATCTTTAAATTGTATCAATTCAAATCCCTTAAGCATTATGATAAGATAATAATAGGGTCATCAGTTTACCTTTGAAGGCGAGAAAGTTTAAGAGTTTGGTTTTCGTTTAACAAATCATAGAACATAAAATTTACCCAATTTCGATTTTATATGCCTCTGATTCTGCTGTGTTATAAATCGATGATATTACCTATGAAATATAAGCATATAATAACTTTTGACCTAAATTAGATTTTAGTCACAAATTTCATATGTTATTAATGTTAATTTTAATGATGGGTCTTAAAGATAACAAGGTCCTTTAACTTATTAACCTTAAACATGATTTAATGAACCACACATTTTAATATTATTTTCAGTGTTGAAATACAGATATGTGTCTTTCAATCATCCAAATACTGTTGAGGTTAATCGTTTTAAACTGATTGGTTATTTACGTTGAGTATTACGTTATGAGCTCCTATGAATTTTAGTATTCTTTAGACTTATACTAATTGTGTATATTTTTTTATATTAGTATTGCATTAACCATATAGGTTTATTTATTTATTTTGTGTTAGATTTATGAAATAAAGCAAAACAATTATAATTGTTCCAATATGAGTGGGTCGCGTTCATTGTGTTTAAGGCCGTGTGTCATCCCGATGTGAAAGTGAAACTTCCAAAATTGATAAAATTCAAAATGCTAACAAAAAAATAATACGACTCCCATTATCTAACCTATTCCTACAGGATATGACTTTCTTTAGAATGTATATAATGATATAGAACTCAAAACTTTTGTCACAACATAAAAGCAATATTTATCTTTAAATCGTATCAATTCAAATCCCTTAAGCTTTATGATAAGATAGTAATAGGGTCATCAATTTACCTTTGAAGGAGAGAAAGTTTAAGAGTTTGGTTCTTGATTAACAAATCATAGAACATAAAATTTACCCAATTTCGATTTTATATGCCTCTTATTCCGCTGTGTTATAAATTGATGATATTACCTATGAAATATAGCTGATAAATCGTATAAAAATGATATTCAAATTTACTAAATAAAATATATAAACATATTATAATACGGTGAACATGGATCGAGCATGTGACGTTCAGATCTTCAGTCTAACGCTTTCGCAACTGAGTTATCCCCGCTAGTCACTCTTTTGGGCTACTTAGTGATATATTTTGTGTATTATACATTAATTGTTAATTTTCTACTCTGAGATGATAGTAAGCGAATGAAAAACAAGAATAATGTTATTTTGGCACAATTTTTTTTACCTAAATTGGATGTTAGTCACAAATTTCATATGTCATTAATGTTAATTTTAATGATGGGTCTTAAAGATAACAAGGTCCTTTAACTTATCAACCTTAAACATGATTTAATGAACCACGCATTTTAATATTATTTTAATTGTTGAAATACAGATATGTGTCTTTCAATCATCCAAATACTGTTGAGGTTAATCGTTTTAAAATGATTGGTTATTTACGTTGAGTATTATGTTATGAGCTCCTATGAATTTTAGTATTCTTTAGACTTATACTAATTGTGTACATTTTTTCATATTAGTATTGCATTAACCATATAGCTTTATTTATTTAATTTGTGTTAGATTTATGAAATAAAGCAAAAACATTATAATTGTTCCAATATGAGTGGGTCGCGTTCATTGTGTTTAAGGTCGTGTGTCATCCCGATATGAAAGTGAAACTTACAAAATTGATAAAATTCAAAATGCTAACAAAAAATAATACGACTCCCATTATCTAACCTATTCCTACAGGACATGACTTTCTTTAGAATGTATATAATGATATAGAACTCAACACTTTTGTCACAAAATAAAAGCAATTTGTATCTTTAAATCGTATCAATTCAAATCCCTTAAGCATTATGATAAGATAGTAATAGAGTCATAACTTTACCTTTGAAGGAGACAAAGTTCAAGAGTTTGGTTCTTGATTAACAAATCATAGAACATAAAATTTACCCAATTTCGATTTTATATGCCTCTCATTTCGCTGTGTTATTAATCGATGATATTACCTATCAAATATAAGCATATTATAACTTTTGACCTAAATTAGATGTTAGTCACAAATGTCATGTCATTAATGTTAATTTTAATGATGGGTCTTAAAAATAACAAGGTCCTTTAACTTATTAACCTTAAACATGATTTAATGAACCACACATTTTAATATTATTTTAAGTGTTGAAATACAGATATGTGTCTTTCAATCATCCAAAATCTGTTGAGCTTAATCGTTTTAAACTGATTGGTTATTTACATTGAGTATTATGTTATGAGCTCCTATGAATTTTAGTATTCTTTAGACTTATACTAATTGTGTACATTTTTTCATATTAGTATTGCATTAACCATATAGCTTTATTTATTTAATTTGTGTTAGATTTAGGAAATAAAGCAAAACCATTATAATTGTTCCAATATGAGTGGGTCGCATTCATTGTGTTTAAGGTCGTGTGTCATCCTGATGTGAAAGTGAAACTTACAAAATTGATAAAACTCAAAATGCTGACCAAAAATAATACGACTTCCGTTATCTAACCTAGTCCTACAGGACATGACTTTCTTTAGAATGTATATAATGATATAGAACTCAACACTTTTGTCACAATATAAAAGCAATATTTATCTTTAAATCGTATCAATTCAAATCCCTTAAGCTTTATAATAAGATAGTAATAGGGTCATCAGTTTACCTTTGAAGGCGAGAAAGTTTAAGAGTTTGGTTTTCGTTTAACAAATCATAGAACATAAAATCTACCCAATTTCGATTTTATATGCCTCTCATTCCGCTGTGTTATAAATCGATGATATTACCTATCAAATATAGCTGATAAATCGTATATATATGATATTAAAATTTACTAAATAAAATATATAAACATATTATAATGCGGTGAACATGGATCGAACACGTGAACTTCAGATCTTCAGTCTGAAGCTCTCCCAACGGAGCTATCCCCGCTAGTCACTCTTTTGGGCTACTTAGTGATATATTTTGTGTATTATACATTAATTGTTAATTTTCTACTCTGAGATGATAGTAAACAAATGAAAAACAAGAATAATGTTATTTTGACACAATTTTTTTTACCTAAATTAGATGTTAGTCACAAATTGCATATGTCATTAATGTTAATTTGAATGATGGGTCTTAAAGATAACAAGGTCGTTTAACTTATCAACCTTAAACATGATTTAATGAACCACACATTTTTATATTATGTTAAGTGTTGAAATACAGATATGTGTCTTTCAATCATCCAAATACTGTTGAGGTTAATCGTTTTAAACTGATTGGTTATTTACGTTGAGTATTATGTTATGAGCTCCTATGAATTTTAGTATTCTTTAGACTTATACTAATTGTGTACATTTTTTCATATTAGTATTGCATTAACCATATAGCTTTATTTATTTAATTTGTGTTAGATTTATGAAATAAAGCAAAACCATTATAATTGTTCCAATATGAGTGGGTCGCGTTCATTGTGTTTAAGGCCGTGTGTCATCCCGATGTGAAAGTGAAACTTACAAAATTGATAAAATTCAAAATGCTGACCAAAAATAATACGACTCCCATTATCTAACTTATTGCTACAGGAGATGCCTTTCTTTAGAATGTATATAATGATATATAACTCAATACTTTTGTTACAATATAAAAGCAATTTGTATCTTTAAATCGTATCAATTCAAATCCCTTAAGCATTATGATAAGATAGTAATAGGTTCATAACTTCACCTTTGAAGGAGAGAAAGTTTAAGAGTTTGTTTCTTGATTAAAAAATCATAGAACATAAAATTTACCCAATTTCGATTTTATATGCCTCTCATTTCGCTGTGTTATAAATCAATGATATTACCTATCAAATATAAGCATATTATAACTTTTGACCTAAATTAGATGTTAGTCACAAATTTCATATGTCATTAATGTTAATTTGAATGATGGGTCTTAAAGATAACAAGGTCCTTTAACTTATCAACCTTAAACATGATTTAATGAACCACACATTTTTATATTATGTTAGGTGTTGAAATACAGATATGTGTCTTTCAATCATCCAAATACTGTTGAGGTTAATCGTTTTAAACTGATTGGTTATTTACGTTGAGTATTATGTTATGAGCTCCTATGAATTTTAGTATTCTTTAGACTTATACTAATTGTGTACATTTTTTCATATTAGTATTGCATTAACCATATAGCTTTATTTATTTAATTTGTGTTAGATTTATGAAATAAAGCAAAACCATTATAATTGTTCCAATATGAGTGGGTCGCGTACATTGTGTTTAAGGCCGTGTCTCATCCCGATGTGAAAGTGAAACTTACAAAATTGATAAAATTCAAAATGCTGACCAAAAATAATACGACTCCCATTATCTAACTTATTGCTACAGGAGATGCCTTTCTTTAGAATGTATATAATGATATAGAACTCAATACTTTTGTCACAATATAAAAGCAATTTCTATCTTTAAATCGTATCAATTCAAATCCCTTAAGCATTATGATAAGATAGTAATAGGTTCATAACTTCACCTTTGAAGGAGAGAAAGTTTAAGAGTTTGTTTCTTGATTAAAAAATCATAGAACATAAAATTTACCCAATTTCGATTTTATATGCCTCTCATTTCGCTGTGTTATAAATCAATGATATTACCTATCAAATATAAGCATATTATAACTTTTGACCTAAATTAGATGTTAGTCACAAATTTCATATGTCATTAATGTTAATTTTAATGATGGGTCTTAAAGATAATAAGGTCCTTTAACTTATTAATCTTAAACATGATTTAATGAACCACACATTTTAATATTATTTTAAGTGTTGAAATACAGATATGTGTCTTTCAATCATCCAAATACTGTTGAGGTTAATCGTTTTAAAACGATTGGTTATTTACGTTGAGTATTATGTTATGAGCTCCTATGAATTTTAGTATTCTTTAGACTTATACTAATTGTGTACATTTTTTCATATTAGTATTACATTAACCATATAGCTTTATTTATTTAATTTGTATTAGATTTATGAAATAAAGCAAAAACATTATAATTGTTCCAATATGAGTGGGTCGCGTTCATTGTGTTTAAGGCCGTGTGTCATCCCGATGTGAAAGTGAAACAAAATTCAAAATGCTGACCAAAAATAATACGACTCCCATTATCTAACCTATTCCTACAAGACATGCCTTTCTTTAGAATGTATATAATGATATAGAACTCAACACTTTTGTCACAATATAAAAGCAATTTGTATCTTTAAATCGTATCATATCAAATCCCTTAAGCATTATGATAAGATAGTAATAGGGTCATAACTTTACCTTTGAAGGAGAGAAAGTTTAAGAGTTTGGTTCTTGATTAAAAAATCATAGAACATAAAATTTACCCAATTTCGATTTTATATGCCTCTCGTTTCGCTGTGTTATAAATCGATGATATTACCTATCAAATATAAGCATATTATAACTTTTGACCTAAATTTGATGTTAGTCACAAATTTCATATGTCATTAATGTTAATTTTAATGATGGGTCTTAAAGATAATAAGGTCCTTTAACTTATTAACCTTAAACATGATTTAATGAACCACACATTTTAATATTATTTTAAGTGTTGAAATACAGATATGTGTCTTTCAATCATCCAAATACTGTTGAGGTTAATCGTTTTAAACTGATTGGTTATTTACGTTTAGTATTATGTTATGAGCTCCTATGAATTTTAGTATTCTTTAGACTTATACTAATTGTGTACATTTTTTCATATTAGTATTGCATTAACCATATAGTTTTATTTATTTAATTTGTCTTAGATTTATGAAATAAAGCAAAACCATTATAATTGTTCTAATATGAGTGGGTCGCGTTCATTGTGTTTAAGGCCGTGTGTCATCCAGATGTGAAAGTGAAACTTACAAAATTGATAAAATTCAAAATGCTGACCAAAAATAATACGACTCCCATTATCTAACCTATTCCTACAGGACATGACTTTCTTTAGAATGTATATAATGATTGAGAACTCAACACTTTTGTCACAATATAAAAGCAATATTTATCTTTAAATCGTATCAATTCAAATCCCTTAAGCTTTATGATAAGATAGTAATAGGGTCATCAGTTTACCTTTGAAGGCGAGAAAGTTTAAGAGTTTGGTTTTTGTTTAACAAATCATAGAACATAAAATTTACCCAATTTCGATTTTATATGCCTCTCATTCCGCTGTGTTATAAATCGATGATATTACCTATGAAATAAAGCTGATAAATCGTATATATATGATATTAAAATTTACTAAATAAAATAATTAAACATATTATAATGCGGTGAACATGGATCGAACACGTGAACTTCAAATCTTCAGTCTAACGCTCTCCCAACTGAGTTATCCCCGCTAGTCACTCTTTTGGGCTACTTAGTGATATATTTTGTGTATTATACATTAATTGTTATTTTTCAACTCTGAGATGATAGTAACCGAATGAAAAACAAGAATAATGTTAATTTGGCACAATTTTTTTATATAAATTAGATGTTAGTCACAAATTTCATATGTCATTAATGTTAATTTTAATGAAGGGTCTTAAAGATAACAAGTTCCTTTAACTTATCAACCTTAAACATGATTTAATGAACCACACATTTTAATATTATTTTAAGTGTTGAAATACAGATATGTGTCTTTCAATCATCCAAATACTGTTGAGGTTAATCGTTTTAAAATGATTGGTTATTTACGTTGAGTATTATGTTATGAGCTCCTATGAATTTTAGTATTATTTAGATTTATACTAATTGTGTACATTTTTTCATATTAGTATTACATTAACCATATAACTTTATTTATTTAATTTGTATTAGATTTATGAAATAAAGCAAAAACATTATAATTGTTCCAATATGAGTGGGTCGCGTTCATTGTGTTTAAGGCCGTGTGTCATCCCGATGTGAAAGTGAAACTTACAAAATTGATAAAATTCAAAATGCTGACCAAAAATAATACGACTCCCATTATCTAACCTATTCCTACAAGACATGCCTTTCTTTAGAATGTATATAATGATATATAACTCAACACTTTTGTCACAATATAAAAGCAATTTGTATCTTTAAATCGTATCAATTCAAATCCCTTAAGCATTATGATAAGATAGTAATAGGGTCATAACTTTACCTTTGAAGGAGAGAAAGTTTAAGAGTTTGGTTCTTGATTAACAAATCATAGAACATAAAATTTACCCAATTTCGATTTTATATGCCTCTCATTCCGCTGTGTTATAAATCGATGATATTACCTTTGAAATATAGCTGATAAATCGTATAAAAATGATATTCAAATTTACTAAATAAAATATATAAGCATATTATAATGCGATGAACATGGATGAAACACGGGACCATCAGATCTTCAGTCTGACGCTCTCCCAGCAGAGCTATCCCCGCTCGCCATTCTTTTAGGCTACCTAGTGATATATTTTGTGTATGATACATTAATTGTTAATTTTCTTCTCTGAGATGATAGTAAACGAATGAAAAACAAGAATAATGTTATTTTGACACAAATTTTTGACCTAAATTAGATGTTAGTCACAAATTTCATATGTCATTAATGTTAATTTGAATGATGGGTCTTAAAGATAACAAGGTCCTTTAACTTATTAACCTTAAACATGATTTAATGAACCACACATTTTAATATTATTGTAAGTGTTGAATTACAGATATGTGTCTTTCAATCATCCAAATTCTGTTGAGGTTAATCGTTTTAAATTGATTGGTTATTTAAGTTGAGTATGTTGTAATGAGCTCCTAAGAATTTTAGTATTCATTAGACTTCTACTAATTGTGTACATTTTTTCATATTAGTATTGCATTAACCATATAGCTTTATTTATTTAATTTGTGTTAGATTTATGAAATAAAGCAAAACCATTATAATTGTTCCAATATGAGTGGGTCGCATTCATTGTGTTTAAGGGCGTGTGTCAACCTGATGTGAAAGTGAAACTTACAAAATTGATAAAATTCAAAATGCTTACCAAAAATAATACGACTCCCATTATCTAACATATTCCTACAGGACATGACTTTCTTTAGAATGTATATAATGATATAGAACTCAACACTTTTGTCACAATATAAAAGCAATATTTATCTTTAAATCGTATCAATTCAAATCCATTAAGCTATATGATAAGATAGTAATAGGGTCATCAGTTTACCTTTGAAGGCGAGGAAGTTTAAGAGTTTGGTTTTTGTTTAACAAATCATAGAACATAAAATTTACCCAATTTCGATTTTATATGCCTCTCATTCCGCTGTGTTATAAATCGATGATATTACCTATGAAATATAGCTGATAAATCGTATATATATGATATTAAAATTTACTAAATAAAATATATAAACATATTATAATGCGGTGAACATTGATCGAACATGTGAACTTCAGATCTTCAGTCTGACGCTCTCCCAAATGAGCTATCTCCGCTAGTCATCCTTTTCGGCTAATTAGTGATTATTTTGTGTATGATACATTAATTGTTAATTTTCTACTCTAAGATGATAGTAAACGAATGAAAAACAAGAATAATGTAGTTTTGACACATTTTTTTTACCTAAATTAGACGTTAGTCACAAATTTCTTATTTCATTAATGTTAATTTGAATGATGGTTTAAAGATAACAAGGTCCTTTAACTTATTAACCTTAAACATGATTTATTGAACCACACATTTTAATATTATTTTAAGTGTTGAAATACAGAAATATGTCTTTCAATCATCCAAATTCTGTTGAGGTTAATGGTTTTAAACTGATTGGTTATTTATGTTGAGTATGTTGTAATGAGCTCCTAAGAATTTTAGTATTCATTAGACTTGAACTAATTGTGTACATTTTTTCATATTAGTATTGCATTAACCATATAGCTTTATTTATTTAATTTTTGTTAGATTTATGAAATAAAGCAAAACCATTATAATTGTTCCAATATGAGTGGGTCGCGTTCATTGTGTTTAGGCCATGTGTCATCCCGATGTGAAAGTGAAACTTACAAAATTTTAAAAATTCAAAATGTTGACCAAAAATAATACGACTCCCATTATCTAACTTATTCCTCTAGGACATGACTTTCTTTCGAATGTATATAATGATAGTAATAGGGTCATCAGTTTACCTTTGAAGGCGAGAAAGTTTAAGAATTTGGTTTTCGTTTAACAAATCATAGAACATAAAATTTACCCAATTTCGATTTTATATGCCTCTCATTCTGCTGTGTTATAAATCGATGATATTACCTATGAAATATAGCTCATAAATTGTATAAAAATGATATTCAAATTTACTAAATAAAATATATAAGCATATTATAATGCGGTGAACATGGATCGAGAATGTGACGTTCAGATCTTCAGTCTAACGCTTTCGCAACTGAGCTATCCCCGCTAGTCACTCTTTTGGGCTACTTAGTGATATATTTTGTGTATTATACATTAATTGTTAATTTTCTACTCTGAGATAATAGTAAACGAATGAAAAACAAGAATTATGTTATTTTGGCACAAATTTTTAACCTAAATTAGATGTTAGTCACAAATTTCATATGTCATTAATGTTAATCTTAATGATGGGTCTTAAAGATAACAAGGTCCTTTAACTTATTAACCTTAAACATGATTTAATGAACGACGCATTTTAATATTATGTTAAGTGTTGAAATACAGATATGTGTCTTTCAATCATCCAAATACTGTTGAGGTTAATCGTTTTAAACTGATTGGTTATTTACGTTGAGTATTATGTTATGAGCTCCTATGAATTTTAGTATTCTTTAGACTTATACTAATTGTGTACATTTTTTCATAATAGTATTGCATTAACCATATAGCTTTATTTATTTAATTTGTGTTAGATTTATGAAATAAAGCAAACCCATTATAATTGTTCCAATATGAGTGGGTCGCGTTCATTGTGTTTAAGGCCGTGTGTCATCCCGATGTGAAAGTGAAACTTACAAAATTGATAAAATTCAAAATGCTGACCAAAAATAATACGACTCCCATTATCTAACCTATTCCTACAGGACATGACTTTCTTTAGAATGTATATAATGATATAAAACTCAACACTTTTCTCACAATATAAAAGCAATATTTATCTTTAAATCGTATCAATTCAAATCCCTTAAGCTTTATGATAAGATAGTAATAGGGTCATCAGTTTACCTTTGAAGGAGAGAAAGTTTAAGAGTTTGGTTCTTGATTAACAAATCATAGAACATAAAATTTACCCAATTTCGATTTTATATGCCTCTTATTCCGCTGTGTTATAAATTGATGATATTACCTATGAAATATAGCTGATAAATCGTATAAAAATGATATTCAAATTTACTAAATAAAATATATAAACATATTATAATGCGGTGAACATGGATCGAGCATGTGAAGTTCAGATCTTCAGTCTGACGCTTTCGCAACTGAGTTATCCCCGCTAGTCACTCTTTTGGGCTACTTAGTGATATATTTTGTGTATTATACATTAATTGTTAATTTTCTACTCTGAGATGATAGTAACCGAATGAAAAACCAGAATTATGTTATTTTTGCACAAATTTTTAACCTAAATTAGATGTTAGTTACAAATTTCATATGTCATTAATGTTAATTTTAATGATGGGTCTTAAAAATAACAAGGTCCTTTAACTTATTAACCTTAAACATGATTTAATGAACCAGGCATTTTAATATTATGTTAAGTGTTGAAATACAGATATGTGTCTTTCAATCATCCAAATACTGTTGAGGTTAATCGTTTTAAACTGATTGGTTATTTACGTTGAGTATTATGTTATGAGCTCCTATGAATTTTAGTATTCTTTAGACTTATACTAATTGTGTATATTTTTTCATATTAGTATTGCATTAACCATATAGCTTTATTTATTTATTTTGTGTTAGATTTATGAAATAAAGCAAAAC
This sequence comes from Lathyrus oleraceus, assembly GCF_024323335.1. Taxonomy (NCBI): domain Eukaryota; kingdom Viridiplantae; phylum Streptophyta; class Magnoliopsida; order Fabales; family Fabaceae; genus Lathyrus; species Lathyrus oleraceus. Next base: position 594,341,396 of record NC_066583.1, on the reverse strand, counting down.
AATTATAATTGTTCCAATATGAGTGGGTCGCATTCATTGTGTTTAAGGCCGTGTGTCATCCCGATGTGAAAGTGAAACTTACAAAATTGATAAAATTCAAAATGCTAACCAAAAATAATACGACTCCCATTATCTAACCTATTCCTACAGGACATGACTTTCTTTAGAATGTATATAATGATATAAAACTCAACACTTTTCTCACAATATAAAAGCAATATTTATCTTTAAATCGTATCAATTCAAATCCCTTATGCTTTATGATAAGATAGTAATAGGGTCATCAGTTTACCTTTGAAGGAGAGAAAGTTTAAGAGTTTGGTTCTTGATTAACAAATCATAGAACATAAAATTTACCCAATTTCGATTTTATATGCCTCTTATTCCGCTGTGTTATAAATTGATGATATTACCTATGAAATATAGCTGATACATCGTATAAAAATGATATTCAAACTAAATAAAATATATAAACATATTATAATGCGGTGAACATGGATCGAGCATGTGAAGTTCAGATCTTCAGTCTAACGCTTTCGCAACTGAGTTATCCCCGCTAGTCACTCTTTTGGGCTACTTAGTGATATATTTTGTGTATTATACATTAATTGTTAATTTTCTACTCTGAGATGATAGTAACCGAATGAAAAACAAGAATTATGTTATTTTTGCACAATTTTTTAACCTAAATTAGATGTTAGTTACAAATTTCATATGTCATTAATGTTAATTTTAATGATGGGTCTTAAAGATAACAAGGTCCTTTAACTTATTAACCTTAAACATGATTTAATGAACCAGGCATTTTAATATTATGTTAAGTGTTGAAATACAGATATGTGTCTTTCAATCATCCAAATACTGTTGAGGTTAATCGTTTTAAACTGATTGGTTATTTACGTTGAGTATTATGTTATGAGCTCCTATGAATTTTAGTATTCTTTAGACTTATACTAATTGTGTATATTTTTTCATATTAGTATTGCATTAACCATATAGCTTTATTTATTTATTTTGTGTTAGATTTATGAAATAAAGCAAAACAATTATAATTGTTCCAATATGAGTGGGTCGCATTCATTGTGTTTAAGGCCGTGTGTCATCCCGATGTGAAAGTGAAACTTACAAAATTGATAAAATTCAAAATGCTAACCAAAAATAATACGACTCCCATTATCTAACCTATTCCTACAGGACATGACTTTCTTTAGAATGTATATAATGATATAAAACTCAACACTTTTGTCACAATATAAAAGCAATATTTATCTTTAAATCGTATCAATTCAAATCCCTTAAGCTTTATGATAAGATAGTAATAGGGTCATCAGTTTACCTTTGAAGGAGAGAAAGTTTAAGAGTTTGGTTCTTGATTAACAAATCATAGAACATAAAATTTACCCAATTTCGATTTTATATGCCTCTTAATCCGCTGTGTTATAAATTGATGATATTACCTATGAAATATAGCTGATAAATCGTATAAAAATGATATTCAAATTTACTAAATAAAATATATAAACATATTATAATGCGGTGAACATGGATCGAGCATGTGAAGTTCAGATCTTCAGTCTAACGCTTTCGCAACTGAGTTATCCCCGCTAGTCACTCTTTTGGGCTACTTAGTGATATATTTTGTGTATTATACATTAATTGTTAATTTTCTACTCTGAGATGATAGTAACCGAATGAAAAACAAGAATTATGTTATTTTTGCACAAATTTTTAACCTAAATTAGATGTTAGTTACAAATTTCATATGTCATTAATGTTAATTTTAATGATGGGTCTTAAAGATAACAAGGTCCTTTAACTTATTAACCTTAAACATGATTTAATGAACCAGGCATTTTAATATTATGTTAAGTGTTGAAATACAGATATGTGTCTTTCAATCATCCAAATACTGTTGAGGTTAATCGTTTTAAACTGATTGGTTATTTACGTTGAGTATTATGTTATGAGCTCCTATGAATTTTAGTATTCTTTAGACTTATACTAATTGTGTATATTTTTTCATATTAGTATTGCATTAACCATATAGCTTTATTTATTTATTTTGTGTTAGATTTATGAAATAAAGCAAAACAATTATAATTGTTCCAATATGAGTGGGTCGCATTCATTGTGTTTAAGGCCGTGTGTCATCCCGATGTGAAAGTGAAACTTACAAAATTGATAAAATTCAAAATGCTAACCAAAAATAATACGACTCCCATTATCTAACCTATTCCTACAGGACATGACTTTCTTTAGAATGTATATAATGATATAAAACTCAACACTTTTCTCACAATATAAAAGCAATATTTATCTTTAAATCGTATCAATTCAAATCCCTTAAGCTTTATGATAAGATAGTAATAGGGTCATCAGTTTACCTTGGAAGGAGAGAAAGTTTAAGAGTTTGGTTCTTGATTAACAAATCATAGAACATAAAATTTACCCAATTTCGATTTTATATGCCTCTTATTCCGCTGTGTTATAAATTGATGATATTACCTATGAAATATAGCTGATAAATCGTATAAAAATGATATTCAAATTTACTAAATAAAATATATAAACATATTATAATGCGGTGAACATGGATCGAGCATGTGAAGTTCAGATCTTCAGTCTAACGCTTTCGCAACTGAGTTATCCCCGCTAGTCACTCTTTTGGGCTACTTAGTGATATATTTTGTGTATTATACATTAATTGTTAATTTTCTACTCTGAGATGATAGTAACCGAATGAAAAACAAGAATTATGTTATTTTTGCACAAATTTTTAACCTAAATTAGATGTTAGTTACAAATTTCATATGTCATTAATGTTAATTTTAATGATGGGTCTTAAAGATAACAAGGTCCTTTAACTTATTAACCTTAAACATGATTTAATGAACCAGGCATTTTAATATTATGTTAAGTGTTGAAATACAGATATGTGTCTTTCAATCATCCAAATACTGTTGAGGTTAATCGTTTTAAACTGATTGGTTATTTACGTTGAGTATTATGTTATGAGCTCCTATGAATTTTAGTATTCTTTAGACTTATACTAATTGTGTATATTTTTTCATATTAGTATTGCATTAACCATATAGCTTTATTTATTTATTTTGTGTTAGATTTATGAAATAAAGCAAAACAATTATAATTGTTCCAATATGAGTGGGTCGCATTCATTGTGTTTAAGGCCGTGTGTCATCCCGATGTGAAAGTGAAACTTACAAAATTGATAAAATTCAAAATGCTAACCAAAAATAATACGACTCCCATTATCTAACCTATTCCTACAGGACATGACTTTCTTTAGAATGTATATAATGATATAGAACTCAACACTTTTGTCACAATATAAAAGCAATATTTATCTTTAAATCGTATCAATTCAAATCCCTTAAGCTTTATGATAAGATAGTAATAGGGTCATCAGTTTACCTTTGAAGGAGAGAAAGTTTAAGAGTTTGGTTCTTGATTAACAAATCATAGAACATAAAATTTACCCAATTTCGATTTTATATGCCTCTTATTCCGCTGTGTTATAAATTGATGATATTACCTATGAAATATAGCTGATAAATCGTATAAAAATGATATTCAAATTTACTAAATAAAATATATAAACATATTATAATGCGGTGAACATGGATCGAGCATGTGAAGTTCAGATCTTCAGTCTAACGCTTTCGCAACTGAGTTATCCCCGCTAGTCACTCTTTTGGGCTACTTAGTGATATATTTTGTGTATTATACATTAATTGTTAATTTTCTACTCTGAGATGATAGTAACCGAATGAAAAACAAGAATTATGTTATTTTTGCACAAATTTTTAACCTAAATTAGATGTTAGTTACAAATTTCATATGTCATTAATGTTAATTTTAATGATGGGTCTTAAAGATAACAAGGTCCTTTAACTTATTAACCTTAAACATGATTTAATGAACCAGGCATTTTAATATTATGTTAAGTGTTGAAATACAGATATGTGTCTTTCAATCATCCAAATACTGTTGAGGTTAATCGTTTTAAACTGATTGGTTATTTACGTTGAGTATTATGTTATGAGCTCCTATGAATTTTAGTATTCTTTAGACTTATACTAATTGTGTATATTTTTTCATATTAGTATTGCATTAACCATATAGCTTTATTTATTTATTTTGTGTTAGATTTATGAAATAAAGCAAAACAATTATAATTGTTCCAATATGAGTGGGTCGCATTCATTGTGTTTAAGGCCGTGTGTCATCCCGATGTGAAAGTGAAACTTACAAAATTGATAAAATTCAAAATGCTAACCAAAAATAATACGACTCCCATTATCTAACCTATTCCTACAGGACATGACTTTCTTTAGAATGTATATAATGATATAGAACTCAACACTTTTGTCACAATATAAAAGCAATATTTATCTTTAAATCGTATCAATTCAAATCCCTTAAGCTTTATGATAAGATAGTAATAGGGTCATCAGTTTACCTTTGAAGGAGAGAAAGTTTAAGAGTTTGGTTCTTGATTAACAAATCATAGAACATAAAATTTACCCAATTTCGATTTTATATGCCTCTTATTCCGCTGTGTTATAATTTGATGATATTACCTATGAAATATAGCTGATAAATCGTATAAAAATGATATTCAAATTTACTAAATAAAATATATAAACATATTATAATGCGGTGAACATGGATCGAGCATTTGAAGTTCAGATCTTCAGTCTAACGCTTTCGCAACTGAGTTATCCCCGCTAGTCACTCTTTTGGGCTACTTAGTGATATATTTTGTGTATTATACATTAATTGTTAATTTTCTACTCTGAGATGATAGTAACCGAATGAAAAACAAGAATTATGTTATTTTTGCACAAATTTTTAACCTAAATTAGATGTTAGTTACAAATTTCATATGTCATTAATGTTAATTTTAATGATGGGTCTTAAAGATAACAAGGTCCTTTAACTTATTAACCTTAAACATGATTTAATGAACCAGGCATTTTAATATTATGTTAAGTGTTGAAATACAGATATGTGTCTTTCAATCATCCAAATACTGTTGAGGTTAATCGTTTTAAACTGATTGGTTATTTACGTTGAGTATTATGTTATGAGCTCCTATGAATTTTAGTATTCTTTAGACTTATACTAATTGTGTATATTTTTTCATATTAGTATTGCATTAACCATATAGCTTTATTTATTTATTTTGTGTTAGATTTATGAAATAAAGCAAAACAATTATAATTGTTCCAATATGAGTGGGTCGCATTCATTGTGTTTAAGGCCGTGTGTCATCCCGATGTGAAAGTGAAACTTACAAAATTGATAAAATTCAAAATGCTAACCAAAAATAATACGACTCCCATTATCTAACCTATTCCTACAGGACATGACTTTCTTTAGAATGTATATAATGATATAGAACTCAACACTTTTGTCACAATATAAAAGCAATATTTATCTTTAAATCGTATCAATTCAAATCCCTTAAGCTTTATGATAAGATAGTAATAGGGTCATCAGTTTACCTTTCAAGGAGAGAAAGTTTAAGAGTTTGGTTCTTGATTAACAAATCATAGAACATAAAATTTACCCAATTTCGATTTTATATGCCTCTTATTCCGCTGTGTTATAAATTGATGATATTACCTATGAAATATAGCTGATAAATCGTATAAAAATGATATTCAAATTTACTAAATAAAATATATAACCATATTATAATGCGGTGAACATGGATCGAGCATTTGAAGTTCAGATCTTCAGTCTAACGCTTTCGCAACTGAGTTATCCCCGCTAGTCACTCTTTTGGGCTACTTAGTGATATATTTTGTGTATTATACATTAATTGTTAATTTTCTACTCTGAGATGATAGTAACCGAATGAAAAACAAGAATTATGTTATTTTTGCACAAATTTTTAACCTAAATTAGATGTTAGTTACAAATTTCATATGTCATTAATGTTAATTTTAATGATGGGTCTTAAAGATAACAAGGTCCTTTAACTTATTAACCTTAAACATGATTTAATGAACCAGGCATTTTAATATTATGTTAAGTGTTGAAATACAGATATGTGTCTTTCAATCATCCAAATACTGTTGAGGTTAATCGTTTTAAACTGATTGGTTATTTACGTTGAGTATTATGTTATGAGCTCCTATGAATTTTAGTATTCTTTAGACTTATACTAATTGTGTATATTTTTTCATATTAGTATTGCATTAACCATATAGCTTTATTTATTTATTTTGTGTTAGATTTATGAAATAAAGCAAAACAATTATAATTGTTCCAATATGAGTGGGTCGCATTCATTGTGTTTAAGGCCGTGTGTCATCCCGATGTGAAAGTGAAACTTACAAAATTGATAAAATTCAAAATGCTAACCAAAAATAATATGACTCCCATTATCTAACCTATTCCTACAGGACATGACTTTCTTTAGAATGTATATAATGATATAGAACTCAACACTTTTGTCACAATATAAAAGCAATATTTATCTTTAAATCGTATCAATTCAAATCCCTTAAGCTTTATGATAAGATAGTAATAGGGTCATCAGTTTACCTTTCAAGGAGAGAAAGTTTAAGAGTTTGGTTCTTGATTAACAAATCATAGAACATAAAATTTACCCAATTTCGATTTTATATGCCTCTTATTCCGCTGTGTTATAAATTGATGATATTACCTATGAAATATAGCTGATAAATCGTATAAAAATGATATTCAAATTTACTAAATAAAATATATAAACATATTATAATGCGGTGAACATGGATCGAGCATGTGAAGTTCAGATCTTCAGTCTAACTCTTTCGCAATTGAGTTATCCCCGCTAGTCACTCTTTTGGGCTACTTAGTGATATATTTTGTGTATTATACATTAATTGTTAATTTTCTACTCTGAGATGATAGTAACCGAATGAAAAACAAGAATTATGTTATTTTTGCACAAATTTTTAACCTAAATTAGATGTTAGTTACAAATTTCATATGTCATTAATGTTAATTTTAATGATGGGTCTTAAAGATAACAAGGTCCTTTAACTTATTAACCTTAAACATGATTTAATGAACCAGGCATTTTAATATTATGTTAAGTGTTGAAATACAGATATGTGTCTTTCAATCATCCAAATACTGTTGAGGTTAATCGTTTTAAACTGATTGGTTATTTACGTTGAGTATTATATTATGAGCTCCTATGAATTTTAGTATTCTTTAGACTTATACTAATTGTGTATATTTTTTCATATTAGTATTGCATTAACCATATAGCTTTATTTATTTATTTTGTGTTAGATTTATGAAATAAAGCAAAACAATTATAATTGTTCCAATATGAGTGGGTCGCATTCATTGTGTTTAAGGCCGTGTGTCATCCCGATGTGAAAGTGAAACTTACAAAATTGATAAAATTCAAAATGCTAACCAAAAATAATACGACTCCCATTATCTAACCTATTCCTACAGGACATGACTTTCTTTAGAATGTATATAATGATATAAAACTCAACACTTTTCTCACAACATAAAAGCAATATTTATCTTTAAATCGTATCAATTCAAATCCCTTAAGCTTTATGATAAGATAGTAATAGGGTCATCAGTTTACCTTTGAAGGAGAGAAAGTTTAAGAGTTTGGTTCTTGATTAACAAATCATAGAACATAAAATTTACCCAATTTCGATTTTATATGCCTCTTATTCCGTTGTGTTATAAATTAATGATATTACCTATAAAATATAGCTGATAAATCGTATAAAAATGATATTCAAATTTACTAAATAAAATATATAAACATATTATAATGCGGTGAACATGGATCGAGCATGTGAAGTTCAGATCTTCAGTCTAACGCTTTCGCAACTGAGTTATCCCCGCTAGTCACTCTTTTGGGCTACTTAGTGATATATTTTGTGTATTATACATTAATTGTTAATTTTCTACTCTGAGATGATAGTAACCGAATGAAAAACAAGAATTATGTTATTTTTGCACAAATTTTTAACCTAAATTAGATGTTAGTTACAAATTTCATATGTCATTAATGTTAATTTTAATGATGGGTCTTAAAGATAACAAGGTCCTTTAACTTATTAACCTTAAACATGATTTAATGAACCAGGCATTTTAATATTATGTTAAGTGTTGAAATACAGATATGTGTCTTTCAATCATCCAAATACTGTTGAGGTTAATCGTTTTAAACTGATTGGTTATTTACGTTGAGTATTATGTTATGAGCTCCTATGAATTTTAGTATTCTTTAGACTTATACTAATTGTGTATATTTTTTCATATTAGTATTGCATTAACCATATAGCTTTATTTATTTATTTTGTGTTAGATTTATGAAATAAAGCAAAACAATTATAATTGTTCCAATATGAGTGGGTCGCATTCATTGTGTTTAAGGCCGTGTGTCATCCCGATGTGAAAGTGAAACTTACAAAATTGATAAAATTCAAAATGCTAACCAAAAATAATACGACTCCCATTATCTAACCTATTCCTACAGGACATGACTTTCTTTAGAATGTATATAATGATATAAAACTCAACACTTTTCTCACAACATAAAAGCAATATTTATCTTTAAATCGTATCAATTCAAATCCCTTAAGCTTTATGATAAGATAGTAATAGGGTCATCAGTTTACCTTTGAAGGAGAGAAAGTTTAAGAGTTTGGTTCTTGATTAACAAATCATAGAACATAAAATTTACCCAATTTCGATTTTATATGCCTCTTATTCCGTTGTGTTATAAATTAATGATATTACCTATAAAATATAGCTGATAAATCGTATAAAAATGATATTCAAATTTACTAAATAAAATATATAAACATATTATAATGCGGTGAACATGGATCGAGCATGTGACGTTCAGATCTTCAGTCAAATGCTTTCGCAACTGAGTTATCCCCGCTAGTCACTCTTTTTGGCTACTTAGTGATATATTTTGTGTATTATACATTAATTGTTAATTTTCTACTCTGAGATAATAGTAAACAAATGAAAATTAAGAATTATGTTATTTTGGCACAAATTTTTAACCTAAATTAGATGTTAGTCACAAATTTCATATGTCATTAATGTTAATCTTAATGATGGGTCTTAAAGATAACAAGTCCTTTAACTTATTAACCTTAAACATGATTTAATGAACGGCGCATTTTAATATTATGTTAAGTGTTGAAATACAGATGTGTGTCTTTCAATCATCCAAATACTGTTGAGGTTAATCGTTTTAAACTGATTGGTTATTTACGTTGAGTATTATGTTATGAGCTCCTATGAATTTTAATATTCTTTAGACTTATACTAATTGTGTACATTTTTTCATATTAGTATTGCATTAACCATATAGCTTTATTTATTTAATTTGTGTTAGATTTATGAAATAAAGCAAACCCATTATAATTGTTCCAATATGAGTGGGTCGCGTTCATTGTGTTTAAGGCCGTGTGTCATCCCGATGTGAAAGTGAAACTTACAAAATTGATAAAATTCAAAATGCTGACCAAAAATAATACGACTCCCATTATCTAACCTATTCCTACAGGAGATGCCTTTCTTTAGAATGTATATAATGATATAGAACTCAATACTTTTGTCACAATATAAAAGCAATTTGTATCTTTAAATCGTATCAATTCAAATCCCTTAAGCATTATGATAAGATAGTAATAGGGTCATAACTTTACCTTTGAAGGAGAGAAATATTAAGAGTTTGGTTCTTGATTAAAAAATCATAGAACATAAAATTTACCCAATTTCGATTTTATATGCCTCTCATTTCGTTGTGCTATAAATCGATGATATTACCTATCAAATACAAGCATATTATAACTTTTGACCTAAATTAGATGTTAGTCACAAATTTCATATGTCATTAATGTTAATTTTAATGATGGGTCTTAAAGATAACAAGGTCCTTTAACATATTAACCTTAAACATGCTTTAATGAACCACACATTTTAATATTATTTTAAGTGTTGAAATACAGATATGTGTCTTTCAATCATCCAAATACTGTTGAGGTTAATCGTTTTAAACTGATTGGTTATTTAAGTTGAGTATTATGTTATGAGCTCCTATGAATTTTAGTATTCTTTAGACTTATACTAATTGTGTATATTTTTTCATATTAGTATTGCATTAACCATATAGCTTTATTTATTTATTTTGTGTTAGATTTATGAAATAAAGCAAAACAATTATAATTGTTCCAATATGAGTGGGTCGCATTCATTGTGTTTAAGGCCGTGTGTCATCCCGATGTTAAAGTGAAACTTACAAAATTGATAAAATTCAAAATGCTAACCAAAAATAATACGACTCCCATTATCTAACCTATTCCTACAGGACATGACTTTCTTTAGAATGTATATAATGATATAGAACTCAACACTTTTGTCACAATATAAAAGCAATATTTATCTTTAAATCGTATCAATTCAAATCCCTTAAGCTTTATGATAAGATAGTAATAGGGTCATCAGTTTACCTTTGAAGGAGAGAAAGTTTAAGAGTTTGGTTCTTGATTAACAAATCATAGAACATAAAATTTACCCAATTTCGATTTTATATGCCTCTTATTCCGCTGTGTTATAAATTGATGATATTACCTATGAAATATAGCTGATAAATCGTATAAAAATGATATTCAAATTTACTAAATAAAATATATAAACATATTATAATGCGGTGAACATGGATCGAGCATGTGAAGTTCAGATCTTCAGTCTAACGCTTTCGCAACTGAGTTATCCCCGCTAGTCACTCTTTTGGGCTACTTAGAGATATATTTTGTGTATTATACATTAATTGTTAATTTTCTACTCTGAGATGATAGTGAACGAATGAAAAACAAGAATTATGTTATTTTGGCACAAATTTTTATCCTAAATTAGATGTTAGTCACATATTTCATATGTCATTAATGTTAATTTTAATGATGGGTCTTAAAGATAACAAGGTCCTTTAACTTATTAACCTTAAACATGATTTAATGAACCACACATTTTAATATTATGTTAAGTGGTGAAATACAGATATGTGTCTTTCAATCATCCAAATACTGTTGAGGTTAATCGTTTTAAACTGATTGGTTATTTACGTTGAGTATTATGTTATGAGCTCCTATGAATTTTAGTATTCTTTAGACTTATACTAATTGTGTACATTTTTTCATATTAGTATTGCATTAACCATATAGCTTTACTTATTTAATTTGTGTTAGATTTATGAAATAAAGCAAAACCATTATAATTGTTCCAATATGAGTGGGTCGCGTTCATTGTGTTTAAGGCCGTGTGTCATCCCGATGTAAAAGTGAAACTTACAAAATTGATAAAATTCAAAATGCTGACCAAAAATAATACGACTCCCATTATCTAACCTATTCCTACAGAAGATGCCTTTTTTTAGAATGTATATAATGATATAGAACTCAATACTCTTGTCACAATATAAAAGCAATTTGTATTTTTAAATCGTATCAATTTAAATCCCTTAAGCATTATGATAAGATAGTAGTAGGGTCATAACTTTACCTTTGAAGGAGAGAAAGTTTAAGAGTTTGGTTCTTAATTAACAAATCATAGAACATAAAATTTACCCAATTTCGATTTTATATGCCTCTCATTCCGCTGTGTTATAAATTGATGATATTACCTATGAAATATAGCTGATAAATCGTATAAAAATGATATTCAAATTTACTAAATAAAATATATAAGCATATTATAATGCGATGAACATGGATGAAACACGGGACCATCAGATCTTCAGTCTGACGCTCTCCAAGCAGAGCTATCCCCGCTCGCCATTCTTTTAGGCTACTTAGTGATATATTTTGTGTATGATTTATTAATTATTAATTTTCTTCTCTGAGATGATAGTAAACGAATGAAAAACAAGAATAATGTTATTTTGACACAATTTTTTGACCTAAATTAGATGTTAGTCACAAATTTCATATGTCATTAATGTTAATTTGAATGATGGGTCTTAAAGATAACAAGGTCCTTTAACTTATTAACCTTAAACATGATTTAATGAACCACACATTTTTATATTATTTTAAGTGTTGAAATACAGATATGTGTCTTTCAATCATCCAAATTCTGTTGAGGTTAATGGTTTTAAACTAATTGGTTATTTAAGTTGAGTATGTTGTAATGAGCTCCTAAGAATTTTAGTATTCATTAGACTTCAACTAATTGTGTACATTTTTTAATATTAGTATTGCATTAACCATATAGCTTTATTTATTTAATTTGTGTTAGATTTATGAAATAAAGCAAAACCATTATAATTGTTCCAATATGAGTGGGTCGCATTCATTGTGTTTAAGGGCGTGTGTCAACCTGATGTGAAAGTGAAACTTACAAAATTGATAAAATTCAAAATGCTTACCAAAAATAATACGACTCCCATTATCTAACCTATTCCTACAGGACATGACTTTCTTTAGAATGTATATAATGGCATTAAGATATATCTAGAATAATATCATACAAGTGTTAAATTTTGGTACTGTCACAACATAAGTGCCTAATGGCATTAAGATATACACATGTCCAAACTAAAAACATCAATGGAACATGTTATACAATAATGCCTAAACAATAAAAAAATCTAAGAACTATGTACAATATCTTCATTGCACATAACTCCACAGCGGAAGATCATGCTAAACAGCAACCCTTGAAACATCCATAACAGTTTCTCTTAGGTTCAACCTGTATAGAATACCTGAAAAATAACAACAATAATGGGATGAGATAATAATCTCAGTGAGTTCTCCTATCCTATGGGTCCACTCGGCTCTACAGGGTTTTCTAATCAATATTCAACTCATAACCAACTCAAGTCAACAAGGGAAGAAGACTTGAGTGATGGGGAAACTATCTCGCAATTGTATGGCAACATGCATCTGAGTTCTCATAACTCAACCACGGTCATTATTCAGGTTCACGCAACATCGATTCCCAACCGGACCTACGTCTAGGCCAAGGCTTGGTTCACGCATGTCCGTATGATTCGACTTTCGCGGTGGATATCCGGTTCCCCTATGGGACTTAAACCCACTTTTAAGAACCATCACCCGTACGGGACTCTAACCCACCTAGGGTATCTTTCACCGTATGGGACTCTAACCCACATAGGTGTCCACCTTTCCCCCATGTCCGCCATGGTTGGGGCTCAAACCCATTTGAGGCTCGAATCATTGGTCCCACATCCCAATGCTTACTCATCTAAGCATACCACAAGAGATGTGTACCACCACAGAAAAACACACATTCTGAATACATGATCGGTTCCATAATCATTGGTTCCACGAACCATAACAAATTCATCAATCATAGGTGACTTCATTCACCATAATACACAAATAATAGCATGGCATGTTCCATAATCATAGGTGACTTCATTCACCATGATACACAAATAATAACATGGCATGTTCCATACAATGCGTCTCATTCTTAATCATGGCAACAATTCGTCCACGACCTCACATAAGCGTCGTACGAATGAATACCGTATTCTCATACATATATCACATATGTTCCATAACCTAGATCATATTTCTAAGTTATTAATCACGTCATTCTCCTAGGTTTCCTCACTCATCTTTGTAGAGTTTTAATCATGTTACTTCACCTTCCACATAACAACAATATTTAATTTCATCATGATAAAATTCATGGCATCTATAAATCACATACTATTTTATAACATGGAACAGTAATAATAGTCCTTTACGTTATCTTTAGTCATGTTATTTCACAATCAACCATATCAACCATGTTTAACACCCATCATAAATATAATTCATTTAATTTGTAAGATACATAATATACTATAATATGATATCATAATAATAGCCTTTTTCATTATCTTACTAATGCATCCGTCCGCATCCAAAACGGAGTTATAACGCTCAATTAATTCATTAATCTATCTTAATCAAGATTTAGATTAATATTTATTCATTGCATAAGCATTCAACAATAACCTCTCTAGCCTAGTGGTAAGGCATGTACAAACAGGAAATTAAATTCTGTTTCAGTGTTAACCGGTTAACCTATACCGTTAACCGGTTAACTTCTTTCCTTAAATAACTCCTCTTTTATTTTCCTTTCCATATACCATTTTTACCTACTATTTTCACATAACATGATTTTTCAACAACAACCAACACGAAGTTCATATATTAATCATCAATTTAACAAACATGGTATATATCATAAATTCCTAACTCCCAATTTCATGAAATTTATCCCCAAAGCTATAACTAAACTAAGAACTCACCTAGAAGAAGAACGAGATGAAGTTGGTGATGATGAAGATGAGATGATGGTGGTGATGAACATGATTTCCCATCTTCTTCCTTCCTCTTTCTCTTCCTTCTTTCTCTCTTCTTCTTTCTTTTCCTTTCCTCTTCTCTACTCTACCCTTTCTTCTTTTCTTTCTTTCTGATAACCCCTTCATTCTCTCTTACCCACTTCTCTTCTTATCTTTTTCTTCTTCTTTCAATCTCTACCACACAATATATATATTATATATATAATATCAAGTAATAATAAAAATATCTCAATTGATATTTCATCTTCCAGCACCAATTGACCAATTATTAATGTTACCAAAAATGTCCTCTCTTGTACTTAGTAATATTGGTCTGTCTCTTATTAATAATTAATCCCTTTAGATTTCACTGGTTACTCTATTGGTCCCAATTGACAACATTTAGAGCACATAGGAGCTCCAATTGTTACAAATGATAATAGATAATTTACATAGGAACTCAATTGATCTCAACTGACAACTAATTGAGCATTTAAGGGAATATGGGATATTACATTAGTCACAAATTTCTTATTTCATTAATGTTAATTTGAATAATGGTTTTAAAGATAACAAGGTCCTTTAACTTATTAACCTTAAACATGATTTAATGAACCACACATTTTAATATTATTTTAAGTGTTGAAATACAGAAATATGTCTTTCAATCATCCAAATTCTGTTGAGGTTAATGGTTTTAAACTGATTGGTTATTTATGTCGAGTATGTTGTAATGAGCTCCTAAGAATTTTAGTATTCATTAGACTTGAACTAATTGTGTACATTTTTTCATATTAGTATTGCATTAACCATATAGCTTTATTTATTTAATTTTTGTTAGATTTATGAAATAAAGCAAAACCATTATAATTGTTCCAATATGAGTGGGTCGCGTTCATTGTGTTTAGGCCGTGTGTCATCCCGATGTGAAAGTGAAACTTACAAAATTTATAAAATTCAAAATGTTGACAAAAAATAATACGACTCCCATTATCTAACCTATTTTTCTAGGACATGACTTTCTTTCGAATGTATATAATGATATAGAACTCAACACTTTTGTCACAATATAAAAGCAATATTTATCTTTAAATTGTATCAATTCAAATCCCTTAAGCTTTATGATAAGATAGTAATAGGGTCATCAGTTTACCTTTGAAGGCGAGAAAGTTTAAGAGTTTCGTTTTCGTTTAACAAATCATAGAACATAAAATTTACCCAATTTCGATTTTATATGCCTCTCATTCTGCTGTGTTATAAATCAATGATATTACCTATGAAATTTAGCTGATAAATCGTATAAAAATGATATTCAAATTTACTAAATAAAATATATAAGCATATTATAATGCGGTGAACATGGATCGAGCATGTGACGTTCAGATCTCCAGTCTAACGCTTTCGGAACTGAGCTATCCCCGCTAGTCACTCTTTTGGGCTACTTAGTGATATATTCTGTGTATTATACATTAATTGTTAATTTTCTACTCTGAGATGATAGTAAACGAATGAAAAACAAGAATTATGTTATTTTGGCACAAATTTTTAACCTAAATTAGATGTTAGTCACAAATTTCATATGTCATTAAAGTTAATCTTAATGATGGGTCTTAAAGATAACAAGGTCCTTTAACTTATTAACCTTAAACATGATTTAATGAACGACGCATTTTAATATTATGTTAAGTGTTGAAATACAAATATGTGTCTTTCAATCATCCAAATACTGTTGAGGTTAATCGTTTTAAACTGATTGGTTATTTACGTTGAGTATTATGTTATGAGCTCCTATGAATTTTAGTATTCTTTAGACTTATACTAATGGTGTATATTTTTTCATATTAGTATTGCATTAACCATATAGCTTTATTTATTTAATTTGTGTTAGATTTATGAAATAAAGCAAAACCATTATAATTGTTCCAATATGAGTGGGTCGCATTCATTGTGTTTAAGTCCGTGTGTCATCCCGATGTGAAAGTGAAACTCACAAAATTGATAAAATTCAAAATGCTGACCAAAAATAATACGACTCCCATTATCTTACATATTCCTACAGGAGATGCCTTTCTTTAGAATGTATATAATGATATAGAACTCAATACTTTTGTCACAATATAAAAGCAATTTGTATCTTTAAATCGTATCAATTCAAATCCCTTAAGCATTATGATAAGATAGTAATAGGGTCATAACTTTACCTTTGAAAGAGAGAAAGTTTAAGAGTTTGGTTCTTGATTAAAAAATCATAGAACATAAAATTTACCCAATTTCGATTTTATATGCCTCTCATTTCGCTGTGTTATAAATCGATGATATTACCTATCAATTGACCTAAATTAGATGGGTCTTATAAATTGACCTAAATTAGATGTTAGTCACAAATTTCATATGTCATTAATGTTAATTTTAATGATGGGTCTTAAAGATAACAAGGTCCTTTAACTTATTAACCTTAAACATGATTGAATGAACCACACATTTTAATATTATTTTAAGTGTTGAAATACAGAATTGTGTCTCTCAATCATCCAAATACTGTTGAGGTTAATCGTATTAAACTGATTGGTTATTTACATTGAGTATTATGTTATGAGCTCCTATGAATTTTAGTATTCTTTAGACTTATACTAATTGTGTATATTTTTTCATATTAGTATTGCATTAACCATATAGCTTTATTTATTTATTTTGTGTTAGATTTATGAAATAAAGCAAAACAATTATAATTGTTCCAATATGAGTGGGTCGCATTCATTGTGTTTAAGGCCGTGTGTCATCCCGATGTGAAAGTGAAACTTACAAAATTGATAAAATTCAAAATGCTAACCAAAAATAATACGACTCCCATTATCTAACCTATTCCTCAGGACATGACTTTCTTTAGAATGTATATAATGATATAGAACTCAACACTTTTGTCACAATATAAAAGCAATATTTATCTTTAAATCGTATCAATTCAAATCCCTTAAGCTTTATGATAAGATAGTAATAGGGTCATCAGTTTACCTTTGAAGGAGAGAAAGTTTAAGAGTTTGGTTCTTGATTAACAAATCATAGAACATAAAATTTACCCAATTTCGATTTTATATGCCTCTCATTTCGCTGTGTTATAAATCGATGATATTACCTATGAAATATAAACATATTATAACTTTTGACCTAAATTAGATGTTAGTCACAAATTTCATATGTCATTAATGTTAATTTTAATGATGGGTCTTAAAGATAACAAGGTCCTTTAACTTATCAACCTTAAACATGATTTAATGAACCACACATTTTAATATTATTTTAAGTGTTGAAATACAGATATGTGTCTTTCAATCATCCAAATACTGTTGAGGTTAATCGTTTTAAAATGATTGGTTATTTACGTTGAGTATTATGTTATGAGCTCCGATGAATTTTAGTATTCTTTAGACTTATACTAATTGTGTACATTTTTTCATATTAGTATTACATTAACCATATAGCTTTATTTATTTAATTTGTGTTAGATTTATGAAATAAAGCAAAAACATTAAAATTGTTCCAATATGAGTGGGTCGCGTTCATTGTGTTTAAGGCCGTGTGTCATCCCGATATGAAAGTGAAACTTACAAAATTGATAAAATTCAAAATGCTGACAAAAAATAATACGACTTCCATTATCTAACCTATTCCTACGGGACATGACTTTCTTTAGAATGTATATAATGATATAGAACTCAACACTTTTGTCACAATATAAAAGCAATTTGTATCTTTAAATCGTATCAATTCAAATCCCTTAAGCATTATGATAAGATAGTAATAGGGTCATAACTTTACCTTTGAAGGAGAGAAAGTTTATGAGTCTGATTCTTGATTAACAAATCATAGAACATAAAATTTACCCAATTTCGATTTTATATGCCTCTCATTTCGCTGTGTTATTAATCGATGATATTACCTATCAAATATAAACATATTATAACTTTTGACCTAAATTAGATGTTAGTCACAAATTTCATATGTCATTAATGTTAATTTTAATGATGGGTCTTAAAGATAACAAGGTCCTTTAACTTATCAACCTTAAACATGATTTAATGAACCACACATTTTAATATTATTTTAAGTGTTGAAATACAGATATGTGTCTTTCAATCATCCAAATACTGTTGAGGTTAATCGTTTTAAAATGATTGGTTATTTACGTTGAGTATTATGTTATGAGCTCCGATGAATTTTAGTATTCTTTAGACTTATACTAATTGTGTACATTTTTTCATATTAGTATTACATTAACCATATAGCTATATTTATTTAATTTGTGTTAGATTTATGAAATAAAGCAAAAACATTAAAATTGTTCCAATATGAGTGGGTCGCGTTCATTGTGTTTAAGGCCGTGTGTCATCCCGATATAAAAGTGAAACTTACAAAATTGATAAAATTCAAAATGCTGACAAAAAATAATACGACTCCCATTATCTAACCTATTCCTACCGGACATGACTTTCTTTAGAATGTATATAATGATATAGAGCTCAACACTTTTGTCACAAAATAAAAGCAATATTTATCTTTAAATCGTATAAATTCAAATCCCTTAAGCTTTATGATAAGATTGTAATAGGGTCATTAGTTTACCTTTGAAGGGGAGAAAGCTTAAGAGTTTGGTTTTCATTTAACAAATCATAGAACATAAAATTTACCCAATTTCGATTTTATATGCCTCTCATTCCGCTGTGTTATAAATCGATGATATTACCTATCAAATGTAGCTGATAAATCGTATATATATGATATTAAAATTTACTAAATTAAATATATAAACATATCATAATGCGGTGAACGTGGATCGAACCCGTAAACTTCAAATCTTCAATCTAACGCTCTCCCAATTGAGCTATCCCCGCTAGTCACTCTTTTGGGCTACTTAGTGATATATTTTGTGTATTATTCATTAATTGTTAATTTTCTACTCTGAGATGATAGTAAGCGAATGAAAAACAAGAATAATGTTATTTTGGCACAATTTTTTTTACCTAAATTAGATGTTAGTCACAAATTTCATATGTCATTAATGTTAATTTTAATGATGGGTCTTAAAGATAACAAGGTCCTTTAACTTATCAACCTTAAACATGATTTTATGAACCACACATTTTAATATTATTTGAAGTGTTGAATTACAGATATGTGTCTTTCAATCATCCAAATACTGTTGAGGTTAATCGTTTTAAAATGATTGATTATTTACGTTGAGTATTATGTTATGAGCTCCTATGAATTTTAGTATTCTTTAGACTTATACAAAATGCGTACATTTTTTCATATTAGTATTACATTAAGCATATAGCTTTATTTATTTAATTTGTGTTAGATTTATGAAATAAAGCAAAAACATTATAATTGTTCCAATATGAGTGGGTCGCGTTCATTGTGTTTAAGGTCGTGTGTCATCCCGATGTGAAAGTGAAACTTACAAAATTGATAAAATTAAAAAATGCTGACCAAAAATAATACGACTCCCATTATATAACCTATTCCTACAGGACATGCCTTTCTTTAGAATGTATATAATGATATAGAACTCAACAATTTTGTCACAATATAAAAGCAATTTGTATCTTTAAATCGTAACAATTCAAATCCCTTAAGCATTATGATAAGATAGTAATAGGGTCATAACTTTACCTTTGAAGGAGAGAAAGTTTAAGAGTTTGGTTCTTGATTAACAAATCATAAAACATAAAATTTACCCAATTTCGAATTTATATGCCTCACATTCCGCTGTGTTATAAATCGATGATATTAACTATCAAATATAAGCATATTATAATTTTTGACCTAAATTAGATGTTAGTCACAAATTTCATATGTCATTAATGTTAATTTTAGTGATGGGTCTTAAACATAACAATGTCCTTTAACTTATTAACCTTAAACATGATTTAATGAACCACACATTTTCTCATTATTTTAAGTGTTGAAACACAGATGTGTGTCTTTCAATCATCCAAATACTGTTGAGGTTAATCGTTTTAAACTGATTGGTTATTTACGTTGAGTATTACGTTATGAGCTGCTATGAATTTTAGCATTCTTTAGACTTATACTAATTGTGTACATCTTTTCATATTAGTATTGCATTAACCATATAGCTCTATTTATTTAATTTGTGTTAGATTTATGAAATAAAGCAAAACCATTATAATTGTGCCAATATGAGTGGGTCGCATTCATTGTGTTTAAGGTTGTGTGTCATCCCGATGTTAAAGTGAAACTTAAAAAATTGATAAAATTCAAAATGCTGACCAAAACTAATACGACTCCCATTATCAAACCTATTCCTACAGGACATGACTTTCTTTAGAATGTATATAATGATATAGAACGCGACACTTTTGTCACAATATAAAAGAAATATTTATCTTTAAATCGTATCAATTCAAATCCCTTAAGCTTTATGATAAGATAGTAATAGGGTCATCAGTTTACCATTGAAGGCGAGAAAGTTTAAGAGTTTGGTTTTCGTTTAACAAATCATAGAACATAAAATTTACCCAATTTCGATTTTATATGCCTCTCATTCCGCTGTGTTATAAATCGATGATATTACCTATGAAATATAGCTAATAAATCGTATAAAAATGATTTTCAAATTTACTAAATAAAATATATAAGCACATTATAATGCGGTGAACGTGGATCGAATATGTGACCTTTAAATCTTTAGTCTGACACTCTCCCAACTGAGCTATCCCCGCTAGTCATTCTTTTCGGTTACTTCGTGATATATTTTGTGTATAATACATAAATTGTTAATTTTCTACTTTGAGATGATAGTAAACGAATGAAAAACAAGAATAATGTTATTTTGACACAATTTTCTTACCTAAATTAGATGTTAGTCACAAATTTCATATGTGATTAATGTTAATTTGAATGATGGGTTTTAAAGATAACAAAGTCCTTTAACTTATTAACCTTAAACATGATTTAATGAACCACACATTTTAATATTATTTTAAGTGTTAAAATATAGATATGTGTCTTTCAATCATCCAAATTCTGTTGAGGTTAATGGTTTTAAACTGAATGGTTATTTACGTTGAGTATGTTGTAATGAGCTCCTAAGAGTTTTAGTATTCATTAGACTTCAACTAATTGTGTACATTTTTTCATATTAGTATTGCATTAACCATATAGCTTTTTTATTTAATTTGTGTTAGATTTATTAAATAAAGCAAAACCATTATAATTGTTCCAATATGAGTGGGTCACGTTCATTGTGTTTAAGGCCGTGTGTCATCCCGATGTGAAAGTGAAACTTACAAAATTGATAAAATTCAAAATGCTGACCAAAAATAATACGACTCCCATTATCTAACCTATTCCTATAAGACATGCCTTTATTTAGAATGTTTATAATGATATAGAACTCAACAATTTTGTCACAATATAAAAGCAATTTGTATCTTTAAATTGTATCAATTCAAATCCCTTAAGCATTATGATAAGATAGTAATAGGGTCATAACTTTACCTTTGAAGGAGAGAAAGTTTAAGAGTTTTGTTCTTGATTAACAAATCATAGAACATAAAATTTACCCAATTTCGATTTTATATGCCTCTCATTCCGCTATGTTATAAATCGATGATATTACCTATCAAATATAAGCATATTATAATTTTTGACCTAAATTAGATGTTAGTCACAAATTTCATATGTCATTAATGTTAATTTTAATGATGGGTCTTAAAGATAACAAGGTCCTTTAACTTATTAACCTTAAACATGATTTAATGAACCACACATTTTAATATTATTTTAAGTGTTGAAATACAGATATGTGTCTTTCAATCATCCAAATACTGGTGAGGGTAATCGTTTTAAACTGATTGGTTATTTATGTTGAGTATTATGTTATGAGCTCCTATGAATTTTAGTATTCTTTAGACTTATATTAATTGTGTACATTTTTTCATATTAGTATTGCATTAACCATATAGCTTTATTTATTTAATTTGTGTTAGATTTATGAAATAAAGCAAAACCATTATAATTGTTCCAATATGAGTGTGTCCCGTTCATTGTGTTTAAGGCCGTGTGTCATCCCGATGTGAAAGTGAAACTTACAAAATTGATAAAATTCAAAATGCTGACAAAAAATAATACGACTCCCATTATCTAACCTATTCCTACAGGACATGCCTTTCTTTAGAATATATATAATGATATAGAACTCAACACTTTTGTCACAATATAATAGCAATTTGTATCTTTAAATCGTATCAATTCAGATCCCTTAAGCATTATGATAAGATAGTAATAGGGTCATAAGTTTACCTTTGAAGGAGAGAAAATTTAAGAGTCTGGTTCTTGATTAACAAATCATAGAACATAAAATTTACCCAATTTCGATTTTATATGCCTGTAATTCCGCTATGTTATAAATCAATGATATTACCTATCAAATATAGCTGATAAATCGTATAAAAATGATTTTCAAGTTTACTAAATAAAATATATAAGCATATTATAATGCGGTGAAGGTGGATCGAACATGTGACCTTCAAATCGTCAGTTTGATGCTCTCCCAACTGAGTTATCCCCACTAGTCATTCTTTTCGGCTACTTTGATATATATTTTGTGTATGATACATTAATTGTTAATTTTCTACTCTGAGATGATAGTAAACAAATGAAAAACAAGAATAATGTTATTTTGACACAAATTTTTGAACTAAATTAGATGTTAGTCACAAATTTCATATGTCATTAACGTTAATTTGAATGATGGGTCTTAAAGATAACAAGGTCCTTTAACTTATTAACCTTACACATGATTTAATGAACCACACATTTTAATATTATTTTAAGTGTTGAAATACAGATATGCGTCTTTCAATCATCCAAATTCTGTTGAGGTTAATGGTTTTAAACTGATTGATTATTTATGTTGAGTATGTTGTAATGAGCTCCTAAGAATTTTAGTATTCATTAGACTTCAACTAATTGTGTACATTTTTTCATATTAGTATTGCATTAACCATATAGCTTTATTTATTTAATTTGTGTTATATTTATAAAATAAAGAAAAACCATTATAATTGTTCCAATATGAGTGGGTCGCATTCATTGTGTTTAAGGCCGTGTGTCATCCCGATGTGAAAGTGATACTTACAAAATTGATAAAATTCAAAATGCTGACCAAAAATAACACGACTCCCATTATCTAACCTATTCCTACAGAACATGACTTTCTTTAGAATGTATATAATGAGATAGAACTCAACACTTTTGTCACAATATAAAAGCAATTTGTATCTTTAAATCGTATCAATTCAAATCCCTTAAGCATTATGATAAGATAGTAATAGGGTCATAACTTTACCTTTGAAGGAGAGAAAGTTTAAGAGTTTGGTTCTTGATTAACAAATCATAAAACATAAAATTTACCCAATTTCGATTTTATATGCCTCACATTCCGCTGTGTTATAAATCGATGATATTACCTATCAAAAATAGCTTATAAATCGTATAAATATGATTTTCAAATTTACTAAATAAAATATATAAGCATATTATAATGCGGTGAACATGGATCGACACGTGACTTTCAGATCTTCAGTCTGACGCTCTCCCAACTGAGCTATCCCCTCTTGTCATTCTTTTCGGCTACTTAGTGATATATTTTGTGTATGATACATTAATTGTTAATTTTCTACTCTTAGATGCTAATAAACGAATGAAAAAATGTTAATTTGAATGATGTGTCTTAAATATAAGAAGGTCCTTTAACTTATTAACCTTAAACATGATTTAAGGAACCACACATTTTAATGATTTTCAAATTTACTTATTAAAATATATAACGATATTATAATGTGGTGAACGTGGATCAAACACGTGACCTTCTAATCTTCAGTCTGATGCTTTCCCAACTGAGCTATCCCCGCTAGTCATTCTTTTGGGCTACTTAGTGATATATTTTGTGTATGATACATTAATTGTTAATTTTCTACTCTCAGATGATACTAAACTAATGAAAAACAAGAATAATGTTTTTTTGCACAAAACTTTGACCTAAATTAGATGTTAGTCAGATATTTCATATGTCATTAATGTTAATTTTAATGATAGGTCTTAAAGATAACAAGGTCCTTATTTTATTAACCTTAAACATGATTTACTGAACCACACATTTTAATATTATTTTAAGGGTTGAAATATAGATATGTGTCTTTTAATCATCCAAATTCTGTTGAGGTTAATCGTTTTAAATTCATTGGTTATTTATGTTGAGTATGTTGTAATTGCGTACGTTTTTTAATATTAGTATTGCATTAACTATATAGTTTTATTTATTTAATTTGTGTTAGATTTTATGAAATAAAATAAAACCATTATAATAGTTCCAATATGAGTGGGTCGCGTTCATTGTGTTTAAGTCTCTGTGTCATCTTGATGTGAAAGTGAAACTTACAAAATTGATAATTCCGCAATGTGTTATAAATAAATGTTATTACCTTTCAAATATACCTGATAAATCATATAAAATTGATTTTCAAATTTACTAAAAAAAATATATAAGCATCTTATAATGCGGTGAACATGGATCGAAGTCGTGACCTTCTGATCTTCAGTCTGACGCTCTCCCAACTGAGCTATCCCCGTTAGTCATTCTGTAACACCCACATTTAATATATGCCTAGAATACATATTATACATAGTGTAATACATGTGTCTAGCAGCACAGTGTACATATATAAATACATTCCCAAAATAACATAATGTGGCATAAATGTACATAAGAGTGCCCAAAGTAAAACTACTGATCTAGATCATTAGACAATGATCTCAAAAATATCTACACAGCGGAAGAAAAGCCACCAGTCCTCAGGTAAGCAAGACATCACTCTATCTTGCCCTTATCCTTATCCTTCTCAGAACCACCTGAAAATAATCAACAACATGGGGTGAGATAATAATCTGAGTGGGTTCCCTATCTTATGGGTCCACTCGGCTCTACAGGGTTTTCTAATCAATATTTAACTCATATCCAACTCAAGTCAACTCAAGTCAACAAGGGAACGAAGACTTGAGCGATGGGAAACTAACTCGCAATTTTATGGAGACATGCATCCGAGTTCTCATAACTCAACCACGATCATTATTCAGATCACGACGCGTCAATTCCCGAACGGACTTACGTCTAGGCCAGGCCCGGTTCATGCATGCTCGTATGATTCGACTTTCGTGGTGGATATCGGGTCCTCTATGAGGCTTAATCCCCAGTTCAAGCGACTGTCACCCGTATGGGACTCTAACCCACCTAGGGTATCTTTCACCGTATGGGACTCTAACCCACCTAGGTGTCCACCTTTACCCCATGTCCCCCATGGTTGGGGCTCAAACCCAATTGAGGCTCGAATTATTGGTCCCACATCCCAATGCTTACACGTCTAAGCATACCAATAGAGATGTGTACCATCACAAAAAACACACATTCTAAATACATGATCGGTTCTACAATCACCGGTTCCATGAACCATAACAAAATTCATCAATCATAGGTGACTTCATTCACCACAATACACAACAATAACATGGCATGTTCCATACAATGCGTCTCGTTATCAATCATGGCAACAATTCATCCGCGACCTCCACATAAGCGTCGCATAAATGAATACCGTACTCTCGCGTTATCTAGATTATAAACCTCACTCATGACCTAATTTCAATCCTAGGTTAACTCACTAGATTCATCATGTAATTTTCACCATTAACATGTTATCAACATAAACATAGCATCACAATTGATTAATGGATGGAAGAATGCATTTAGACACACTTAAGAAATGGATTTTAAGGTTTTTAACTTGAGTCAATCGGTTGGTTAGGGAATCCCAATCGATTGGTTCCACTCACATTTCTATTTTTCAAAATTTGCTGAGTGTCAATCGATTGATCCTGAGTGTCAATCGATTGATCCTGCTGAAGATTTCCACTGTTCATATACAGCAAGTTTGTGTAATCGATTGACAAGCAGTGTCAATCGATTGGTCCTATAAAAATTTCATTTTTCTGCTAAACCAAAGGCTGTCAATCGATTGATAGCAGAGGCCAATCGATTGGTTCACTCACATTTTCATTTTTCCACTTCTCAAAACACCATTTTCCTCTATAACTCCATTTTCAATCAAACCCACACTCCTTCTTCCAACACATCCATCTCACTACATGCTCATATACACATGTACAACAAGAATCCCAAGTTCATAACTACAAGGATTTCAACATCATAACATAACCATAACAAATCATATTATCATACCAATCACAAAAACACATCAAGACACATGTTCATGGAAATCAACAAGAGCAAGAACATATTCATCTTATAGCATGGATATTCATGATTTGTCTAACATTCTACAACCCTAACTTTTCTAGAAACCTAAAGTTTCTAACTAGAACCCACCTCAAGAAATTGAAGAGGAGAAGTTGTGGAAGATGAGATGAGGATGAAGATGATGGCGTTGGTTCCAAGCTCTTGCTCTTTCCAAGCTTCTTCTTCTACTCCACTAACCTTGTTTTCCTTTCCTCTCTTGAGCTTTCCTCTTTCTCTTTATTCTTTCTGATACATAGAAAATGAAGTGGCTTATGGTAGATAGTAGGTAAGAGATAATAACATGTGGTCACCAATTACCACAAGTAACATGTGGTTAGAAAAGGTTACAGGTAGTAACAAATATCTCAAGTGACACCACACTTGTAATATTTGTTCTACCGGAGCTATTGACCCATTATTAGTGTTACCAAAATGTCCCAATTAATAAAAGGTCAGATCTAAGTAATATTAATTAAGTCAACCTGAACTCATTATTTGCTCTATTTATCCTAATTGGCAACTTTTAGAGCATATAGGAACTCAGTTGATCTCAATTAATAGGAGTTTAGGCATTTAAGGAAATACGGGGTATTACATCCTTCCCCCTTAAATAAAATTCGTCCTCGAATTTAAATATTACCTGGAAGAGATGAGGGTAAGCTTCTCGCATTTCTGACTCTAGTTCCCAGGTGGCGTCGCCTGGATGTGTTTCATCCCACTGAACCTTAACAAGAGGAATCTCCTTCTTCCTTAACACCTTAACTTATCATCCTGTAATGCGACTTGGTAGAGGTTCGAAAGTTAGATCTGCTTCTACTTCTACTGAATCTGGAAGAATAGGCTGAAGAGAATCTTGAATGAACTTCCGGAGTTGAGATACGTGAAAAACATCATGCATTTCTGATAGAGAAGGTGGTAAGGCTAATTTGTAGGCTACTTCTCCAATTCTCTCTATAATCTGGTATGGCCCTATGTATCTCGGACTTAGCTTCCGTGACTTAAACGGTCCTTTCAGTCTCAACCTCGGAGTCACCTTCAAAAATACATGATCACCTTCATCAAATTCCAATGGTCTTCTCCTGTGATCCGCATAGCTCTTTTGGCGATCTTGTGCTTTCTTTATCTTATCACGGACCATCTTTATCTTTTTTGTTGTCTCTTGAATAATCTCCGGTCCTAAGATCCTTTCTTCGCCAACTTCTGTCCAACATAAAGGTGTTCTACATTTCCGTCCATACAAAGCTTCATAAGGTGCCATCCCAATACTTGCATGATAACTATTGTTATATGCGAAGTCAATCAATGGTAAAAGCTCCTTCCAATTCCCTCCACTTTCAAGTACATAAGCTCTTAACATATCTTCCAGTGTATGTATTGTCCGTTCAGTCTGACCATCTGTCTGAGGATGATTAGAGGTACTCAAACACAATCTCGATCCCATAGCCTGTTGGAATGCTCTCCAAAACCTTGAAGTAAACTTTGGGTCTCTATCGGACACAATTTTAGTAGGAACACCGTGCAACCTAACAATTTCTGAAATGAACAACCGTGCAAGATGACTTGCTTTGTAAGTAGTCTTCACGGCCAAGAAGTGCACGGACTTAGTCAACCGATCCACAATCACCCAAATTGAATCATAACCACCTTGGGTCCAAGGTAACCCTACCGCAAAGTCCATTGAAATACTATCCCATTTCCAAACCGGAATCTCTAAAGGCTGTAATAAACCACCTGGCTTCTGATGTTCAATCTTTACCTGTTGGCATACAATGCATTCTGATACATACTCTGTGATATCCCTTTTCATCCCAGGCCACCAATAGTCCTTCTTCAAGTCTTGATACATCTTCGATGAACCAGGATGTATAGTAAACGCCCCTTTGTGAGCTTCCTCCAAAACTTCCCTTTTCTGCTCGACATCATTCGGAACACAAATCCTTTGATTAAACAGAATAACTCTATCTAGTGACTGAGTGAAACCTGGTTGAGTCGACATCTCTTGCAATTTCTCATCTATCATTTGTCCTTGTCGGATCTCTTCCCTTAGGTTAGAAGTAACATTCAAATTTCCCATCATCACACCATCATGCGTCCAACTAAACTGAAGATTAAGATCTCTGAACTTTTCCAACAACGCATATTCCAACATCATCAACTCAGCTTTATGTATCTCTTTCCGACTTAAGGCATCCGCAACCTTATTCACCTTCCCTGGGTGATACTTAATCTCAAAATCAAAGTCCTTCAAATATTCCATCCATCTCCTCTGTCTCATA
Organism: Lathyrus oleraceus; assembly: GCF_024323335.1. Taxonomy (NCBI): domain Eukaryota; kingdom Viridiplantae; phylum Streptophyta; class Magnoliopsida; order Fabales; family Fabaceae; genus Lathyrus; species Lathyrus oleraceus. The sequence continues at coordinate 594,312,373 of NC_066583.1, read as the reverse complement.
TTTAACTCCTTCTGGTCAAATAAGTATTTCAAACTCTTGTGATCACTAAACATCTCAAAATGCACCCCATATAAGTAATGTCTCCAAACTTTCAATGCAAAGACAACAGCAGCCAGTTCAAGATCATGAGTTGGGTAGTTCTCTTCATGAGGCTTCAACCGACGAGAGGCATAGGCTACAACTTGACCATTCTGCATTAACACCCCTCCTAATCCTTTCTTAGAGGCATCACAAAATACTTCAAAGGACTTACTAGGATCAGGGATGACTAAAACAGGAGCAGTCCTTAGCTTCTCCTTCAAACTCATAAAACTCTTCTCACATTTCGAATCCCATTTGAAAGAAATTTCCTTTCGGGTAAGTCTAGTCATTGGTAACGCTACCTGCGAAAATCCCTTTATAAACCTTCTATAGTAACCTGCGAAACCTAAGAAACTTCTGACTTCGGAAGCATTCTTCGTTCTTTCCCAATTAATAATTGCTTCAACTTTAGATGGATCCACCGATACTCCTCCTTGTGATATTACATGACCAAGAAACCTCACTTCGTTCATCCAAAATTCACACTTACTTAACTTGGCAAACAGTTGTTTCTCTTGCAGTACTGATAGAACAATCCTTAAGTGTTCTCCGTGCTCTTGAGGAGTACGAGAATAAATAAGAATGTCATCAATAAAGATCACCACAAACTGGTCCAAGTAGGGTTGATAAAAATTCAAAATGCTGACCAAATATATTATGACTCCTATTATGAAACCTATTCATACAAAACATGACAAGGTCCTTTAACTTATTAACCTTAAACATGATTTAATGAACCCCACATTTTAATTTGATTTTAAGTGTTGAAATACAAATATGTATCTTTCAATCATTCAAATTCTGTTGAGGTTAATGGTTTTAAAATGATTGGTTGTTTATGTTGAGTATGTTGTAATGAGCTCCTAAGAATTTTAGTATTCATTAGACTTTAACTAATTGTGTACATTTTTTCATATTAGTATTGCAATAACCATATAGTTTTATTTATTTAATTTGTGTTAGATTTTATGAAATAAAACATAACCATTATAATGGTTCCAATATGAGTGGGTCGCGTTCATTGTGTTTAAGGCCGTGTGTCATCCCGATGTGAAAGTGAAACTTACAAAATTGATAAAATTCAAAATGCTGACCAAAAGTATTACGACTACTATTATCTAACCTATTCATACAGGACATGACTTTCTTTAGAATGTATATAATGATATAGAACTCAACACTTTTGTCACAATATAAAAGCAAGTATATTTAAATCGTATCAATTTAAATCTCTTATGCTTTATGATAAGATAGTTATAGGGAATTAACTTTACCTTTGAGGGCGAGAAAGTTTAAGAGTTTGATTTTCGTTTAACCAATCATAAAACATAAAATTTACCCAATTTAGATTGTATATGCCTCTCATTCGCTATGTGTTATAAATTAATGTTAGTACCTTTCAAATATTGTTGATAAATCGTATAAAAATGATTTTCAAATTTACTAAATAAAAGATATAAGCATATTATAATATGGAGAATGCGGATCAAACACATGACATTCAGATCTTCAGTCTGCGCTCTCCCAACTAAGCTATCCCCGCTAGTCATTGTTTTGTGCTAGTTAGTGATATATTTCATGTATGATACATTAATTGTTTATTTTCTACATTGAGATGATACTAAGCGAATGAAAAACAAGAATAATGTTATTTTGACACAAAATATTGACTTAAATTAGATGTTAGTCACAAATTTCATGTCTTTAATGTTAACTTTAATGATGGGTCTTAAACATAACAAGGTCCTTCAACTTATTAACCTTAAACATGATTTAATGAACCACACATTTTAATATGATTATATGTGTTGAAATACAGATATGTGTCTTTCAATCATTAAAATTATGTTAAGGTTAATGGTTTTAAAATGATTGGTTATTTATGTTGAGTATGTTGCAATGAGCTCCTAAGTGTAACACCTCAAAATTTGCCCTCCTCTCTTGGGACTAGCTTAACATATTGCATTGCATTTTTAGGACATTAGGCATTGCATATTTGCATATCATGTGGCAACATTGAGCAAGTCATCCTCCTAGGTCTTGTTCAGAAGATAAAGAGGTTAAAAGATTCAAGCCTGAGGGTTTCATTGAATTGATCACTAGCCATCTGAGGGTGTGTGCTTCAAATTAGGGTTTCCTAGTGCCTCAAGGAGATTTATCATCATCTTATTGGCAATGATACATCATCATCATCATGGTCTTATCATCACCAAGAGCTTCATTATGCTTGATCAGATTCCTTGGGATTAGGGTTTTGACCTCTGGTCAACCCTAATCATCTGCATTGTGCCAATCAGGGCTTGTCAAGGAGATGAGGTCTTTCATGGAGATGGGGATCATTATATGATTTTAATGAGCTTGTGGAAGCTAGGGTTTCATTTTGGAGCCATGTCATCAGGAGATTGAGGCTCAAGCTCAACAGTCAAGCTGAAATTCATCTATCAGTCAACAAAAGTCAACCACAGGTTAACTGATGGATTTGGAGGTGGGAGAGGGTTGGATAGACTTCATTCATGTCCAAAAGAGTTTCATTTGACATTTCAAACATCAACAATGAAGAAAATAAAGTCAGATGAAACTTTCCAAAAATAGAAAGTGACTTGTAATTCAAAATTGCCAAAAATGGAAAGGTCTTCTCCTTAAGATTACATGTCCAAAAATGCTTCAAATGAAATTTTGTCCAACATGAAAGTTGTAGATCTTGCTCTCACCTTTCCAAAAAGTCCAAAAACATGAATTTCTCATGTGTGGTTGGAAAGTTATTGATCAATCTTGGTCAAGAAAATTTGAACTTCAAAAGTGCATAACTTTTGAACCAAAAGGCCAAATGGAGTGGGATTTTTTGCCACATTCTCCTTTTGTCATGATCTATCCAATTTAAGCATCACATATCATGAATTTTGATCACAAAAATATTGGATTTTCATTTGAAATTTGGAGGGAAAAGTCCAATTTGAAAACTATGCATTGTATTCACTTGATTTCACTTGCATTTGCCTCCAAACCACATTTCCAATTGAATTGAAGCATAAAACTTGCACTGTTACATTGGTATACACATGTGAGGGGTGGATTTCCAATTTGGCATAAAACTTGGTTTTCATTAATCATTTGCATTTTGGTTAATCATGATTAGGAACTTCATTAACATCACATATAAAAGGCTAATCATAACTGTTTTCTTCATTAACATTCCATTTGGTTCAGATCTAGATCAAATTGCAAAATTGCACAAACTTTCTCTCTCACTTTTTCTTCAAAAATCTTCACAAACTTTGCATAGTTCTTGATTTATCCTTGATCCATAAGCATATTGGAGTGTGTTTGAAGCAAGCTTTCAAGGATTTGGTGCTGGTTTTGGAATTGTTGTAACCTTGCATCATCAATGGCAAGTGAAGATTCCAACTAGATCGTGCGTGTTCAACCTCTAATTCTTCATTCATTCACTCATCTAAGCTTGGAAGAACATCTGTTTCACCTTGCCAAGGCCTAATTCGCACGATTCCACTACTGTTGCATCTTGAAGGTCAGTTTTCGATGCTCTTAATTCATGAAATTAATGGATGCATGTGGTAGATCTTTGAATGTAGATTAATCTGCAATTTGTTTCATCAATTTTCATCAAGAAATGCACGAGTTATGTCGAATCTAAGTTCCATGAGTGAAAATGTTTTGCTTCGGATCTTTGAATATAGGACGAGTTAGGGTAAATTGATCATTGATTCGTGTTGCTTGTTAGAAGATCTATCCAATGGTATAGGTATTGTGATTTTTTATGCAAGTTTGTTCTTGAGCTGATGAACATGCATGAACGCGTATGAACAATTAGGGTTTATGTTTCCAGAAATATGTTTGATCCGTGCCAGGCGTATTTGCATGCGGTTCAGTGTTTAAGCTCATGTATTGGTTGCATGGAGCATGGCGTGGCACTTTGATTGGCTATGATTCATTTTCGCTGCCATGTAGATTTAAATGATACGCAGCGTTTTAGTGTAAACGCGCTAGTTGGAACACTCCCTCACTTCGATTCCCATCCCAGGCATTTCCATATTTGGCATTTGCATTTTTTTTGCTTATTTCACTCATATATTCATGTATGCCATTTCATGTGATTTTTATTTTTTCCCTCACTTCCAAAAATCATATCTCCATGATTATTAATCCAATTGAGCTGTGGTTTTTTGCATGATGATCCTCATGATGTCTAGTTTTTTTGAGTATTTTTTCCAGAAATTGTGCCTGGATGGAATTTGTTTTGGCTTAGGGATTGTTCATGTGTGTATTTCCTTGACATGTCTTTCCATTTTGATTGTGAAATGATGAGTTTCTATCCAACATTCTTGAAATTTTGCATGCTTAAAATAGACACCTTAATAAACATTTTGGTATAGAGTTTGCATTTTTCTCATTTCTGGTTGATGAGTTATGACATGATTCATGGAGGTGTGACAATGTGTGTCACACCTTTGCTTGCTTAACGTGTTGATTTTATTTACCATGCCAAACAAATGCCAAATGATGTGAATTTTTGCATGATGCTACTTCTGGATGTTAGGATTGCTTGTGAATTTTTAGGGAATTTTTGGATTCAATTTTGATTTGTTTGAGATTTTCTCTTCTGGCTTGCCATTTGTGGACTTTTTGATAGTCATGAACTTAGATGATTTGTGAAATTCTTGATGTTTATCCTATGAGCTTGAACTTTTTCACATTGATTCTAGACACTTTGAAGTTTATCTTGGCTTTGGTTTGAGACATTTATCATGTATTGATTCTGTTTTATGCTTGTGTGAAGTTGATGTATGAAATTGTGCCCTAATTGAGCTTGTTTTGCCTTGCCTTGACCTATGGAATTTAATTGCCTTGCTTCCACTTATCCAAATGACTTGAATTTTGGTATGATGATCATGTGATGTGTGCTGTTTAGCTATAATTTTTCTTGAGATTTATTGAATTATTTTTGAGTTAGTTTGGATTGATTCATTCTGTTTGGTTCAATGAGCTTTCAAATTGCATGCTTTGCCTTAGATGACTTGTGAAACGAAATTGGTTGATGCTATGAACATGAGACCACTTGGATGTTGTTCTTAATTGGTTTAACTTGTTTCTTGCCAATTTTCATGTTCTGTTTTGAATTATTTCTCCCTCTTTGACCCTAGGCCTTGTCCTAGTGGTTAGTGCTTATGTTTGAGTTGTGTTTTCAGGACAAGAAGCATATGGCCTTGAGGAGTTTGATTCATTTGCTCATTTGGATTGCTATTTGATTGATGTTGATTAACATTAAGTTGTTTTGTAGGTGGATTAGCTCCTTTGAGTTGAGCTTGTGCATTGTGCAATGATGTTTGTTGTCTGTTTGTACAGTTAACTGTTGACCATTAGTTTGTCTGTTTGACTTTTTGGGTTGTGTACTGACTGAGTTAGATTGTTTTCAGGTACATTAGTTGCTATAGTTCATTGTGAACTTGATTTTGCTGTTGCTTGGTTGCTTAACCAATTGAGGTATAACTCACAGACTTCATGTAGTCTGGAAGACCTGGCCTGTTATTTGGTCAGGCACCTGTCTGAAGTCCTCCTTAAGAGGCAATGCTTGTGATTGTTTATCTTTGTGCCAAGCAAGAAAAGACCTTTGACAAGGCAATTGGCAGATACAAGAGATGTGCAATCCATCTCCTGCTCTTCAGTTGAGTCATCCCTTTGCTCACACAACTGGTGTTGATGCATTGTGGATATTAACCCAAGATCTCTGTTGAGTCAGTCATAAGTGTAGAAGGGTTCCAACTTTCTGAACCCACACTTTCCTTTGTCTGAAGCTCTCCCAGGCCAGGGATAAGAGCTGTGAGGCACACCCCTCACTTCCCATTTCATCTGCTTCACCCTAACTCTCAATGTTAGGGTTAAGAGCTAACATCACCCTGATACAGTTGGCTTGCTTTTGCAGCCTAACCCTTGTGTGAGCCCACTTTGTCTGTATATAGTGTGTGCTAATTGTGTGTATGTTTGCTTTGGTGTTGATTGTGCTTGCATGCTTTGCTTTGCCTGTTTAGGATAGCTTGTTGCCTGTGCAAGTTAGATAGAAAACTCAACCTAGGACCATTGTGGAATACATGATAACTATTAGGCTCGAGTCAGTCTCCCTTCTAGTTGGTCATTTCCCAGTCTCTGGTTAGGAGAAAGTTTCTCCCCTGTTTAGGGGAACTACGTTGCCCTGATCCTCATACCAGATGAGGTACGTAGGCCGGAGGTCGTACGAGATCTCTCCGGGCACCCTTTTTCTTTTTGTGTGTGTTTGCTTGACAGTTGCTAGGCTCGAGTGCCAGACTACTTAGTAACTTGTTGTTTGTTATCCTACTGTTGTGTGCTTGGAGTCTGACGTAAGTCCAGCGATTGGCAGTCGGTTTCCAGTGTGGGTTTGTTCGGTTCGGAGTCTGATGTAAGTCCAGCGATTGGCATTCGGTTTCCATGTTTGCCTGCTTGTGTGTGTTTTGTTTCGGCGTGCGTGAGCCGAACTACGGTAGCTCTGATTCTCATTCCAGATGAGATACGTAGGCATAGGATGCGATATCCTAGCGAGCCCGTTCCTCTCTTCCCCCACCTGTGTTTTTTTCAGTGTGTGCATGTGATGTTTGTGAGCAGTTTTAGCAACCTTTTTCTATCTTTCTGAGCGTGGATCCCGTCGAGTACGACGGATGCGTAGGGGTGCTAATACCTTCCCTTCGCATAACCGACTCCCGATCCCATTCTCTTTGGTCGCGAGACCATGTCTTTTCCAGGTTTACTTCGAGCGTTTCCTTTCCCTCTTTGGGATAAATAACGCACGGTGGCGGCTCTGTTTGTTTTGTTTTAGCCCGCCGGTTGTTTTTCGCGGATGCGACACTAAGAATTTTAGTATTCATTAGACTTCAACTAATTGTGTACATTTTTTCATATTAGTATTGCATTAACCTTATAGTTTTATTTATTTAATTTGTGTTAGATTTTATGAAATAAAACAAAATCATTATAGTGGTTCCAATATGAGTGGGTCGCGTTCATTGTGTTTAAGGTCGTGTGTCGTCCCGATGTTAAAGTGAGACTTAAAATAATTGATAAAAATTCAAAATGCTGACCAAATATATTACGACTCCTATTATCTAACCTATTCATACAGGACATGACAAGGTCCTTCAACTTATTAACCTTAAACATGATTTAATGAACCACACATTTTAGTATGATTTTAAGTGTTGAAATACAGATATGTGTCTTTCAATCATCCAAATTCCGTTGAGGTTAATGGTTTTAAAATGATTGGTTATTTATGTTGAGTATGTTGTAATGAGCTCCTAAGAATTTTAGTATTCATTAGACTTCAACTAATTGTGTACATTTTTTCATATTAGTATTGCATTAACCATATAGTTTTATTTATTTAATTTGTGTTAGATTTTATGAAATAAAACAAAACCATTATAATGGTTCCAATATGAGTGGGTCGCGTTCATTGTGTTTAAGGCCGTGTGTCATCCCTATCAAATATAAGCATATTATAATTTTTGACCTAAATTAGATGTTAGTCACAAATTTCATATGTCATTAATGTTAATTTTAATGATGGGTCTTAAAGATAACAAGGTCCTTTAACTTATTAACCTTAAACATGATTTAATGAACCACACATTTTAATATTATTTTAAGTGTTGAAATACAGATATGTGTCTTTCAATCATCCAAATACTGGTGAGGTTAATCGTTTTAAACTGATTGGTTATTTACGTTGAGTATTATGTTATGAGCTCCTATGAATTTTAGTATTCTTTAGACTTATATTAATTGTGTACATTTTTTCATATTAGTATTGCATTAACCATATAGCTTTATTTATTTAATTTGTGTTAGATTTATGAAATAAAGCAAAACCATTATAATTGTTCCAATATGAGTGTGTCTCGTTCATTGTGTTTAAGGCCGTGTGTCATCCCGATGTGAAAGTGAAACTTACAAAATTGATAAAATTCAAAATGCTGACAAAAAATAATACGACTCCCATTATCTAACCTATTCCTACAGGACATGCCTTTCTTTAGAATGTATATAATGATATAGAACTCAATACTTTTGTCACAATATAAAAGCAATTTGTATCTTTAAATCGTATGAATTCAAATCCCTTAAGCATTATGATAAGATAGTAATAGGGTCATAACTTTACCTTTGAAGGCGAGAAATTTTAAGAGTTTCGTTTTCGTTTAACCAATCATAGAACATAAAATTTACCCAATTTCAATTTTATATGTTTCTCATTCCGCTATTAGTTATAAATCGATGTTATTACCTTTCAAATCGTATAAAAATGTTTTTCGAATTTACTAAATAAAACATATAAACATATTATAATGCGGTGAACTTGGATAGAACACGTGACCTTCAGATCTTCAGTCAGACGCTCTCCCAACTAAGTTATCCCCGCTAGTCATTGTTTTGTGCTACTTAGTGATATATTTCGTGTAGGATACATTAATTGTTTATTTTCTACTCTGAGATGATACTAAACGAATGAAAAACAAGAATAATACTATTTTGACACAAAATTTTGATCAAAATTAGATGTTAGTCACCAATTTCATATGTCATTAATGTTAATTTTAATGATGGGTCTTAAACATAACAAGGTCCTTTAATTTATTAACTTTAAACATGATTTAATGAACCACACATTTTAATATGATTTTAAGTGTTGAAATACAGATATGTGTCTTTCAATCATCCAAATTCGCTTGAGGTTAATGGTTTTAAAATGATTGATTATTGATGTTGACTATGTTGTAATGAGCTCCTAAGAATTTTAGTATTCATTAGACTTCAACTAATTGTGTTCATTTTTGAATATTAGTATTACACTAACCATATAGTTTTAATTATTTAATTTGTGTTATATTTTATGAAATAAAGCAAAACCATTATAATTGTTCCAATATGAGTGGGTCGCATTCATTGTGTTTAAGGTCGTGTGTCATCCCGATGTGAAAGTGAAACTTACAAAATTGATAAAATTCAAAATGCTGACAAAAAATATTACGACTCCTATTATCTAACTTATTCATACACGACATCACTTTCTTTAGACTGTGTATAATGATATAAAACACAACACTTTTGTCACAATATAAAAGGAATTTGTATATTTAAATCATATCAATTCAAATCCCTTAAGGTTTATGATAAGAAAGTAATAGGGTCATAACTTTACCTTTGAAGGCGAGAAATTTTAAGAGTTTGTTTTTCGTTTAACCAATCATAGAACATAAAATTTACCCAATTTCACTTTTATATGTTTCTCATTCCGCTATGTGTTATAAATCGATGTTATTACCTTTCAAATCGTAAAAAATGATTTTCAAATTTACTAAATAAAACATATAAACATATTATAATGCGGTGAACTTGGATAGAACATGTGACCTTCAGATCTTCAGTCTGCGCTCTCCCAACTAAGTTATCCCCGCTAGTCATTGTTTTGTGCTACTTAGTGATATATTTCGTGTATGATACATTAATTGTTTATTTTCTACTCTGAGATGATACTAAACGAATAAAAAACAAGAATAATACTATTTTGACACAAAATTTTGACCAAAATTAGATGTTAGTCACCAATTTCACATGTCATTAATGTTAATTTTAATGATGGGTCTTAAACATAACAAGGTCCTTTAATTTATTAACTTTAAACATGATTTAATGAACCACACATTTTAATATGATTTTAAGTGTTGAAAAACAGATATGTGTCTTTCAATCATCCAAATTCGCTTGAGGTTAATGGTTTTAAAATGATTGATTATTTATGTTGACTATGTTGTAATGAGCTCCTAAGAATTTTAGTATTCATTAGACTTCAACTAATTATGTACATTTTTTCATATTAGTATTGCTTTAACCATATGGTTTTATTTATTTATTTTGTGTTAGATTTTATGAAATAAAAAAAACCATTGTAATGGTTCCAATATGAGTGAGTCGCGTTCATTGTGTTTAAGGCGGTGTGTCATCCCAATGTGAAAGTGAAACTTATAAAATTGATAAAATTCAAAATGCTGACCAAAAAATATTACGACTCTTATTATCTAACTTATTCATACAAGACATGACTTTCTTTAGAATGTATAAAATGATATAGAACTCAACACTTTTGTCATAATATAAATGCAATTTGTATATTTAAATCGTATCAATTCAAATCCCTTAAGCTTTGTGATAATATAGTAATATGGTCATAAATTTACCTTTGAAGGCGAGAAAGTTTAAGAGTTTGGTTTTCGTTTAACCAATCATAGAACATAAAATTTACCTGATTTCGATATTATATGCCTCTTATTCCGCTGTATGTTATAAATCGATGTTACTACCTTTCAAATATGCGTGATAAATCGTATAAAAATAATTTTGAAAATTACTAAATAATACCTCTTTATATGCCTCTGAGATGATAGTATACGAATGAAAAACAAGAATAATGTTATTTTGACACAAAATTTTGACCTAAATTAGATGTTAGTCACAAATTTCATATGTCATTAATGTTATTTTGAATGATGAGTCTTAAACATAACAAGGTCCTTTAACTTATTAACCTTAAACATGATTTAATGAACCTGACTTTTTAATATGATTTTAGGTTTTGAAATACAAATATGTGTCTTTCAATCATCCAAATTCTGTTGAGGTTAATGGTTTTAAAATGATTGGTTATTTATGTTGATTATGTTGTAATGAGCTCCTAGGAATTTTAGTATTCATAGACTTCAACTAATTGTGTACATTTTTTCATATTAGTATTGCATTAACCATATAGTTTTATTTATTTAATTTGTGTTAGATTTTATGCAATAAAGCAAAACCATTATAATGACTCCAATATGAGTGGGTCGCGTTCATTGTGTTTAAGGTCGTGTGTCATCCCGATGGGAAAATGAAACTTACGAAATGGATAAAATTCAAAATGATGACCAAAAATATTACGACTCCTATTATCTAACCTATTCATACAGGACATGACTTTCTTTAGAATGTATATAATGATATAGAACTCAAAACTTTTGTCGCAATATAAAAGGAGTTTGTATATTTAAATCATATCAATTCAAATCCCTTAAGATTTATGATAAGATAGTAATAGGGTCATAACTTTACCTTTGAAGGCGAGAAATTTTAAGAGTTTGGTTTTCGTTTAACCAATCATAGAACATAAAATTTATCCAATTTCAATTTTATATGTTTCTCATTCCGCTATGTGTTATCAATCGATGTTATTACCTTTCAAATCGTATAAAAATGTTTTTCAAATTTACTAAATAAAACATATAAACATATTATAATGCGGTGAACTTGGATAGAACACGTGACCTTCAGATCTTCAGTCTGACACTTTCCCAACTAAGTTATCCCCGCTAGTCATTGTTTGTGCTACTTAGTGATATATTTCGTGTAGGATACATTAATTGTTTATTTTCTACTCTGAGATGATACTAAACGAATGAAAAACAAGAATAATACTATTTTGACACAAAATTTTGATCAAAATTAGATGTTAGTCACCAATTTCATATGTCATTAATGTTAATTTTAATGATGGGTCTTAAACATAACTAGGTCCTTTAATTTATTAACTTTAAACATGATTTAATGAACCCCACATTTTAATATGATTTTAAATGTTGAAATACAGATATGTGTCTTTCAATCATCCAAATTCGCTTGAGGTTAATGGTTTTAAAATGATTGATTATTTATGTTGACTATGTTGTAATGAGCTCCTAAGAATTTTAGTATTCATTAGACTTCAACTAATTGTGTTCATTTTTGAATATTAGTATTACACTAACCATATAGTTTTAATTATTTAATTTGTGTTATATTTTATGAAATAAAGCAAAACCATTATAATTGTTCCAATATGAGTGGGTCGCATTCATTGTGTTTAAGGTCGTGTGTCATTTCGATGTGAAAGTGAAACTTACAAAATTGATAAAATTCAAAATGCTGACAAAAAATATTACGACTCCTATTATCTCACTTATTCATACACGACATCACTTTCTTTAGACTGTGTATAATGATATAAAACACAACACTTTTGTCACAATATAAAAGGAATTTGTATATTTAAATCATATCAATTCAAGTCCCTTAAGCTTTATGATAAGATAGTAATAGGGTCATAACTTTACCTTTGAAGGCGAGAAATTTTAAGAGTTTGGTTTTCGTTTAACCAATCATAGAACATAAAATTTACCCAATTTCACTTTTATATGTTTCTCATTCCGCTATGTGTTATAAATCGATGTTATTACCTTTCAAATCGTATAAAAATGATTTTCAAATTTACTAAATAAAACATATAAACATATTATAATGCGGTGAACTTGGATAGAACACGTGACCTTCAGATCTTCAGTCTGACGCTCTCCCAACTACGTTATCCCCGCTAGTCATTGTTTTGTGCTACTTAGTGATATATTTCGTGTATGATACATTAATTGTTTATTTTCTACTCTGAGATGATACTAAACGAATGAAAAACAAGAATAATACTATTTTGACACAAAATTTTGACCAAAATTAGATGTTAGTCACCAATTTCATATGTCATTAATGTTAATTTTAATGATGGGTCTTAAACATAACAAGGTCCTTTAATTTATTAACTTTAAACATGATTTAATGAACCACACATTTTAATATGATTTTAAGTGTTGAAATACAGATATGTGTCTTTCAATCATCCAAATTCACTTGAGGTTAATGGTTTTAAAATGATTGATTATTCATGTTGACTATGTTGTAATGAGCTCCTAAGAATTTTAGTATTCATTAGACTTCAACTAATTATGTACATTTGTTCATATTAGTATTGCTTTAACCATATGGTTTTATTTATTTATTTTGTGTTAGATTTTTTATGAAATAAAACAAAACCATTGTAATGGTTCCAATATGAGTGAGTCGCGTTCATTGTGTTTAAGGCGGTGTGTCATCCCAATGTGAAAGTGAAACTTATAAAATTGATAAAATTCAAAATGCTGACCAAAAAATATTACGACTCCTATTATCTAACTTATTCATACAGGACATGACTTTCTTTAGAATGTATAAAATGATATAGAACTCAACACTTTTGTCATAATATAAAAGCAATTTGTATATTTAAATCGTATCAATTCAAATCCCTTAAGCTTTATGATAATATAGTAATATGGTCATAAATTTACCTTTGAAGGCGAGAAAGTTTAAGAGTTTGGTTTTCGTTAAACCAATCATAGAACATAAAATTTACCTGATTTCGATTTTATATGCCTCTTATTCCGCTGTATGTTATAAATCGATGTTACTACCTTTCAAATATGCGTGATAAATCGTATAAAAATAATTTTGAAAATTACTAAATAATACCTTTTTTATATGCCTCTGAGATGATAGTAAACGAATGAAAAACAAGAATAATGTTATTTTGACACAAAATTTTGACCTAAATTAGATGTTACTCACAAATTCCATATGTCATTAATGTTATTTTGAATGATGAGTCTTAAACATAACAAGGTCCTTTAACTTATTAACCTTAAACATGATTTAATGAACCTGACTTTTTAATATGCTTTTAAGTTTTGAAATACAAATATGTGTCTTTCAATCATCCAAATTCTGTTGAGGTTAATGGTTTTAAAATGATTGGTTATTTATGTTGATTATGTTGTAATGAGCTCCTAGGAATTTTAGTATTCATAGACTTCAACTAATTGTGTACATTTTTTCATATTAGTATTGCATTAACCATATAGTTTTATTTATTTAATTTGTGTTAGATTTTATGCAATAAAGCAAAACCATTATAATGACTCCAATATGAGTGGGTCGCGTTCATTGTGTTTAAGGCCGTGTGTCATCCCGATGGGAAAATGAAACTTACGAAATGGATAAAATTCAAAATGATAACAAAAAATATTACGACTCCTATTATCTAACTTATTCATACAGGACATGACTTTCTTTAGAATGTATATAATGATATAGAACGCAAAACTTTTGTCACAATATAAAAGGAGTTTGTATATTTAAATCATATCAATTCAAATCCCTTAAGATTTATGATAAGATAGTAATAGGGTCATAACTTTACCTTTGAAGGCGAGAAATTTTAAGAGTTTGGTTTTCGTTTAACCAATCATAGAACATAAAATTTACCCAATTTCGATTTTATATGCTTCTCATTCCGCTATGTGTTATAAATCGATGTTATTACCTTTCAAATCGTATAAAAATGATTTTCAAATTTACTAAATAAAACATATAAACATATTATAATGCGGTGAACTTGGATAGAACACGTGACCTTCAAATCTTCAGTGTGACGCTCTCCAGTGGCGGAGCCAGATAAAAAAAATTGGGATGGCCGCTAACGTAAAATAAAGATTATAAATTAAATGTAAATAGTATTTTACATAAAACACTAAAGTTACAATAAATACAATGTTAATTACTAAAAATTTAAATTACATGACTTAAAACTACCTTAAAGTAATGCTTTACGCGTTCCGAGTGACTTGAAATCGTCAATAATTGACTCCGAACTAATGCTTGCACTAATCTCCCTTTAAATATATATTGTCATGCTATCTCCAAGAAACCCATCATCCATCTTGTTTCTCAACTTAGTCTTAATAATTTTCATTGCTTAAAAAGACCTCTCAGTTGTGACCGTAGAAATGGGAAGAGTCATGATAAGACGAATTAGTCTATCAATCAAGAAGTAAGTTTCAGCCTGTCCAGATGCAACCAAACATGAACATAGTTCTTGAATAGTTGATAAATTATTCAAGTTTGATGCTTGACGAGCAACAAATAGAAAATGCTGAAGTTGAAAATGCAAATTATTCTTCTCTTGATCGCTAAAATCCATAGGATAATATTTTTCAACTAAAGAACAAATAGTATCAATGCTAAAAGCTTTATATCCCATCTTTAGGAGATAAAGAACAAGAAAGAGTTAACAAATACATTGCTTGCTCACTGAATCTGCTATTCAACTCTTGTAACTGTTTGTCAATGGTAGTGAAAAAGATTTCAACTTTAAAGTAATGTTGAATTGTGACTTGATTCTCTTCAAGACGGGAGCGTCCAAATCTTGTTGTTGAATGAACATCATTAAGATCAGGAATCTCAATACCATGCTTTTCACAAAAAGATACCACTTTAGTAAACAATATATCCCAACCATTTTCTTTCAAACCTTGAATAAGATGTTTTGTTGAACGAACCAAGTTCAGAGCATTAACTACATCTTGATTTTTTTTTGTAAGGCTTGACAAAGCATATCTGTTATTCCCATGATTTCTTTCATCAAGTGCAAAATAAATATAAAAAAAAATGCCTTCAAGTAATTGTAACAACTATCTGCATCCCCACGTGTAGCATAACTCCCTCTATCTTTTGCAATTTTTTTTAAAACTAAACAAGTTGCTTCATACATGTTTATCAAGCTAGAAATTGAATCGTAATGTGATCCCCAACGAGTATCTCCAGCTCATTTCAATGTACCAACTTGATTTGCACCTTTACCAGTTACAATCTCATCAATCTCTAATAAATAAGCAATTTCTTCTAATTTGGCAGCTTGTAGCTCATCATGACGCTTTGTAGAAGAACAAACAACATTCACAACAAAGATCAGCTTCTCAAAAAATTTATGAACAGGTTTGACTTCTCTTGATGATGTAACTAATGCATGTTGCAATCGATGAGCAAAACAATGAACATAGTATGCATAAGGACAATCCTTCATAAAGAGGGCTTGTAAACCATTCCATTCTCCTCTCATATTGCCAGCACCATCATACCCTTGGCCACAAATGTTAGAAACATCAAGGTTATGTCAAGAAAGTATATCACATATTGCTTCCTTAAGAGTTAAACATGTGGTGTCTTTAACATGTGTCACATCAAAAAATCTCTCTTGTAGTAAACCAACTTTATCAACAAATCTTAATACAAGAGCCATTTGTTCCTTTTTTGACTCATCACAAGCTTCATCAACAACGATACAAAATTTGGAATCACCAATTTCCTCACGAATACTCTTTTTCACCCTACTAGAAAGAATTTGCAAGAGCTCTTTTTGAATTTGATGTGAAGTATACTTGCAATTTTGTGGAGCATTTTCCAACACAACTTTTGCAACTTCATCATTGTAGGATGCTAAAAGTTTCAATAACTCAAGAAAGTTACTTTGATTTCTTGATTTGCTACTTTCATCGTGACCCTTAAAAGCACAAGCTTGTAGTGTTAACCAACGAACAATGTCAATTAAAGTCTTGAGTCGTAACCGATTATTCATTCTTTGACTTGAACTTTGCAATTGAATAATATTTCTAATATGTCCATCTTGATTCAACAAGTCTTGACAAGCTTTCATTGCATTGTTGTGTGGTGAGCAAGGATCCTTCCCTATGTGTTTAAGAAAGGATTAATGTTTTCCATTCCTAACTTTCTTCCAATTTCTAAAACCCATAGAAATAAAGACAAGTGATCCGGGACATCCACTTAGTTTTTTGCTAAAAAGGTAATATGGTAAGCAATATGCGGCATCTTCAGATGGTGAATATTCTAACCATGATGGAAATATGCTAAACCAAGTATGTTGAAACCTTCTCGGATGATCCTCGTTACCGGACAAAGGATAGTTTTCTAAATGAATTTGATATGGACCCCATTTTAGATAAGCTCTTCGTATTGCATCCACTTGATTTGGTGGATATTGCCAAATTGGAGGACGCTTTCCAGGATCGCGTTCTAAAGAATTTTCAAAACCATGATGCTCTTCAATTGTTGGATTCTCAAGAACTGTTTCAGATTCAGATGTCGGGATTATAATTTCTTCATCTCTCTCTTCTCTTTCAATTTCACATGCTTTCCTTTTGAAAATAGAATCAATTTTCCTATTATTCATCTTTACTCTTCCTATAATATCATATCAGATCCAAAAATCAATTTAGAGAACATAAAAATTAAAAGAGAAAAAAATTAATAAACTTAATTAATCAACTTTAATCCGTTTTCAAATACCGGTAACTTCACTATTAGAAATTAGCAGCAACAAGGATTAAATAAACCTTATTACAGTGTATAACTATATTTGTAAATTACAGCGTTATGAATTGGCTTAATAAATCTCATATAGATTATTTTAACACATCAAGAAAGAAGAACCCTAAAAATCTCAAAAACACAAATCAAGAAATCACTTTAATTTGTTACTTTTTATAAAAGAAAAATGGCTAAAGTTTTTTACCTGTTAGATGCTGATCACTTTAATCTGTTTTGATTCCGGTGCCGGTAGCAAACCCATATGAGAAAGGAAGGAAAGGTATGAGCTTTTTACCTTATCTGTATTTTAACCTAACTTTGAATGAAAAAGAAAAAATAAAAATTAATTTTAATTTAAAATAAGGATGTTTTAGTAATTTAATATATATGAATTAAAAAAAAAAGTTGAGGGGTGGCCGTGGCATTCCCACGTTCCCCCTCAGTTCCGCCACTGACGCTCTCCCAACTAAGTTATCCCCGGTAGTCATTGTTTTGTGCTACTTAGTGACATATTTAGGGTATGATACATTACTTGTTTATTTTCTACTATGAGATGATAGTAAACGAATGAAAAACAATAATGGTGTTATTTTGACACAAATTTTGACCTATATTAGATGTTAGTCAAAAATTTCATATGTCATTAATGTTAATTTTAATGATGGGTCTTAAACATAACAAGGTCCTTTAACTTATTAACCTTAAACATGATTTAATGAACCACACATTTTAATATGATTTTAAGTGTTGAAATACAGATATGTGTCCTTCAATCATCCAAATCCTGTTGAGGTTAATGGTTTTAAAATGATTGGTTATTTATGTTGAATATGTTGTAATGAGCTCCTAAGAATTTTAGTATTCATTAGACTTCAACTAATTGTGTACATTTTTTCATATTAGTATTGCATTAACCGTATAGTTTTATTTATTTAATTTGTGTTAGATTTTATGAAATAAAGCAAAACCATTATAATGGTTCCAATATGAGTGGGTCGCGTTCATTGTGTTTAAGGCCGTGTGAAATCCCGATGTGAAAGTGAAACTTACAAAATTGATAAAATTCAAAATGCTGACCAAAAATATTACGACTCCTATTATCTAACCTATTCATACAGGACATGACTTTCTTTAGAATGTATAAAATGATATAGAATTCAACACTTTTGTCACAATATAAAAGCAATTTGTATATTTAAATCATATCAATTCAAATCCCTTTAGCTTTATGATAATATAGTAATAGGGTTATAACTTTACCTTTGAAGGTGAGAAAGTTTAAGAGTTTGGTTTTCGTTTAACCAATCATAGAACATAAAATTTACCTAATTTTGATTTTATATGCCTCTTATTTCGTTGTGTGTTATAAATTGATGTTACTACCTTTCAAATATACCTGATAAATCGTATAAAATTGATTTTCAAATTTACTAAATAAAACCTTTTTTATATGCCTCTTTTTCCACTCTGTGTTATAAAGCGATGTTATTACCTTTCAAATATACCTGATAAATCGTATAAAATTGATTTTCTACTATGAGATGATAGTAAATGAATGAAAAACAAGAATAGTGTTATTTTGACACAAATTTTTGACCTAAATTAGATGTTAGTCCCAAATTTCATATGTCATTAATGTTATTTTTAATGATGGGTCTTAAACATAAAAAGGTCCTTTAACTTATTAACCTTAAACATGATTTAATGAACCACACATTTTAATATGATTTTATGTTTTGAAATACATATATGTGTTTTTCAATCATCCAAATTCTGTTGAGGTTAATGCTTTTAAAATGATTGGTTACTTATGTTGAGTATGATGTAATGAGCTCCTAAGAATTTTAGTATTCATTAGACTTCAACTAATTCTGTACATTTTTTCATATGAGTATTGCATTAACTATATAGTTTTATTTATTTAATTTGTGTTAGATTTTATGAAATAAAGCAAAACTATTATAATGGTTCCAATATGAGTGAGTCGCGTTCATTGTGTTTAAGGCCGTGTGTCATCCCGATCTGAAAGTGAAACTTATAAAATTGATAAAATTCAAAATGCTGACCAAAAATATTACGACTCCTATTATCTAACATATTCGTACATGACATGACTTTCTTTAGAATGTATATAATGATAAAGAACTCAACACTTTTGTCACAATATAAAAGCAATTTGTATATTTAAATCGTATCAATTCGAATCCCTTAAGCTTTATGATAAGATAGTAATAGGGTCATAACTTTACCT
Source organism: Lathyrus oleraceus (assembly GCF_024323335.1). Taxonomy (NCBI): domain Eukaryota; kingdom Viridiplantae; phylum Streptophyta; class Magnoliopsida; order Fabales; family Fabaceae; genus Lathyrus; species Lathyrus oleraceus. Next base: position 594,292,923 of record NC_066583.1, on the reverse strand, counting down.
TTAAAGGCGAGAAATTTTAAGAGTTTGGTTTTTGTTTAACCAATCATCGAACATAAAATTTACCCAATTTCGATTTGAAAGGTATAAATCGATGTTATTACCTTTCAAATATATTTGATAAATCGTATAAAAATGATTTTCAAATTTACAAAATAAAACATATAAGCATATTATAATTCAGCGAACGTGGATGGGACACGTGACCTTCAGATATTCAGTCTGATACTCTCCCAACTGAGCTATCCCCACTAGTCATTATTTTGTGCTACTTAGTGATATATTTCGTGTATGATACATTAGTTGTTTATTTTCTACTATGAGATGACAGTAAACGAATGAAAAACAAGAATAGTGTTATTTTGACACAATTTTTTTTACCTAAATTTGATGTTAGTCACAAATTTCATATGTCATTAATGTTAATTTTAATGATGGGTCTTAAACATAACAAGGTCCTTTAACTTATTAACCTTAAACATGATTTAATGAACCACACATTTTAATATGATTTTAAGTGTTGAAATACAGATATGTGTCTTTCAATCAGCCAAATCTTGTTGAGGTTAATCATTTTAAAATGATTAATTATTTATGTTGAATATGTTGTAATTAGCTCCTAAGAATTTTAGTATTCATTAGACTTCAACTAATTGTGTACATTTTTTCATATTAGTATTGCATTAACCGTATAGTTTTATTTATTTAATTTCTGTTAGATTTTATGAAATAAAGAAAAACCATTATAATGGTTCCAATATGAGTGGGCCACGTTCATTTTGTTTAAGGTCGTGTGTCATCCCGATGTGAAAGTGAAACTTACAAAATTGATAAAATTCAAAATGCTGACCAAAAATATTACGATTCCTATTATCTAACCTATTCATACAGGACATGATAAAAGTCCTCCTTTGTCCAATTTGTGTTGATTCCATTTCCCCTCCCTCTTCATCTCAATCCCATTCTCTTCTAATTCATTTCATGGACCTATGATATCTCTATATCCTAAGGCTAGTTGATTGCAAAATCAACATAAGTGTGCATGAGATTAGGTCCATCTCTTTTGCATATTCTTTTAAGTGTGGTATGTTTTAGGAGTATGGTTCATAATACCATATCTCTAACATGCATTAACACTAAAATTTCTATTTCCCGACCTCAAATAGTTGTGACTTCTACGTAAGTCCAATTACGATTGCTTAACATAACGCTAAATTATTGACACAAAAAGGCATAGCATTCTAGTAAGTGAGATTGTAAGTCTCCCCTCTTTCATGGTATTGTGTGAAAACTTGGCATTTTTTCCTTCCTTTGGAAGATGTCTTGGTTCAAGGATCCATGCTTGTGAATAGTGGGTTGAGTGTTCTCCAAAGAATGACTTAAATAAAACAAAAGCAAAAGCAATACTAACTTCTAATCCACTAACAACTAACATTTAATTTCAAGCCATTTACTTTTATGCACTTTAATTTTTTAATTCTTTATTCATTTGCCATTATTCATACCATTTAACTTGTTTACTTTAATGTCATTTTCACTTTGCTCATTTGAGCCTTATCTTGTGATTATATTGTGATTGTATATATTTGTTTGTGTTTGTGGTCTTTTGACCTTAATGTACATAATAACAACAAAAACCATAAAATACATTTTGTGTGGACTGTTGGATTGCTCTGAGACATTGGACCTAGAATTAGGCAAAACTCCCTATGCAAAAGGACTTGGCCAATGCCAACTTTCATGAAACCAAGTGCTTGTGAATTGAAACTTCATCTGATACATGGGAGATTGTAAAGAAGATCATGGAGTTGCTAAGCTTGGATGTGGCTATCTTTATTTGATGCCTTGCTCTTCATCTTGCTATTTGTGTATTGATACTTCTTGATTCTAAAGTCCAAGGGAAATTTGGGTTTCTATATGACATTCTTGTCTATTGGATTGCATCTCATTGGTCAGATCTTTTCAACTCTTAACTTTTAAATTTTTGCTTAGGATTAGTCTCTTCATCTCCTCCAATTTCTTTAATTTCAAATTTCTCCCTCCTTTTTAAATCTTCTTTGCTTGTGTTTTCTAAACTTAGACCTTATTGCAAATTAGAAACTTTGGCCTTATGCCATTGTATTTTTTTAAACTCTTTTCTTAATCAAACTTATAAATGAATCTAATCATATTGACTTAAAATTTCAAAAGCCAAAAAGAACTAACACTCATTAAATTTTTGATAAAGCAACTCATTCACTTTTGAAATTGTTACCACGAACTATGAGGTTTTGATCCCTCATTTTTATGTTGGTACGTAGGCACAAGTCCGAAGGTCTTGTCAAACACAAAAATATAATTAATGAATTCTTTTCTCATCCATCCACTCTATTTTTTGCAAACATCATTTTGTACAAAAACACATATGCACAAAAAAAGGGCTCCTTAGGAATACCTAAGACACTTTCGGTGCTAACACCTTCCCTCTATGTAACCAACCCCCTTACCTGTAATCTCTACCATTTTATTAGTTTTGATTTGAAAACTTCTTATCTTTGGGTTTTGTTAGTACTTTTCCCTTTTCCCTTGGAAATAATAAAAGCGCGGTGGCGACTCTGGTTTTATATTGACGTTAAAGTTATTCATAGCTTAATGGTCATGAATTTACCGCTACAGTGACCAGAAACAAAGCTAGATTCTTTCTCAAGGATACACTCAAATTGAAGGGGTTGATTTTGATGAGACTTTTTCCCCTATTGCTCGTCTTGAGTCAATAATACTATTGTTAGGAGTGGCTTGTTTGCTTAAATTTAAGTTATTTCCAATGGATGTGAAAAGTGCATTCTTAAATGGGTACTTGAATGAAGAAGTCTATGTTGAAAAACCCAATGGGTTCATAGATTATAACTTTCCAGATCATGTTTACAAACTAAGCAAAGCTCTCTATGGATTAAAGCAAGCATATAGGGCCTAGTATGAAAGGCTCACTGAGTTCCTTGTCAATAATGGATACATGAAAGGAGGAATAGACAAGACATTTCTTGTTAAAGAAGAGCATGGTAAACTCATGATAGCTCAAATATATGTTGATGACATTGTGTTTGGAGGGATTTTGAACCAGATGGTCTAACATTTTGTTAGGCAGATGCAATCTGAATTTGAAATGAGTCTTGTTGGTGAATTGACTTACTTTATTGGGCTCCAAGTTAAAAAAATGGATGACATTATCTTTATCTATCAAAGCAAGTATGCTAAGAGTATAATAGAGAAGTTTGGCATGGAAAATGCTAGTCATAAAAGGACACCAGCACCAACACACTTGAAATTGATTAAAGATGAAAAAGGTATAAATATGGATCAAAGTCTGTACAGGAGTATAATTGGCAGTTTTCTGTATCTTACAGCTAGCAGACCTGACATTACATTTTCTCTAGGAGTTTTATGCAAGGTATTCGTATGAACCCAAAATGAGTCATATTACTCAAGTGAAAAGGATCCTGAAGTATATTAATGGAACTAGTGACTATGGAATGTTTTATTCTCATAATGCAAATGTCTGGCTTATAGGATATTGTGATGCATATTGGGCAGGAAGTGCTGATGATAGAAAGGGAACTTATGGAGGATGTTTCTTCTTGGGAAATAATCTTATGTCTTGGTTCATCAAGAAGCAAAATAGTGTGTCTTTATCTAGGGTTGAGGCTGAATATATTGCAGCAGGAAGCAGTTGTTCTCAACTAATTTGGATGAAACAAATGTTAGAAGAATATAATTTCCAGCAAGATGTCATGACATTATATTATGACAACCTAAGTTCTATTAACATTTACAAGAATCCTATTAAGCACAACATAACTAAACATATTAATATTCGTCATCATTTTATTAGGGATCTTGTTGACGACAAAATTGTTACTCTTGAGCATGTAACCACTGAGAAGCAACTAGAAAATATTTTTACTAAAGCCTTAGATGCAAATCAGTTTGAAAAATTAAGAGGAGAATTGGGAATTTACGTACTTGAAGAAATATAGCAATTATTCATATGGAGATATAGAAATCAAATTTTATCTTCCCTCCACTTAATGGTGCACAAAACTCAAGGAATATCATTACAACTTTTCCTTATTTTCCCAACGCGTCATCCTAGATATTCTATAAATATCATTCATGCCACCTTCTTTATTCTCTGTCTCAAAATTACTCTCAATCACTCTCATCTCTTTATCTTCTATTTGTAGTCCATACCTAAAATCTCCAAAATTTCTCAACCTCTTGTGGCAACTTCTAGCAAGCACACTAAGGAGCAATCGAACCCAAAAAATTTTGGTACTAAGATAAATCTCTCTGATGTCATCACTGATGTTGTTCCCCTATCGATAGTTCTTGTCCATGAAACCTCTATAAGGAAGGCCATAACATATGCTTCGAGGAAAGGCAGGCCCTATAAAGTAAGTACCTCTTCCTCCCCATCCATGACTGCTAAAAATGTAAAAACTCTTGAACCCTCTACTTCTTTAAAGAAACCTCATTCTATGACTAGTTTGTATCTTGATCCCATTAGTGTTGAACCTAATATTGGTGTTTCGAAAGATTGTCATGTTATGCCAAATGTTATGGAAGATGTTGAAGCCTCTGAAACCAGTAATATACCTAGGTTTGTTACTACTTTGAGTAAATCCAGCATTATTGTTTCAGACAGAGATGACGTAGACAATAATATTTGTGTGTTGATCTCTCAAGTGTTGGTATTGAAGCCAAGGCTAATGTCGTGCAGGATGTCTCTGCATCCTTGGCCCACCCTGATAGAGCTACTGAAACCCCCTAGATAAATCTGATTTGAATGTATCTACTATGTCTCCTGAAAAATCGAAAGACAAAGAGAGGTCTGAAGGGATGACTGGTGTCGCCTCTGGGGTTTCGGGAGCGAGTAAAATTGGACAGATTGAACGGAAATATCAGAACAGTCGCCACCAAACTTTATTTGTGTGCCTCTGTTAGAGAGGCGAGAGGAAATAGTCGATAAAACCCTCAAAAATATAAGCACACGGGAAGCGCTAGGGAAAGGATAAAGAAACGGTCTCGCAACCGAGATTAGAGTTCGGGAGTTGGTTACGCAAGGGGAAGGTATTAGCACCCCTCACGTCCATGGTATTCCAGGGGAACCCTTTAGGTTGTTTACGTACATAGGGATATATCTATTATTGTTTTATTTTCAAAAGAATGTGTCTAAAAGAGAGGAGTTTTGTTTTTTATTATAAAGCTCGCCAAGGATTGTGGCCATTGTGCCTATGTATCACTCATTCGGGGATGAGGAATCAGAGCTCCATAGTTCAGAGTAGGAAATATTTATGTGTTGATTGATTTTACCTTTGAGTAAAGGGTTTTTGGTATGGGTTCCCTAAGGCACAAAAAAAAATAGGTTTGATGAGTTGTGTTGATTTTACCTTAAATAAAGGTTTATGAAAAGAGTTTGTGATTAGATTTCACTAAAGTATAGGGGCGGAGGTGAATATTCTAGACAACAAGTCAAGCGTCTTGCGTCCAAAATAATTAGAGTGAGGATAGGAATGCTCAATTCTCACTTATTCTCCATCATTAAGGCTCATGGCGCACAATTCTAATCATAGTTATTAAGTTTTTTAAGTTTGATTAAAAAATGCCATTTGACAATGGATCAAGGGTTTGTTTATTTGATTAAGAAATGTGGCTTATGCAACATGAATGCAAGGTAATCAACAAGGAAATAAAAAGGGTCACATTTTAAGGTAGACTAAGAGAAAGCCTTGTGTGTGCAATGTGACCTAATGCTAAATAAAGGAGAATTGTCTTACAAACATGTCCCCCTAAGGCGGTGTCATGATGTCATTCTTACAACATGAACTTAAGTTACAAATGAAACCCAAAGTTTGAAACAAAGTGTCACAAGATGGTAAAAAAGACTCCAAGCACAAGTCTTAAATGGGATCCTCTAAGTCCAAGTTGATTAAGTGCCATGACTTATTTTTGGTCTTTTAATTTTATCATGTTTTTTGTTGATTTTATGAGTATGATGACAATAATGTAAAGACAATATAATAAACATGCATGATTAAAGTATATAGAATGATAATGGTGATGATAATTACTTGTAGTAAATGACATAAAAGTAAGCACAATGAACAATAACAATAATAATAAGAGGTTAGTAGGGTTAGGTTAACAAGTCAATATGATAAACAAATGAGTATAGAGGGGTTAGTAGGTTAGCATAAACAAAAGAAGTGTAAATATATCGGATGAATTCATGCTAACAAAATAGGACTACATCCATAAGTCAAATGACTAAGCTATTTGAAATATGGGTAACCTATCCATACCTAAAAGTACCATGTATGAACACATGATCATCCAATGGTAGGTTTGAAGTATGGAAGGTTTTAACCAAACCTAATCCAAACATATCATGACTTAAATGGTTTTCATTAGTCCTTATGTTCAAGACCTCAAAAGTTCATCAAAAATAATCCAAATAAGATAAAACAAGTCACCATTAAATTTTAGAGGAAAAAATAAGGGGGGTATGTGTTCAACATATTTTCAAAATAATAAAAATGGGAGGGTTAAAAAATAATATCAAAAGGATAATAAAATAGAAAAATAAATAAATAAAATGAAACAAGTATGAAAAATAAATGGTCAGGGTGCACGCGTCGGGGGTTGAACCCTTGACCTTGGGGTCATGGGGGGATTGACCCCCCTCACCCACTAGGCCAAAGGCCCGGTTGTGATATGAAACGAACCAAATGGAATAAACAATAAAGACAATTAATAAATGGAGTGTGCGCGCATTTTAGTCAATCAGGATATGACACAGAATTCGTTTGAATTCAAAACTATGCGCGAGGTAATGACTCAGAGTCGTCTTCAACCTCCAAACTTCAAAAATCCAAACTTCTAAAAACGTGTTTTTAACCAAAAAAAAATCATGGAATCAACTTCCCTAATCAAAAACAAACTAACCTCCATACTCATGAGCCATTGATTGGCTCTGAGTCTGAAGTTCTTATGCACGAACCAGATGAACAACTTTAACCTAATTTAAAAATTAAATGATGGGTATGGAATAATCAAAGATATAATGTAAGGGTTAATGATCATAAATGAATTTTGAGTCAAGTGGTAACTTATTTCAGAGATAGGGATAGGTGAAACTACCTGATCAGAAGTTTCTCAGGGGAGTTTTCCGATGGTTAGGCTCAGGTTAAATGAAGCTCAGGGAAGGGGGTTTAAGTGCTTGGGAAGCTTGAGTGATGTGTGTTAATGGTGGTTCAGATGAAATGTTCAGAGTGTAATGGGGGCCTTTTTCAGTTTAGCTTTGCAATGGGACACCTTCACCTATTTATAGGGAAGGTGTCTGGATGGTTTTGGAGGGAGTTCTTGAAGGTTTGAGCAGAATTGGCATGTGAGTGGAAGCATGCTTGGTGTTGACTTGGGGAACACTGAAACGGCTAGCTTTTGTTGCCATTTCCACTACAGGAAAGTTTTTCTTGGTCCATAACATGGTTTTGGAACAACCAAAGGCAATGAGAAACCTTGCTGTAGAATCTGCTTTTTACCATTTTGGGCATAAAGTTGAATTTTGCACATGGCATCAGGTTCTTTGTTTGGATATGTTTTGGCATGAAAGTTGACCTTCAATCACACCTAAATGTCATTTGAAAGATGTGTGTGGACCATTGGGACCAAAAGAAATGGGTTAGAGGACTTGGTGTGTTGAATTGCAAATTTTGACTTATGTGCATTTGGCTTTGTGCAACATGGAAAGACACCAACTTTGAACCAAGGCCAAATAAAATTACCTCGTGCATTTTGCTTCAATTTTGAGCCATCTGTTCTTTGCTATGAACTTGATTTAATTCAAAAAGAACCAGGTGTCGCATCCACGAAAAACAACCGGCGGGCTAAAACAAAAACAAACAGAGCCGCCACCGTGCGTTATTTATCCCAAAAGAGGGAAAGGAAATGCTCGAAGTAAACCTGGAAAAGACATGGTCTCGCGACCAAAGAGAAATGGGATCGGGAGTCGGTTATGCGAAGGGAAGGTATTAGCACCCCTACGCATCCGTCGTACTCGACGGGATCTACGCTCAAAAAGATAGGAAAAGGTTGCTAAAACTGCTCACAAACATCACACACACACACTGGAAACAACACAGGTGGGATAAGAGGGGAAAGGGCTCGCTAGGACATCGCATCCTATGCCTACGTATCTCATCTGGAATGAGAATCAGAGCTACCGTAGTTCGGCTCACGCACGCCGAAACAAAACACACGCACACAAACAAACATGGAAACCGAATGCCAATCGCTGGACTTACATCAGACTCTGAACCAAACAAACCCACACTGGAAACCAAATGCCAAATGCTGGACTTATATCGGACTCCAAGCACACAACAATAAGATACGGAATGCCAATCGCTGGTCTTACATCCATCTCCTAACACACACAAGAAAGGGTAACAAACAAACAAGTTACTAAGGAGTCTGGCACTCGAGCCTAGTAACTATCAAGCAAACACACACAAAAAGAAAAAAAGGGTGCCCGGAGAGATCTCATACGACCTCCTGCCTACGTACCTCATCTGGTATGAGGATCAGGGCAACGTAGTTCCCCTAAACAGGGAAGAAACTTTCTCCTAATAGTTATCATGTATTCCACAATGGTCCTAGGTTGAGTTTTCTATCTAACTTGCACAGGCAACAAGCTATCTTAAACAGCTCAATCAAAACAAAGCAAACATACACACAATTAGCACACACTATATACACACAAAGTGGGCTCACACAAGGGTTAGGCTGCAAAAGCAAGCCAACTGTATCAGGGTGATGTTAGCTCTTAACCCTAACATTGAGAGTTAGGGTGAAGCAGATGAAATAGGAAGTGAGGGGTGTGCCTCACAGCTCTTATCCCTGGCCTGGGAGAGCTTTAGACAAAGGAAGTGTGGGTTCAGAAAGTGGGAACCCTTTTACACTTATGACTGACTCAACAAGGATCTTGGGTTAATATCCACAATGCATCAACACAAGTTGTGTGAGCAAAGGGATGACTCAACTGAATAGCAGGAGATGGATTGCACATCTCTTGTATCTGCCAATTGCCTTATCAAAGGTCTTTTCCTGCTTGGCACAAAGATAAACAATCACAAGCATTGCCTCTTAAGGAGGACTTCAGACAGGTGCCTGACCAAATAACAGGCCAGGTCTTCCAGACTACATGGAGTCAGTGGGTTATACCTCAATTGGTTAAGCAACCAAGCAACAGCAAAAGCAAGTTCACAATGAACTATAGCAACTAATGTACCTAAAAACAATCTAACTCAGTCAGTACACAACTCAAACAGTCAAACAGACAAACTAAAAGTCAACAGTTAACTGTACACAAGCAAACAAGCAAGCAAGTTATGCATCAAGGCAAAGCACAAGCTCAACTCAAATGACTTAGAAGCCACCTACAAAACAAACTCAAGATTAGTTCAACATTGACCAATTAGTCAACTCAAGCAAGTGAATCATTTCCTTCATAGCCATATGCTTCTTAACCTGCAAACCAAGCTCAAACATGAGAAGCAAACCCCTAGGACAAGGCCTAGGGTCAAAGAGGGAGAAATAATTCAAAACAGAACATGAAAATTGACCATAATCAAGTTCAATCAAATTAAAACATCATCCAAAAGGTCCCGTGTTCATATCATGCACCAAAATTATTTCACAATCCAAATATGGTAAAGCATGCAAGTTCAAAGCTCATTGGACCAAACAGAATGAATCAATCCAAACTAACTCAAAAATAAGTCAATAAATCTCCAGAAAAATCATGGATAAACAGCACACATCACACGATCATCATACCAAAATTCAAGTCATTTGGACAAGTGGAAGCATGTCAAATAAATTCCATAAGGCAAGGTAAGGCAAAACAAACTCAATTAGGGCACAATTTCATGCATCAACTCCACACAAGCCTAAAACAGAATCCACACATGATAAATCCATCAAACCAAAGCCAAGATAAACTTCAACGTGTCTATAATCAATGTGCAAAATTTCAAGTCCATATGATAAACATCAAGCATTTCACAAATCATCTAAGTTCATGACTATCAAAAAGTCCAAATATGACCAATCAGCAAAGAAAATCTCAAACAAATCCAAATTGCATCCAACAATTCCATAAAAATTCACAAGCAAACCTAACATCCAGAAGTAGCATCATGCAAAAATTCACATCATTTGGCATTGAATTGGCATGGCAAATAAAATCCACAAGTCAAGCAAGCAATGCTGTGACACACATTGTCACACCTTCGTTCAAACAATCATATCTCATCAACCAGAAATGGGAAAAATGCAAACTCTATACCAAAATGTCCCTAAGGATGTCTATTTTAAGCATGCAAAATTTCAAGAGTGTTGGATAAAATCTCATTATTTCACAATCAAAATGGCAAGGCATGTCAAGAAAACACATGTATACACATTCCCTAAGCAAAATTAAAATCCATGTGTGCACAATTTCTGGAAAAATCATCAAAAAATAGTAGACATCTTGAGGAACATCATGCAAAAAATCTCATCTCAATTGGACAATTATTGATGAAGATATGATTTTTGTAAGTGAGTGAAAAAATAAAAAACATGTGAACAAAGCATATGAGCATGGAAGAAGAAATGCAAAAGGCAACTATGGACATGTCTCAGCAGGGGATCGAACTACGTTGCAATTTAAATCTGGCGCCCTTAAGTGAAACGCTGCGTTTCACTTAAGTCCACATGGCAGCGAAAATGGATCCTGGCCAATCAACACGCCACGGTGGCTTCATGCAACCAATACGCGGGCGCTAACAATGAAACGCATGCAGAAGCACGCTGGAACGGATCAAACACGTTCCTGGACTCAAAACCCTAACTGTTCTTCGTGTTCTTCACAGAATTTCCATGTCATGAACAAATATCACAGAATTGCACAAACAGCATACCATCGCACTCGTCCTTGCACGTACATCAACAATCTAAACTCGATTCATCCTAATTCTCACTAACATGTCCGGATCGAGTAAAAGAAAATTCACACATCAATCTTATATTCAACATATCTCACTCAAATCTTGATGAAAATTAATGCCACAAAGCTCAGAATACTCATGGATTCAAGATCTACAACATGCATATCCTAATTGCATGAATTGTGAGATTCGAAATCTTGCCTTCAAGAGATTGCAGAACTGAATTCGTGACTTTCAAGCCTTGAGAAGCAAAAACAGATGATCTTCAATGCTAGTATGATGATTTGGATGAATGTTGGATGCTCAGTCTTGCTTGATCGTGCTCAAATCTACAGTTGCCATTGGTGATGCTAACTTCAACAGTTCAAGAATCAGCTCAAAATCCTTGCAATCTTGCTCCAATCCAACTCAGTTATGGTTGTAGATGATGATTCAATCGTGGAAATAGCAAGGTTTGTGAATAATTTTGATGAATCTTCAAGAAAGAGTTTGAGAGCACAATGAAGAAAAAGTTCAGATCTGTAAATTATGCCAAGTTAATCCAATTTTCTGTTATGATTTGCAATATATATGGTCTGTTAATCATGTTTGCTAATCAAGATTAAGCCAAGCCAAAGTAATTAAGTGAAATGCAAGTGTAATGCAAATTTGGTCAATTCACCTTATGTGCATGGAATGATTGCTACAGTACACGAGTTCATGTGTTAATTCACCTTGAAATATCATTTTTAGCCAAATGCACATGATGGAATGTATGGAAAATGCTTAATTCTCAAATGAGATTTTTCCCTCCAAATTTCAAATGAAATTCAAGTGAAAAATCCAATATTTTTGTGATGAGAATTGATGAAATGTAATGCATGATTTGGATAGAGCATGTCAAAATAGAAATGTTACAAAAAATCCCACTCCATTTGGCCTTGTGGTGTGAAAGTTATCCCCTTTTGAAGTTCAAATTTTCTTGACCAAGATTGATCCATAACTTCTCAACCACATATGGGAAATTCATGTTCTTGGACTTTTTGGAAAGGTGAGAGCAAGATCTACAACTTTCATGTTGGACAAAATTTCATTTGAAGCATATTTGGACATGTAATCTTGAGGAGAAAACCTTTCCATTTTTGGCAAATTTGAATTACAAGTCACTTTCTATTTTTGGAAAGTTTTCATCTGACTTTATTTTCTTCAATTTTGATGTTTGAAATGTCAAATGAAACTTGTTTGAACATGAATGAAGTGTTTCTAACCCTCCCCCACCTCCAAATCCATCATTGACTGGTGGTTGACTTTTGTTGACTGATAGATGACTTGGCTATGCACAGATGAATTTGAGCCTCAATCTCCTGATGAAATGGCTCCATGATGAAACCCTAGCCTCCACAAGCTCAATAAAATCATATGATGATCCCCATCTCAATGAAGACCTCATCTCCTTGCAAAACCCTGATTGGCACAATTCAACTGATTAGGGTTGACCAGAGGTCAAAACCCTAATCCCAAGGAACATGACCAGGCATAAGGAACCCTTTGGTGATGATAGGACCATGATGATGATGATGTACCTTTTCAACCAAGATAATGATCAATCTCCTTGAGGAACCAAGAAACCCTAATTGAAGCACAAACCCTCAGATGATTAGTGATCAATCCAATGAGACCCTCAGGCTTGAATCTCTCAACCTCTTCATCTTCTGAGCAAGACTTAGGAGGATGACTTGCTTATTGTCTCCACATGATATGCAAAGATGCAATGACTAATGACCTACAAATGAAATGCAATATGCAAAGCTAGTCCCAAGAGAGGACGGCAAATTTTGAGGTGTTACAGCTGCCCCTATTCAATCCACTGTGAACCTGTCGATATGAGTAGCCTCAGCTTTCAGATGATCAGGGTGAAGAGTGATTGAATACCGAGAACAGACGAACAATTTGCACTCTGATGGGAAAATAATTAACAATGCCTGTCAGAATCGGCGAAGAAGCAATCTCAAAAGAAGAATTCGTCTGGTACGGAGCAAGTCAGCCTGAATACCGAAACTGAATGTCGACCCGGATACCAAAATAAATGGTAACACAGGGATACCCATGGCCTGAACACCACATCCGCTGGGGATTATTATTTTTCTCTTTTTTTTTTGCTTTTCTTGAACCCCGGAACTTTACGATTGATAATCTTTTTTTCTTTTCTTGAACCCCGGACAAATTTTCTTGCGTATGATCCCGGATCACCGCGATTGAACCCCGACGTCTTGTTTGCCAAATAATGAACCCCATTCTCCATTTGAACCCCAGTCGCCTGACGATAACTGGTGATCGTCATTGTGAACCCCGCTCTCCAGAAAACACCTCGTGTCTCCCTTTCTCCATTTGGACCCCGCTCTCCAGAAAATGCCGCAACACTTCCTTTTCTCCATTTGAACCCCGCTCTCCAAAAACTTGTGATAATTCCGCTGGCAACGTCGGAAATAACACCAAAACTCCATTCTGATGGCGACATATCAGAGGGTACACCTTCACAAAAGGAAGGTAACATGTGCAATTCTTCCTCAGAAGACACCCATAACGACCTCTGTTGGCCTCAGCCAAAGTCTAAGGCGACACATGAACAGAAGATAATCCTGAGGACCTCATCCCGGATATACTCTTCAACTCCAATCTCCATTTGAACCCCGCTCTCCAGAAAATGTCTCAACACTTCCTTTTCTCCAATTGAACTGTATTTTCGCGCTGATCGCATAACGTCCTTTGATTTCATTTCCATCTCCGCCCGACGGAAAAGTTTCCTCCAGTATCGTACTACTGGGGAACATTACTGATCTGACGTCATGATGCTAAACTCCTCAGAGCAACATCTTCACCATCCGGCGAAACCAAACCTCAAGCGGTAACCACGACTCGAGTCGTGCTAATTGCGTAACATTCTCCGATCTTCATTTCCATCTCTGTCCGACGGAAACTCTTCCTCCAATATCGCACTACCGGGGAATACTGTTGATTCAAAATCACGATGCCGAACTCCTCAGAGCCACATCTTCACCATCCGGCGAAACCAAACCTCAAGCGGTAACCACGACTCGAGTAACTGATGCTTGCAATGCTGATACTGATCTTCCAACTAGCGAAACCACTTCTCAAACGGTAACCACGGCTTGAGCAGCATCTTCACCTTGGTGAAACCAAATCTCAACCGGTAACCACGGCTTGAGACTAGCCTATGCTTGCAATGATGATGCATGATTTTTTTTAGCGTAATGCTCCATAATCATGGAAATGCTACGCGATTTATTATGCAATATGCTATGCTTATTCTACATGATGAATGCATAAAAAGTATCCCCCTCAAGGGACTCTTCTGGGGAGCTCGAGGCACTCTGCTGAGGGACTCGCCAACACTCCAATCTCCACCCTGCTGGGGAATAGCACTACTGCTGGGAAAAAGGCAACCCTTGCTGGGGAATAAACCTCCACTGAACCCGATCCGCTTGGGGACTTCGCTGGGGAAGAATCCACCAACGCACTCTGTGGGGATAACAACGGTCTCTGACCTGCTGGGGATATAACAATTCCGACTCTGCTTGGGAAACCACCACCCATAGATACCTCCGCTGGGAAATAGCAACCTTCGGGCCTGGCTGCTGAGGAAACATCGATCTACAACCTGCTGGGGAGATTACCATCCCGACCCTGCTAGGGAAAACACAGACCTTGAATTTACTGGGGAATTAGTCATTCCAACTCTGCTTGGGGAGATGAGGAAATTTGGTACTGAACACCCGTCGACTCGTCGAACCATGGTATTCCACATCCAAATCCACTGTCAGCTCTCCAATTTTGAGAACTCCCAGACTCGTCTGGACTTTTCTGATTCATCACCTTGTATTCTCGGCTGCTCCGTACTTGACGAAGAGCGAACTCCTGGGATTTATACAGACTTTCCAATCTTCAGACTTTGAAGAGTCTTCTTGATTAACATCCAGGATCGTCGTACATATTATCGTCGTCTTTACCATTCTTCCATTTATTCGTCCCTGATTAGACTCCATGGGGATTGTTTCGTCAAAAGATTCCACATCACAACCTGCAAGTGAGTGAAAAATATCTAACAGCACCTGCAAAAGAGATCGTTAGATAAAATCGTGCCCCAGGCGTGTCAAGATTTCAACACTTGGGTCACTCAACCATCCGAATAAGATTTCAAGTTTTCAATCTTATAAGCATGCATTGGAAGGGACCTGTATGTCTTAAAATGCAACGATTCTTTATCAAAAATAACTGGATGTTTTTGCAATCAAAGCGGTAATGAAAAAACAAAAACAAAATTATTTGACTGAATATGCATTTTATTGACTGAAAAAGTGTGGCTCAAACTGAGCAATACAAAGGAAGCAATTCCTGAAAAGAGGTAATTGCATACAAAAGGAAAAACTATCCTAATGGCAATGTGAAACCGTGATCTCATCGAGTTCCAACTCGGTTACACCCCATATGTCCTCAGATTCTCCGTGCTTTCTGCCTTCTGAACAAGACGCTTCCGATTGATCCCCACCGGGTATTATCCATGTGCCTTAACCAAAGTACAAACGATCATGCCACACGCAGTTGTTCGTTTCAATCCCTCTTTTGCCTGGACCGCCCTTTTGGGTTTTCAGTCCACCGGGATACCCCTTTTTTGCCCAAGCCGCCCTTGTGGGGTTTTCGACTTGCCGGGTGTACAATTTTTCATTTTTATCCCTAATTTTTGCCCGAATCTTTTCTTTTTGTTTTCTTTGGTTCGCCGGGATGCCCATTTTGCCTGGACTATTTTATTCTTTTCGTCCAGCGGGTCTTTTTATACGAAGTATTTTTTAACTGCGTCCGCATTCACAGGGGATGGAAAATCCTCGCCATCCATGGTCGTTAACAACAAGGCTCCGCCAGAGAAAACCTTCTTGACCACGAATGGACCTTCATAATTAGGTGTCCATTTACCCCTTCGATCGTTTTGAGGAGGAAGGATCCTTTTCAGCACCATATCTCCCACACGATATACCCGAGGTCGCACCTTCCGGTCAAAAGCACGCTTCATCCGCTGCTGGTACAACTGCCCATGACAGATGGCTGCCAGCCTCTTTTCCTTGATTAGGCTCAATTCTTCATACCGAGTCCTTACCCATTCAACCTCTTGCAACTTCACGTCCATCAGGACTCTCAAAGAGGGAATCTGAACCTCAACCGGTAACACGGCTTCCATTCCATATACCAACGAGAAAGGCGTTTCCCCAGTAGATGTACGCACCGAAGTTCGATACCCGTGTAATGCAAACGGCAACATCTCATGTCAGTCTTTATAAGTCACGACCATCTTCTGCACAATCTTCTTTATATTCTTATTGGCTGCCTCAACCGCCCCATTCATCTTCGGATGATAGGGAGAAGAATTGTGATGCTCGATCTTGAATTCCCGGCACAGCTCTGCCATCATCTTATTATTCAAATTAGAACCATTATCAGTAATGATTCTCTCGGGAACCCCATATCGGCAAATGATGTCTCTCTTGAGGAATCTGGCGACGACCTGCTTTGTCACGTTCGTATAAGAGGCTGCTTCCACCCACTTGGTGAAGTAATTGATAGCCACTAATATGAACCGATGCCCATTCGAAGCCGTAGGCTCAATCTTTCCAATCATATCAATGCCCCACATAGCAAACGGCCACGGAGACGACATCAAACTCAACGGATTTGGAGGCATGTGCACCTTGTCAGCATAAATCTGGCATTTATGACACTTCCGCACGAAATTGAAACATTGGGCCTCCATTGTCATCCAGTAATAACCTGCCCTTAGCAGCTTCTTCACCAATGCATTCCCACTGGCATGGGTACCGAACGATCCTTCATGAACCTCTTTCATCAATTGGCTTGCTTCTTTATCATCAACACATCTGAGCAAGACCCAATCAAAATTTCTTTTGTACAACACCCCATCCTTATTCAAGTAGAACACCATGGCCAACCTCCGCAGAGTCTTTCGGTCCTTCTTCGATGCTCCCTCAGGATACTCTTGGGTCTCCAGATAGCGCTTGATATCGTAATACCACGGCTTCTCATCATCGGGCGTTGTATCAACAGCAAACACATAAGCCGGACTATCCAGACGTCCCACCTCAACACTGGGGAACTGATTCCACCACTGCACCTTAATCAAGGCAGCCAGAGTAGCCAAAGCGTCTGCCAAAGGATTCTCCTCTCTAGGCACATGATGCAAAACCACCTTGGTGAAAAACGTCAACAATCTCCTCGTATAATCCTAGTATGGAACTAAATGAGATTGATGCGTATACCATTTTCCGTTAACCTGATTCACAACCAGAGCTGAATCTCCATATATAACAAGGTTTTTGATCCTCAAATCAATCGCCTCTTCAGTCCCCAGGATACAAGCTTCGTATTCAACCACGTTGTTGGTGCACTCAAATGTTAGCCGGGCAGCAAAACGAATGTGGGATCCTTTCGGCGTAACCAAAACAGCACCAACTCCGCTACCATTCACGTTAACGGCCCCATCAAACATCAGAATCCATTCGGATTCAGGGTCAGGCCCCTCCTCCGGGATCGGTTCCTCACAATCTTTCGATTTGAGAAACA
Source organism: Lathyrus oleraceus (assembly GCF_024323335.1). Classification (NCBI taxonomy): domain Eukaryota; kingdom Viridiplantae; phylum Streptophyta; class Magnoliopsida; order Fabales; family Fabaceae; genus Lathyrus; species Lathyrus oleraceus. Next base: position 594,275,272 of record NC_066583.1, on the reverse strand, counting down.
TGATGTCCTCATCAGGGAACTCAAACTTCATCGGTTGATAATCCTCAATAGGTTGCTGGGCAAGGTAATCAGACAATACACTCCCCTTGATCGCTTTCTAAGAGGTATATTGTATATCATATTCATTCAAAATCATTTGCCACCTCCCAACCCGTCCGGTCAATGCTGGCTTTTCAAAAATATACTTGATTGGATCCATCTTGGAAATCAACAAAGTGGTATGAACCAGCATATACTGTCTCAGTCGGCGAGCAGCCCAGACCAAAGCACAGCAAGTTTTCTCGAGCAGTGAATATCTTGTTTCGCAGTCGGTAAACTTTTTGCTAAGGTAGTATATGGCATGCTCTTTTCGACCAGACTCGTCATGCTGCCCCAATACACACCCCATAGACCCCTCGAGGACCGTCAAGTACAGAATTAACGGTCGTCCCTCCACAGGAGGCATCAGAATCGGAGGCTCCTGCAAATACTCTTTTATTTTTTCAAATGCCGCTTGGCAATCATTATTCCACATGACCGTTTGATCTTTTCTCAACAACTTGAATATCGGTTCACACGTGGCTGTCAGGTGAGATATGAACCGCGAAATGTAGTTCAATCTACCTAAGAAACCACGGACCTCCTTCTCTGTTCTCGGTTCAGGCATTTCTCTTATTGCTTTTACTTTAGCAGGATCAACCTCGATTCCTCTCTCGCTTACAATGAACCCCAGCAATTTACCGGAACGCACCCCGAAAGTGCACTTATTCGGATTCAACCTCAGTCTGAACTGTCTCAGCCGGTCAAACAACTTGGCCAGATCTATCAAATGTCCCTCTTCTGTTTGGGACTTTGCTATCATATCATCAACATAGCATTCAATTTCATGATGAATCATATCATGAAACAAAGTCACCATGGCTCTCTGATAAGTAGCACCGGCGTTCTTGAGACCGAATGGCATCACCTTATAACAGAAAGTGCCCCACGGTGTGATGAACGTTGTTTTCTCCATATCATCTGGCGACATTTTGATTTGATTATAGCCAGAAAAGCCATCCATGAAGGAAAACACCGAGAATTGAGCTGTATTATCTACCAACACATCAATGTGAGGTAGCGGGAAATCATCCTTCGGGCTAGCTCTGTTCAGATCCCGGTAGTCCACACACATTCTCACCTTCCCATCTTTCTTCGGGACTGGCACGATGTTCTCGACCCAAGGAGGATAATTAGTGACAGCAAGGAAACCAGCATCCCACTGCTTCTGCACTTCCTCTTTAATTTTCATCGCCATGTCAGGTCGAGTTCTGCGCAACTTCTGCTTCACTAGAGGACAATCTGCTCTCAACGGTAGCTTGTGCACAACGATATCGGTATCCAACCCCGGCATATCTTGATAAGACCAGGCGAAGATGTCGACATACTCCTTCAACAATGCTACCATTCTGCTCTTAACACTTTCCTCCAAAGCAGCCCCGATTTTCACCTCTTTCTGGACCTCGTCGGTACCCAGATTCACTATTTTAACTTGCTCCTCGTGCGGCTGAATCACCTTCTCCTCTTGTTTCAACAACCTGGCTAATTCCCTTGGCAGTTCACAATCTTCTTCGCCTTCTTCTTCGGCTTGATAGATCGGATTGTCGAAGTCATATGAGGGTGTAACAGGATTGTTATCAATGAGATCCGGCGAATGATCGCATTTGCATGAATGTGGATTCATGCATTGCTTTAGAACCGGAGTGAGACAAATGGAAAAGAAAAATGAAAACATTTCCATTTTTATTTTGTTTTATTTTTAAACTGCAAAAATAAATGAAAAACAGGGAACACCGCTTTTAATTGAAAAACATCCTTTTATTTATGATGCAAAATTTTGCAAGAATGAACATGAGGTGGCCCTTACAATGAACCATTACGTTTCGGGCAAAACGTATGGCTTTCATGCACATAAAATTGAAAACAAGAAAAATATTACTCTTCGAGTAGAGTGACTGTGATGATCTTTTCAGCCTTCCAGTTCTGGACTCCCATCCCTGTTGCGCACGGCTTTATCCACCGATCAATTTCACAGTCGCTATCAGCTTCATCACCCACCATACAGATGTGATCTGGATCCAGCATTCCAGCACTGGTGAATGTGACGGACGGACGACGTCCTCTACCTCGTTCAGACGAGCCTCTTCCCGGCTGATACCCTACTCCAAAGCGGTCTTTCTTGGCGGAGATGTCCATCATCTTCCCCCAACCAGGAGCCTCTCCACTCTTCACCACCTTAGCGGCCTGCTTATACGAAGAAATGGACGGTTTCTCCTCTTCTTTTGCAAAAAGAGCATTCTCTACCTTAACGGTTTCGAATGCTTGACTCGGGGTCTCCCATATCTCACCGTCCATTTCAACGTACTTGAAAGATGAAAGGTGGCTGACAAAGATGTCCTCTTCTCCGCAAATGGTGACGACCTGCCCATCCCATATATACTTTAGTTTCTGGTGCAAAGTCGAGGTTACTGCTCCAGCAGCATGGATCCATGGTCGACCCAACAGGCAACTGTATGCCGGCTGAATATCCATGACGTAGAAAACTGACTTGAACACCTCAGGGCCAATCTTCACCGGGAGCTCAACCTCTCCAAACACAGCCCGCTTTGAACTATCGAAAGCCCTCACTATCAGATCAGTAGGCGTCAGGATCAACCCTTCACAGTTCAGCTTTGCCAAGGCTTTCTTTGGCAACACATTAATGAGGAGCCAGTATCAACCAACACGTGTGAGAGCACTGCTCCTTTACACTCCATTGCGATGTGTAAAGCCCGATTATGATTCCTCCCATCCACAGTCAGATCCATATCGGTGAACCCCAACCCGTGACTGGCATGAACATTAGACACTACCGTCTCCAACTGATTAATCGTGATCTCCTGAGGAACATAGGCTCTTTTCAGAATTTTCAACAAAGCCTCTCTATGCCCCTCAGAGCTTAACAGCAAAGATAGAATTGATATTTTGGATGGAGTCTGTTGCAGATGGTCAACAAGCTTGTAGTCAGACTTCTTGATGATTCTTAAAAATTCTTCTGCGTCATCACCAAGTTCTTTTTCCGACCCTCCAGGCGCCGGTGTCACCACAGGAGTACCTTCATTGATTACTGCTTGTTTTCCTTTTGCCCTGGCTAAAGCCTCGGCCTTTTCTTTCTTTTCTTTTTCTCCTTCCCCACCTCTTAGAGCATCAGGAGCAAACAGCCTTCCACTGCGAGTGAAACCACTAGGTCCGGCATTATCCACCTTTGAAACGGTGGCTTCACTTGTAGTTTGGTCCTCCACTTTCTCTCCATTGCAATACACTTCCCCACCATAATGCCACGGCACGGCATCATCTTTGTCATAGGGAATTGGCCCAGGTACCGTGATAGTAACTGGAGCCGCCGCAGCCAGAGTTGACAAATCAACCGGGTCGAAGTAAATCGTTATGGTGGAGACATCTTCCTCCCCCAAATCCACTTTCTCAAACCGGAGGCTTCCTTCATCCATCAGCCTCTGGACAACCTCCTTCAACAATATACACCCCTTAGGAGTAACAGTGCACGCAGCACAGCCGTTACCACAGCCCGGGAAGACCCCATTCTTCAACAAATGTCGCTTGACCTCAGCCAAGGGAGTCTTCAACTGGTCAACTCTCAATAGCCCGATTCTGCTTTCTTCCGAAACCGCATTCACCCCCATTTGACCATGCGCGGGCATGGGATTAGCATTCACATTCGGGGATGGAGCAAAGTTGATTGCTTTTGAATCCACCAGGTCTTGAACCACATGCTTAAAAGCTTTGCAGTTTTCTACGTTGTTCCCAGGAGCACCTGAGTGAAATTCACACTTTGCATTCTCATCAAAACTGGATGGCCTCTGATCAGGTCTCAAAGGAGCCAAAGTTCTCAATTGTACCAACCCTAGATCTTTCAGCTTCTTCAACAAGAAAGAATAGGTCACAGGCGGCCTATCGAACTGACGATCGTTCATCCTTCCCCTGACTTGATACCCAGCCCTCTGAGGCCTCTGTTGAAATGGTTGACGTTGTTGTTGCGGTTGTTGCTGTTGTTGTTGTTGCTGTTGCTGTTGTTGCTGTTGTGCAGGCTGATTATCAGCAGGAATGGTTACCGCAGCAGTGTGTTGGTAGTAACGATCCCTACTTTATCCTCTTTGAGTGTATACAGCACTAGTATCACCCTCCTTCTTCCTTTGGCCATTTCCGAAGGGCTTCTTCGATCCTAATGACGAAGCATTACCACCCTGGATTTTCCACAGCTTCAACCAACTTTCTATTCTTTCCCCGGCTACCACTATATCAGCGAAGTTGGTAACCGGACATCCGACCATCCTCTCAGCAAATGCCCCCTGCAGAGTACCCATGAACAAGTCAGACATCTCTCTGTCCACCAATGGAGGTTGTACTCTGGCAGCCAACTCCCTCCACCTTTGCGCATATTCTTTAAACCCTTCACTTGACTTCTGAGACATACCCTGCAGCTGGGTACGACTAGGAGCCATGTCAGCATTGAATTGGTATTGTTTAAAGAACGCGTCACCAAGATCCTGCCAGCTCTTAATATCAGAAGACTTCAGCTTGGTGTACCACTCCAAGGATCCTCCGGACAGGCTGTCCTGGAAGAAGTACATCCACAGCTTTTGATCCATAGTATACGCAGAGATCTTGCGGACGAAAGCTTGAAGATGAGTTTCTGGGCAGGAACTTCCATTATATTTATCAAATGCGGGCGCCTTGAACTTCTGCGGGATCACAATCCCCTCAACCAGCCCCATATTCGACATATTCACAACCCCTGGAGTGGCATAGCTTTCGAGGGCCCTGATTTTCTCTGCCAGCAATTGAATCTCTTTGTTAGGTGGTTGGACACCGTATTGATCAAACGGCTCATTATGCATGGAGAATTGATCGGCTTCTCTGTCTTCCTCCCTATCATCCTCAACCCCAAAGAACGGAGGAAACAGACTATCCTTCATATTATTACCCATCTGACCGGGTCCACCACCTGTGGCAGCACCAAAACCACCAGCATTATTCACTATACCCACAGTCGTCCTCTTTCCACCTTCCCTAGAACCACCAAGCCCCTGGTTGGAGACACCGTCCAGGTTGACACCGCTGTTGGCAGCTGAAGCCCGCTCGAGCTTCTCAACTTTATCGGCCAGTGCCTTCTGCCCAATTGCGAACCCTTGCATGATGTTAATCAACTCATTCATCTTCTCCTTCAGCTCGAGAACATCTGCATTTGGTAGATCCATCAGTCTTGGAGTATTACGTCTGGTGAAGTATCTGTGAGGACGTGTTGAGTGCAAAGGTACAATTCTACGAGCACGAGCAATGATTCCTGAAACAATCAAACACGTTAGAACGGATACCTGCAAAATGAAACAAGTTATTATGATTATGCATGAATGCAATGTTTATCCACATGAGGAACACTCTGTCTCTTGATCCTGGTTTGATCGAGACAGATAATAATCCGGAAACAGCATTTTGACATTCATCATTGGATTTCACCCTACAGATCAGAGATATATGATTTAGCAAAGATACCACCCAACCATGTGTGTGCTGTGTGAGTGCATACAGGAAAGCAAATAAAGCTTGAAGATCAATCACTGAATGAAAATAACCATCACATATCAAAAAGTGCACAATAAGTGCCATAGTCATACATCAGGTCTGATACAAATCAAATACAATTCTTCAGAATCAGAGAGAAAATACAAACAAGTGAATTCCGTCAACAGGCCTGACGGTAATCCACACAAATGATAAAGGTCTAGCCTGACGAAGGTCCCACAGAAGGCCCTACATCATCAACCATCCTAGCAAACTCTGCGGCGAACCTAAGCGCGTTGTTCTCCTGCTGCAATCTCCCCACCTCCTTCTGGTGAATTTTCGTCTGCCTGAAGTAATGATCTCTCTCAGCAAGATAGTGATCTCTCTCGGCGATATGATGATCTCTCTCGGCAATGATCTTCACATTCTCTGTTTCCTTAATTTTCAGCTTTGCCTCCCACTCAGGGATAAGGGTGCTGACTCTGTCTTCCCTCTGATCCCTCACGAGGATTTGCCTTCTCTTCTCATCTTCAATGACCTTCGAAGCTCTAGCCAATCTCTCTTTGGTGATGTCGTGCTCCCTTGTGGACGACTCCAATGCTTGCCTGACCTTGCCATAGTAAGCGGTATCCATCTCAAAGCGCTTCGCTTCCAGGGCATGTCGCTTATCCTGATCTTCTATCCTCCCTCTGATCTCTTGATTAGCCATCCGAACTCGGGCAACACTCATCTCCAATTCTGTTTTCTCTGCAAGCAACTGATCCCTCTCCCGCTTCATCTCTAGGAACTCTTCCATACTGACAGAAGAAGGAGATTCCTCAATCAAAGGATACCAAGGATCAACCATAGGAAATGGTAGACAAGTAAGCTCCACTCTCTTGCTGAGCCAATCATCAAACGGAGGAAAGGACCTGTTATTGGCTCTACCCCAAGAAAACTTGCCTTTCCTTTGAATGCTACGCCATGCCTCAGATACCTGCTTCAACCTGGCCTGGTTGCCCTCAACCGGGAAGTACAAAGTTTCCTGAATCTCACTCTTGAGAGGAGGAACCTCCATAGCGAATCCCATTTGTCTCTTAAGAAGTGTCGGGTTATAATTAATGCAACCCTGAACTCCTATAAGAGACACATTGGGAAAACTCCCACAACTGCAAATAAAGTCTTGTCCAACCCCGCTACTGTGAGTCCAAGCTATGTCTTTGGCCCGCAATCCCATCAACTTGGTCGCCCAATTGACAGTATGGTCAAGAAGAACAAAAGCACCCCTGGAAGGCAAATATCCCATAAACCACTTGTATAGCAGCTGAGTGCAACATCGAATCAATCCCCCACGCCTCTTCTCGTTCCGATTGTGGACCGAGTAATAGACATCTCCGATCAAGGTAGGGATAGGATTCCTCTGAACAAACAAGCGGATGGCATTAATATCCACGAAGCTCTTCTGATTAGGAAACAGAATAGTCCCATAAATGCTCGCAGCAATCAAAGCACAGACAACTTTCCAGTTACCCAACTCAGCATGCTCCTTGGCCTTTACCTCTAGGAAACTCAGATGAAAACCAGGCAACTTCCCCTTCTCTTTCAGACCCCCTTTAATCATCTCCGGACTCAAATAAAGAGCACGGGATATCCCACCAATGTCAGGTTCTTCCTTAGTAGCATAGAAAGGAACCTGATTTCTGATCCGAATGCCCAAGATACCAGCATAGTCCTCCATCAAAGGCCCCAATAAGTAATCCGGGAAGACGAAACACCTCAAACCAGGGTCATAAAACTGGAGAAGAGTATGGATGGCACTCCTATCCCTGTCAGTGAGCCTGAAAACCATCTTCAGAATACCCCCATACATCTCACGAAACATCCCCACATGGTCGGGCGTAATCAATGCTATCATATCCTTCAGCATACTGATCTCTGGATCAAAGAAACTATAGACAACATCGTCCTTCAAACCGGGCCTCATATCTGAGCAAAGAAGTCTCTCAACCAGGATCTTGATCAAGAATGTCCCTGCATATGGATAGACATGTGTTAGATGCAGGTAAATGCAAAATGTTAATGATGCTGATGAATGAATGCAATGCACTGTGCCATCCTCCAAGTCATCTGAACATCTGTTACACTGAAGCCTGAATCTCTGAACTGATCACAACCATCTGAGGTACTGAGCAATCATAAGTCCACCTCGAGGGTTCCGAAATAAACGGAACTGAAAGATACATCACCATCATCACCAAAGATTCTCTGAACAGACAATCATAAGACCCTCTGAATCGGCCCGGGGAATCCAGAAATAAACGGATCCCCACTGATAAATAATACGGACAGAACTCCGGCGTCTCAGAAATAAATGCCCATAAATCCGACTTATAAATAGGACTCTGATCAGCGGAACCATTAGTCACCATCAAAGTCACCATCTGAACATGCATCTGTAAGAATCACCCCGCCCCTCACAGGTAAATTCTAATCAGGTCATCCTAAGGTGGATAATAGTCTCGACAATCGGGCAAAGATACTCAACGGGTTTGCCCTTTCGGAAAACCCCACAAAGGAAGAGTACTCTCAGATGAACCTCGTCCGGCTTGTGGTATGTCACGTCGCAATAACATGCCCAACCAGCATGTGAGGAACGTGAGACCACACTAATCCTAGGTGTATACTCGGGCCTGGGTTTTAGCCCCACTCAGAACACCCACCCCAAATCATAGGAACCACTTGTACAGAGGACAGCAATATGATAGTATGATGCATGCAAATATTTATGCAAATATATACACAACAGAATAATAGTAAATGCAATAAATAGCAGCACAAGCAACCTAAACTATCCTAGAGATCGCTAGGAGAGACCCGCTTAGGGAAGATGGACCAGCAATAGGTCAACTTCTAAGTCCCCAGCAGAGTCGCCAGCTGTCGCATCCGCGAAAAACAACCGACGGGCTAAAACAAAAACAAACAGAGCCGCCACCGTGCGTTATTTATCCCAAAAGAGGGAAAGGAAACGCTCGAAGTAAACCTGGAAAAGACATGGTCTCGCGACCAAAGAGAAATGGGATCGGGAGTCGGTTATGCGAAGGGAAGGTATTAGCACCCCTACGCATCCGTCGTACTCGACGGGATCCACACTCAAAAAGATAGGAAAAGGTTGCTAAAACTGCTCACAAACATCACACACACACACACTGGAAACAACACAGGTGGGATAAGAGGGGAAAGGGCTCGCTAGGACATCGCATCCTATGCCTACGTATCTCATCTGGAATGAGAATCCGAGCTACCGTAGTTCGGCTCACGCACACCGAAACAAAACACACGCACACAAACAAACATGGAAACCGAATGCCAATCACTGGACTTACATCAGACTCTGAACCAAACAAACCCACACTGGAAACCAAATGCCAATTGTTGGACTTATATCGGACTCCAAGCACACAACAATAAGATACGGAATGCCAATCGCTGGTCTTACATCCATCTCCTAACACACACAAGAAAGGGTAACAAACAAACAAGTTACTAAGGAGTCTGGCACTCGAGCCTAGTAACTATCAAGCAAACACACACAAAAAGAAAAAAAGGGTGCCCGGAGAGATCTCATACGACCTCCTGCCTACGTACCTCATCTGGTATGAGGATCAGGCAACGTAGTTCCCCTAAACAGGGGAGAAACTTTCTCCTAACCAGAGACTGGGAAATGACTAACTAGAAGGGAGCCTGACTCGAGCCTAATAGTTATCATGTATTCCACAATGGTCCTAGGTTGAGTTTTCTATCTAACTTGCACAGGCAGCAAGCTGTCTTAAACAGCTCAATCAAAACAAAGCAAACATACACACAATTAGCACACACTATATACACACAAAGTGGGCTCACACAAGGGTTAGGCTGCAAAAGCAAGCCAACTGTATCAGGGTGATGTTAGCTCTTAACCCTAACATTGAGAGTTAGGGTGAAGCAGATGAAATAGGAAGTGAGGGGTGTGCCTCACAGCTCTTATCCCATGCCTGGGAGAGCTTTAGACAAAGGAAGTGTGGGTTCAGAAAGTGGGAACCCTTCTACACTTATGACTGACTCAACAAGGATCTTGGGTTAATATCCACAATGCATCAACACAAGTTGTGTGAGCAAAGGGATGACTCAACTGAATAGCAGGAGATGGATTGCACATCTCTTGTATCTGCCAATTGCCTTATCAAAGGTCTTTTCCTGCTTGGCACAAAGATAAACAATCACAAGCATTGCCTCTTAAGGAGGACTTCAGACAGGTGCCTGACCAAATAACAAGCCAGGTCTTCCAGACTACATGGAGTCAGTGGGTTATACCTCAATTGGTTAAGCAACCAAGCAACAGCAAAAGCAAGTTCACAATGAACTATAGCAACTAATGTACCTGAAAACAATCTAACTCAGTCAGTACACAACTCAAACAGTCAAACAGACAAACTAAAAGTCAACAGTTAACTGTACACAAGCAAACAAGCAAGCAAGTTATGCATCAAGGCAAAGCACAAGCTCAACTCAAATGACTTAGAAGCCACCTACAAAACAAACTCAAGATTAGTTCAACATTGACCAATTAGTCAACTCAAGCAAGTGAATCATTTCCTTCATAGCCATATGCTTCTTAACCTGCAAACCAAGCTCAAACATGAGAAGCAAACCCCTAGGACAAGGCCTAGGGTCAAAGAGGGAGAAATAATTCAAAACAGAACATGAAAATTGATCATAATCAAGTTCAATCAAATTAAAACATCATCCAAAAGGTCCCGTGTTCATATCATGCACCAAAATTATTTCACAATCCAAATATGGTAAAGCATGCAAGTTCAAAGCTCATTGGACCAAACAGAATGAATCAATCCAAACTAACTCAACAATAAGTCAATAAATCTCCAGAAAAATCATGGATAAACAGCACACATCACATGATCATCATACCAAAATTCAAGTCATTTGGACAAGTGGAAGCATGTCAAATAAATTCCATAAGGCAAGGCAAGGCAAAACAAACTCAATTAGGGCACAATTTCATGCATCAACTCCACACAAGCCTAAAACAGAATCCACACATGATAAATGCATCAAACTAAAGCCAAGATAAACTTCAACGTGTCTATAATCAATGTGCAAAATTTCAAGTCCATATGATAAACATCAAGCATTTCACAAATCATTTAAGTTCATGACTATCAAAAAGTCCAAATATGACCAATCAGCAAAGAAAATCTCAAACAAATCCAAATTGCATCCAAAAATTCCATAAAAATTCACAAGCAAACCTAACATCCAGAAGTAGCATCATGCAAAAATTCACATCACTTGGCATTGAATTGGCATGGAAAATAAAATCCACAAGTCAAGCAAGCAATGGTGTGACACACATTGTCACACCTTCATTCAAACAATCATATCTCATCAACCAGAAATGGGAAAAATGCAAACTCTATACCAAAATGTCCCTAAGGATGTCTATTTTAAGCATGCAAAATTTCAAGAGTGTTGGATAAAATCTCATTATTTCACAATCAAAATGGCAAGGCATGTCAAGAAAACACATGTATACACATTCCCTAAGCAAAATTAAAATCCATGTGTGCACAATTTCTGGAAAAATCATCAAAAAATAGTAGACATCTTGAGGAACATCATGCAAAAAACCTCATCTCAATTGGACAATTATTGATGAAGATATGATTTTTGTAAGTGAGTGAAAAAATAAAAAACATGTGAACAAAGCATATGAGCATGGAAGAAGAAATGCAAAAGGCAATTATGGACATGTCTCAGCAGGGGATCGAACTACGTTGCAATTTAAATCTGGCGCCCTTAAGTGAAACGCTGCGTTTCACTTAAGTCCACATGGCAGCGAAAATGGATCCTGGCCAATAAACACGCCACGGTGGCTTCATGCAACCAATACGCGGGCGCTAACAATGAAACGCATGCAGAAGCACGCTGGAACGGATCAAACACGTTCCTGGACTCAAAACCCTAACTGTTCTTCGTGTTCTTCACAGAATTTCCAGGTCATGAACAAATATCACAGAATTGCACAAACAGCATACCATCGCACTCGTCCTTGCACGTACATCAACAATCTAAACTCGATTCATCCTAATTCTCACTAACATGTCCGGATCGAGTAAAAGAAAATTCACACATCAATCTTATATTCAACATATCTCACTCAAATCTTGATGAAAATTAATGCCACAAAGCTCAGAATACTCATGGATTCAAGATCTACAACATGCATATCCTAATTGCATGAATTGTGAGATTCGAAATCTTGCCTTCAAGAGATTGCAGAACTGAATTCGTGACTTTCAAGCCTTGAGAAGCAAAAACAGATGATCTTCAATGCTAGTATGATGATTTGGATGAATGTTGGATGCTCAGTCTTGCTTGATCGTGCTCAAATCTACAGTTGCCATTGATGATGCTAACTTCAACAGTTCAAGAATCAGCTCAAAATCCTTGCAATCTTGCTCCAATCCAACTCAGTTATGGTTGTAGATGATGATTCAATCGTGGAAATAGCAAGGTTTGTGAATAATTTTGATGAATCTTCAAGAAAGAGTTTGAGAGCACAATGAAGAAAAAGTTCAGATCTGGAAATTATGCCAAGTTAATCCAATTTTCTGTTATGATTTGCAATATATATGGTCTGTTAATCATGTTTGCTAATCAAGATTAAGCCAAGCCAAAGTAATTAAGTGAAATGCAAGTGTAATGCAAATTTGGTCAATTCACCTTATGTGCATGGAATGATTGCTACAGTACACGAGTTCATGTGTTAATTCACCTTGAAATATCATTTTTAGCCAAATGCACATGATGGAATGTATGGAAAATGCTTAATTCTCAAATGAGATTTTTCCCTCCAAATTTCAAATGAAATTCAAGTGAAAAATCCAATATTTTTGTGATGAGAATTGATGAAATGTAATGCATGATTTGGATAGAGCATGTCAAAATAGAAATGTTACAAAAAATCCCACTCCATTTGGCCTTGTGGTGTGAAAGTTATCCCCTTTTAAAGTTCAAATTTTCTTGACCAAGATTGATCCATAACTTCTCAACCACACATGGGAAATTCATGTTCTTGGACTTTTTGGAAAGGTGAGAGCAAGATATACAACTTTCATGTTGGATAAAATTTCATTTGAAGCATTTTTGGACATGTAATCTTGAGGAGAAAACCTTTCCATTTTTGGCAAATTTGAATTACAAGTCACTTTTTATTTTTGGAAAGTTTTCATCTGACTTTATTTTCTTCAATGTTGATGTTTGAAATGTCAAATGAAACTTGTTTGAACATGAATGAAGTGTTTCTAACCCTCCCCCACCTCCAAACCCATCATTGACTGGTGGTTGACTTTTGTTGACTGATAGATGACTTGGCTATGCACAGATGAATTTGAGCCTCAATCTCCTGATGAAATGGCTCCATGATGAAACCCTAGCCTCCACAAGCTCAATAAAATCATATGATGATCCCCATCTCAATGAAGACCTCATCTCCTTGCAAAACCCTGATTGGCACAATTCAACTGATTAGGGTTGACTAGAGGTCAAAACCCTAATCCCAAGGAACATGACCAGGCATAAGGAACCCTTTGGTGATGATAGGACCATGATGATGATGATGTACCTTTTCAACCAAGATAATGATCAATCTCCTTGAGGAACCAAGAAACCCTAATTGAAGCACAAACCCTCAGATGATTAGTGATCAATCCAATGAGACCCTCAGGCTTGAATCTCTCAACCTCTTCATCTTCTGAGCAAGACTTAGGAGGATGACTTGCTTATTGTCTCCACATGATATGCAAAGATGCAATGACTAATGACCTACAAATGAAATGCAATATGCAAAGCTAGTCCCAAGAGAGGAGGGCAAATTTTGAGGTGTTACACCAGGTCAAAAGGGTTTATGGTTTGGAAATGGCAATGTGTCAATGTAAACGTCATGACATGATTTTAGGGCATGGTAGACCAGCTTGGCCAAAAGCAAAATTGATGCCCTTCCTCAATGAATTAGGTCATGAACCTCGAAAAAAAGTTGGAGAGGAAGTTTTTTAGGAAATTTGGATCCAAATGGAATATAAAAATCTTGAAAAATGAGAGAGTTATGGTCTTTGGAACTTCCCATAGGCCATTCTTGCCAAAATGTGACCAACCAACATGACCTAGTTTTGGGTTTTTTGTGATTTCTTGCTTTTCAAGGAACAATGATGGATGTTTTAAGTTCATATGATCATATAATGATGGGAAATGAAGTTTGGACCTTTGTGGAATGATTTTAGGTCAAATTGGTGGGTGGATCAAATCATGGAAAGTTGAAAAATCATGCATGCACCAAACACTTGTAACATGGATTGAATGGATGTTTAAATGGTTGATTTTGATTGTAATGGTCATAAAATGATGTTAAATGAGTTGTAGAGTGATTGGATGGACAAAAATGATCAATCTCAAAGTCCAAGAAGTCCCCAAATTAGGGTTTCTTGAGCCATAAGTTTCATCAAGAACCATGGTTAGATGAATTAGGGTTTGGGATGTAGGGGCCAAATTGAGGTGTTTAAAGGACATGGGGCATGAACAAACTTTGTATTTGATGGGTCCTTAATTTAATGGTCAATATCGATGGTGAATCAAGACTTGTACAAGCCAAAGGAAGGGTCAAGAGCCAGGGTTTGGATTTTGCGTAACCAGATGAATCTTGAAGCTTCTTCAAGAGGAACTCACCACCCAAATTGGACTTGGGGAGTGAGTGAGATGTCTTGAGTGGTCCTCTAAGATTTTTGGGATGATTGGGGATGAGATTAGGCTTAAGGTGGCTTGGGCACACCTCAACATTATCAGAGGATCTTGGGTCTTTTCAGATGAATCCCATGCCTTGGGATTGTGGATTATTGTGGTCATCAAGTATAAATGCATATGAGATGATGTATATGAGATGTATGCTTAGGATTTAAGGATAAAGAGGATGATATGGGTAGGACAAATTTGAGGGTGTGACAACTTCCCCTATTTAATCTTCTCGAACCTAAAGGTACGGATAAGAACGACTTCTAATCCATTCATGGTAAGAGGGGATTAAATACTATTAGGAGTAACCAAGAATTTGCTTTGTTGGGGGTATTGGTGACATTAATTGTTTTATTGGGAATTATGCATGGTTATGATGATTATGCATGTGATGTGTAACATAAGTATCTTTTGATGGTAAAATTTGAGAGGACGGAGAAAAAAGATCCTGCTGGGGAATGAGAATCTCGGAAAAGAGAAAGGACGGCTGCCCCCAAGCAACGACTGGGGAGAAAAGGAAGGTAATTCCTAGCAACGACTGGAATACCTAACTCTAGAGGGAAAATATAGATTCAGCGATGATTCCTAGCAATGGCTGGAATACTTGACATCTATCGGGGATCAACCAAATGAATTCAACGATGATTCTTAGCAACGACTAGAATACTTGATTCAATGAGGAATAGCCGACTTTAGTTGAGGGAAGAGAGCATATCATTGGTGATTCCTTATGAAGATAGGGATACCTGACTCATGCTGGGGAAAGAACAGAAGCTCAAAGGTGATTGTTAACCCTAGTTATGAATACTTAACTCGGCTTGGGGAATGAGCCCAAAATACCTCGTATTTAATAAAAAGCGGGGAGTTCAAAGACAAATCTTAATGACGGTTAAGAAAATCCAACTCTGCGGGGATGAAAATGTTGTGATGAAGCTCTGGGGATAAAACAAGTACAGTGACGATTCTTTAGCAACGAATAAGAATACCTGACTCTTCTAGGGAGGCCAATTTGAGAAAAATGACAGTTCAATGATGATTCCTAGCAACGGCTAGGAATACCTGACTCTATTTGAGGATATATTGAAAATTGACTCTATTGGGGAATCTCTAACAATGGTTGGGAAATTCAAAACTTCGGTGAATTAATTGAGTACAAGTCTTCAGAAGATACTTATGATGAAATTCCATGTATGCAAAATGATGTGTATGTTTGGGCTAATGCAGAGGGCTTATGTTAGGTTTGTAAGTTGTGCCAAGTATGATTGGGATTGAAATTTTGATTAAGGAAAGTGTGTTGACTTTCTAGTGTCGGATAATTTGGAATTTTTGATATCCAAGCAGATGCTAGGTGCCTTAGCTAAGGATTTCTGTTAGGGAAGAATTGATTAGCCAAGTCCACGGGACTGTGTGGCGCTTTCAGGTGGGGATACCAAACATGTTTTTGGTTACGTTCAGAGACTCATGAAAAAGAAGTAATTTGATGTTATTTACCTTAAAATTCATATTTGGAAAAGGTTGTTTTTTGTCAAGAAATTCCGAATATCATTTTGAGAAAAAGTCATATTTCGCAAACAAAGTAGGAAAAGTAAAAATATTGAGCATGTATGAGGGAACTTATTTTATTGATAATGTACCAAAAATAGGTGATTTTGTACAAAGAAGAAATTCCTAAAAGAGGTGATTATGAAAAGAAATTGAAAAACTGTAATGGCAATGAAACATCTTAGGTTTCTACCAAATTTCAACTCCGCTATAGTCTTTATGTCATTGGTCATCCTTTGATCTTGCTTTCAGAAGGAGAGTGGATGGATTGGTTTGCTAGGGAAGCCACTGGATTGACTTGCTAAGGATTGAAGAAAGATTCTTTGTGGGATACAGCCTCTCGCTTTTGTTAAATCCCTAATTTTTGTCTAGACCGCCCTTTCGGGTTTTTGGTCTATCGGGATACCCATTTTTTTGCATAAGTCGCCCTTTCGGGTTTTCAACTTATCGAGCTCTTTTTTAATATTTTTTCCAAGTGTAGTATTTTTTGATTGCATGCGCATTTATAGGGAATGGAAGATATGCATCATCCATAGTTGTAACGATCAAGGCTTCTTCAGAGAAGACCTTTCTTACAACGTATGTGCCTTTGTAGTTTGGAGTCCATTTGCCCCTAGGATCGGTGTAAGTGGGTAGAATCTTCTTCAATACAAGGTCTCCAACCTCGAGGCTGTGGGGGAAGACATTTTTATCGTGTGCATTCTTGATTCACTTTTGGTAAAGTTGGTCGTGGCAGATGGCTGCCAAGCGCTTCTCATCAATGAGGTTTAGTTGGTCATACCGGGCTTGAAGCCATTCGGCCTCATCAAGATTGACATCAGTCAAAATCCTCAAGTAAGGAATCTCTACTTCAACCAGCAAGACTGTGTCCATGCCATACATAAGAGAGAATGGAGTTGCCCCAACGGAAGTACGTACTGAGGTACGATAGCCATGTAATGTGAACATGAGCATTTCGTGCCAATATTTGTAGGTTTCTGTAGCGGGGTATTCGTTACCTTTAGATTTATTGACTAGATCAAAAGTAAATCATACAATTCGAGTTGCCACCGCACTTCTATTTATCCAAAGGAAAGGTTAGAAAGCGAACAAAAACCGAGAAGTTTTATCAAATCAAAAACTAATAAAAATGTCAGAGATCGGGGTAAGGGGGTTGGTTATGCAATGGGAAGGTTTTAAGCACCCAAAACATCCTTAGTATTCTAAGGGAGCCCTTTTCACCAATGTTGTAAGATAGGTTGGTATTTGTGAAAAATATTTGTGCAAATAAGATTGAGGAGATGAGAAAATAATATACAAGTTATTTACAATTTTGTGTTTGAATGGATAAACTCATTGCCTACGTACCATCACAAAGGAGGATCAAAACCTCGTAGTTCGGGGTAAAAATCTCAAACGAAGTTGGTGAATTGATTGGTCAAAAGCCTTAAGGTCTTTTGTTATCAAAGGGAGAAAACTCAACCTAAAACCACAAATCCACCATGTGAGGAGAGCTTCAACATGCTAGTGAGGGGTTAACCCTATAATAAGCATGGAAGTCTTATAGTCCATCACTAAGGATATAGGTGAGTATTATATCAACCTCTAGGATAACTCAAACCTAATAGCTAATGTTTATGAAAAGCTTTGGCAAAAAGTGGTCATTGAAACCACAAAAACAATTGAGTGAGTTGTATTACAAATGAAAGGTATTCACAAAGTAAGGTCAGAGTTGACTTAAGGATTCAATTCAAAATAAGTGTTATGAAAAGAGTTTGGAAAATCAAAAGCATAGTGCTTAGGTTTCTAATTTTGAAAACAATGTTAATGTTTGCACAAAAGTTTGGCTTGGGTTAGAGTGGAAGGAAGAAGAAGAATGGCTAGCTCCTAAACATGCAAAGATGAAGGAAGAGAAATAAAACCACATGGAGTTCCCTTATTTAGATCATAAAGATGATCCAAGTTGCTCCCATCCTTTGGAATTAGCAAGCCATAAGCAAATAACTCAAGCAATCAAGCAAATAACAATCAAGCTCCTAGGAATCTTCTAATGGCTTTTGTATCTCTCACTTTAGATGCTCATGAAAATGGTTCTTCTAATTGGTAAGTTTGGATCCCTAGCACACAAGAACACACAAATCAAAAAGTTCCACAATACAAATAAAGAATGGACAAGAGTGAGTTTAGAATTAGGTCCTTTCCATGTCTTCTTCAAGATTAAGCATTCTAAAGGCATGAGGCCTAGTTGCTCTTTGACAATTTTAGCACTCTAAAGGCATGATGCCTAGTTCCTCTTCAAACTCCATTAGCATAGGTAAGGTCCTAAAATCTAAGTCCTTTATCCATTTGAATTGGGTTCACACAAACAAAACAAAACAAGCACAATAGTATATACACAATAATATGCTCAAGTGAGCAAAAGGCAAATTGCATTAACATAAACATGAGCTCAAGTGAGCAAAGGGCAAAAGCAAATGAATTAATATGCAAGAAATTAAATTGCATTAAAGTAAATTGCAAGAATTAAATGCTTGAATTAAAAGTTAGTCATTAGTAGTTAGTGTTAGTGTGCCATAAGGCAATTTAGTGCTATGTTAAGCAATCGTAACTTGACTAATGTAGTAGTCACACCTATCTGAGGCCGGTCAATAAAACTATAGGCAACAAAAACAAGTTAGAGACCATGACTAGTAAGCCAAGCTCCTACAACTTGCCATGCCAAAAGAAAAGAAAAATGATCTTGTATGGATTTAGGTTTTTTGCTTGACCAAGAAGCAAACTATCTCTAATGCAAAGCCATTCACTTGATCATTGATCAAGATGAATTAGATTTGAATCAAAGAAGGTTAAGCCCCTCATATGTCAAGGCTAACCACCAATCATTAACTCATTGATAAAAAAGAGAAAGAAGAAGAAGAAGAAGAAATGGAAATCTACAAAAATGGAATTCAAATGAAATAACCAACACACATTGATCAAACATGAATGGAATCAAAGTCAATCAATGGTAAATAGAAGTGCGACGAAGCTTAGAAGTCAAGAAACAAATAAAATAGTTTTGGTATTTTTTGAAATTAAAATAATACTTGAATTAAAATAAACAAATAAAAGGTCAAACATCAAATCCATTTCAAATCAACTTGGAAAAGTCCAAATGGATCATCATAAGTTCAACAAGGTCAAACAAAGTTTGACAAAAAATTTCACCATTTTTAGAAACCATAAACTAATTTTAAACAATAAAAAATGACATAATTGAACTAAAATCTCAAATAAATCTCAAATCAATTAAGAAATTGATGAGAATATTTTTCATGGATTCATCATCATTCAAAGATGTTAAGAAAATATTTTTGGAATTTTTGAATATTGGAAACTATTTAAAATGAATTAAAAATAACCAGAAATGAGAAATATCACAAAAAATATTAAATGAACTCATAAAAAATATTAAAAATCATTTTCAAAAACTAGAATTAAAAAGGGAAATAATGCAATTGGTCCCATATTTTTTGGATTTAAAATGAAAGAGTTGTGAATTTTTGAAATAAAATGAAATAAAGAAAATAGAATGAAATAATCAAAAATTGCAAAAATCCTAGCGCGTTGGATATGATTCATTAAATGATGTGGCATATCAGATGGCTATAAGGCGCGCGCTCATTAAAGGCCTTGGTCAAATGAAAAACATAAAGCATTAAAAAAAGTCATAACATTGCATGGCTCTGATTCAATTTGGAAACAACATTCAATGGTCCAAATGCAGCCACGCGTGGTGGACGGTGGTGTACACTACCGTCTTCTCCGGCGAGCAAGCCAGCTCCGGCCAGAGTGCAGGTTTTGTAAACCTCACCAAAATTCACGATCCTCATATCATTGGAAAGCTAGGGTGATGTACATCACCCCTGTGCCATTGGTTTCTACTCTAGACTCTCATAGAAGGAGAAATCAGAGATAGAAAATTATGGAGTTCAAACTGAACTTGATGAATTCATGAAATTAAATGCACAAATCAATTGCCTCTTATGAGAGGACTTCAGAGGAACCAACAAACACAAGAAATGAGCAAGATCCAAGGAGTTTCAAATTAAAAAAGTTTGAACAGCAACCTTTGAAGTGCAGCTTTACAAGGCATGGTCTCTTCCAAATCTTTGATGCAGTGTGATCTTGAGATGACAAAGTAGCTAGGCTTAGGAATTGAAGCTCAATAATCAACCAAGGAAGTTGAAAATTGAACTGAAAAATTAAAGAAGAAAACTCAAAATTCCTTTAGATGAAGGGTGGGATTTCAATTCTGCAGAGTGTTAGGCGCTTTAAGGTTGGAAATGAATGAAGCCAAGCCTCTGTATTTATAGCAAATGATGATGCAAGCCATGCATGGGCCTGTACATGCGCATGGGAGGCCCAAATGCAATTGGTTTATCATGCTGAAGTGTAATTGGAGTGTTTTGGACGTGCAAATTATGATTGAATTGGCTTGTGCATTAAGTTTTCACATAGTTTCCATAAATGAACATAAATCTTCATCTCTTCGAAAATGCACTTTGCCAAATTGAAACATGGTCATGTGGGTATTGGTTTGAAAGGTCTTGACATGAGGAACAAATGTTATTTTGAAAAAAAATCCATTTGGAGTTGGGAGATTTATGAAAACTTATCATGAAGTTCAAGGTGCAAAACATGTGTATGTGATTTTGCCAAAATGGACCAATTTCAGGCCCTTCTGTTTTAATGATGCAAGCCTCAAATGACAAATCCTTCAACCTCAAAGTTGTAGATCGTTTCAAGACAATCAATTTGGACTTAAATTTTGAATCATTTGGATTTTTTATGAGAACGTTATGGACATTTGAAGTTGGACTTTTTCACATTTCAATGACTTTGGTCCAAAGTGACCTATAATGTTTTGTATTATCACATGTATTTCTTTTAGGATTATGAAATTTTGTTCAACATAACAAATGAAGTAGACATATTAAAATTTCCAATTAATTTGATCCCACCTTAAAATCATAAAATATGAAGGAGTTAGGTCCTTGGGAAGTTGACCCAAAATTAGGGTTTCAGTCAAAATGACCTATAATGTTTTGAAATGGATGATGACCTTCCAAGCTTCAAATCAATTTTTGATGAACATTAAAGTTGTTCATATGGTTCTTAAGAACACTTTTGCTCTTAGGGTCATCTTCATTTGACAAACACAACAAAAGTTAGGTCTCAGTGGATTTCAAAATAGTCAGATGAATTGACTGATCAACTTCTCAAGTCCAAACTTCAAACTTGATGAATTGATGATTTAGGACACTCACATAGGCACATATATGCATAAAATGATGAATTAAAGAACTTACCTTGATTGTATTTGATCGTGGGTTGAGGTTGCTTCATGAGCAAGGCATAGTCAAGGCATAGTTGAATTAGGGTTTCCTTGGGAAACAATCCTCAGGCCCTTTGGTTTATCTTGATCAAATTGACAAATTGAGATACTTGGGAGGCATATATGATGATTGAGAGCTTTGTGAACTATTTTCATGCTTGCTTTCTCTTTCATCTCGCCATTCTTTGAGCATAGGGGCCTCCTAGGAGCCTTGGATCACATGATTGCTCAAGCAACAAAACAAACAAAGCTAGTGACATATTTTTGTGCTTTTGGTTAATAAACAAAATAAGAAAAGCAATAATATACAATTCAAGCATGCTTGGTGGTCTCAAACCAACTCACACAAGTCCCAACGCAAGGGTTAAGGAGCCAAGATGTTATGATCCTTGAGGCAAATGCAATGTGCAATGATATGATGCCATGAGGGATCTTATGGTCAAAATTGGGGTCTTATAGATGCCCCTATTTAAGTTCACTCTAGCCGGAGATATGAAGGTTAAAATCTTCGTCTTGACGAGGTAGAACGGGCTTAAATAATAACAAAGAGACGAATTTTGGTCCCTAAGAGACCTCATGATGCGAATGTGTGTATGCAAAAGTTAGTACTCTGTGGGTATATGTCCACAAAAGGAAAAGAAATCAGGAGAAACTGAAAATCCACATGAGTAATACACTCATAAATGAGACAGAGACTCAAGGGACTTTATTGGGGAATAAAGGGGAAAAAAACGCGTGAGCAGGTCACGACTTAAAACTTGCTGAGAGACACAAAGGGATTCCATGAAAATAAATCAATGGAAAGACTCGAGCTGACGCAAAGATGCATGTATTGGGGAATATGCCAATACAGTGAAACTATCCACAAAGGATACTTCGGATAAAAATCCGGACTCAGGTGTGGAAAACCCACCAAGGGACTCAGGCTAGGAACATCCACAGAGTACTCAGATGAGGAAAAGGCAAAATGAGGTATTACCGGTTACTGGGTAATAAGCTCAAGAAGACATGTGATCATAACACCGGTATAAGGCTGAGAGAACAACACGCTCGGGGAGAATGAATATCTAAGACCGGTATAAGGGTGAGAAATATCAATCATCCAAAACATCCGAGGAAGACCTAAAAAAGGTATATTTCAACTCAGGACAATCTGACTCCACAGGGGACAAAAGTCATAATAGGGAGCAGAAAGGAAGGAACACCAGGGATACCGGTTACTGGGCATATAATAGGTGACCAACCAGGCGTGAATTGGGGAATATTTTCAAAACACTCATCATCCAAAAGGAGGGCTGAAAAAGAAAACTCGATTATAGGATGGACATTCGATTCCATAAGGAAATACGAATCTTACTCGACTGGGGAAGAAAAAGACTTCGACCGAAGAGCGCATGAGATATATTATCTATTATCGTCAGAACGTAGATAACATACTCGCATGGAAGATTATCCACAACCGGTTACTGGGTTAATAAAGGATAAATCGACCGAAAAGAAAGGACATCGGGATACCGTCTACTGGGTATAAAATGATGACCAATCAAGGGGAGAAACAATCATTACCAGACAAGGGTGAATGAAAGATGACTCGCTGGGGATAAATTTCTTTATCATAGCAATTATCCAAGAGACATATCACCAGTTACTGGGTGGTATACTTAAAAGTGAAGGAATATCAATACCGAATATTGGATAAAGATAACCAACAAAGAGGGGATTACATCTACCGGCTACTAGGTAGAAAACCACATAAGAGAGTAACCGTCATTGGTTAGGATGAACAAAATCAAGGGTTACCTCTGCAAGGGGACAAAATGGGGTTTACAACTACCGATTACTGGATAGAAAACCACAGAAATAGGACTTACAACTACCGGTTACTGGGTAGAAGGCCACAAAAACTCCGTCGGGGAAAAGATGGACAATTACTGGTTACTGAGCAATCATTCATCTAAATTATGGGGAAGTGCATGGGAAATAACAAGAGTAGTCAATCTAGGAACAAACTAGAGAGACACGATGAAACAAGACTCAACCCTATGAGGATATAACTCAGGGGAGTAATTCCATCCCAATACATGTTTTGGGAGGAAACTAAAATAAAAAAATTCCACGAGGACATAACTCAGTGGGGAATATGGAAGAAAGGATAGACACTTTCTGCCTAGGGGGCTGACTCTATATGGAGAGATCAGACACAAACATCTGCTTGGGGAAATATGTATCACCAAATAGCAAGAGATAACAAACAAAGATATATGGCAAAGAATGCAACATGAATATTTGAATGTTATAATTATGCATGTATATGCGGGGTTTATGTATGATTAATGTTGCCAAACAGACAGATCTAACACAAACAGGTCCAAGAATCAATGGACAGACATCCGGTACTACATCTCAAAAGAGAAAGTCAGGCCCACTGGAGAAATCCAATCTGGTGGGGGAAACCAATACCAGGAAACACCAATCTCTGCAGGGGATAAAGACCAATGCTGAGAATCGAGCGAAGTCGCTTCCAGGGACAAAGATCACTGCTAGGGGAACAAGCAGGATCATCGGGAATCAGAGACTGCTGTTGGGACAAACCAAGGGATCACAATCACCAAAGCTGGGGATCTTCCAATAGTATGAAGATGCAAGGATAAGATCGGATAAGAAATCTACTGGAGATCTTATCAGGAGGTGATGTGGAATTTTATGGGGAACAACCACCAAACAGAAGCACATCAAACAACAATCACTTCAAACCACAAAAGGAATGTCTTTGCTGCGGAGAAGGAGAACCAGTTAATCCGCTGGGGAAGAAGAGAAAACATCTTCCTCAGAAGTTCCAACGCCAAATTAGGATCGGATAGAGCCTCAGCTGGGGGAAACTGCACGGATAATATTCCATCGTAGAAGAAACTCTACTGGGGAACTTATCGGGACAAGATAGAAAACTCTGTGGGGAACAACCACCAAACAGAAGTTTCAAAAACCATCACCATTCCTCATACTGCTGGAGAAACAATCTTTGCTGAGGAAAAGAGAAATAACACTCCATTGGGGATAAGAAATAAACATTTTCATCATCCGCTCTGCTAGGAGGAAAAAACTTATCCAAGAAGGAGGAAGCAGCAACAATCAGGCTCCGATCAGGCAACTCTCCTGGGGGAAGACTGTTGGTGATCAAATCGAGGATAACCTGAAGGCGATCAGCTGGAGATAACCTGCTGGGCCAAACTGGGGAAGTCTAATATGAACAACCCTGTTGAGGATGAACGGGAGGCAAACCTGGTGGAGATCACAGTACACGAATTCGACGAGGATAAGCTACAAACCAATTTGTTGAAAATTCCACTCATGTTGGGGAATCCCTGCTCACTCTGCGGGAGAATTCCAATCTGAATGAGGGAATACCCACTTCCTCGAAAAGATAGCATGTCAATTTATCAATCTATAAGGGATTTTAGGTCAATCCACACAAGGGATGACAACCATATAATTGATAACACAGATGCTAGATCCAGACTCACTGGGGAGCTAGAAGATTGAACCCATAGTCCAGACTCTCTGGGGAGCCTGGGTGGTGTTAGAGATATACTTCTCTAAACAAAATAGGACCAAACCTCCAGACTTTCTGGGGAACTTGGTGATGCATAATCTTCTTCTGCACTCGCGAAGGAGACAACCTGAAAGATAATGAAAAGGATACAAATATTCTAGGAATGTGAACAAATGTCTTACCCTTTTGGAGATCATACTATCCTCGGGAGAGCACTGAAGATGTCCCAATTATCCTTTCAGTCAATGTGAATGTTCACTTTGTTTAAAAACAGTTCATAAAAAAAGACTTTATTTATTTAAAACAATGATATTTATCAATTAAAACATGCAAACATTTGTTAAACAGAAACAAATAAGAGTGCAAAGAATTGGACAAAGGCTCAAATTTATTTGATGGAATGGTAGTCTGCAAATGGCAAGACTCCATGGATCTTTACAAATTTGAAATTGGTGATATATATTGAAAAAGGGCTATATTGAACATAATTACCATTTCTCCACCAACTCTAAATCCAATGTATTTGAAGCTTCAGTTGACGATGACTGAGCGAGAATTTCTGACAGATAACAGTTGAAAGTCTTGTCAGGATGCAGTTACTTGCCAAATCCCTAATTTTTGCCTAGATTGCCCCAGGGTGAGGTACTCAATCTAGCGGGATATATATATATATATATATATATATATATATATATATATATATATATATATATATATATATATATATATATATATATATTCATTTTTTTATATGTCTCTAACTTTTGCCTGGATCGCCCTTTCGGGTTTTCAATCCACCGAGACGCTCATTTTTTCCTAAGCCGCCCTTTCGGGTTTTCAACTTAGCGAGTTATTCTGTTTTTATTTTAGGTGAAGTATTTCTTGATTGCATATGAATTCACATGACGAGTGAAATCCTCCCCATCCATAGTTGTAAGTATCAAAGCACCGCCTGAAAAGGCTCTCTTAACAACATATGGACCTTCATAGTTTGGAGTCCACTTGCCCCAGGAATCGGGCGCGAAAGACAAGACTTTCTTGAGCACAAGGTCACCTTCTCGGAACACACGAGGCTTGACCTTCTTATCAAAGGCTTTCTTCATCCTTTGCCGATACAACTGACCATGGCACATGGCAGTTAATCTCTTCTTTTCAATTAAGTTCAACTGGTCATAACGACTCTGAACCCATTCAGCCTCAATCAACTTGGCTTCCATCAAGACTCTCATTGATGGCATCTCGACCTCCACGGGGAGCACAACCTCCATGCCATATACAAGAGAGAAAGGGGTTGCCCCTGTTGAAGTGCGGATAGATGTACGATAACCATGCAAGGAAAGTGGCAACATCTCTTGCCAATCTTTGTACTTAACAACCATCTTCTGGATAATCTTCTTGATGTTCTTATTAGCAACTTCAACAACCCCATTTATCTTGGGTCTATAAGGAGAAGAATTATGATGTGCAATCTTGAACTCGCTACACAGCTCTTTCACCATCTTGTTGTTCAAGTTAGATCCATTATCAATAATGATCTTGTCTGGCACACCATAACGGCATATGAGTTGATTCTTAAAAAACTTCACAACTACCTGCCTGGTCACGTTTGCATATGACGCCGCTTCAACCCATTTGGTGAAGTAACCAATTGCTACGAGAATAAATCTGTAACTGTTGGACGCCTTTGGCTCTATCATGCCAATCATGTCATTTCCCCATATAGAGAAAGGCCATGGCGATGAAATCACATTCAGAAGTGTCGGGGGAATATGAATCTTATCCGCATAAATCTGACACTTATGGCATTTCTTCACATATTTGCAGCAGTCAGACTCCATTATCAGCCAATAGTAGTATGCTCTCAACATCTTCTTTGCCATGGCATGTCCATTGGAATGAGTAACAAATGAACCCTCATGGACTTCAGTCATCAACAGGTCTGCTTCGTGTCTATCCACGCATCTGAGCAGAACCATGTCAAAATTTCTCTTATAAAGCACATCGCCATTGAGGTAGAAACTGCCGGATAATCTCCTCAAAGTCTTCTTATCTTTAACAGATGCCCCAGGCGGGTAAATCTGACTCTGAAGAAAACACTTGATATCAAAATACCATGGCTTATCATCTTTTACTTCTTCGACTGCAAATACATGAGCTGGTCTATCCAAGCGCATCACAGTAATATTGGGGACTTCATTCCAGAATTTCACCACAATCATAGAAGCAAGTGTAGCAAGAGCATCTGCCATTCAATTCTCATCTCGAGGAATATAATGGAAATCAACCTTAGTAAAGAACGTTGAAATCCTCCTCGCAATATCTCTGTATGGGATGAGGCCAGGCTGATTCGTTTCCGATTCACCCTTAATCTGATTAACAACAAGGGCCGAATCACCATAAACATCAAGATATTTGATCCTAAGATCAATACACTCTTCTAAACCCATAATACAGGCCTCATACTCCGCCATATTATTCGTGCATTTGAAAGTTAGCCTTGCTGTAAAAGGAAAATGTGTGCCCTGAGGAGTAATAATCACTGCCCCAGTACCATTTCCATATTGGTTTACAGCGCCATCAAACACCATGCTCCATCGGGAACCAGGTTCTGTCCCTTCATCGAGCGTAGGCTCATCGCGATCTTTCATCTTCAAATACAGAATCTCCTCATCTGGAAAGTCGTACTGAACAGACTGATAATCCTCAATTAGTTGATGTGCCAAGTGGTCAGCCAAGATACTACCTTTAATAGCTTTCTGAGCTCGGTACTCAATATCATACTCAGACAACAGCATCTGCCAACAGGCAATCCTCCTAGTTAAAGCAAGCTTCTCAAAGATATACTTGATTGGATCCATCTTGGATATCAACCAAGTCGTATGATTCAACATATACTGGCGTAAACGCTTGGCAGCCCAAGCCAAAGCACAACATGTCTTCTCAAGCATTGAGTATCAAGACTCACAATCAGTGAACTTCTTACTCAGATAGTATATGGCATATTCTTTCTTCCCTGATTCATCTTACTGACCCAATACACAACCCATAGAGTCTTCAAGAACAGTCAGATACATAATAAAGGGTCTCCCTTCCACAGGCGGAGACAGAATCGGCGGCTCGGATAGATACTCTTTAATATTGTCAAAGGATTTTTGGCAATCCTCGGTCCAATCATGACGCTGATCTTTCCGGAGGAGCTTGAATATTGGCGCACATGTGGCAGTCATGTGAGATATAAATCTGGAAATGTAATTCAAGCGGCCAAGAAAACCTCGGACTTGCTTCTCAATTTTGGGCGCATGCATCTCTTGTATTGCTTTGACCTTAGCAGGATCAAATTCAATACCTCTTTCACTAACAATAAAGCCCAATAACTTGCCGGAATGGACTCCAAATGTACACTTGTTAGGATTCAGATGAAGCTTATACTTCCTCAAACGCTGAAAAAGCTTCAACAAGTGCTCTACATGTTCAACTTCTGTTCTCGACTTTGCAATCATATCGTCAACATATACCTCGATCTCCGTGTGCATCATATCATGAAACAAGGTAGTCGTAGCTCGTTGATACGTGGCTCCGGTGTTCTTCAAACCGAAGGGCATCACTCGATAACAGAATGTTCCCCAAGGTGTGATGAATATTGTCCTCTCCATATCCTCGGGTGCCATTTTGATCTGATTATAGCCGGAAAATCCGTCCATAAATGAGAAGACATTGAATTTAGTTATATTATCTACCAACATATCAATATGTGGTAGAGGAAAATCATCTTTCGGACTAGCTTTATTCAAGTCTCTATAGTCCACACACATTCGGACTTTTCCATATTTCTTAGGCACAGGCACAATATTGGCCACCTATTGAGGATATGTAGAAGTCACCAGAAACCCCGCATCAATTTGCTTCTGAACTTCTTCTTTAATCTTCACTGCCATATCAGGATGAGTTCTTCTGAGCTTCTGCTTCACAGGCACACACTCAGGCTTCAAAGGCAAGAAATGTTGCACGATATCAGTATCCAGAACATGCATGTCTTCATATGACCAGGCAAAGACGTCGACATATTCTCGTAGCAAGTCAATCAACCCCTTCTTCACAGATTCTTCAAGGAGTGCCCCAATTTTCACTTCTCGAACACAATCTTCAGACCCCAAGTTGACTGTTTCCAGATTCTCAAGGTGTGGCTGAATGATCTTCTCTTCGTGCTCAAGCAGACGGGTAATCTCATCAGGAATCTCTTCAACATCATCTTCTTCGGCCTCAAATACAGGGAACTCAAAGTTGGGAGATGGTGTTGGATCATTATGTTCAATGGGTTTGATCAACCTGCATAATGATTTTGGATATAAAAGAGATTTTAGAATTCAAACAAAGAAAATCATTATGCAGATGAAAAGATTAATTTTATTCTATTTTAGGGTTTTATGGTGATCACCAATTTCATGCAAAAAGCAAAAAGTGAAAATAATTTGGAAAAACAAACATTTAACATGAATTTATTGAATGAATATCATTTTATTTATGGGCCAACAATGTCATCACTTCTCCTTTTGGCATGGGAGAAGGGTTTTTAAACAAAAATGAACATTACGTGGACTTATGGACAACTGTTAGAACATCAACAACGACCCAATTATTGCAGACTCCTCCAGGGATGACAAAGTTGCCAGAATCTTCCTCTGCATCATCTTCCACAACAGCAGCAGCTTCCTGGTCTTCGACCGTATGGATGAAACCACCACTCTGAAACAGACCGTGCTTGTTGAAAGTGCCTGAAGAATACCCAATGCCAACCCGGAATTTATTGTCTTCCAGCTTGATCATTTGTCCTAAACCAGTAGTTGCGTCATGCTCAATGGCCAACTTCGCATCATTGTAGGACGCAAATGAAGAAGTTCCTTTCTTAGAAGGCTCAACAATAGACAAGGCTTAGAACGGCGTCCCAACCTCATCCTCAACATCAATGTAAGAAAAGGAAGACAAGTGGCTTACCAAGAGAGCCTTCTCTCCCCCTACCACCACCAACTTTTTGTTCTTTATGAACTTCAACTTTTGGTGTAGGGTGGATGTCACGGCGCCTGCCTCGTCAATCCATGGTCTGCCCAACAAACAACTATATGATTGGTGGATATCCATGACCTGAAAAGTGATTTGGAAATCACTAGGTCCTATCTTGATTGGGAGTTCAACCTCGCCAATCACAGTCTTGCGGGATCCATCAAAAGCTTTGACGACCACTCCACTCTGCCTCATGGGAGGCCCCTGGTATGAAAGTTTCTCCAGAGTGGATTTTGGCAACACATTCAGCAATGACCCAGTGTCTACCAGCACATTAGACATGGCATCATCCTTGCAATTCATGGAGATGTGAAGTGCCAAATTGTGGTCCTTTCCCTCCTCGGGAAGATCAGCATCACAGAAACTCAGGTTGTTACAAGCGGTAATGTTTGCAACAATGCTATCAAATTGTTCTATGGTGACGTCATGATCGACGTACGCCACGTCCAACATCTTCTACAATGCTTCATGGTGTGGCTCAGAGTTCATCAAGAAAGACAACATTGATATCTTTGAAGGCGTTTGTAGCAGCTGATCTACAACATTATACTCACTCCTCTTGATAAGCATCAACATCTCATCACAGTCCTCTTTCATCATGCCATTCTGGCCAGCAAGGACAGGAGTTCTAGCAGCAACGGCAGGTCTGTTAACAGCAAGTGCCGGATTCGGAGAAACAGAAGAATTCCCCAATGGACGAACGACACTATCAGCAGTATCAACTCTTCTGGTCTCAGCCTGGGGTTTCGGCGGCACCGAAAAAACATGACCAATACGGGTCAATCCACTGACATCAGCAATATTCACAACAGAAGTGGAGGGTAGAGGCACCTCCTTCCCATCTTCCAATGCAACCGCATTGTAACGATAGGGAACAACCTTGTCGGAAGAGTATGGAACAGGGCCAGCTGGCTTAACTATGAGAGTGGGAGAGGCCTTCTGCTTGCTGCCATCATATCTGACAACAACAGGCTCAGGTATCCTGAATACAGGTGATATCACATTAACTTCATCATCCTCATCACGATTCTGAAGTATCTCTATCACACCCTGATCCAGCATTTCTTGGATGTCCTTTCTGACTTGACGACATCCTCTCTCATTGACAGTGCAAACACGGCAACTGTCATGGTCATGCTCATAATGACTGTATCCACACAATAGTCTATGCATCTCGACCAAAGATTGTCGGATATGGCTGACATATCGGACCTTATACTTGCAAGGGCAACCCTGAACCATGCTAACAGCAGATTTCCCATGCTCGGGCAATGGGTTCTTCTTGACGTTAGGACCTACGTCCTTGAAAAACAATATACTGGTTCTCACAAGGTCTTGCATCTTGGTCTTCAACGGGTAGCAATTCTCCACATCATGTCCGGGAGCACCGGAATGATAAACACAATGAAGCTCAGGCTTATACCACCACTGAGGGTTAGTAGGTATAGCAGGTGGGTCACGTCGGGTGATCAGCTTCCTTTCAATTAAAGAAGGATATAGCTCTGCGTAGGTCATTGGAATAGGATCAAAACTGACCCTTTTCCTATCATAGCTCGTGCTGGTTTGATTGTTGTTTCGAGGCTGGTAGGCCTGCTGTTGAGGACGATGTTGTTGTTGTTGATACTGTTGGTGTTGCTGTTGCTGGTTCTGATGCTGATAATGCTAGTTTTCTCTAAATGCAGGTGCTATATGAGCCACTTGGTGCTGGTTACTGGCTGGACGCACAGTCTTCCTCTTCACAGAGGGTCTTCTGGATTTAACATGGGAGGTCACAGCATGTGCCTCACCATCTTTCTTCTTTGCAAACGCCCCATAACGTTTGGTAGAAGAGCCTTCTTCTCTGGTCAGGCGCCCTTCCCTGACTCCCTCTTCTAGACGCATCCCCATATTCACCATCTCGGTGAAGTCAGAAGGAGCGCTAACAATCATTCACTCATAGTAAAATGAACTCAAGGTCTTCAGAAAGATCTTGGTCATCTCTTTCTCTTCTAGCGGAGGCACAATCTGCATAGCCAATTCATGCCACCTCTGGGCGTACTCCTTAAAAGTTTCTTTCTCCTTCTGGGACATGACCCTCAACTGGTCCCTATCAAGAGACATATCAACATTATATTTGTATTGCTTGATGAAGGCTTCGCCAAGGTCGTTGAAGGAGCGGATGTTCGCGCTGTCCAAACCCATGTACCATCTCAATGCGGCACCGGACAGGCTGTCCTGGAAATAATGGATTAGGAGTTGATCATTGTCGGTCTGAGTCGACATCTTGCGTGCATACATCACAAGATGGCTGAGCGGGCAAGTGTTTCCTTTGTACTTTTCAAAGTCAGGTACTTTGAATTTGACAGGAATCTTGACATTTGGCACGAGACATAGCTCAGCAGCAGATTTGCCAAAGAGGTCCTTCCCTCTGAGAGTTTTAACTTCCTTGCGCAGCTCAAGGAATTGATCGTTCATAGCATCCATTTTCTCATAGACATCTGGGCCCTCAGATGGTTCAGAGTGATAAATGGTGTCATCTACTCTCGGCAAAGTATGCACGACTGGAGGTGGCACAGCAAGGATCAGGATAGATGCCAGAAAAGAAGCAAAAGTTGGGGCGAGACCCTCTGGAACAAAGTTGGGAGGCATCCCCAGGGAAACCCGACTGGCATAGTAGTAGGCGCAAAATGGGCACTGGCAGCAGGCACAGTAGAGGCAGCAATCTCAGAAATGATCGTCCTCTAGGGAGGAGTTGAAGGCGTTGGAGAAGACTGGCTTTGGGCGGCCAAGAATGACTCCATCAGGGCAGTGAATCTTGCCACTTCCTCCTTCAATTCTCTGTTCTCTTGCTCTAGGTGATCCATTAGCTTTGATGAGTTGGCTCTGGTATAGTACCAGTGCGTCAGCTTGTCTTCAAAATAAATGAAGAACACGGAGTTAGACCACTGAATAAGAAGCCCTGGAACAAAACCTGCTTATGCACATGATGCATGCAATGCTTGTGCATATGATTGTTTTTTTATTAGAGGAACTTTAGAGTTCTATCTGCAAATATTGGAAATACTAATCATTCATACATATACAGAATAATCATATCAATAATATCTGGAAGAGTTTTACACCAAAGAAGTACAATCTTGGTAACCAAATATAATACAAGAGAGAAGGAAAATAAACATCCTATGGAACCCTAGAAATAATCGTCCAAAGCTCTCGAGACTGGAAGATAAACTGCACGAAGCCTCTTCACCTCTCTCTCATAGGCTGCCTCCATATCTGCCTTCTCCTTGGCGAGTCGATCGTACTTCCTCTTCCAAAACTTGGAAGACTGAGGAAGAAGAGAAGTCACCACATCATCAGGCTCGTCGATAACCTGATGCCCCAGAAACTCTATCAATGCATCCTTATCTCTAAGCTGCTGAAGTAGCTCCTCTCGCTCACGGACCTAAGCACGCGAACAATCTTCATCTCTCAACTTCTCTACTCCTTGGTCAGGGAGGGTTGAAGGCCTAGCCATAACCATAGGTGTAGGTATCGGGTATTCATAGGGCATGCGGTACTCAGAAGCTCTCCTCCTAACCCACGAGGTATAGGGTTCCAAAGCAATACAATTCTTTGGACCAAGCTCTTTCCTTCCCTTCCTATGAATCTTGCGCCAAGCATGGACCATCTTGCTCTTCAAGTTTTGGGGATCTTTACCCTTTTGAAAGAACACACCTTCTAACAAAATGTTATTAGGTTTATCCTTTAAGGGGAACCCAAGCTGACGACGTGCCAAAACAGGGTTGTAGTTAATCCCACCACATGTACCAAGAAGAGGCACATTGGAGAATTCACCACAAGAGTCAATAATCTGCACACCATCATATACACGGTTATACCAAAAGATATCATCATTAGTGAGAGACATAAGCCTCGTAGACCACCGTAGACATCCTTTGTTCTCCTTGAAGGCGAGCGTTTGTGGCAAGTGCGAAATAAACCACTTGTACAACAGAGGCAAACAGCATACAATGGTACCACCACCCTTTGCATTCCTTATATGCAAAGAGAAATAAGTGTCACCCAACAGATTCGGAACGGGATTAAGAGTAGAGAAAATCCTGATGGTGTTCACATCCACAAAATTGTCGATGTTGGGGAATAACACTATCCCATAGATGAGAAGTACAAATATGGCCTCAAAGGCGTCCTCACTCATGGCCTTCCCATACAAAGTAGCTTGAGCAATGACGAAATCAGATGGCAGACCTTGAATTCCACCTTTGGTAGTCATATGAGCACCAACAATAGATTCATCTATATGCAACAGATCAGCGATCTCTTGAGAAGAAGGAACTCTTTCCAATCCACTGAACGACAACTGATCTAGGATAGGTATACCCACAAGATAGGCATACTCCTCAAGCATAGGCAAAAGCTGGAAATCCAGAAATGTGAAGCAACGGTACAAGGGATCATAAAACTGCACCAACACACTCATCAGACCTTCATCCATCTGAGTAGCAAGAATAGATAGAAGCTTCCCATGACGAGCCTTTAACTCCAAGGGATCTAATACATAGGATGTCAAACTCCTTAACTCTTTCAAGTCGGGTTGTCTGAAACTGTACTTCTTCGTATTCCTTCTTTGTTTATCCATGTCTGAAAATTTGCAAATAGACCTCTTAAGTTCCTTGAAATTTTCTCATTGTTGATGATATGGATGTGTATGAATGCATGAATTCATAGATGCAACAGTCACACTCAAGGATCAAGCAAAACACACCACACAAAGGTCATGGGATGGATCAAGCCATCCTTAATATCAATCATCCATTTTGGTGGATTATGGTTTACACCTTATCAACACCCAAGTTCCATTGATATTAAGGATACACAAGAACGGATCAACCATGAATCAAGGGTTTGTTGCAAGTCACGAGCATGAAGTCTCGGTTAAGAACCACCCCAAAGGGAGTGTACTATGGTTAAACCTGACAATCATGTTCTACAAGAGGTTCCCATAGTCATAATCCCATCTTTCGGATATTATCGCATAAACAACTACTCGTATTCCAAAAATATTCTCAAGAGAGACTCTTATGAGTGTAGTATCGCGTAACAATCGTATCAAATCTTACACTTGAACGACCTTCGCACTACGTCCTAAAATAGGCCAAGATGGGCTAGGTAATCTAAGGTCCTTGGCTTCTAAGGCATATATTGGAAAGAGTAACACCTAACCACGATTACTCGTGTGACATTATTGATCCCAACATAACGTCCACCAAGTGAATGAGCTCGCAAGTCAACTTGCTAAGCAATAACTCCATACAAGTCAACAAGATTATGTCATTCTCCTATCATAAGTGCACTCGAGTTCGGGTATAAAACGCATCTCACAAGAGACCACCAAGCACACAAGCAATTAATATATCAAGCAATTCATACATTACAATCAATACAATAATCCCAAATTCTCACAAAAATATGTCACAAATAATATACAATACAATAGAACAAAAGGTAAAAAGTAGGCAAAACCCACTAGGCAAAAAGATCCCCAGCAGAGTCGCCACTTTTCTGTAGCAGGGTATTCGTTACCTTTAGATTTATTGACTAAATCAAAAGTAAATCATACAATTCGAGTCGCCACCGCACTTCTATTTATCCAAAGGAAAGGTTAGAAAGCGAACAAAAACCGAGAAGTTTTATCAAATCAAAAACTAATAAAAATGTCAGAGATCGGGGTAAGGGGGTTGGTTATGCAATGGGAAGGTTTTAAGCACCCAAAACATCCTTAGTATTCTAAGAGAGCCATTTTCACCAATCTTGTAAGGTAGGTTGTTATTTGTGAAAAATATTTGTGCAAACAAGATTGGGGAGATGAGAAAAGAATATACAAGTTATTTACAATTTTGTGTTTGAATGAATAAACCCATTGCCTATGTACCATCACAAAGGAGGATCAAAACCTCGTAGTTCGGGGTAAAAATCTCAAAAGAAGTTGGTGAATTGATTGGTCAAAAGCCTTAAGGTCTTTTGTTATCAAAGGGAGAAAACTCAATCTAAAACCACAAATCCACTATGTGAGGAGAGCTTCAACATGCTAGTGAGGGGTTAACCCTATAATAAGCATGGAAGTCTTATAGTTCATCACTAAGGATATACGTGAGTATTATATCACCAAGAACACACAAATCAAAAAGTTCCACAATACAAATAAAGAATGGACAAGAGTGAGTTTAGAATTAGGTCATTTACATGTCTTCTTCAAGATTAAGAATTCTAAAGGCATGAGGCCTAATTGCTCTTTGACAATTTTAGCACTCTAAACGCATGATGCCTAGTTGCTCTTCAAACTCCATTAGCA
Source organism: Lathyrus oleraceus (assembly GCF_024323335.1). Classification (NCBI taxonomy): domain Eukaryota; kingdom Viridiplantae; phylum Streptophyta; class Magnoliopsida; order Fabales; family Fabaceae; genus Lathyrus; species Lathyrus oleraceus. The sequence continues at coordinate 594,239,035 of NC_066583.1, read as the reverse complement.
TAGGTAAGGTCCTAAAATCTAAGTCCTTTGTCCATTTGCATTGGGTTCACACAAACAAAACAAAACAAGCACAATAGTATATACACAATAATGTGCCCAAGTGAGCAAAAGGCAAATTGCATTAACATAAACATGAGCTCAAGTGAGCAAAGGGCAAAAGCAAATGAATTAATGTGCAAGAAATTAAATTGCATTAAAGTAAATTGCAAGAATTAAATGCTTGAATTAAAAGTTAGTCATTAGTAGTTAGTGTTAGTGTGCCATAAAGCAATTTAGCACTATGTTAAGCAATCGTGAATGGACTAATGTATTAGTCACACCTATCTGAGGCCGGTCAATAAAACTATAGGCAACAAACACAAGTTAGAGACCATGACTAGTAAGCCAAGCTCCTACAACTTGCCATGCCAAAATAAAAGAAAAATGATCTTGTATGGATTTAGGTTTTTTGCTTGACCAAGAAGCAACCTATCTCTAATGCAAAGTCATTCACTTGATCTTTGATCAAGATGAATTAGATTTGAATCAAAGAAGGTTAAGCCCATCATATGTAAAGGCCAACCACCAATCATTAACTCATTGATCAAAAAGAGAAAGAAGAAGAAGAAGAAGAAATGGAAATGTACAAAAATAGAATTCAAATGAAATAACCAACACACATTGATCAAACATGAATGGAATCAAAGGCAATCAATGGTAAATAGAAGTGAGATGAAGCTTAGAAGTCAAGAAACAAATAAAATATTTTTGGTATTTTTTTGAAATTAAAATAATACTTGAATTAAAATAAACAAATAAAAGGTCAAACTTCAAATCCATTTCAAATCAACTTGGAAAAGTCCAAATGGATCATCATAAGTTCAACAAGGTCAAACAAAGTTTGACAAAAAGTTTCACCATTTTTAGAAACCAGAAACTAATTTAAAACAATAAAAAATGAATAAAAAATAACATAATTGAACTAAAATCTAAAATAAATCTCAAATCAATTAAGAAATTGATGAGAATATTTTTCATGGATTCATCATCATTCAAAGATGTTAAGAAAATATTTTTGGCATTTTTGAATATTGGAAACTATTTAAAATGAATTAAAAATAACCAGAAAAGAGAAAATTCACAAAAAATATTAAATGAACTCATAAAAAATATTAAAAATCATTTTCAGAAACTAGAATTAAAAAGAGAAATAATGCAATTGGTCCCATATTTTTTGGATTTAAAATGAAAGAGTTATGAGTTTTTGAAATAAAATGAAATAAAGAAAATAGAATGCAATAATCAGAAATTGCAAAAATACTGGCACATTGGATCTGATTCATTAAATGATGTGGCACATCAGATGGCTGTGAGGCGCGCGCTCACCAAAGGCCTTGGTCAAATGAGAAACATAAAGCATTAAAAAAAGTCATAACATTGCATGGCTCTGATTCAATCTGGAAACAACATTCAATGGTCCAGATGCAGCCACGCGAGGTGGACGATGGTGTATACCACCATCTTCTCCGGCGAGCAAGCCAGCTCCGGCCAGAGTTGCAGGTTTTGAAAACCTCACCAAAACGCACGATCCTCATATCATTGGAAAGCTGGGGTGATGTACATCACCCCTGTGCCATTGGTTTCTACTCTAGACTCTCATAGAAGGAGAAATCAGAGTTAGAAAATTATGGAGTTCAAACTGAACTTGATGAATTCATGAAATTAAATGCACAGATCAATTGCCTCTTATGAGAGGACTTCAGAGGAACCAACAAACACAAGAAATGAGCAAGATCCAAGGAGTTTAGAATTAAAAAAGTTTGAACAACAACCTTTGAAGTCCAGCTTTACAAGGCACGGTCTCTTCCAACTCTTTGATGCAGTGTGATCTTGAGATGGCAAAGTAGTTAGGCTTAGGAATTGAAGCTCAATAATCAACCAAGTAAGTTGAAAATTGAACTGAAAAATTGAAGAAGAAAACTCAAAATTCCTTTAGGTGAAGGGTGGGATTTCAATTCTACAGAGTGTTAGGCGCCTTAAGGTTGGAAATGAATGAAGCCAAGCATCTGTATTTATAGCAAATGATGATGCAAGCCATGGAAAATTCGTGTGCATGTGGAATGAGGGCCTCCATGCATGGGCCTATACAGGCGCATGGGAGGCCCAAATGCAATTGGTTTAGCATACTGAAGTGTAATTGGAGTGTTCTGGACGTGCAAATTGTGATTGAATTGGCTTGTGCATTAAGTTTTCACATAGTTTCCATAAATGAACATAAATCTTCATCTCTTTGAAAATGCACTTTGCCAAATTGAAACATGGTCATGTGGGTAATGGTTGGAAAGGTATTAACATGAGGAAAACATGTTATGTTGAACAAAAATCCATTTGGAGTTGGGAAATTTATGAAAAGTGATCATGAAGTTCAAGGTGCAAAACATGTGTATGTGAATTTTGCCAAAATGGACCAACTTCAGGCCCTTCTATTTTAATGATGCAAGCCTCAAATGACAAATCCTTCAACCTCAAAGTTGTAGATAGTTTCAAGACAATAAATTTGGGCTTAAATTTTGAATCATTTGGATTTTTTATGAGAAAGTTATGGGCACTTGAAGTTGGACTTTTTATACATTTCAATGACTTTGGTCCAAAGTGACCTATAATGTTTTGTATTATCACATGTATTTATTTTAGGATTATGAAATTTTGTTCAACATAAAAAATTAAGTAGACATCTTAAAATTTACAATTCATTTGATCCCACCTCAAAATCATAAAATATGAAGGAGTTAGGTCCTTGGGAAATTGACCCAAAATTAGGGTTTGAGTCAAAATGACCTATAATGTTTTGAAATGGATAATGACCTTCCAGGATTCAAATAAATTTTTTATGAACATGAAAGTTGTTGATATGGTTCTTAAGAACATTTTTTCTCTTTGGGTCATCTTCATTTGACAAACACATCAAAAGTTAGGTCTCAGTGGATTTCAAAATAGTCAGATGAATTGACTAATCAACTTCTCAAGTCCAAACTTCAAATCTTGATGAATTGATGATTTAGGACACTCACATAGGCACATATATGCATAAAATTATGAATGAAAGAACTTCTCTGGATTGTATTTGATCATGGGTTGAGGTTGCTTCATGAGCAAGGCACAGTCAATGCACAGTTGAATTAGGGTTTCCTTGGGAAACAATCCTCAGGCCCTTTGGTTTATCTTGATCAAATTGACAAATTAAGATACTTGGGAGGCATATATTATGATTGAGATCTTTGTGAACCATTGTCATGCTTTCTTTCTCTTTCATCTGGCCATTCTTTGAGCATAAGGGCCTCCTAGGAGCCTTGGATCACATGATTGCTCAAGCTACAAAACAAACAAAGCTAGTGACATATTTTTGTGCTTTTGGTTAATAAACAAAATAAGAAAAGCAATAATATACAATTCAAGCATGCTTGGTGGTCTCAAACCAACTCACACAAGTCCCAACCCAAGGGTTAAGGAGCCAAGATGCTATGATCCTTGAGGCAAATGCAATGTGCAATGATATGATGCCATGAGGGATCTTAGGGTCAAAATTGGTGTCTTACAGTTTCCACCATCTTTTTCACAATCTTCTTAATGTTTTTGTTAGCTGCCTCGACAACGCCATTCATCTTAGGCCTATAAGGCGATGAGTTGTGGTGGTCGATTTTGAAGCTTCGACACATCTCTTTCATCATCTTTTTGTTAAGGTTAGATCTATTATCATTAATGATCTTGTTAGGGACATCATAATGGTAGATGATTTATTTTTTTATGAACCCAACCACCACTTGTCTGGTAACATTGGCATATGAGAATGCTTACACCCATTTTATGAAATAGTTAATAGCTACAAGGATGAAGAAGTGTCCATTCGAGGTAGTTGGCTCTATGCATCCAATTACGTCAATGCTCCACATGGAAAAAGTCCAAGGACATGTCAAGACATTAAGTGGAATTGGCGGTACATGTATCTTGTCGGCATATATCTTACCCTTGTGGCATGTCTAGACGTGGCGGTGAAAGTCAACCTCCATAGTCATCCAATAATAGACGGACCTCAAGATATTCTTCACCATGGTGTATCCACTGGCATGTGTTCCAAAAGATCCGTCATGGATTTACATTATAATTTGGTTTGCTTCTTGTTTGTTCACACCTCTTAGCAAAACCGAATCACAATTTCTCTTGTACAGTACCCCTCCACTTAAGAAGAACTTGGAAGACAGTTTCCGAAGATACTTCTTGTTGGTGATGTATGCATCCTTAGAGTATTCTTGGCACTCTAAGATAACCGTCGACTTCGTCTTAGGATGCCAAATAGTAAGTAGGCTCGTCCAAGGTGAAAGGATGGTGCTTCATTCTTCCACTTGGCCTTAAACATGGATGTCAAAGTTTCCAAGGCGTCAGCTAGTTGATTATCGTCTCGAGGGATGTGATGGAATGTGATCTCATCAAAGTAAGGGATTAATTTCAAGACATGCTCCTTGTAAGGGGTGAGCTTGTGATCTTTAGTGTCCTATTCTCATTTGACTTAGCTAATTACCAAGGCTAAATCTCCAAAAAAATCAAGGATTTTGATCCTAAGATCAATCATAGCTTCAACACCGAAGATACAAGCCTCATATTCTGCCATATTATTCGTACATTCAAAACACAACCTCGCGGTAAAGGGGAGGTGGAAACCAGTTGGGGAGGTGATATTTGCCCCTATGCCATTTCCATAAGCGTTGGAAGCTCCATCAAAAACTAAGGTCCATCGGGATCCAGGCTCAGGTCCTTCCTCAGGATCAGGGATGTTGCAATCCCAAATAACATAATATCCTCATCGGGGAATTTAAAACGCATAGACTGGTAGTATTCCAAAGGCCGGTGTGCAAGATAGTTGGATAGTACACTCCATTTCATGGCCTTTTGAGTGACATGTCAGATGTCGTACTCAGTTAAAGCCATTTGCGATCGGGCTACTCTACCAGTTAGAGTAGGCTTCTCAAAGATGTATTTGATAGGGTCCATCTTAGAGATCAATAGCGTTGTATGAGTGAGCATGTACTATCTTAAGCATTTGGCAGCCCAAGCTAATGTACAACATTTCTTTTCAAGCATCGAATACCTACTTTCACAATCGGTGAACTTATTACTTAAGTAGTATATAACATGTTCTTTTCTTCCAGTCTCGTCATGTTGGCCGATGACGTATCTCATGGATCCTTCAAGGACGGTGAGGTATATGATTAAAGGTTTACCAGGTACAAGAGGAATTAAAACAAGAGGTTCTTGCAAGTACTCTTTGATCTTCTCAAAAGCTCTTTGGTAATCTTCGTTCAAAATGACGGTGTAATCCTTACTGAGAAGTTTGAAGATAGGCTCACAAGTGGTCGTGAGGTGAGATATGAACCTAGCAATGTAGTTCAATTTACCCAAGAATCCTCAGACATCCTTTTCAGTTTTGGGTGAAGGCATAGCTTGTATGGCTTTCACTTTATCAGAATCTACCTTAATGCCATCTTGGTTGACAATAAAACCTAGCAATTTTCCGGATCTTACCCCAAACGTGCACTTGTTGGGATTAAGACTTAACTTGAACTTCCTTAGTCTCTCAAACAACTTCTCTATATTGACAAGGAGTTCCTCTTCGGTTTGAGATTTGGCTATCATATCGTCAACGTAGACCTCAATCTATTTATGGATCATGTCATGAAAGAGTGTGACCATGGCTCATTGGTATGTAGCGCCAACATTTTTAATCCAAAAGGCATGACCTTATAGCAGAAGGTTCCACATGGGGTTATGAAAGGGGTTTTCTCCATATCTTCTTGATCCATTCGGATCTGGTTATAACCGGAGAAACCATCCATAAAGGAGAAAATAGAGAACTTAGGGTATTGTCTACCAACACGTTAATGTGAGGTAATGGGAAATCATCCTTGGGACTCACTCTATTTAGATCTCTATAATCTATGCACATCCTTACTTTGTCGTCCTTCTTAGGTACGAGCACGATGTTGGTAATCCATTGGGGATAATTTGAGACCGCTAGGAACCCGATGTTGAGCTATTTTTGTACCTCGTCCTTAATCTTCATAGCCATATCGGGACGTGTCCTTCGTAGATTTTGCTTCATGGGAGGGCATTCTTCTCTAAGAGGCAGACGGTGGACCACGATATCAGTATCGAGTATGGGTATGTCTTGGTGTAACCATGCAAACATATCGATATACTACTTCAAGAGCTTAATCAACTTTGTCTTCACCTTGTCTTGTGAAGTTGAGCCTACTCGTACCTATTTTGCTTCTTCGTTTGTTCCAAGGTTAACCACTTCCACTGATTCTTCGTGCGTTTGGATGACCTTTTCCTCTTGCTTGAGCAATCTTGCCAATTCTTCGGGGAGCTCGACATATTCATCACCATCTTCGTCAGCTTGATCAATTGGGTTATCAAAGTCATATGAGACTATAACGGAATTGTCATTGGTAGATGTCTAGGGTGATCTGTACGATTTAGGGTTCATGCTTTTATTAATATGAAATAAATGAAATGATTTGAAAAGAATTTTAAAGGAAAATAAAATTGCCATTTTTTTGAAAAGTGAAGTAAAGAATGAAAGACAAGTATCACAAAATTGAATGTGAAACGTGGATCCTTTTCATTAATGATTAAAAGGAAATTCATTGAGGCCCTACAAATGGTTCCCCCATGCCTTGGGCTTGACATGGGTTCTTTCAATTAAAAGGGAAAACAACAAGGGGAATTACATCTTAATTAGGGTTACTTCATGCACTTTCATCATGATCCACTTGGTGGCACCCCTTTCTTCGGTCTTCAAGAAGATCAATCTGACATCATGTTCCCTATCTTCCTCCAAAACACAAACATGTTTATCAACAAGGTGGCCGACACTAGAGAATTATTCGGATAGCGGGAACACTGATCCCTTCAAAGCTATCGGTGCAGGCTTTTTCAAGTTTTGGGAATTGTATCCCAATCCCAAGAGGTTCTTGTTGTGTGGGAGCTCAAGTATTCTTCCCCACCCTTGGTGGTGCCCATTCTTTATGATAGTTAAAGCATCTTGGAGAGAGGCCATTGGAAATTCAGCATTCTTAGATTCATCGCTCGCATGGCTAACCATTTCGACATTGATAACTTCGAACAAATGAAACAGGATTTCCTTCATTTCCCCTTCTCCTTTAACATAACGGAAAGATGTGAGATGAATCATCATAATATCCTCCCAACTTCTATGAAAACCAGTTTATCTTCTACCAAAAGTTTCAACCTTTGATGAAGTGTTAAAGTAACAACACCGACTGAGTGGATCCAAGGCCTTCCAAGCAGACATCTATAAGCGGGATGGATGTGAAGGAGAATGGTGATCCAAGATGCAACGGAATTTAAAAATTTCTCCTTTAATGATCCTTACGAATGGGCATGATCAGTGATAGAATCGTTACCTCTTGTGGCGATCACGAACGTTGAACGATGACAACGCCTCTACTGAGTCCACACGAACGGATTCCTTCAATCTCAGTGCTAGCTGCTACGAATGAAGGCTTTTAGTGAGAGAGAGAGAAACGAAATTGCAAGAGTGACAATGCTTCTACCCAAGGGTTCTATTTATAGAACCACTTGTGTGGGCTGCAAGCTAAAAAACCCACTCAAGTGTATATGGCCCATATCTTATATTATGCCATATACACTTAAGGGCATCGTACATTACGGTATTCCTTAATTACTCTATCTCTCATCAGTCTGTCCTTTGTGTGTGACCCTATAGGTTTTCGTGGTATTGGCAATTATATTAAGTCACGTATTTAACATAATAAACAGTGAGCGGTATCTAGCAACACATCACTGTTACCCAAGACACGAAAATGTCATGTGATCTGACAAATCCTTCTGTGATAATAATTATGTGTATAATTAACCTTTTGCCCTTATGTCTATATTGAACACAAGGCATAGACCGTGTCATCCTTGTCCAGTTCGATATTGGGCCCATAGACATTTATCCTGTTACGCAGGATGGGCAAATTCCATCTAGGTTACTCATGTCCCTTAGCATGCTTTGTGGAGTACCCATCAACTATCTTTATGGTTATCCAGTTACGGACAACGTTGGATCAGCAATAAAGCACTTGACTCTACATCTAGGGTCCATGGTGGTTTCAGGTCGAAGAGTGGTATACATTATTATCACCATGAGAATAACTTATGACACTTTGCATAACATTCTATATAGTATTCTCATAGCGGGTCAATCCAGTATAAATATTACTCTTAATATTCATACCTATGTTTGAGACTTGATAGCTCCTTATCCATGATCCATGAGATGTGATCATCAGTCTATAAACATAATAGTCTCCATGCTTTAATGTTATCCCACTTCACAATAAAGCTCGACTACGGATACTTTAAGAATAGTGTCCTTATGTTTAATGTGCTCTCATGATTAAGTCACACTTGATACATTAAACGGACTATCTATTCCAGGGACTTTATTAAACAAACATAATAAAGAAAAAGCCTTTTATTATTAATAAATAATTCGATACAAGTACCAAAAGTATTGGCCTCTAGGGCTTACACCAACAATCTCCCACTAGCACTAGAGCCAATTAGGCATACCCCTAATGCCCATAGATCTAATATGCCCATCATGCTTCTGCTGCGCAAGAGGCTTTGTCAGTGGGTCAGCAATATTGTCAAGTGTAGGTACTCTACATATTTTCACATCTCCTCTATCTATTATCTCTCGAATGAGGTGATAACGCCTAAGTATGTGTTTGGATCGTTGGTGAGATCTAGGCTCCTTAGCTTGTGCGATAGCACCATTGTTGTCACAATAGAGACCAATGGGATCCACAATGCTAGGAACTATGTCAAGTTCACTAATGAACTTTTTGATCCAAATAGCTTCCTTTGTTGCACTTGAGGCAGCAATATACTCGGCCTCGATTGTAGAATCAGCAATTGTATCTTGCTTTGAACTTTTCCAGCTCACAGCGCCACCGTTTAAGCAAAACACATAACCAGATTGCGATCTAAAGTCATCCTTATCTGTCTGGAAGCTAGCATCGGTGTATCCAATTACAGCCAACTCTTCCTGACCTCCATATATCAAGAATGAGTCCTTAGTCCTTCTCAAATACTTAAGGATATTCTTGACAGCTACCCAATGGGCATCACCAGGATCAGATTGGTACCTACTCATTGCACTTAAAGCATACGAGACATCTGGTCGAGTACATAACATGGCATACATGATAGATCCTATTGCAGATGCATATGGAATCTTATTCATGCGATCCCTTTCTTCCTTAGTTGAAGGGGATTGTGTTTTTGATAGACATAGACCATGTTGCATATGTATGAATCCTTTCTCAGAATCATGCATATTAAAGCGTCTCAGCACTTTGTCTATGTACGTACTCTGACTTAGGCCAAGCAGTTTTGTGATCTATCTCCATAGATTCTGATTCCTAATATATAGGCTGCTTCACCTAGGTCCTTCATAGAAAAGCATTTCCCCGACCAGAACTTTACTTGTTGCAGGATAGGGACATCGTTTCCAATGAGTAATATGTCATCTACATATAATACCAGGAAAACGATCATGCTCCCACTAACCTTCTTGTAGACACAAGGCTCATCTTCGTTCTTGATGAATCCATATTGTTTTACTGTTTCATCAAAACGAAGATTCCAGCTTCTGGAAGCTTGCTTCAATCCATAGATTGACTTTTGTAACTTACATATCTTTTGGGCTTCTTCTGGTATGTCAAATCCTTCAGGTTGTGTCATGTACACATCCTCAAGAAGATTCATATTAAGGAAAGCAGTTTTGACATCCATCTGCCATATTTCATAATCATGATATGCAGCGATAGCAAGTAAAATCCGAACAGATTTAAGCATTGCAACTGGTGAAAAGGTTTCATCATAGTCAACCCCATGAATTTGTTTATATCCTTTTGCAACCAGTCTTGCCTTATAGGTATGTACCTTACCATCCATGTCAGTCTTCTTTTTGAAGACCCACTTGCATCCTATAGGGTTAACTCCTACAGGAGGCTCTACCAAGGTCTAAACTTGGTTTGTGTACATGGAATCCATTTCAGATTTCATGGATTCTAGCCACTTCTCAGACTCGGGACCAGTTATGGCCTCTTGGTAGGTCACATGCTCATCTTGATCCATGAGTAATACATCACCTTGATCTGTTATGAGATATCCATATCTCTCAGGTAGGTGACGTATCCTGCTTGACCTACGTTGGTCTTGTTCTACTTGAGCAGGTTGCTCTTCCACAACTACTTGTATTTCCTGCTCCAATTCCTCCATAGGTATATCGATGCTTTGTGATTCTTGAATCTCTTCAAGCTCTACTTTCCTCCCACTGATTCCTTTGGAAATAAAATCCTTTTCTAGGAAAACTCCAGTTCGAGCGACAAACACTTTGCCCTTTGAAGGATTGTAGAAGTAATACCCTCTTGTTTCTTTAGGATACCCCACAAATAAGCATTTGTCAGATTTGGGCTCAAGCTTAGTTGAAATTTGTCGTTTCACATAAACTTCGCAACCCCAAATCTTCATGTAAGACATATGTGGTTTCTTACCACTCCATATCTCATATGGTATCTTCTCAACCTTTTTGGATGGAACACGGTTAAGTGTGTAAGCTGCTGTCAATAGTGCATGTCCCCAAAAGGAGTTTGGAAGATCGGCGTGACTCATCATGGATCGAACCATGTCCAATAGGGTTCGATTTCTTCTCTCAGATACACCATTCCATTGGGGTGTTCCAGGAGGAGTAAGTTGGGATAGGATCCCACACTCTTTCAGATGGTCATCAAACTCTAGGCTTAAATACTCACCACCTCGATCTGATCGAAGAGTTTTAATATTCTTACCTAGTTGGTTTTGTACTTCATTCTTGAATTCCTTGAACTTTTCAAAGGACTCTGATTTGTGTTTCATTAAATACACATAACCATATATACTGAAATCATCAGTGAATGTGATGAAGTACTGAAAACCTCCTCTGGTTGGTATGTTCAGTGGTCCACATACATCAGTATGTATGAGGGCCAAAAGATCATTAGCTCTTTCACCTTTTCCTGTGAATGGAGACTTTGTCATCTTTCCAATTAAACAAGATCTGCATGTCTCATATGATTCATAATCAAAAGAGTCCAAGAGTCCATCTGTATGGAGTTTGTAAATGTGTTTCTCATTTATGTGGCCTAATCGACAATGCCAAAGGTAAGTTGGATTTAACTCATTAGGTCTCATCCTTTTAGTATTAATGTTATATATTAGGCATTTCAAGATCAAGGACATATAGTCCATTGTTCATTTGTGCAGTAGCATAGAATATATCATTCAAATAAATTGAGCAACAATTGTTCTTTATTATAAATGAAAAACCAAACTTGTCCAAACAAGAAACAGAAATATTCCTGCTAATTGCAGGTACATAATAACAGTTCTCTAACTGAATTATTAAACCACTAGGCAAAGTCAATACATAAGTTTCTATGGCTAAAGCAGCAACCTTTGCTCCATTGCCAACTCGTAGGTCGACTTCACCTTTTGCCAAATCTCTACTCCTTTTTAGTCCCTGCACATTGGTACAAATGTGAGAACCGCATCCAGTATCTAATACCCATGATGCAGAAGTAGATAAATTAATTTCAATAACAAAAATACCTGAAGTTGAAGTCTCTACTCCATTCTTCTTATCTTCCAGGTACTTTGGGCAGTTTCTCTTCCAGTTTCCGGTCTTATCGCAATGGAAGCAGGTGCCTTCTTTTGCTATGCCTCCACTAGGCTTTAAAGCAACAACGGTGGGTTTGGGTTTGGAAACTTCCTTGACTTTCCCTTTATCACCCTGCTTAGTGGGCCTTTTGTTCTGTCTCTTTCCATTTCCGATCATCAGAATGGACTTCCCTTTTGACTTCAGATTCTGCTCAGCAGTTCTTAACATGGCGAGCAGTTCAGGAAAAGATTTGTCCATATCATTCATATTGAAATTTAGGACAAATTGACTGAATCTATCTGGCAACAATTGCAAGATCAAATCAGTCGCAAGTTCCTTTCCGAGGGGAAAACCCAATCTCTCAAGGTTTTCCACATACCCAATCATCTTGAGCACATGGGGACCTACAGGGGCTCCCTCAGCTAACTTGCCTTGAAAAAGGGCTTTTGAAACTTCAAACCTCTCATGCCTTGCTTGCTCTTGATAGAGCATCTTCAGGTGTTCGATCATATCGAACGCTGCCATGTTCTCATGTTGCTTTTGCAATTCTGAGTTCATGGTAGCTAGCATGAGACAAGCAGTTTCGTTGGCATCATCGACATGCTTCTTATAAGCATCTCTTTCTGCCTTAGGTGCAGAACTAGGAGGTTCCTCTTCAGGAACAGGTTTCTCCAAGACATACAGCTTTTTATCATGTTTGAGAACAATCCTCAGGTTTCGGTGACAATCCAGAAAATTTGTCCCAGACAATTTTTCTTTGTCAAGGATTGATCGCAAGATGTTGTTAGAGGTGTTTGTTGTCATGGTAATCTACATAAGAGTTAATGAAAATATAAGTATCATTGACATATTTAATTAGGCCTTTAATTAAATATGCTCCCACTATTTTACTCAAAACAAATGACCCTCATCATTTGATTCGGAAAATCCCGTTGGAAGATTTTCTAGTGGGTCGAGATCCATATTTCACTTCGTTCTAAGTCCGCGTAGGCGGATTACACAAAACTAGGTTATTTAGGTAGGAACTCCTTCCAATTGTATCTAATACAACTCTCGAATATTTTAGTTGGGTGAATAACTCCTTATTCCAATCCATCACATGGATAATTTCCAACTCTTGCTTCTAAACATATATAATCTTATTATAATTTGTTTAGTTAAGTTTGACCCATTGTTTTAACAATTGGATATTACAATTATCCCATCGCACCTTACTAATATAGAACATGCACCTCACGTAGGCGAAATCTACATTATCCGATACTAATCTTGATGAGTGTTAAAACTTGGAAAGCATAAACTTAATATTTAATTTGAGGGAATTTGCAATTATTCTGATCTCACTGGCTTATTCATCCTATAAATCGTCTCTCACATGCATCAACATACATACACATGCATCAACATACATATATAATGAAACAGTTATGGCCCCTAGCGCAATTGTTCTCCCAAGCCAATGAGAGAACCTAAGCTAACCTAATAACAATCTAAGCTTCTCCAAGCAAGATCTTCAAGGTTGTCCTCCTTTGGCACTGACTTCTTTGCTTTCTTCATAACATTACATTACATAAAGAAACTCGTTTTACATACGAGGGAGTGAGATGAGAAAAGAAGTTACATTGAGAGATTAAAAGAGAGGCACGACACGCAGGTCGTATTTTAAAACCCAAAACAAAATAAAGGAAAACTAAGGCCATAACCGATCACCACAAGACAATAATAAACACATTATTTTTATTATCAATTTTAATTCTTTTAATCAATTAAAACCAAATTAAATCTCGACGACCGATCACATTACGCAGAGTTAGCCGAACGGGTGAATTTTGCCTTGCGTTAACCGGTTAACCATATGCGTTAACCGGTTAACACTGTTCGAAAATCTGTTCATAATTTGTATTCTGTTTTGCGTTAACCGGTTAACCAAATACGTTAACCGGTTAACACTGTTGAAAAACTGTTAGAAAGTTGTATTCCATTTCGTGTTAACCGGTTAACCATATGCGTTAACCGGTTAACACTGTTTGAAAAAGTGTTTAGAAAGCACAACTCTTGTGCAGTCACAACCCCAATCGCATAACTCTCTGACAACACAACCCTTGTGTCGTCACTAACCCTGATGCACCAATTTCAGACCGTCAAACACATCTCGATTGTTGATTCAGTATGATTGATTAACATGTCATTGCTTCACCATACTAATGTCGGATCAAGAAGCAAACGACCATTGATCGCTCAAAGGAAAACAACCATTAAGTGTTTGAATGAATGAAACAGGAATAGTATATCATATATACTGTATTTTGCATCAGGATTACTTATATCATATATAAAACTTGATCGATCTCGATTTAATTACTCGTTTATTCTTTGATTCATTCTGTCTTTAATTGTATTATTACAGAAAAAAAACAGTTATCAGATTCATGGTTTCGTAAGTGGCTCTGATACCACAGAAGGAGAATGGTGATCCAAGACGCAGCGGAATTTAAAATTTTCTCCTTCAATGATCCTTACGAATGGGCATGATCAGTGATAGAATCGTTACCTCTTGTGGCGATCACGAACGTTGAACGATGACAACACCTCTACTCAGTCCACACGAACAGATTCCTTCAATCTCAGTGCTAGCTGCTACGAATAAAGGCTTTGAGTGAGAGAGAGAGAAACGAAATTGCAAGAGTGACAATGCTTCTACCCAAGGGTTCTATTTATAGAACCACTTGTGTGGACTGCAAGCTAAAAAGCCCACTCAAGTGTATATGGCCCATATCTTATAATATGCCATATACACTTAAGGGCACCGTGCATTACGGTATTCCTTAATTACTCTATCTCTCATCAGTCCGTCCTTTGTGTGTGACCCTATAGGTTTTCGTGGTATTGGCAATTATAGTAAATCACGTATTTAACATAATAAACAGTGAGCGGTATCTAGCAACACATAACTATTATCCAAGACACGAAAATGTCATGTGATCTGACAAATCCTTCTGTGATAATAATTATGTGTATAATTACCCTTTTGCCCTTATGTCTATATTGAACACAAGGAATAGACTGTGTCATCCTTGTCCAGTTCAATATTGGGCCCATAGACATTTATCCTGTTACGCAGGATGGGCAAATTCCATCTAGGTCACTCATGTCCCTTAGCATGCTTTGTGGAGTACCCATCAACTGTCTTTATGGTTATCCAGTTATGGACAACGTTGGATCAGCAATAAAGCACTCGACTCTACATCTATGGTCCATAGTGGTTTCAGGTCGAAGAGTGGTATACATTATTATCACCATGAGAATAACTTATGACACTTTGCATAACATTCTATATAGTATTCTCATAGCGGGTCAATCCAGTATAAATATTACTCTTAATATTCATACCTATGTTTGAGACTTGATAACTCCTTATCCATGATCCATGAGATGTGATCATCAGTCTATAAACATAATAGTCTCCATGCTTTAATGTTATCCCACTTCACAATAAAGCTCGACTACGGATACTTTAAGAATAGTGTCCTTATGTTTAATGTGCTCTCATGATTAAGTCACACTTGATACATTAAACGGACTATCTATTCCAGGGACTTTATTAAAAAAACATAATAAAGAAAAAGCCTTTTATTATTAATAAATAATTCGATACAAGTACCAAAAGTATTGGCCTCTAGGGCTTACACCAACAGGATGTCCATGACAAAGAAAGTGATAGAGAAGGTGTGGGGACCAATTTTCATAGGCAGATCCATTTCACCAATTACGGTCCTTCTTGACCCTCTCACCACGAGCTCACTTGGTTTCATTACGAGTCCTTTAACGATTAGCTTAGCAAGGGAACCCTTTGGTATCACATCGAGGGAGGATCCAGTGTCTACCAAAACTATTGATAGAAGTGTGTCTATAGAAATATGGAGAGCCTTATTGTTATTTCTGTCTTCGGCATGAAGCTCCTAGTCATTAAAACCTAAGCTTAAACTAGTAGCGATATTGTTAACTACTCTTTCAAATTGACACACTGAAATCTCTTGTGGTACATGTGTTATCCTTAAGAACTTCACCAAGGAATCCCTATGCACCTCTGGGCACATCATGAGAGACAACATCGATATTTTTGATGGCGTTTGGTTGAGTTGTTCAACCACTCGATAATCACTTTTTTTGATAATGCGTAAGAACTCTTCTACCTCATTGGAGGGTGCAGGGTCTTGCCTTTGCTGAGTGTCATCAACTTTCTTGCTTTGTCCAAAGTTGAAGGGTTGTTAGGACCAACCGGAGGAGGTGTGGGAGTAAAGATCCTTCCACTTCTTGTTACTCTTCTAGTGTCGGCGATGCTGATTACTGGGTCTTTAAACTTTAATGGTTCTTCTTGAATTTTTTGACCATAGATGTAGACTAAGGTGTCATACACCCATGGGACTACCTTGGTATTGTTGTACGAGAATGGTGTTGTAACTGTTATTATCATTGGAGTGACAGGGTTCACTGAAAGAGTTAATTGAGAAAGATTATATGGGATTTACAAAGGGGGGACTTTATCGTACGAAATCTCAAGAGTAGACACATCCTTAAGGGTAGAGGGTTGATCAATTAAAATAATTCCTTGATTCAACAGATTTTGGATGGTGGCCTTCAATACCTCACACTGTAGTAGGTCCTTAAAACAATGTTCACAAGTATTGGTGCAAACTTGGAATGCATCACTTTTCATGAGTACGCGCTTGATTTCAATGAGCAGAGTCTTCAAATCATTGACAGAGGTTATCACCTTCCTTCCATCTTCCAATTCTACCATATTTACATTCACTTTGTTATGCGGAGGCATAGGATTGTTATTCATATTCGGCCTATTAGATGCGAACGTAATTTCCTTAGAATCAATCAAATCTTGGACTTTATACTTCAAGGCTTTGCAATTTTCAATTGAATGTCCGGGAGCACCAGAATGAAATTCATAATGGGTAGTTGCATTATAACTGGGAGGGGGACCGTTGGTGGGGGTCCTAACTCCCTTAATTGTACAAGTGACCTCTTAGTAAGTATGGTAAATTATGGCTATATGGCATAGGAATTGGGTTAAACCTTCTTTCAGGCCTTCTTGCTCTTTGTTGTTGCTGATACTTGGGTTGCTGACGTTGTTGTTGTGATGGATAACATTGTTGTTGTGGTTGTTGGTAGCGTTGTTGTTGTTTCTGTTGAGGTTGAACATGAATAGAAAATGGTTGTTGTTGAATTGGTTGAATGGGGGCCATAGTGGCCACTTGTTGTTATGGAACTTGATAAGCTGGAGTCCTTGATCGGCCTACTTTTGTTTCATTAACTTTGCCTTCTCTTTTTTTGCCATAGGTAATAAAGGATTTCTTTGATATGCCAGATGTACTTGCAGAGCTTTGAATCTTGCCCATCCTGATCAAGTTCTCGATCCTCTCACCAGCCAACACCAAATCAGAAAAGTCGGAGGAGTTGCTTCCCACCATTCTATTAAGGTATGGGCCATATAGATTGACCACAAACATGTCTATTAACTCTATTTCCAACAACAATAGTTGCAATCGGGTTGCTAGATCCCTCCATCTCTAAGCATACTCTTTAAAGGATTCCTCAAACTTTTGTGTTAAATTCTACAACTGGGTACGTTCGGTGCCATATCAATATTATATTGATAGTGTTTGAGAAAAGCCTTGGCCATCTCCCTCCAAGTACGAATATGAGTTCCCTCTAATTGCATGTACCAATCTAGGAACGCCCCAC
This sequence comes from Lathyrus oleraceus, assembly GCF_024323335.1. Classification (NCBI taxonomy): domain Eukaryota; kingdom Viridiplantae; phylum Streptophyta; class Magnoliopsida; order Fabales; family Fabaceae; genus Lathyrus; species Lathyrus oleraceus. Next base: position 594,221,508 of record NC_066583.1, on the reverse strand, counting down.
TAAGTGAATCTTAGAAGAAATGCATCAACAGTCAGTCATTATTGGAATAGGAAACCATTTTTCGATAGTAGGCTCTGATGTGGGTCCTAGGGTCACTGTTTCCCTTATAGTTCTCAAAGTCTGGGACTTTGAATTTGGTCGGGATAACCATGTCAGGCACCAAGCACATTTCCGCCGCATCAAGACCCAAAGCATCAATACTTTTCATGGCTTTAAGCTTCTCCTCAATAGCCCTTACCTTCTTTTCTACTTCATTGGTCGTCGGACCAAAATCATCATATTAAGAGGCATCCCTTGGGATGAAGAAAGCATCATGTTGATCGTCTATCTCAACGATAGGAGGATGAATATTGACATGTGGAACACCGCCGGATGCGCCTATGTGGATTGGAGGGTCAACTTGAGCAGGAGGGATTGGAGTCTCGACCACTAGAGGAATGGAAGGATTGGCCGCATTAGCACGTTGGTTCATGTCCTCTTGCATTTTCTCCATAATTTCTTGGCCCCTTGCAACCATTTAGATCGTCTCCATAATTTTCCCCATCTGGGACCTCACTTGGGATACTTCTTATTGAAGTGCAGCTTGGTTTTGATGAAGTTGCTCCATGGCGACTTGCCGGTGTCTTTGTGTATTATACCAGAAAGTCAGCTTTGGAGAGTGGTCCTGATCAGAAAAGGGTGGACGCATAAGTTTTTATGTTTTTATGTTTTGAAAGATGCAAATGATGCATGAGTGTTTTTTTTATGTTAATGCAAATCTCTTTTATTTAATCATGTTTATTCATTGGGAAAAATACTTAACGATTTACGCTCACAATCAAAGATAAAGTAAAACACAATAGAGAGAATCACAAAGCTTTATTCATCCTTTGAAGGGAAATCAAGTTACAATACATGGAAGTTTCAAAGTACATGTGGCAGAAACAAATAAACTAACTAGATGTCAACCCTAAAAGTGACCCCTTGAGACTTACGGAGAGCCTCAATGTCGGTAATGAGTTTGGACATCGTCTTCTTGCATAATTTGACAAAGTGATAGACCTCCTCAGGGGTATTCTCTGGGCACATAATAAGATCAGCCTCCTTCAACTTGTCGGGAAAGTCTTGAAGGGCATAGTTAGTTAGCACCACCATGTTGGTGTATTTGTCCATCCACTTGTTGTAAAGGGTTTGAAGATTGTGGATGATTTCATCCTGCAGCGGTGTATTCGTCACCATCGGAAATATTAATTAGATCCGAGGTAAATCATACAAAGATAGAGTCGCCACCGCACTTCTATTTATCCAAAGGAATGGCTAGAAAGCGAACAAAAGCCTAAGAAGTTTTGCAAAGAAAACTAATAAAAGGTCAGAGATCTGGGTAAGGGGGTAATTATATTGTGGGAAGGTGTTAGGCACCCACAACATCCTAGGTACTCCTAGGGAACCTCTTTTCACAACCTGTTGTATTGTTATTTGTTTATGAAAGTATTTTGTGCAAACATGATTGAAGAGATGAGAGAAGAATGTACAAGTTAGTTATTTTTGTGTTTGAATGGATGAACCCATTGCCTACTGTAGCACCTCAAATTTGCACCTATCATTGTACATGCATTTTCATTATTAGGTCATTAACATTTAACATAGTCCACTGCATAACATTGCATTGTCCCTTTTGCCCAAGTGCAAGCCATTCACAGAATTAGGTCAAACTGATCAGGAGATCAGTCAAGCAAGCAAGTGCAATTTCCAATGAGACAAGGCCCTAGGGTTGGTCCAACATGTTCACATGACCTAGGGGTCCTTTTGAAGTGATTTGGTCAAGGTTTGATTGCTCAGAAGTCATCAGTCAGTGTGCAGTCCACCAGAAACCCTAGAAAGTCAACTGTTGGTCAACTGTGCATTTAATCAGTGATTGGATGGTGGGAATTGGTTTGAGAGGCCTCATTCATGTCCATATAAGCCTCATATAACATGTCAAGCATCATCATTGAAGAATTTGAAGTCAAACAAGAAATTTCCAGAAATAGAAAGTTGACCTGTAATTGGAATTTGCCAAAAATGGAAAGTCTTGATCCTCAAAATTACATCATAATACAAGCTTCAAATGAATTTTTGCCCAACATGAAAGTTGAAGATCTTGTTCTCCCATTTTCAAAAAGTCGAAGAACACTCAATTCCCATGTATGGTTGGCAAGTTATGATCAAATCATTTTCAGAAATTTTTAAACTTCAAAGTGGCATATCTTCCAAACCATTTGGCCAAATTGGGTGGGGTTTTTTGCTACAAGTCACATTTGATGCCCTCTTTCCAAATATGTCATCACAATTTACCAAAAACTCACCAATCAAAATGGCACTTTTTGAAGTAACTTGAATTATTTCAAGTGAGGTGAAAAAGTGATTTTGCAATTTAAGCCTTTCCAATATATTTTGCCAATTGAAATTGCTAAGAAATCATGTTTGGAGTGTGTACAAGGCCCATTTTCGCAGCTGTAACCACAGACCTTGCCATTTGAGTGAAAATTGACAAATTAACCAAAACACCTCCAATTACAAAAATCCAATTACCACATAACCTAATCAAGCTTAGCACCTTAAACAGCAAATATATACTTCATTTTCACTCTGAAAAGCCCTAGCCACTCTCACTCAAACAGATCAAAAAAACCTCTTTCTCTCAAAAATTCACTTTGGCTCCATTTGATTTTTTCTGAAAAAACTCCAAAGCACACGAGCTAGGGTTGGTTGCTTCCTCACTCACCACCATTTTTGAGCTCTTTGCAAGCATCATTGTCCAGCTGTAAGCAAGGATTCATGGACTGTTTTGAAGAAGCTCCTTCCATGGCAGTTGACATTCTGAGCACAATCAAGAGGGTTTGAGCCACGATTCACCTTTCATATACTTTCTGAAGCTTAAGGATGCATCTGTTTCAACCAATCATGGCCAGAAAACCATTGAATCATCACTGCCCTTCAAGATCAGGTGAGATTCGAATTTAACCATTCTTGAAATCATGAGGTACATCTTGTAGATCTTCTTACCATGAACATGTTGAGCTTTGAATCGAAGAAAATGGCTAGGTATTGAGAGAGAGATATGAAATTCAAATTTGATGTTCAAACATGTTTTTGCATGGTTCTTCTTTGATAGCTCGAATTGGTGTAAATGGTTGTTGGATTTGTTTTGTTCATGCTTGGATGGTTCGATTAGTGTATTCATTCGCAAAATCTGGAAATAATGTTCTTCATGAGTGATGATGATGAATACTGTACACAGAAACCCTAAATTTTCCTTGCCAGATTTGCCTGATCGTGTTTTTTGGCCTTTGGTTCGTGTTTATGCATGGGGTCACTGTTACATCACCATGTAACCAATCAGGACGCGGTATGGCTTTAAGTGAAACGCAGAGTTTCACTTAAAGTTCAAGCTAATTACCAAATTGCCACAGCCGTGTCACATGTTTCATTTTAATCATTTTAATTCTCAATAATTATTTCATTTTGATCCCAATCTTTGAAAAAATCATAAGTCAACCAATTTTCATCCAAAATTCATGGGATTTTTTGCATATTGTTCATCATAATCTCTAGTTTTTTATCATATATTTTCCAGATTTTTGTCATGGATGGTTTTTTTAATTGTGCTAGGGTTTTGTTCATGTGTCCATTTTTTGTACACTTTGCCAAATCAATTGTGAAATGATGATGCTTTATCCAATGGCTTCCAAATTTTTTGTGCTTAAACTAGACACATTCATGGTGATTTTGGTATAGAGTTTGTGAATTTATCTTTGTTGGTTTGTGAGTTATGATTTTTTGAATTAGGGTGTGACAATTTGTGTCACACCATTGATGTCCAACTTCATGATTTTATTTACCTTGCCTAAAGAACTCAAATTGGTCTGATTTTTTGCATGAACATGCTTATGGATGTTGAGAATGTGTATGAATTTTTCTGGAATTTTGGGATGCATTTTCTATTTGATTGATAATTTCTCCCCTGTTTGACCAAAATGTTGACTTTTGTGACACTTGATGCCATTTGTTTTGTGAAATTCTCATACATTATTGGATGGACATGAAATTTGACATGCGATTAGTGGACATCTTAAGGTTTATCATGGTTTTAATCCCATTCATTTCTCATTTGCTATCACTGATTTATGATTTATTGAAGTTGATGCATGTTTGGTTGACTTCTTTGAGCATGTTTGAACTTGCCCTGCCTTTCTGATTTTCATTTCCCTACTTCCCATGATCCAATTGAGCTGAAATTTGGTGTGCCTATCATGTTATGGATGATGTTTGATCATGAATTATTTGAGAATTTTTGGAATTGTTTATGATTGGTTTTGAGTTAAGTCTTGCTGTTGACTTCTATGAGCTTCCATATGCCATGCTTTGACCTAATCTGTTTATGAAATCATGATGATGAATGATATGAACATGGAACCACTTAAGTTTGCTTCTTGGTTGTTTGAATATGATTTTGATTGGATTTCACTTGCTGTTTTGACTTTCTCATCCCCTTTTGACCCTAGGCTTGTCCTAGTGGTCCTGTTGCTCATGGTTGAGTTCATTTTTTCAGGATAAGAAGCAGTTGCCTTAGAGAGATCAATACAAATTGATTGATGCTTGATTGATTATCATGACTAACTTGTTTGTTTTGTAGCTTGCTTGGCTCATATGCTTGAGCCTTGTGCATTGCACAGTTAACTGATTGTGTAGACTGTTGATCCTTATCTCATTTTGCTTTAACTTTGAGTTGTGTACTGATTCTGTTTGACTGGTTTCAGGTACCTTTAGTTGCTTATAGTTCTTTAAGAACTTTGCTTTGCTTTGCTTAAGAGCAATTTGCATTGAGGTATATTTTCTTATCTTCATGTAGTCTGGAAGACCTGGCCTGTTACTTGGCCAGGCAACTGTCTGAAGTCCTCCTTAAGAGGCAATGTTTGTGACTGTTTACATTTGTCCTTGTATAGAGTCAAAGACCTCCTAAGTGAAGAGGCAATTGGCAGAACCCAAGGGACATGCAATCTATCCCCTGCTATTCTGTGTGTCATCTGCTTTGCTCACACCACTGTGTTGATGCATTGCAGATACAAACCCAAGATCTTGTACAATTGTACAGTTGAGTCAGTTTCAAATGTGTAGAAGGGTTCCCACTTTCTGAACCCACACATTATTGTCTTAAGCTCTCCCAGGCCAGGGATAAGAGCTGTGAAGTCTTATCTTCACTCACCTTTCATCTGCTTCACCTTAGCCCCTCAATGGCAAGGTTAAGAGCTAACACTACCCAGTTCCAGTGGTTTGTTTGTTGAGGTTGATATGACCCCTCGACTAAAACCTAACCTTGATTGAGCCCATTGTTTGCATATAGTGTGTGCTACTTGTGTTTGTGTGTTTGCTTTAGCTTGATTCTTGTGCAAGTTAGGTTTGCTTTAGCTTGCTTCCTGTGCAAGTTAGGTTTGGTGTGGCTTGCTTCCTGTGCAAGTCATGTTTAGGATAGGCTCGCTTCCTGTGCAAGTTAGCTAGAAACCTTAACTTAGGGATGATTTTTGCATGACAACATCTAGGCTCAAGTCGTAGTCTCCCTAGTGTTGTATCTCCCTCTGTTATCTGGTTAGGCTAGTCCTTTTTCCCTCCGTAGGGGAACTACGTCGCCCTGATCCTCATACCAGATGAGGTACGTAGGCAGGAGATGAGCTGATCTCTCCGGGCGCCCTTTTGTTTTGTTTGTGTGAGTTTTCTTCTCCTTTTCTGGTTGGAGTCCGACGTAAGTCCAGCGATTGGCAGTTGGTTTCCTGTGTGTGTTTGTTGGTTCGGATGCTGATGTAAGTCCAGTGATTGGCAGTCAGGCTCCACGTTTGCCTGTGTTTGTTTGTGTGCGTGTTAGCCGAGCTACGAATGCTCTGATTCTCCTTCGTCCAAGGAGATACGTATGCATAGGATGCGACATCCTAGCGAGCATGTGTTTTCCCCAGTCCGAACTACTTTGACTCTGATGTCTATGCCTGATAGACTAAGTAGGCCCAGGATGCGACATCCTGCCGAGTCAGTTTCAGTCTTGTTTGTTTTCTTGTGTCTCTTTCAGCCAGTGTGTGTGTGTGTGTGAGCAGTGTTTTAGCAACCATTTTTCTTCCTATTGCGCGTGGATCCCGTCGAGTACGACGGATGCGTAGGGGTGCTAATACCTTCCCTTCGCATAACCGACTCCCGATCCCATTCTCTTTGGTCGCGAGACCACGTCTTTTCCAGGTTTACTCTGAGCGTTTCCTTTCCCTCTTTTGGGATAAATAACGCACGGTGGCGGCTCTGTTGTTTTCGTTTCCCGCCGGTTTTTCGCGTAATGCGACAGCTGGTGACTCTGCTGGGGATGAAAGAGAAGTTGACCTCTTGCTGGTCCATCTTCCCTGAGCGAGTCTCTCCTAGCGCTCTCTAGGTTAGGGCTTTGGTTGCTTTGTGCTGTTATTTATTGCATTCATTGTATATATGTGCATTTACTGTTTGCATTTATTGTTTGCATTAATGTTTGCATTCATTCATATTCATCTGCTGGCTGTGCTGTTTCTCTCTGTTGGGGTGGGAGTCACTCGAGGTAAAAGGCCCAATACCCAGGCCATGAGTGAAATCTAGGAAACTTAGGAATAGAGTGATTCATGGGAAGCGGGTGGTGTACGCCACTTAGCGGAACATTGATATCACGAGCAGTTCAGACCCTGGTGGGATATTATCGGTGCATACATCGGGTGTGCACAGGATGATATTCTGCGAAAGGTTATTTATGCTGCGTTTCTCTCGACCTTACCCTGGCCTAGATGACACCCGTGAGTGGGGGGGATTGATCATTTTAACAGGTACAGTTGGTGACTCCCGGTACTGTGGTGACTGTGAATTATGGACATTTATTTCTGGGACGCCGGAGTTCTGTCCGTGGTTTATCAGCGGGTTCCGTTTATTTCGGATCCCCGGGTTGAATTCGAGAGTACCTGTTTAGAGGATCTGGCTGTCATCCATTCAATGGATGATCCTGTGATGATAGTAATGTAATCTCCAGTTCCGTTTATTTCGGAACTCCACAAGTCGGATTTATGGTGACTCGGTTCTCCAGATTTGGGTTCAGATGCCAGTTGATCAGATTGACTTTGGGTTTCAGAGGAATTATGACTCCAAGTTCAAGCCAAAGCTCCGATCCGGTGTGCCGAGATGCACAGCCTTCCAGTCTTGGCTCCATCATTTGCATCATAGCATGTTTATTTTTCAAAAAAAAAGTAATAATGCATGAAAAAAGTTAACTCGCATACGCATATCCTTTTCAGGATCATTCATGATAAAATAGCATCCGCATCATACGCATATCATGCACATGTGATCCTTGCATTACAGACATGTTTGGGGACAAGACTTCTCATTCTGGTTCCTGTGTCAGGCAGGATAGCTGATCAGAGACCGCACCGGTATTCTACCAGACTTAATCAACAAAGAAGCATGGATCAGGTTCAAGCAGAGTTGACTGAGATGAGGGCAAACAGGGCCCAATTCATGACAATGATGCAAGGAGTTGTTCAGGGGCAAGAGGAGCTGCGTGCCTTAGCCCAGAGACTGGAAGCCGTGATTCCACCAGTCCACCGTGCTTCACCAGTGGGTGTACCCGTTCATGAGAATGTTGTTGTCACTATTCTCGTCAATGATTATGCCGTGGGTGATGAATTGAGGGGGATCAGAATCAGTGAACAGCCTCTTGCTTCAGAGACTGTTAATGTCAGAGCAACCCGCGCTCCGGTTCGCCATCATGGCTCTTCAAGTTCTTCCGATTCTAAGAAGCCATCCTCTAGGGCACCCAAAAGGGGAGAAAGTGAAACAAATCCGGTGCACCGTCGGAGGAGTGCAAACAGAGGACAAAATCGTCAGGCTGCTGTTGTGGCTATTCCAGCAACTCAAACTCCACAGCAACATAGAAGACCAACTCAGCAGTATCAACATCAGCAACATCGTCCTCAACAGCAGGCTTACCAGCCTCCCAATGATAATCAAGCCGGTACAAGTAATGAGAGGAAGAGGATCATTTTTTATCCGATCCCTATGTCGTACTCAGAGTTGTATCCCTCTTTGATAGAGCGGAACTTGATTACTCCCAGAGACCCGCCGGCTATACCCGTCAACCCTCGGTGGTGGTATAGGCCTGAGCAGCATTGTGTGTATCATTCGGGTGCTCCTGGTCATGACGTGGATAGTTGCTTTTAGTTGAAGATGAAAGTTCAAGACCTCGTAAGGTCAGGTATTCTGAATTTTGAAGACTTGGGTCCCCGTGATAATCAAGCCTGAAGATAACAAGTCCTGGGCTGGCGCCGACTTTTCTTCAGAAGGGTTGTTCAGAAAACAAAAGCTGCTGATGCAAGAGATATTGACAGTTGTCATCCCCGGTGGGATCTATCACAATTGGGTCACTGTGGGCTTTCCTACAGTTGTTCATAAGTCAGAGTAATAATCACTTTGTTTAAAAACCCTTCTCCCATGCCAAAAGGAGAAGTGATGACATTGTTGGCAACATTTTGTGCAATGATATTTTCATTCAAATGAATTCATGTTAAACATTTGTTTTTCCATTTGTTTTCCCTTTTCGCTTTTTGCATGAAATTGGTGATCACAAAAAACCCTAAAAACAAGAATAAAAGCAATCTTTTCATCTGCATAACGATTGCCTTGTTTGATTTTCAAAGTGCTTTTTATACTCAAAATCATTATGCAGGTTGATTCTCAAACCCATTAAACATAATGATCGGACGTCATCTCCCAATTTTGAATTCCCTGTATTCGAAGCGGACGAAGATGATGTTGAAGGGATTCCTGACGGTATTTCCCGACTTCTTGAGCAAGAAAAGAAGATCACTCAGCTGCATCTCGAGAATCAGCAGAACAGCCAACTGGGGCATCAAAAAAAAAGAGAAGAAAAAAAAAAGAGAAAAAAGAAAGAGGAGGGTGCAAAATCAAAAGAAACCCAAATCAAAAGAAAGAAAAAGAAAGAAAGAAACAAAAGAAAAAATAGCACCCTCAAAGTCCCAAGTTGACTGATGCTGAATGGATTCAGAGTCACTACGACCAGGTGAATCCAATCGAAAGGAAGAGATCAACTGCCATGTGTCATGGTCAGTCATATCAGCAGAGAGTGAAGAAAGCATTCGACAAGAAGGTCAAGCCTCGTGTGTTCCGAGAAGGTGACCTTGTGCTCAAGAAGGTCTTGTCTTTCGTGCTCGATTCCAGGGGCAAGTGAACCCCCAAGCTATGAATGTCCATATGTTGTCAAGAGAGCCTTTTCAGGCAATGTTTTGACACTTCCAACAATGGATGGAGAAGTTCACTCGTCCTGTGAATTCCGATGCAGTCAAGAAATACTTCGCCTAAAACAAAAAAAGCAGAATAGCTCGCTAAGTCGAACACCCCAAAGGGTGACTTAGGCAAAAAGGAGCGTCTCGGTGGATTGAAAACCCGAAAGGGGGATCCAGGCAAAAGTTAGAGACATTGAAAAAAGAATTTGCATCCCGCTAGATTGATCACCTCATACTGGGGCAATCTAGGCAAAAAAATTAGGGATTTGGCAAGTAACTGCATCTTGACAAGACTGTGCTCTATATCTGTCATCCGTCAGGGATTCTCGATTCGTCGTCGACTGAAGCTCCGAATACATCGAAAATTCGGAATGGTAGAGGAAAGGTCATTATGTTCAATGTAGCCCTCTTCAATATATATCACCGATTTCAAACTTGTACAGATCTATGGAGTCTCGCCCTTTGCAGACTACCATTCCATCACATCAATTTAAGCTTTTATCCAATTATTTGCACTCTTTTTTGTTTCGACTCAACAAATGTTTTGCATGTTTTTAATTGATAAAGTATCATTGTTTTCAAAATAAACAAATTTTTCAAAAATTATTCTTAAACAAAGTGAACGTTCACAATGGTGGAAGGATACTTAGGAGATCCGCAGTGCTCTCTCGAGGGTGGTATGATTACCAACAGGTAAGACAATTGTTCGTATCTCGAGCATAACTGTATCTTTTTCCTGGAGAACCTTTTCATGGTTTCTCTTCAGCGAGGTTGCTCAGTGCAGTGTTGGTTGAAGTTGTTTTCATGTTCCCGGCAGTACAACATTCTTCCTCCAAGTCCCTGTTAGCCCTATTGTGGGGCATCTCCAGTATAGGTTTGTTTGAGCCCTACCGTGGGGCATTCCCAGCAAGGTTGCTGTTGAAATACTTTTGTGGGGCAGTTCCCCAAGCAGAGTGTTTACTGAAGACATTAGCGTTCGTCTCTCCAGCAGAGCAGTCTTCTCCTCTCCCCGCAGGATGGTGTTGTTCCCTGATATCCCGGTTTCCAGCAGATCGCGTTTGCTCTCTGGTGTTTTTTGGCCTTCCCTATGGAAAAAGAGTAGTACCGGGTGGTTGATTCCTGGGCCTGTGTGTTTACATGTCTGTTTGTCAGCATTCATCATACATTCATCATGCGTAATGCATACATGCATAATCATAGCATTCAGATACTCACGATGCAGCTGTTACCGTGTATCTGTTGATGGTTGTCTCCTGCTATTTGTTGATACAGGTCTCTCCAGTAGATCCTCCCTAGCAGATATGGGTGTGTCTGATCTCTCCACGTAGAGCCAACCCCTTAAGCAGAAAGTGTCTACCCTTTCCTGCCATTTCCCCACTGAGTTATACCCTCGTGGATGACGGTTGTTTCCGTTCCCCCCCTCACGGGACGGGTTTCCCTATTGAGTTCTTTCCTCACTAGGATGAGTCTTGTTTCAGTCTGCCTTTTTGGATCGATCCTAAATTGGCTTTCCGTTGGCTGTCTCTTGTGCTTCCCTGGGGCATAAATGAATAGTCGCTCACTAACCGGCACTCATTCATCTTATCCTCAGCGGAATTTGTTGGCCTCTACCTACAAACCGGTAGTTGTAAGTCCTATCTTTGTGGTTTTCTACTTACAAACTGGTAGTTGTAAAATCCCACTTTCCTTCCCTAGCAGAGTTAACCCTTTGTGCTCATCCTATTGATGACTGGTTACTTTTCTGTGGTTTTCTACTTACAAACTGGTAGTTGTAAAATCCCACTTTCCTTCCCTAGCAGAGTTAACCCTTTGTGCTCATCCTATTGATGACTGGTTACTTTTCTGTGGTTTTCTACCTACAAACCGGTATATGTAATCCCCTCTTTGCGGTATTGATATTCTTTTCCCCTCTGGATACTTGCCTTGATCAAGCAGTATTGTCCCCATTGGGTCTTCCCCTGCCTTTGGGTATTTGCTCCGAGTTAGCAACTTTATCCCTTTTTGATTGGTCATCTTTTGCATACCTAGTCCTGGTACCCTGATGCCTTTCTTTTCATTCGTTTATCCATTTAACAACCTCCAACCCGGTTATGGATAATCTTCCATGCGAGTGTATTATCTACGTTTTGACGGCTATAGATAATATATCTCATGCGCTCTTGGGTCGAAGTCGTCCTCCCCAGTCGAGTAAGATTCGTATTCCTTTGTTCGGAATCGAATGTCCATCCTTTAACAAGTTTGCCTTTGCTCTCTTCAGGATGATGTCAGTCGATCTATCCATCTAACAACCACCAACCCGGTTATGGATAATCTACCTTGCGAGTATGTTATCTACGTTTTGATGGCTATAGATGATATATCTCATGCACTCTTTGGTCAATCTTTTGATTGTTTTCTCCAGCAGAGTAAGATTCGTATTCCCTATGGAATCGGATGTCCATCCTTTAACAAGATCGCTTTTCTAGCCCTCTTCAGGATGTTGAGTGTTTTGGAACACAAACCAATTCATGCTTTGGTCGGTCACCCGTTTCATACCTACAACCTGGTATTCTTGGTGTTCCTGTCTGCTCGCTGTCGTGACCTTGATCCCCAGTGAGACCCCCTGCAAGTGTGTAGCCTTGCCTTGACACATGTAAATGTCAGTATTCTGTTAATACCCGCGTGTGTTATTGCTTTGGTGTCGGTAAACACCATCTTTCGGTGATTTCCCAGTCATGCGTAAGTGTCTGGTCTTCTTTGGTGTCGGTAAACATCATCTTTCGATGTTCGTAACGTCGTCCTTCTTCCCTAGTGAAGTAGTTAATCCTCCTCTCCGTTGGTGTCGATAAACGTCGAGTTTTTCCTATGCGTCCGTCGGCGTATAGTTGATATCTTTCCCCACAGGGTCGTCCCCAGTTAATCCTCCTCTCCGTTGGTGTCGATAAACGTCGAGTTTTTCCCAATCATCCGTTGATGATTTGGTTGTGTTCCCTCTCCCCAGCAGTAGTCCTCCTCCCCGTTGGTGTCGATAAACGTCGAGTTTTTCCCATTCGTCCGTTGACGTCTGGTTGTATTTCTCTTTTTCCCATTCATCAGTAAATGTCTGGTCGATCTTTTTGGTGTCTGTAAACATCATCTTTCGATGTCTGTAAACGTCGAGTCTTCCCATTCATCAGTAAATGTCTGGTCGATCTTTTTGGTGTCTGTAAACATCATCTTTCGATGTCTGTAAACGTCGAGTCTTCCCATTCATCAGTAAATGTCTGGTCGATCTTTTTGGTGTCTGTAAACATCCTCTTTCGATGTCTGTAAACGTCGAGTTTTTTCCCATTCATCAGTAAATGTCTGGTCGATCTTTTTTGGTGTCTGTAAACATCATCTTTCGATGTCTGTAAACGTCGAGTCTTCCCATTCATCAGTAAATGTCTGGTCGATCTTTTTGGTGTCTGTAAACATCATCTTTCGATGTCTGTAAACGTCGAGTCTTCCCATTCATCAGTAAATGTCTGGTTACCTCTCCGTTGGTTTCGATAAACGTCGAGTTTTTCCTGGCCGTCCCCAGTTGGTTACCTCTCCGTTGGTTCCGATAAACGTTGAGTTTTTCCCATTTCGTCCGTTGACGTATGGTTGTATCTCTTCCAGTCATTCATTAATGTTTGGTTACCTCTCCGTTGGTTTCGATAAACGTTGAGTTTTTCCCATTTCGTCCGTTGACGTACGGTTGTATTTCTTCCAGTCATTCATTAATGTCTGGTTACCTCTCCGTTGGTCTTGGTAAACGTTGAGTTTTTCCCATTTCGTCCGTTGACGTATGGTTGTATCTCTTCCAGTCATTCATTAATGTCTGGTTACCTCTCCATTGGTCCTGGTAAACGTTGAGTTTTTCCCATTTCGTCCGTCGACGTATGGTTGCATCTCTTCCAGTCATTCATTAATGTCTGGTTACCTCTCCGTTGGTTCCGTAAACGTTGAGTTTTTCCTAGTTGTCCGTTGGCATCTAGTTGTGATTTCTTTTTCCATTCATCGTCGTTGTGATGTCTGGATGTGGCTGTATCCTTTGAAAGAAAAAAAACACAACCAAAAAAATACCCAGTAATAAATATCAAACCCCAGTGGACGTTTCCATTGGTGGATCCCTGTATTGTGCAAATTCAACGGTTCTTAGTATTCAATCCCTGTTTACCCTGAAAGTCTGACAGTCGTCGCTCTCATCCATTCGGGTTCCCAGCTGATTGAATAGGGGCAGCTGTAGCACCTCAAATTTGCACTTATCATTGTACATACATTTTCATTATTAGGTCATTAACATTTAACATAGTCCACTGCATAACATTGCATTGTCCCTTTTGCCCAAGTGCAAGCCATTCACAGAATTAGGTCAAACTGATCAGGAGATCAGTCAAGCAAGCAAGTGCAATTTCCAATGAGACAAGGCCCTAGGGTTGGTCCAACATGTTCACATGACCTAGGGGTCCTTTTGAAGTGATTTGGTCAAGGTTTGATTGCTCAGAAGTCATCAGTCAGTGTGCAGTCCACCAGAAACCCTAGAAAGTCAACTGTTGGTCAACTGTGCATTTAATCAGTGATTGGATGGTGGGAATTGGTTTGAGAGGCCTCATTCATGTCCATATAAGCCTCATATAACATGTCAAGCATCATCATTGAAGAATTTGAAGTCAAACAAGAAATTTCCAGAAATAGAAAGTTGACCTGTAATTGGAATTTGCCAAAAATGGAAAGTCTTGATCCTCAAAATTACATCATGATACAAGCTTCAAATGAATTTTTTCACAACATGAAAGTTGAAGATCTTGTTCTCCCATTTTCAAAAAGTCGAAGAACACTCAATTCCCATGTATGGTTGGCAAGTTATGATCAAATCATTTTCAGAAATTTTTAAACTTCAAAGTGGCATATCTTCCAAACCATTTGGCCAAATTGGGTGGGGTTTTTTGCTACAAGTCACATTTGATGCCCTCTTTCCAAATATGTCATCACAATTTACCAAAAACTCACCAATCAAAATGGCACTTTTTGAAGTAACTTGAATTATTTCAAGTGAGGTGAAAAAGTGATTTTGCAATTTAAGCCTTTCCAATATATTTTGCCAATTGAAATTGCTAAGAAATCATGTTTGGAGTGTGTACAAGGCCCATTTTCGCAGCTGTAACCACAGACCTTGCCATTTGAGTGAAAATTGACAAATTAACCAAAACACCTCCAATTACAAAAATCCAATTACCACATAACTTAATCAAGCTTAGCACCTTAAACAGCAAATATATACTTCATTTTAACTCTGAAAAGCCCTAGCCACTCTCACTCAAACAGATCAAAAAAACCTCTTTCTCTCAAAAATTCACTTTGGCTCCATTTGATTTTTTCTGAAAAAACTCCAAAGCACACGAGCTAGGGTTGGTTGCTTCCTCACTCACCACCATTTTTGAGCTCTTTGCAAGCATCATTGTCCAGCTGTAAGCAAGGATTCATGGACTGTTTTGAAGAAGCTCCTTCCATGGCAGTTGACATTCTGAGCACAATCAAGAGGGTTTGAGCCACGATTCACCTTTCATATACTTTCTGAAGCTTAAGGATGCATCTGTTTCAACCAATCATGGCCAGAAAACCATTGAATCATCACTGCCCTTCAAGATCAGGTGAGATTCGAATTTAACCATTCTTGAAATCATGAGGTACATCTTGTAGATCTTCTTACCATGAACATGTTGAGCTTTGAATCGAAGAAAATGGCTAGGTATTGAGAGAGAGATATGAAATTCAAATTTGATGTTCAAACATGTTTTTGCATGGTTCTTCTTTGATAGCTCGAATTGGTGTAAATGGTTGTTGGATTTGTTTTGTTCATGCTTGGATGGTTCGATTAGTGTATTCATTCGCAAAATCTGGAAATAATGTTCTTCATGAGTGATGATGATGAATACTGTACACAGAAACCCTAAATTTTCCTTGCCAGATTTGCCTGATCGTGTTTTTTGGCCTTTGGTTCGTGTTTATGCATGGGGTCACTGTTACATCACCATGTAACCAATCAGGACGCGGTATGGCTTTAAGTGAAACGCAGAGTTTCACTTAAAGTTCAAGCTAATTACCAAATTGCCACAGCCGTGTCACATGTTTCATTTTAATCATTTTAATTCTCAATAATTATTTCATTTTGATCCCAATCTTTGAAAAAATCATAAGTCAACCAATTTTCATCCAAAATTCATGGGATTTTTTGCATATTGTTCATCATAATCTCTAGTTTTTTATCATATATTTTCCAGATTTTTGTCATGGATGGTTGTTTTAATTGTGCTAGGGTTTTGTTCATGTGTCCATTTTTTGTACACTTTGCCAAATCAATTGTGAAATGATGATGCTTTATCCAATGGCTTCCAAATTTTTTGTGCTTAAACTAGACACATTCATGGTGATTTTGGTATAGAGTTTGTGAATTTATCTTTGTTGGTTTGTGAGTTATGATTTTTTGAATTAGGGTGTGACAATTTGTGTCACACCATTGATGTCCAACTTCATGATTTTATTTACCTTGCCTAAAGAACTCAAATTGGTCTGATTTTTTTGCATGAACATGCTTATGGATGTTGAGAATGTGTATGAATTTTTCTGGAATTTTGGGATGCATTTTCTATTTGATTGATAATTTCTCCCCTGTTTGACCAAAATGTTGACTTTTGTGACACTTGATGCCATTTGTTTTGTGAAATTCTCATACATTATTGGATGGACATGAAATTTGACATGCGATTAGTGGACATCTTAAGGTTTATCATGGTTTTAATCCCATTCATTTCTCATTTGCTATCACTGATTTATGATTTATTGAAGTTGATGCATGTTTGGTTGACTTCTTTGAGCATGTTTGAACTTGCCCTGCCTTTCTGATTTTCATTTCCCTACTTCCCATGATCCAATTGAGCTGAAATTTGGTGTGCCTATCATGTTATGGATGATGTTTGATCATGAATTATTTGAGAATTTTTGGAATTGTTTATGATTGGTTTTGAGTTAAGTCTTGCTGTTGACTTCTATGAGCTTCCATATGCCATGCTTTGACCTAATCTGTTTATGAAATCATGATGATGAATGATATGAACATGGAACCACTTAAGTTTGCTTCTTGGTTGTTTGAATATGATTTTGATTGGATTTCACTTGCTATTTTGACTTTCTCATCCCCTTTTGACCCTAGGCTTGTCCTAGTGGTCCTGTTGCTCATGGTTGAGTTCATTTTTTCAGGATAAGAAGCAGTTGCCTTAGAGAGATCAATACAAATTAATTGATGCTTGATTGATTATCATGACTAACTTGTTTGTTTTGTAGCTTGCTTGGCTCATATGCTTGAGCCTTGTGCATTGCACAGTTAACTGATTGTGTAGACTGTTGATCCTTATCTCATTTTGCTTTAACTTTGAGTTGTGTACTGATTCTGTTTGACTGGTTTCAGGTACCTTTAGTTGCTTATAGTTCTTTAAGAACTTTGCTTTGCTTTGCTTAAGAGCAATTTGCATTGAGGTATATTTTCTTATCTTCATGTAGTCTGGAAGACCTGGCCTGTTACTTGGCCAGGCAACTGTCTGAAGTCCTCCTTAAGAGGCAATGTTTGTGACTGTTTACATTTGTCCTTGTATAGAGTCAAAGACCTCCTAAGTGAAGAGGCAATTGGCAGAACCCAAGGGACATGCAATCTATCCCCTGCTATTCTGTGTGTCATCTGCTTTGCTCACACCACTGTGTTGATGCATTGCAGATACAAACCCAAGATCTTGTACAATTGTACAGTTGAGTCAGTTTCAAATGTGTAGAAGGGTTCCCACTTTCTGAACCCACACATTATTGTCTTAAGCTCTCCCAGGCCAGGGATAAGAGCTGTGAAGTCTTATCTTCACTCACCTTTCATCTACTTCACCTTAGCCCCTCAATGGCAAGGTTAAGAGCTAACACTACCCAGTTCCAGTGGTTTGTTTGTTGAGGTTGATATGACCCCTCGACTAAAACCTAACCTTGATTGAGCCCATTGTTTGCATATAGTGTGTGCTACTTGTGTTTATGTGTTTGCTTTAGCTTGCTTCCTGTGCAAGTTAGGTTTGCTTTAGCTTGCTTCCTGTGCAAGTTAGGTTTGGTGTGGCTTGCTTCCTGTGCAAGTCATGTTTAGGATAGGCTCGCTTCCTGTGCAAGTTAGCTAGAAACCTTAACTTAGGGATGATTTTTGCATGACAACATCTAGGCTCAAGTCGTAGTCTCCCTAGTGTTGTATCTCCCTCTGTTATCTGGTTAGGCTAGTCCTTTTTCCCTCCGTAGGGGAACTACGTCGCCCTGATCCTCATACCAGATGAGGTACGTAGGCAGGAGATGAGCTGATCTCTCCGGGCGCCCTTTTGTTTTGTTTGTGTGAGTTTTCTTCTCCTTTTCTGGTTGGAGTCCGACGTAAGTCCATCGATTGGCAGTTGGTTTCCTGTGTGTGTTTGTTGGTTCGGATGCTGATGTAAGTCCAGTGATTGGCAGTCAGGCTCCACGTTTGCCTGTGTTTGTTTGTGTGCGTGTTAGCCGAGCTACGAATGCTCTGATTCTCCTTCGTCCAAGGAGATACGTATGCATAGGATGCGACATCCTAGCGAGCATGTGTTTTCCCCAGTCCGAACTACTTTGACTCTGATGTCTATGCCTGATAGACTAAGTAGGCCCAGGATGCGACATCCTGCCGAGTCAGTTTCAGTCTTGTTTGTTTTCTTGTGTCTCTTTCAGCCAGTGTGTGTGTGTGTGAGCAGTGTTTTAGCAACCATTTTCCTTCCTATTGCGCGTGGATCCCGTCGAGTACGACGGATGCGTAGGGGTGCTAATACATTCCCTTCGCATAACCGACTCCCGATCCCATTCTCTTTGGTCGCGAGACCACGTCTTTTCCAGGTTTACTCTGAGCGTTTCCTTTCCCTCTTTTGGGATAAATAACGCACGGTGGCGGCTCTGTTGTTTTCGTTTCCCGCCGGTTTTTCGCGTAATGCGACACCTACGTACCTTTTCATGAAAGATAAGGATCAAAACGCCGTAGTTCGGCTAAAAGATTTCCAAAAAGTGAGTGGATTGATTTTAAACAAAAGCCTTAAGGTCTTTCATTATCAAAGGGAGAACACTCGACTTGAGTCAACAATCCACCGTGTGAGAATAGCTTCGACATACTAGAGGGGTTAACCCTGTTATCAGTATGGAAGACTTACGATTCGATCACTAAGGATGAGGTGAGATTTACATCAACCGCTAAGATAATTCAGATCTATGGCTAATGCATGAAAACTTGATTAAGAAGTGGACAAGGGCCACAAAAGCAATTGAAGAGTGTAATTAACCAATTAGAAGTATTCACAAAGATGGTCAAAGTTGACATTAAGTTCAATTCAGAAGAAGTATTGTGAAAGTGAAGTTTGAAAATCAAAGACTTAAGGCCTAGGTTTCTAGTTTTGAAAACAAGTGAAAATGTTTGCACAAAAGTTTTCTGGTTTGGGTTAAAATGCAAGTGGAGGTTATAAGGAAACAAAAGGTGGGGGATGAGGAGCAAAACTTCATTAGGAGTTCCTCTCTTGAGATCATATGTAGATGATCCAAGTAAGTGCCATCCTTTGGAATAGGCAACAAAGCAATAAGAAAATAAGCAAGAGTCTCATAAGAGAACAACAAAACTGGAAATTGAGTGCCAATCAATGGTCTTACGTCCAACTCCGAAAACAAATGGGAAACAGAGTGCTAATAAATGGTCTTACGTCCAACTCCATAAAGCAACATGGGAAACAGATAACCAATCAATAGTCTTACATCTAACTCCACAGAACAAAACAGATAGGAAACAGATAGCCAATCAATGGTCTTACACCTGACTCCACAAAACAAAATAGGAAAGGAAATGGAGTGTCAATCAATGGTATTATATCCAGCTCCCCAAAAGGAACAGGAAACAGATAGCCAATCAATGGTCTTACATCTGACTCCTCAAAAGAAAACACATAACAAATGCAGAGCAAACATATGAATGATGCACAAATAAGCAAACAAGCAATCAGTTATCACACGCTATACACAACCAAGAGGCTCATACAAGGCTGGGCTTTAGTCAAGGGGTCATATCAACCTCGACAAACAAGCCAGATATGTAAGGGTGTTTAGGCTCTTAACCTCTGACATTGACATTCAGGGTGAGCAGATGAAATGGGAAATAAGGATTAGACCTCATAGCTCTTAACCCTGGCCGGGGTGAGCTTGAATCAAAGAAGGTGTGGGAGTCCAGAATGAGGAACTCTATTCCACATGACTGACTCTATATACAATGATTTTGGGTGTTCATTCAAAATGCATCAGCACGTAGTGCGAGCAAAATGAAAGACTCAACTGAATAGCAGGGGATTGATTGCAAATCCCTTCTATCTACCAATTGCCTCTTCACTTAGGAGGACTTGAAGTACATGGCACACATATAAACAATCACAGACATTGCCTCTTAAGGAGGACTTCAGCCAAATGCCTGCCAAACAGAAACGACAGGGCTTCCAGACTACATGGAGTTAGAGAAATTACCTAAGTGGTATGCCAACCACAAGCAAAGAAAAGCTCAAATAATGAGATAAAGCGGCTAAAGTACCTGTACAAAAGGCTAGTCAATTAGTAACCCAGACAGATAAACAGAAAACAGACAAAACCAATCAACAGTGTTACACCAAGCAAAGTACAAAGTGCAAGCAACTCAAATTGTTTCATCATTCAAATGACCTACAAAACAGCAAGGTTAGTTAACCAAGATAACTTGCATCTCAAGTAATGAGATCACATCAATCATTAGAGCTAATTGCTTGAACCTGAAATGCAAAGCTCAAATTGTGAGTACAAATCACTAGTGCAAAGACTAGGGTCAAAGGCAAAGCAAAAAGTCAAAACAGCAACCAATATTCAACATGAATCACATTTAATCAAGTAAGAACATGTCCTAAAAAGGACCAAGTCTAAAGCATCAAGCAAAGTCATGTAATGAGCAAGAGAATGGCAAAGGCAATTATAAAGCACACAATTGGGCATCAAGAATCAAAATTCCATATTAAAACAGAAATGAATCAAACAACCATGAAAATTTTTATGTGCACACAAAATGTTAAACACAATCATCATGCCAAAAATTAGAATCAACAGAGCTTAATTGACCTAGGAATGAAAATGCACAAGTATGACACCAAATTGTGTGACACACATTGTCACACCCTACATTCATGTGTCTAAAACAGAGATGAAAAATGCTAAAAATGCACAACCAAGCCTCAAAAATCATGTATCATGTTGGGAATCAGCATACCAAATTTCAAATCAATTGGCCAATGTATGAGCATTTCACAATAGAATGAATGAAGCATGTCACATTTGCATACATGTCCAAAGAATCAATCACATTTAAAATTCCAGAAATGATAAAATCATGAAATCACAACCAAAAAATAGTAGACATTCACATGATCATGTAGCAAAAAATTTGGAATTATTTGGATTAGCATGCTATTTTTAGTGATTTTTGTAATTAACATGAATAAAATGAAATAATATTGAAAACATGAAATAATATGAAAATTGAAATGAGAAAATGGAGATGGCATCATGAAGAATCGAACCAGGTACCACCAAAACACGGTCATTTGGACCAAGGAAAACAAAAGGACAATGAAATGTGCTCGCTGAGGATCGAAGCGGTGTACAAGGCGCTACTAATCAAAACACGGTCGTTTCACTAATTGAGTTGGCGTGCCAACTCAGAGTCAAAGTACATGTGGCGCAGGTCAAAAGGACGAGAGCCAATGGATTCGCCACGAAGCGCTTGCGTGGATGCACGCTGGATAAACCCTAGCGCCAACAAGGTCTGTTACAGACGGTGGCTCACGCGGTGGTTTCCACCATCTTCTTCGTGAAGACGGTGGCACTACAGTAGCTACGCTAAAAAAAAATTCCAGATTCATGCAAAAATTATATCAAACGAAAGCTCATGATATGTACATCACGAATCCAGCATCAATTCACAATAATTCTTCATAACCAGTGCAAATCGAAGAGAAACATTTTGATCTACCAAACTTCTACTCAACATAACTCAGCCAATACTTCACCATTTTTCATGAATTTTATATCAGCGTGATCAGCATTCAAAGATCTACAATAATATGTGCATAAAATCAAGGATTAAGAGGATCGAATTTCACACCTCTTGAAGAGCAGTCACTAAAATCAGCGTGTTCAAGGCCTTGCAAGTGTGTAGATCCAATCCTGAGATGATATTATGAAGCTTGATGTATGAATTGAAGCTTGGCACGACCTAGATCTAGCTCAAATGGCAGTTTCCATCTTCATGTTCTTGAGCTTGATGTGCTTGATTCTGGCTCGAATTCTTCAATCAAGAGCTTGATCTGCACTCAATGATGATCAGAGAACAAGAATATCCAATAAAATCCAGGTGCTATGTGAAGAAAATTGAAGTTTCAATTGAGAGCAAAAATGGAGGGAAAAGAAATTTTGGATCTAGAATGTGCCAAACTGTGAAATTCTGTTATGATTTGGCATTTATACTCTGTCCTAATCACATTGCTAATCCACATTTGCATTGGTTAATTAAGATTAAGAAAAATAAGGTGTATGACAAAAATTGGAAAATGTGAGGTGCCATGCAAATTTGGACGTGAACAGTGCTGTATGGATGCTCAAAATCATTCAAAATCATCTCATGCACATGTTGGCAATGGTATTTTGTTCATATGATGCACCAAATTCAAATTTCCAAATTTCCCTCCAAAATCAACATGCATGGGCATATGGTCATGTGATGAAATTTCATGCAATGTAATGATGGATTTGGAAAATATATGTCATAAGGAGCATAATGCAAAAAGAGGCACTCATTTTGGAGCTTTGGATCAAAAGTTATGGCATTTTGAAGTTCCAAGCACACTTTGCAATCCTTTGGCCATATCTCCTCAACCATTCATCAGATGCTCATGATCTTGGACTTTTTGGAAATGGGAGAGAAAGATATTCAACTTTCATGTTGGACAAAAAATCATTTTAAGCTTATTTGATATTGGAAAGTCAAGTTGAATTTGATCCAAAAACTTGCCATTTTTGGAAACTTGAAATTATAGGTCACTTTCCATTTTGGGAAACTTTTGATTTGGCTTCAAATTCTTCAACATAGATGTTTGACAAGATGAATAAGCCTTGTTTGAACATGAATGAGATGAAGAAATTCAATTCCCACACTCATAGCCTTCAGTTGACTTGCATTGGTCCTTAGATGACCTGAAATTGCCTGGTGAACTTGAGCTTCAACCACTTGGGGAATTTGCTCCAAAATGAACCCCTAACTCATATAGGCTCAAGATAATGACATGTGGTCCTCATACCAAGAAAATACCATCACCTCCTATACAAAGGAAAACTTTGAATTGCCTTGACTTGTGGCTGCTTAGACTGCAAAATAAATGTTAGATGACATATTTTTGATGCTTTTGGTTAGTGATTAAACAAGAAAAGCAATGATATACAATGCCAGCAATGCTTGGTGATCAAAGAATCACTCTCAAAAAGATCCCACTCACAAGGAAGGAAGCAAGGTGCTCAAATGATCCTTGAGGCTATGTAATGCTATGGTATGATGCCATGAGGATCTTAGGGACAAAATTGGGGTCTTACATATCCCTTTGAGCAATTGCAGCCTCAGCTCCATGACAATGCTCCTCCCAATGTCTATAGTTATTTTGCAACTCCGCATATGCTTGTTCATAGATCCCCCTCTTTAGGTTCTCGATTTGCTCGCAGGCTCGTCCAAGGTTGAACTACTCATGCAAGAAGCTTCGATGAATCCTTTCTCTCTCTAGTTGTTCCTTAGATAGGAGGTCCTTACACTCCATGAGAATGGTACTTAACTCGAGGATCTGGGACTGATAGCCCTCCCTCGCTTCTTTCTTTATTGCATTTGACCTCTCAGTAGTCTTCTCAAGGTTCTTGATGACTCAGTACGCTTAGTCCAACTTGTCAATGTAGAAGTCTAGCTCAGAGTTAGCTCCTTGTAGAGCTCCACCAATCCAGACTCTTTGTCTTTCAGCTATTCGGAGCCTCTTCTTGCTATCCTCAAACTTTTCACAAACTTGCCTGCCCTTATCATCCAAGATATGGTTACGTTCCTTGGCACGATTAAGTTGGAGTCATAATTGAGTGTCTCCAACTCAAGCTCTTTGATTTGGTTGGTAAGCTTGTCCATGTCCTCTTGTAAGATAGGCTCAGGCTCGGGCATCAACGGGAATGAAGAAGGGTCAAATAGAAACAACATTTTAACAACCCTAGCCCTCTCTTTTACCCACGCATAGAAGGGTTCCTTGGATAGGATGTTCTTTTTTCCCCATTCTTGGTCAATACGGACTATGTTTGTCTAAGCTTTTCACACTCTCTTCACATTTAAATCGAGTGGATCCATGATATTGACAATGAAAGGAATGAAGTATCTTTCCTCGGGAGGACTCTACATGACGTACCCCAATTGTCTTTTGAGTAAAGCGGGGTTATAGTTGATACAACCTTGTGTTCCTATTAAGGGTACGTTTGGGAATTCTCCATATCTTGCAATGACTTCTTTTATATCCCATTCT
Source organism: Lathyrus oleraceus (assembly GCF_024323335.1). Taxonomy (NCBI): domain Eukaryota; kingdom Viridiplantae; phylum Streptophyta; class Magnoliopsida; order Fabales; family Fabaceae; genus Lathyrus; species Lathyrus oleraceus. The sequence continues at coordinate 594,197,540 of NC_066583.1, read as the reverse complement.
CTCTTGTACCATAGAATTGAACTGAAGGGGAGAGATGCGGACTTTTGAGGCCATGTCAAATTGTTTAGAGCAAAGGTTTCACTTTGAGGCATGCGGCCCCTCATCCACAGATGTAACAGAGGAACACAATAGAGGAAAGTACCTCATTTCTTCTTATGCATTATTCTCATGCCTTGTATGAAAGGTATGATAGAAGTCGTCAAGCAGAAAAGGCATCAGATTCTTTGTTAGAAAGACTTCAACTGTCAAGTGATCCACGAACTTGTCCATATTTGGGAAGAGAATAATTCGATGAATCAAAAGTGCTAAATTTGCACTATGGAAGTCTAGCCTTTCTTTCTTTAACATCTCCCTAGCATGGGCTTCGAGGAACTTTTGGGTCAAACCCTTGACGGATCCTTTAAAGCCCCAATTGGCCACTATCTTGTTGGCGTTGATTGTTGGTGTAAGCCCTAGGGGCCAATACTTTTGGTACTTGTATCGAATTATTTATTAATAATAAAAGGCTTTTTCTTTATTATGTTTGTTTAATAAAGTCCCTGGAATAGATAGTCCGTTTAATGTATCAAGTGTGACTTAATCATCAGAGCACATTAAACATAAGGACAATATTCTTAAAGTATCCGTAGTCGAGCTTTATTGTGAAGTGGGATAACATTAAAGCATGGAGACTATTATGTTTATAGACTGATGATCACATCTCATGGATCATGGATAATGAGTTATCAAGTCTCAAACATAGGTATGAATATTAAGAGTAATATTTATACTGGATTGACCCGCTATGAGAATACTATATAGAATGTTATGCAAAGTGTCATAAGTTATTCTCATGGTGATAATAGTGTATACCACTCTTCGACCTGAAACCACTATGGACCCTAGATGTAGAGTCGAGTGCTTTATTGTTGATCCAACATTGTCCGTAACTGGATAACCATAAAGACAATTGATGGGTACTCCACAAAGCATGCTAAGGGACATGAGTGACCTAGATGGAATTTGCCCATCCTGCGTAACAGGATAAATGTCTATGGGCCCAATATTGAACTGGACAAGGATGACACGGTCTATGCCTTGTGTTTAATATAGACATAAGGGAAAAAGGGTAATTATACACATAATTATTATCACAGAAGGATTTGTCATATCACATGACATTTTCGTGTCTTGGGTAACAGTGTTGTGTTGCTAGATACCACTCACTATTTATTATGTTAAATACATGATTTAATATAATTGCCAATACCACGAAAACCTATAGGGTCACACACAAAGGACGGATTGATGAGAGATAGAGTAATTAAGGAATACCGTAATGTACGGTGCCCTTAAGTGTATATGGCATATTATAAGATATGGGCCATATACACTTGAGTGGGCTTTTTAGCTTGCAGCCCACACAAGTGGTTCTATAAATAGAACCCTTAGGTAGAAGCATTGTCACTCTTGCAATTTCGTTTTTCTCTCTCTCTCACTCAAAGCCTTCATTCGTAGCAACTAGCACTGAGATTGAAGGAATCCGTTCGCGTGGACTGAGTAGAGGCGTTGTCATCGTTCAACGTTCGTGATCGCCACAAGAGGTAACAATTCTATCACCGATCATGCCCATTCGTAAGGATCATTAAAGGAGAAATTTTTAAATTCCGCTGCGTTTTGGATCGCAATTCTCCTTCAGTGGCATCAGAGCCACTTACGAAACCATGAATCTGATAACTGTTTTTTTCTGTAATAATACAATTAAAGACAGAATGAATCAAAGAATAAACGAGTAATTAAATCGAGATCGATCAAGTTTTATATATGATATAAGTAATCCTGATGCAAAATACGGTATATATGATATATTGTTCCTGTTTCATTCATTCAAACACTTAATGATTGTTTTCCTTTGAGCGATCAATGGTCGTTTGCTTCTTGATCCGACATTAGTATGGTGAAGCAATGACGTGTTGATCAATCAAAAGGATAATAAAATAGAAAAAGAATTCAAAACCACATGCGAGGTAACAAGTCAGAGTCGTCTTCAACCTCAAAACTTAAAAAATCCAAAACTTCTGAAAACGTGTTTTTAACCATATTTTTCATGGAATCAACTTCCTCAATCAAAAACAAACTAACCTCCACACTTATGAGCCATTGATTGGCTCTGAGTGTGGAGTTCTTATGCACAAACCAGATGAACAAATTTAACCTAATTTAAAAATAAAATGTTAGGAATGGCATAATTAAAGCTACAATGTTAGGGTTAATGATCAGAAATGAATTTCGAGTCAAGTGGTAACTTGTTTCAAAGATGGGGACAGGTGGAACTACCTGATCAGAAGTTACTTAGGGGAGTTTTTTGATGGTTGGGATCAGGTCAGATGAAGCTCAGGGAAGGGGTTTAAGTGCTTGGAAAGCTTGAGTGATGTGTGTTTCTGGGTGGTGGTTTGGGGTTGAAAAGCTCAGGAACTAAAAACCTGATGTTTTGTTAATAGTGGTTCAACTCAAATGTTCAGAGTGTGATATGGCCTTTTTCAGCATATATTTGCAATGGGACAATTTCACCTATTTATAGGGAAGCTGTGTGGATGGTTTTGGATGGAGTTCTTGAAGGTTTGAGAAAAATTGGCATGTGAGTGGAAGCATGCTTGATGTTGACTTGGGGAACACTGAAACGACTAGCTTCTGTGGCCATTTGCACTACAAGAAAGTTTTTCTTGGTCCATAGTGTTAGACTATGGCACGGATCTAGAAGGGGGGGGGGGGGGGGTTGAATAGATCCCAATTAAAAATTGAGTCGGCGCTACCAATTAAAAATTGGTTTTGAAAATTTGTTTTAAGTGCGGAAGCGGCCGAGGAAAATATAGTCTAAAACGAACTGTTATTGGAAAACCGGATATGCGTCAAGCCTATGGATTAGTGATAATGTAGAATACGAATCACTACACTCGTCACACTATCAATGATTTGTTTCACTTGCTAGGATTCCTAGTTCCAATGATTCAAAGAGCAAACCAAACTAGATACGCAACTAAGATAATTTTGGTTTAGGCAAATTATCAAACACTTGGTGTGTAGAAACACTCCAAGTGATATTTATGTTGAGTAAGTGATTCCAATTAGTCTAGTACAGTATCTTATTGTACTTTGGATTCAAAAATAGAGTTTTAACTTACTCAATTAATATCAAGGTTCGATAAAAGTTCTTATACAAAAATCACTTAATTTTTAAGCTAAAATACATATGCTGAAAAATAGAGAAGACAAAGATTTGATGAGGCAGTTCCCCCGTCGTCCTCGCTTCGGGGTACGTCATCCCTCAATTCTAAAACTAGCATTGAGATTGCTTTAATAGATATCACCTGTTGAGTTTAACCGTTTATACAAGGATTGCAAAGCAAATATACAACAGAACTCTCAAGACGTTGAATGTTGCTTCCACTCCTCGTTCCTTGATTCAAGGTGAATCAAGTCCTTCGATTGTTGTTGATAAACCTCCGATTCCAGCCCCTTTGTTGAATAACCCTCAGTTCTTCAAACCCTCGGCCCGACTGATCTCAACTACAACAAATCGAACCCGAAATCTTCCCTTCAATATCACTGAATCCGCTACTAGATTGATGAAGACTTCCTCTTCTCAATCACCTTCGCTCAGCTGAAAATTGATGAAGAATTCGTCCCAAAACCCCCAAAAACAAACCAGTCTTGGAGGACAAAACCCTAAAGGTTTTATTCAAGAAAACACCTGTCGTAAGCTTCAACCCGAACCGGATTTCCCAATCTCGGCTTCGAACGTTATCACCTTTAACCAATCACAAAGCACTTCAAAAATGGTTGTATGTAGTTGATGTGTTGTGAGATGTTGAAGATGAAGATGAAGAATCTTGGACACCTATTTCACTTTTTCTTGTTCTTTGAACACTTGAATCAAATTATCAAAATGTTAGTTGATACAAGTAACTAAACTTCTATTTATAGTAACAAACCAACCAACCCACTTAACAACTTTTCAAACAGAGTGGGAAATACTTAAAAACTGAATTTGCGCACGAACGGTCGACCATAGCAGGTCTATGCGTCGATGCATAGCCTGCAGTTTTGGACAGTCTGAAAAGCACAACAGTATGCGTCGACCATAGGTCGGCGTACGCTGAATTGTGGTTCATGCGCTGACCCCTGCGGTCGACTCAAGCCTTTTGTACGCTGACCCGTGGGAAATGCACTATGTTATGCGCTGACCCGTGAGAAATGCACTATGTTATGCGCCGACCCTGTGGTCGACCCAAACCCTGCAAATCTGCAAAAATTCATATTTTTGTGGTTTTCATGCATTTTGTCATGACCACATTTTATCCACATATGTTGTATGAAATATAACAGTTTAGATGAGCATAGAAAAGGATATGATAGGTGATATGTTGCATTTGTTTTGTAGAGGTGGAATCGACAATGCCGATTCATCCATGGTGGTCATTTGTCATCATCGAAACCTATGATCGTATGTTGTATGACAGTTTGCCCTTACATACTACACCTTTTTGATGATGACAACCTGTGTGAAACCAAAGAGAAACAACATGCAATATTTACACACACTCCCCCTTTCTTTTGTAATCTAAGGTTGGCTGCAAAACAAACTGTTAGTTGTTGTGAATATCTTGGCTTGGCTTTGGTTTGGTACATGCTCTTCTCTCCCCCTTTGACAACATCAAAAAGAGAAAGAGAACTATTATTCAACATAAGATGATATTCAACAGGAGATAACGAATCATATAATAATACCACACCAAATATTACTACTGAACAAATTGAAAATGAGATAACATTAAACTAGATTAACAAACAAGCATAACAGATAATAGGTTCAGTCAAACAACAAAAGTACAGATGCATATGCAGTTCTATGCCCTAATGGCCTCGTCCTCGATGGTAACCAATATCCGGGTTTCTGTCAGGATCTGCCAAAGAAGTCATTTGGTCAGCAACACTACTTAGATACTTAAGACCCACATCGACGGACCGCTCTTGTCGTTCAAATGTTTCAGTGAATGCTGCATACCGTTCATTCATGCTGGTAGAGAGGTTATCGATCCTCTCATTTTGTGCTTGAAGTTGGCTGCAGATATGAGCATAGCGTTCATCCTGAGTTTGTATGAATGATTATTGAGCCAGCTGCATATTTCGCATCATATCTAAAAGTTCAGAAGAGTTTTCTTGCTGCAGAAGAGACGATGGAGATTCTTCAGCACCATATTGATACGGCTGATAGAATTGGCGTTGTGTTGACCAGCCCATATGTTGCCATTCACCCCAGCCACCATGGTTGGGGCATCTTCTTCAGTTGAATATGTAGTCTGAACCCAAGCGGTGTTTGTGTGGTCGTGAGTGTCTGCTTGTGGAGGACTATCATGTTGCTCAAATGCTTGTCCTGCTTCTTCTTCTTCGTTTTCCTCTTGGTCTTCTTCTTCACTTTCATCACTTTCATCATCTTCTTCAACAGTCGTAGGAATATACCCTCTGCGAACAAATTTGTATATTCTCCGCTTATCACACCAAAAATATCCCATCATAGACAAAGTTTTTGGGCTGAATTCTTTATCTGAGGAAATAGAGGTATACGGAAAGGACGGATAATCAACGTCGGTTGCAGTAAGAACCTCTTGAATAAAAGATCCATAGGCAAGAGTCGTTCCTCGTCTGGAGTCTCGTAAACTGAACATCCTACTAGAAATGTAGTTGGGCCAGTTAATTTTGCGCTGATTTTTCAGAATGTATATGAGATGAACCTCAGCCTGTTCAACTCGGGAAAGGCCACCCTTCTTAGGTCGCAGGATGCGTGACATAATCCACTAGAGAATGCGCTCACCTGTTTTTAGCTTACCGGCAGTGACAGTTCGTGGGAACGCATCACTGTTCACAATGTGGTTTGGGTAGGGTCGTTTCAGCATAGCGTTCAAAGCGCTCTTAAACTCATATCCTTCTATTGTGTGAGAATCAGTCACCTCAGCAAGAGGATTTTCATCAGCAGTCAATGTCATATCAAAATATTTATTCCAAACATTAGACTTAAACGATACCTTTCTTGTGCCGATCCTGGAGTGAAACTTTTGCCCACGAAATTTGTCATGAAGGCAAGTGTAGAACACACGGACCAGGTCTTCGCTATATTTGGCATTGCATTCCAGGAATTTAGCAATGTCGTGATACTGTAGCAGAGACATGATTTCTACGAGATGCATGCGTTCTGTTGTGAGTTTGTAGAAGGCATGTTTCCTTATAACTCCTCTTTTACCAATGTCTTTGTTGAAGGTGTCGACAAGAGCCGGTGGAACTAATGATACAACAGTAATGGGTAAAGAGGCAGAGGATGATTCCCTTGATCTCTTACCGGTAGGTCTGCGGGATGAGGAAGTCATTGGTAATGATTTTGAAGCTTTTTGTGAGGGTAGAGAGTGAAGCTTGGTGAAGGTTTTTGAGAATGATTTGCAAGAAAGAGGTTTACCCTTTTTATAGATGAAGATTTAGGGTTTTGGGAAGAGGAGAGGCCAAGGGACAATAGGCACTAGGTAGATGCAACTCACAATGTAGTGGGTTGAATGCACACTTAATGAGAATTTGAAATGTAAATGCATGGGAAGTTTGAACGTTTTCTGCAGAGAAAAACTGAGTTTTCGTGCGATGCGTCGACCATACCCTCTGCATGCGTCGACGCGTATTGTTTGAATTTTGAAAAAGAGAAAATTTTTTAGGTGTGTGTCGATCATTGCCCTGTTATGGTCGACTCATACAGGCAAATTTTGCAGTTTTTCACTGTTATGCACATATGCTGACATGTTTGATGCATAAATAGAATGCCACACAACAATAAACATCCAAACAGATATGGTATAAGAAACAAGTCATATATATATACAATATTATCATGTAATACAACTATTTAGCCATGAAGTTTGGGAGAGAGAGAAGGGTAAAGGAATAATATCACCTCGATGCCGGAATAACTTGATGAACTATATAATTGTGCTTGCAACAACATTAACTTGTTAGAAGTACAAGATTATAGTGTTAAATGAAATAAGATAAAGCAAACAATTTATAACGCTCGTTCAGAAATGTCGAGAATACCAAGTTCTCGGCGAATGTGAAAGAAAGGCTCAGTAGCTAGCGGCTTTGTGAAAATGTCCGCTAGTTGATTTTCAGTATTAACATGTTCAAATACAACATCACCTTTCTCTACATGATCCCGAAGAAAGTGGTGTCGAATTTCGATATGTTTGGTGCGAGAATGCAACACAGGATTTTTGGAAAGATTAATGGCACTTGTATTGTCACAGAAAATGGGAATACGTTCGAGTTTGAGATTAAAATCCAATAATTGTTGCTTAACCCATAGGATTTGAGCACAACAACTACCGGCGGCAATGTATTCCGCTTCGGCGGTTGACAAAGCAACTGAAACTTGTTTCTTGCTATGCCAACTGACCAAGGAATTTGAAAATAAGTGACAAGTGCCACTAGTGCTTTTCCTATCCGATTTGCAACCGGAAAAATCAGAATCGGAGAAACCTACCAATGAGCAATCATTACCTTTGGAATACCATAGTCCATACTTCGGAGTACCGGATAGGTATCGAAGTATTCGTTTGACAGCTTTTAGATGGGATTCCTTGGGACATGATTGATATCTTGCGCACATACACACGCTAGACATAATGTCGGGATGAGAAGCAGTAAGATAGAGAAGTGATCCAATCATACCTATATACCTTTTTACCTCTACGTCCTTACCGTTTTCATCTTTATTCAAGTTTGTACATGTTGGCATGGGGGTGTCAATGGCCTTGGCTTTTGCCATGTCAAATCTCTTGATAAGGTCCAAACAGTACTTTGTTTGACTCACGAATGTTCCTTCTTTGAGTTGTTTAATTTGCAAACCGAGAAAGTACGTGAGCTCCCCCATCATACTCATCTCGAATTCACCTCGCATAAGATCCGAAAACTCTCTCACGAGATTCATGTTAGTAGACCCAAATATAATATCGTCAACATAAATTTGTACTAATATCAAGTGCTTTCCTTGATGTTGAATGAAGAGAGTTGTGTCAACCTTTCCTCTTGAGTAACCTTGATCAAGTAAAAATTTACTTAGTCGCTCATACCAAGCTCTAGGAGCTTGTTTGAGACCATATAAAGCCCTTTTTAGTTTGTAAACATGATCGGGATACTCATGAGATTCAAAACCCGGAGGTTGTGCGACGTAGACCTCTTCATTTATGTAACCGTTAAGGAACGCACTCTTAACATCCATTTGGAATAGTTTAAAGTCTTTCGCACAAGCGAAGGCAAGGAGAAGGCGTATAGCCTCGAGTCGGGCAACCGGCGCATAAGTTTCCTCATAGTCGATGCCTTCCTCTTGATTATACCCTTGCGCGACTAAACGCGCCTTGTTACGGGTTATTACCCCGTTTTCGTCCAACTTGTTCCTAAACACCCATCGGGTGCCGATTACTCGATGATCTCGCGGAGGAGGGACAAGGTCCCAAACCTCATTTCTAGTGAACTGATTTAGTTCCTCCTGCATTGACAAAAATCAGCGTTCATCGGGTAGGGCTTCTTTAGGATTTTTAGGTTCCATTTGTGAAACGAAAGCGAAGTGATAACATAAATTACTTAGCTTCGATCGATTTGTAACACCCTTTGAGATATCTCCGAGAATGTTGTCAATTGGATGGTCTTTGGGAGACTTCCAAGCTTGAGGGAGATCATCGTTTGAAGGCGGATGAGCTACCTCGATATCCTCATGGTGTACATCTTTATCCTCCTCAACTTTGACTTTTTCGGGTTGATCAATCCCCGGCTCGCCACCCTTGAGTATGTCTTCCGTAGATGTACCTGCACCATGAACAACACTACCCTTTCCGACATTTCTCGGATAGGATTCGTCAAAAGTGACATGTACAGACTCTTCCACAGCAAGTAATCGTTTATTATATATTCTATATGCTTTACTCGATTGAGAGTATCCGAGGAAGATACCTTCGTCGGCCTTGGAATCGAATTTGCCCAAGTTTTCCTTTCCATTATTTAATACAAAACATTTGCAACCGAAGACATGTAAGTGAGAAACATTTGGCTTTCTCCCTTTTAAAAGCTCATACGGTGTTTTATTTAGAATGGGGCGAATGAGCACCCTATTCAAAACATAACACGATGTACTAATGGCGTCGGCCCAAAAATATTTCGGTAAACCACTTTCGTTAATCATTGTTCTTCCCAATTCTTCCAAAATTCGATTTTTACGCTATACAACCCCATTTTGTTGAGGAGTACATGGAGCGGAGAAGTTATGATCGATACCATGGTTACCGCAATATTCTTTAAATGAGTGGTTTTCGAACTCACCCCCATGGTCGCTTCTAATTGAAACAATGTTTGTATTTAATTTATTTTGGGAAAGCTTAGCAAATCTTTCAAAGGCGCCGAACGTATCGCTCTTGCTTCCTAAAAATATAGTCCAACAAAGTCTAGAAAAATCGTCCACTATTACGAAACCGTAATAATTTCCTCCTAGACTTTTAATCCTAGACGACCCAAATAAGTCCATATGAAGAAGTTCGAGAGGTCTCGTTGTTGAAACGATATTTTTGGATTTAAATGAGATCCTCGTTTGCTTCCCTTTTTAACAAGCATCACAAAGGTGATCCTTGGTGAACTTTATTTTGGGGAGACCTAGGACTAGATCTTTTGAGACTACTTTGTTTAGTAAGTCAAAGTTAACATGTGCTAAACGCCTATGCCATAACCATGAATCTTCACTCATTGTTACAAGGCATTTGTCACTTGTTAACGATACTTCGTTCAAGTCTAACATATAGACATTATTCACCCGCAGACCATTAAACATACTCTTCTTATCATCATTATGTACAATTTTGCAACAATCTTTTAAAAACGATATATTGTATCCTTTGTCACATAATTGACTGATGCTAAGTAGATTGTGTTTAAGACCTTCGACAAGCAATACATCAGAAATAGTAGTGGAAGAAGGGTTACCTACACTACCTTTACCTAGTATTGCTCCACGGTTGTTGTCACCATAGGTTACATATCCTTTCTTCTTAGCCACGAAGTCAATGAAGAGTGATATGTCTCCTGACATGTGCCTTGAGCATCCACTGTCGAGAACCCATCTTCTCTCGGTGGTCTCGAGGCATTGTACCTATGGAAATGCAATTAACACGAGAAGGTACCCAATGGCTTATTGGGTCCTGAATGGTGAGTAACGAAATGGTTGCATTTGGGCAGCCATTGATAAATGCCTTTAGGAACTAAGAATCTCCTAAACCTGCATTTAGCAATGGAGTGGCCTTTCTTGCAATAATACAAACAAGAGAAATTTACATTTTGATTGCCTTTGCTATCTTCATTTTTTATAACATATTTATATTTTTGATATGGATTAACCATACTTTTTCGAAAGTTTGATTTATCGATTGCAAAGGTAATCTTGGGCTCAAGAGCCTTGTCAAGTTTGGCCTTTAGGTTTCTTACTTCACATTGCCAAATATAACAAGTATCACACCCAAAGTTGATTATTCTATTTCTAAGGTCCTCACAACCTGCTTTTGTGCTTTCTACCATAGAAGCTTTGAGTGCCTCAAGTTTCCTTTCGGATTCTCGAATTTTTTGTTCCAAATGGATAAAAATTTGGTTATTTGAGGCAAGCCTTTTAAAGGCCTCTTTAGCTTCACGGTGTAAAGTATCAAATGCAGCTTGTAATTCATGATGAGACATACTAGAGGATTTTTCATATTTAGCATGTCGTACCTGTTTCTTTTTGTTCTTTTGATGAGCAGAGAGGCATAGGTTTGCAGCTTCATCTTCATCACTAGAACTTTCATCATCGGAGGAGTCGTTATCGCTTTCCCAAGCTATGTATGCTCTCCTTGGCTTTGATGATTTCTTGTGTGATTTGTATGATTCCTTTTCCTTTGTCTTCTTGTTCATCGGACAGTCCGGTTTGTAATGACCGGGCTTCCCACAAGTGTAGCACGACCCTCTAGTCTTTTTACCTTTTGAGTCATCATCTTTAGAATACCTCGATTGTTTCCGGAAGTTTACCAAGTTCTTCTCGGAATGTTGGATGTCGTTCTTTCTCACGTAACGATTGTAACGTTTAACGAACAACCCCATATCTTCGCTCTTGTCCTCTTCTTCTTCATCGCTCGAGGAATAATCACTTTTCTCTTTTGCTTGAGACTTCGAGGAGGAAGTCTTAAGAGCTATTGATTTCTGTTCACTCACCTTTGTTTTGTCCTTCTTTTCTTTCTTTTCGTGTTGTTCTAGGCTCAAGAGTACTTGTTCGTGCTCTTGTAGTTTGTCAAATAATGTTGTCAAGTCTAATACGGTGAGATCATATGCTTCTTTGATGGCGGTCACTTTCAGCTGCCATTCCCTATTAAGACATCTCAAGATCTTATTAGTAACAACATCATTGGAAACCGGCCTACCTAATGAATGTAATCGATTGATGAGATGAGTAAATCTCTTTTCCATGTCAGCAATGGTTTCCCCTTGCTCCATGAAAAAGAGATCAAACTCTTGTGTTAATGTGTTGATTCTTGCCAACTTAACATCGTTCATCCCCACATGGGCGATTTGTAGTGAATCCCACATGGCCTTAGCAGTAGGACAATGGGATACACGATAGTATTCATCTACACCTAATGAGGAGATTAGGATATTTTTGGCTTTCCAATCATAATTGTATTTCTTTTCATCATCATCAGTCCATTGTGCTTCGGGCTTTGGCACTAATTCATCATTCTCATTGGCCATGGTTATTTCAATTGGACCATTGAGAATAACGTTCCATATTTTTCTATCTATGGAATTTATGTGCACCCGCACACATTCTTTCGAATAACTATAATTTTCACCATTGAAAACGGGAGCTCTATTATAAGCCCCTTTAGGTTCGTTAGCCATTTTCTATCAAAGTTATATTTTGAAGCACAGAGTGAACCGGAGCTCCTGATACCACTTGTTAGACTATGGCACGGATCTAGAAGGGGGGGGGGGGAGGGTTGAATAGATCCCAATTAAAAATTGAGTCGGCGCTACCAATTAAAAATTGGTTTTGAAAATTTGTTTTAAGTGCGGAAGCGGCCGAGGAAAATATAGTCTAAAACAAACTGTTATTGGAAAACCGGATATGCGTCAAGCCTATGGATTAGTGATAATGTAGAATACGAATCACTACACTCGTCACACTATCAATGATTTGTTTCACTTGCTAGGATTCCTAGTTCCAATGATTCAAAGAGCAAACCAAACTAGATACGCAACTAAGATAATTTTGGTTTAGGCAAATTATCAAACACTTGGTTTGTAGAAACACTCCAAGTGATATTTATGTTGAGTAAGTGATTCCAATTAGTCTAGTACAGTATCTTATTGTACTTTGGATGCAAAAACAGAGTTTTAACTTCTTACTCAATTAATATCAAGGTTTGATAAAAGTGCTTATACAAAAATCACTTAATTTTTAAGCTAAAACAGATATGCTGAAAAATAGAGAAGACAAAGATTTGATGAGGCAGTTCCCCCATCGTCCTCGCTTCGGGGTACGTCTGCCCTCAATTTTAAAACTAGAATTGAGATTGCTTTAATAGATATCACCTGTTGAGTTTAACCGTTTATACAAGGATTGCAAAGCAAATATACAACAGAACTCTCAAGACGTTGAATGTTGCTTCCACTCCTTGTTCCTTGATTCAAGGTGAATCAAGTCCTTCGATTGTTGTTGATAGACCTCCGATTCCATCCCCTTTGTTGAATAACCCTCAGTTTTTCAAACCCTCAGCCCGGCTGATCTCAACTACAACAAATCGAACCCGAAATCTTCCCTTCAATATCACTGAATCCGCTACTAGATTGATGAAGACTTCCTCTTCTCAATCACCTTCGCTCAGCTGAAAATTGATGAAGAATTCGTCCAAAAACCCCCAAAAACGAACCAGTCTTGGAGGACAAAACCCTAAAGGTTTTATTCAAGAAAAAACCTGTCGTAAGCTTCAACCCGAACCGGATTCCCCAATCTCGGCTTCGAACGTTATCACCTTTAACCAATCACAAAGCACTTCAAAAATGGTTGTGTGTAGTTGATGTGTTGTGAGATGTTGAAGATGAAGATGAAGAATCTTGGACACCTATTTCACTTTTTCTTGTTCTTTGAACACTTGAATCAAATTATCAAAATGTTAGTTGATACAAGTAACTAAACTTCTATTTATAGTAACAAACCAACCAACCCACTTAACAGCTTTTCAAACAGAGTGGGAAATACTTAAAAACTGAATTTGCGCATGAACGGTCGACCATAGCAGGTCTATGCATCGACGCATAACCTGCAGTTTTGGACAGTCTGAAAAGCACAACAGTATGCGTCGACCATAGGTCGACGTGCGCTGACCCGTGGTTCATGCGCTGACCCCTGCGGTCGACTCAAGCCTTTTGTGCGCTGACCCGTGGGAAATGCACTATGTTAAGCGCTGACCCGTGGGAAATGCACTATGTTATGCGCCGACCCTGTGGTCGACCCAAACCCTGTAAATCTGCAAAAATTCATATTTTTGTGGTTTTCATGCATTTTGTCATGACCACATTTTATCCACATATCTTGTATGAAATATAACAGTTTAGATGAGCATAGAAAATGATATGATAGGTGATATGTTGCATTTGTTTTGTAGAGGTGGAATCGACAATGCCGATTCATCCATGGTGGTCATTTGTCATCATCGAAACCTATGATCGTATGTTGTATGACAGTTTGCCCTTACACATAGCATGGTTTTGGAACAACCAAAGGCATTGAGAAACCCTTCTGCAGAATCTTCTTTTTGCCATTTTGGGCAAAAGGTTGAATTTTGCACATGGCATCAGGTTCTTTGTTTGGAGATGTTTTGACATGCAAGCTAACCTTCAATCACATCTCAATATAATTTGCAAGATGTTTGTGGACCATTGGGACCAAAAGGAATGAGTTAGAGGAATTGGTATGTTGAATTGCAAATTCTGACTGATGTGCATATGGCATGTGCATCATGGAAAGGCACCAACTTTGAACCAAGCCCAACTAAAATTGGCTCGTGCATTTTGTTTCAATTTTGGGCAATTTGTTTTTTGCTATGAAATTGATTGAATGCAAAAATAATCAGGTCAAAAGTGTTTATGGTTTGGAAAAGGAAATGTGTCAAAGTAGAGGTCATGACATGATTTTAGGGCATGGTGGGCATGTTGGACCAGCTTGGCGAATAGTAAAATTGAAGTCATTCCTCAATGAATTAGGTCTTAGACCTTGAAAACAAGTTGGAGAAGAAGTTATTTAGGATATTTGGATCGAAGTGAAATTTAAAAATCTTGAAAAATGAGAGAGTTATGGTCTTTGGAACTTCCCATAAGACATTCTTTCCAAAATGTGACCAACCAACATGGCCTAGTTTTAGGGTTTTGGGATTTATTGCTTTTCAAGGCACAATGATGGATATTTTGAGTTCATATGATCATATAATGATGGTAAATTAAGTTTGGACCTTTGTGGAATGACTTTAGGTCAAATTGGTGGGTGGATCAAGTCATGGAAAGTTGAAAAATCATGCATGAACCAAACACTTGTAACATGGATTGAATGGATGCTTAAGTGGTTGATTTTGATTCTAATGGTCATGAAATGATGTTAAGTGAGTGGTACGGTGATTAGATGGCCAAAAATCATCAATATCAATGGCTAAGAGGTCCCCAAATTAGGGTTTCTTGAGCCACACGTTTCGTCAAGAACCATGGTGAGATGAATTAGGGTTTAGATGTAAGGGCCAAATTGAGGTGTTTAAAGGACATGAGGCATGGACAAACTTTGGATTTGAGGGGTCCTTAATGGCATGGTCGAGATCCATGGTGAATCAAGACTTTTACAAGACAAAGGAAGGGTCAAGATCTAGGGTTTGATCATTGGGTAACCAGATGAATCTTGAAGCTTCTTCAAGGGGGACTCACCACCCAAATTGGACTTGGGAAGTGAGTGAGATGTATTAAGTGGTCATCCAAGCTTTGTGTGATACTTGAGGATAATATTAGGGTTAAGGTGGCTTGGGTACACATTAACATGATTAGAGGATCTTGGGTCTTTGTAGATGAATCTCATGCCTTGGGCTTGTGGATTATTGTGGTCATCAAGTATAAATGCATATGAGGTGATGTGTATGAGATGTATGCTTAGGATTTAAGGCTCAAGAGGATGATACGGGTAGGGAAAATTTAAGGGTATGACAACTGGTGATCTGGATGAGAAAGATGAAAACGCTATTGAGAAAAAGGATCAATCCACTGACATAGTAAATATAGAGGATCTGGAATCTGATGATGTACCCATCGGCTAAAGACTGGCTCCAGGAATAGCTAAAAGATTGAAGAATAGAAAAGGTCAAGCTATTGAATCCTCCAGCACGCCCTCCAAATCTCTCAGGAAAAGAGCTAGTGTTGGCCCTACAAAAAGATGGAGCACGGTTGTTACTCCTGTTTCTAAGAAGAAATCCCTTACGAGGAAGGAAGTTCCTTCTAAGTCTAGTGATTTTGACCATGATGTCGAACACAATGTTCAGCACACCGTTTCTATTTCCAGAAAGAAAGCATCTGGGAAGAAGATTCCAGTAAATATTCCTGAAGTTTTAATTGAAATTTCACTCTGTGGAGAATGTTAAAAAATTGAAATTTGTTTACCAAAGAAGATTAGCAATGGAAAGGGAACTGGGCAAAGATGCTTTTGAATGCAAAGAGGTGATGAGTCTGATTCAAGAGGTTGGATTAATGAAAATTGTAACTGGATTTGGCAAGTGTTATGAAATTCTTGTTAAAGAATTTATTATGAACATCTCTAAGGAATGTGATAACAAGATGAGCAAGGAGTTTAGAAAAGTGCATGTTAGAGGAAGATGTGTGGATTTTTCTCATGAAATAATAAATAAGTTTTTAGGCAGAAATGAAGAAGAACAAGTTGAAGTAAAAGTCTTTAAAAATGTTATCTGCAGAGAGATTACTACTAAACAAGTAAAGGAATGGCCAAGGAAAGGAAAGTTGTCCGCAAGTTCCTTGAGTGTGAAGTATGTTGTACTTCACAAAATTTGAGATGCTAATTGGGTTCCAACCAGTCACACTTCCAACATTACTACAAAATTAGGTAAGTTTATTTATATTGTAGGGACCAAGTCAAATTTTGACTTTGGATCCTATTTCTTTGATCAAACTATGAAGCATGTTGCCTCTTATGATGTGAAGATGCGAATAGCTTTTCCCTCATTGATATGTGGTGTTATTCTGAGTCAACACCCAAGTATCTTAATCAGTCCTGACAGTATATGCAAAAGGGACCATCCTTTATCATTACATTATAGGTTGTTCACTAGGAAACATGTTCTAAACATTGTCATGACATATGGACAGACATCTTCAAGGCCTATTACTAGAACATGCATCCTTTCTGAGCTAAAAGATACCTGCAAGACCTTGGATGAAACTATCAAAAGTAAAGCAAGATTGAAATGTTAATAAAAGCCTTGTCTAAAGAAGAAGGAAGTTTAAAAGGTGATGTAACAGGTGAAGAAGAGGCAAATGAAGAAGGTTCTAATGCAAGTGATGATGAAGAGACTACCAACAGTGATAAAGACTGAAGCACTTTGGTTCTTTTATGTGTTGTTTGTTCTTCTTCTTTTTTGTGGGATATGCCCGGAATATTTTTGTACTTTAAAGTTCTCTTGGTTGTGTTTGGTTTGTAAACTCTCTTTTGATTGATCTATTAACACTGATGTTTGGTTATTCTTGTCAACTCTATGGCTAAAAAGGGGGAGTCTATAGTTGTGTGATGGTGATTGATTATTTTCAGTATTGATCTGATTAGTTCTATGTATTCAATGTTTTCGTTAGTCGGTCCTGACTCTTGCCCACTGAGTGGAATCATGTATGGAGGGGGAGTAGCTCTTGCCCCTGGATCTTCTACTCAGGGGGGTCGTTTTTTTTGTGATGTTACGAATGGGCTAATGATGTTAGTAATTCCAGGAACAATGTCCTAACATCCTGACTAAAGAGAATTTATTTTTCTCTTAGGCAGGTTCTTCGTGTGAGAATTTATCTCTCTAGTATGAGGCAATTTTTTTCACTGGCCTGCCTCTAGTGTTCTTGAGGGAAAAGGATTTTGGTTGTTTGCATGATGTTTGACTTAAAATTAGCATCTCATTGTAGTCCCACATAAAGCAGTCTTTGTATTCCTTCAGGAGCTCGACCAGGTTTTGCTTCATACTTGGATCAATTTTTATGCTGATGTATGTTGGTCGCCTCTTTGTTGCTTCACCCAAATTTATCTCTTTTAGAGGATCTTGGGCCTGCATTTTTATGTTAGTTCCAAGTGGGTCTTTTTCAAACCCCAAAGGCTCATTATCATAGATGGAATCGAGCTTGCGGATTTCTAAAGCTGTTGTCTGGCCCATAGCGCCATCTCCAAAATTTCCAGAGCTTTCGACATTGGTTTCAAAAGCCATATTATGAGAAATCTCATCCTCTAGGGCTGATTTTATCCTATTTTCATCCATATAGGCCTAAATCTGAGCCAACACTTGTGACTTAACATACATCTTCGTCTACCATTGTCCACCATGTGGGAGGTGGACTTCCCTCTTCGACAGGGTCACTTCCCACTTGCTCCTGGTCCCAGATGAATCCATAATTTGGGTGCATATTTAAATAGTAAGTTGAGTCCTTCTCAAAGGTGTATACCTCCTCTGCTGCATAACATGGCGGTATTTTTTCCAAATTCCTATCAAAGTCCTTTTTCCCGACCTTGCCTATGTCAGCCTTGTAATAGCTTTGATCAACTTCAATATTCTCTACAATTCCATCCTCTCTCTAGATGGTTGTCCTCTAATGCAAGGTTGATGGCACAGCTCCAATACCATGTATCCATTCGCGTCCTAAAAACAATTTATAGTTTGCATTTGATTTGATAAGCATAAACAAACTCGCCTGGATGTCGACCCTACGGACAAATCGACTTGGATCACACCTAGTATATTGCTGGTCTTACCCTCATAGTTGGATAACACCATGATGTGGGGCCTGAGGTCGTCATCGAGCTTCCCCAATTTCTTGAACATCGAGTATGGCATCAGATTGATCGTTGCACCGCCATCTACAAACACCTTGTTAACTGCTTTAGACTCAAATTTCGCCCTAATGAATAGCGTATTTAAGTGATACATCATACAGGGGTCAGGTCTCTCAAAGACTGGTTGTTACTCCTCATCCACGCCATTGTTTATGACCTAATAGCATAAAGGCTTTTGATTAATTACCTTGTCTAGAATAAAGTCCTCATCAACCTCGGAAACTTCTAACACTCGATCATATTCTACCAGCAACACCGAGACAATTCCATAGTTAGTTTGAAGGTCACCCTCTGACTCTTTATTGAAATTGTCCTCGACCATCTCATAATCCGACCCAGGGGTGTATTCAGCCTCCTTATGCCTTGGTCGAGGGGAGTGAAAGGGTACATAAGCATCCTTTTCCTCAATGGGGTACTCAGGATCATGGTAATGAGGGTACTCCTCTTCTGGATGAGTAGTATATTCTGCGATCTTGTCTTCTAACTGGGGAGAGTATTCAATGGTTTTCTCCCTCACTTCTGAGTCCTCCTACGATGAGGGGACCTTGTTTTGTGTTTGGCACTAAGCGTTATTTCTCGCCTTTGTTAACTTTCTTAGAGTAAGGTTTGTGATCAGGCTTTACTATGACCGAATTTCGCTTTCCTACTAGCACACCATTCTCAATTCCCTGAGCCTCTCTTTCACTTTTTTTCTTCCTTCGATAATGCCTCCACTGAGTGTGTGTCATAGGGTTGTTTCCTTTATAGGTCAGAGGCACATGGGTTTTGTCGCTTGGCATCCCCGGTTTGGGATTGACCTCTTTCCACTTTGGGTGACTTGCCCCTTTTGGTTAGTAGGTTTCACCCACTTGTCTTTTGGCACACTCGTAGGTGGCTTGAAGGTTTTCTATCGTGGTTCTAGTAACTGTAGCGGTAAACTCATGACCATTAAGCTATGGATAAACTTGACGTCAATTAAACCAGAGTCGCCACAGTGCTTTTATTGTTTCCAAAGGAAAAGGGAAAAGTATGAACAAAGCCCAAAGATAAGAAGTTTTCAAATCAAAACTAATAAAATTCCAAATATTACAGGTAAGGGGGTTGGTTACACAGAGGGAAGGTGTTAGCACCCAAAGTGTCATAGGTACTCCTAGGGAGCCC
The DNA here is from genome assembly GCF_024323335.1 of Lathyrus oleraceus. Taxonomy (NCBI): domain Eukaryota; kingdom Viridiplantae; phylum Streptophyta; class Magnoliopsida; order Fabales; family Fabaceae; genus Lathyrus; species Lathyrus oleraceus. The sequence goes on along the minus strand of NC_066583.1, from coordinate 594,178,198 downwards.
TTTCTTGTGTGTATGTGTTTTGGTATAAAATGATGTTTGTAAATAAATAGAGTGTGGGGATGAGAAAAGAAATTATTAATTATATTTTTGTGTTTGACAAGACCTTCGGACTTGTGCCTATGTACCAACATAAAATGAGGGATCAAAACCTCGTAGTTCATGGTAACAATTCCAAAGTGAATGAGTTGATTTTAACCTATTTACATGAGGGAATTACATGAGGGATCTTAGGGTCAAAATTAGGGTCTTACAGCTTCCCCTATTTAAGGACATTCTAATTGAGGAGGTGAAGGTTAAAATCTTCGGCTCGACTCAGTAGAATGGGCTTAAATAACAACACATAGAAACAAATTTTGGTCCCTAAGAGACATCATGATGCATATGATATGAATGTAAAAGTTAATACTCTGTGGAGAAATATTTCCACAAAGGAAAAAGAAATCAGAGAGACCGAAAATCCGCAAGAGCACAATGCATTTCGTAAGGAAAACTCACTGGGGAGACAGAGACTCTAGGGAGAAAGGAGTTATGCGTAGGCCAGGCTACGACTTTAAAACTACTGGGGGACTAGAGGGATTCCACACAAATGTGGAAAAGACTCAGCCGGGGAAACAACACCTGCAGGGGATACGAGTAAGTCAGGATAAAACTGAAATACTTGCCTCATGCAGGAAAAGCGATTTCACTAAGGAAATGCGCACTCAACTCAACTAGGGAAGATAAACTTCAACACAAGAGGAGCAGAAATCTATTATCTACTACCTGTTACTGGGTAAGGAGGTAATAAAGATCTGACAGAGAGAAGATTCGTCATCGATTAGGATGAACATATCAAGGATGACTCGCTGGGAACCGCCCGGAAAGGAAATTCATTACCGGTTACTGGGTAAGAATAGCCTTGCTGGGGGAAAAACTGCAGAAAATAGGATTTACAACTACCAGTTACTGGGCAGAAGACCAAGAGTGAGAGTATCCTTCATCGGTTAGGATGAACATATCAATGATAAACTCGACAGGGAAGAAAATCCGTCACCGGTTAAGATGAACATATCAAGGATAGACTTGCCTGGAAATGTCAAGGAGGATACCCTTCATCGGCTAGGATGAACATATCAAGGATATACCAACTGAACAAAAAGGGTAGGAATTACATCTATCAAAAGCTGGATAGAAAACCGTCAGAGAGAAGATCCATCACCGGTTAGGATGAACATATAAAGGATTAACTCTGCGAGGGGACAAAGCAGGATTTACAACTACCGGTTACTGGGTAGAAAACCAACCAAAGAGAAAATCCGTCACCGGTTAAGGTGAAAATATCAAGGATAGACTCTGAAAAGAGGATAAAGTGGGATTTACAACTACCGGTTACTGGGTAGAAAACCACAAGGAGAAGAAAACCCGTCATCAGTTAAGATGAACATGTCAAGGATTAACTCTCTGAGGAACAAAATAGGGATTACAACTACCTTTTTACTGGGTAGAATACCAAGAATGAGAATATCCATCACTAGTTAAAGTGAACATATCAAGGATAGACTCTGGCAGGGGAAAGAAAGATATTCGTCACCGGTTAGGATGAACATATCAAGGATATACTTCCTGGGGACTCCAATGAGGAGAAAAATAAGGGTACTTTTGCCGGGTATTGGGCAAGAAGTAACAAACTGCAAACTAAGAAGAATATTACCAGTTACTGGGTAATAGTCTCTTAGGGGACCAAAGTATCCATCTAGGTAAGAGCTAGAAAGAAAACGGCCAATCAAAACTCAACCCAATGAGGACATAACTCAAGGGGGAGTATTTCCATCCAGATAATCTACTGGAGAGGAAACTGAAATAACAACCATCCACGAGGAAATAAACTCAATGGGGAAACGAAGAAAGGTTAAAGTCTTTCTGCTTAAGGGCCTGACACTCTACAATTGAAGGAAGATAGACACCAGATTTGATATGGGGATAAAATACCGCCATAAGAATCTCGAACTAATCAAATATGAAGATGCGAGATATGAAAATTATGAATGTATATGTATATATGATGGTTATGCTGACAAAACGATCACAAATGATACAAAGGTGTCGCAAAGAAATTGAACCACCGGTACAATCATCGGTCAATCCACAAAATATGAAGACAACTGCTGGAGAACAGAGAGAGCAACATCCCAAAGGTTCAACTCTAACTGGGGAAGGAGGAGATCTGCTGAGGATAGAACATCCAATATGTGGGGAATTTTAGGTCAACACCATAAAAATGGGAGACAACCCTACAGAGAATAATCATAACAAAAGTTGCTCATAAACCAGGAGGAAACTCTGACTGGGAGCAAGTTGAATAACGATTGGTGGGGACACCAAAGCGATCCACTAGAGAAGATCAACCATCTCTGAAGATCAACCCTGCTGAGGAAATACGAACTTCGCTGGGAAAGGCCGAAATTCTGTCAGGGAAAACAACACGCCGCAGGGTATTTGAATCAACCAAATCAACTGGGGACAAGGAAAGAAATTCCACTGAGGATCAAACACTCCGTCGAGGAACTGAATCAACACAAACGTCTAGGGATGCCCGAAAGGTTAACTGCTTGGGGAACCTCTAATGTTTCGCACTTAAGGACTTGTTATTGCCTAAATCAAAAGTAAATCATACAATTCGAAATTGCATGAAACTTAGAAGTGGCAAGCTATATAGTAAGCCACGAAGTAGTGTGAAAATGTCAAAAACTAACACTGATGAAGTTCCACGAGGAACTTTACCCAATACGGAAACAGTAGTCTTACAGGTTGCCACTTTGCCACCGATGACAAGTGCAGCCCTAACCATGTCGACTACGGGTGCAGTTGGAACATCAATTCCTCAGCCTCCACCTGGGGGTTCAGGATCAATGATAACGACGTTCAGACCTTATGTGCCTCGCTTTGGCACCACAGATCCGCTTTATGGAATGTCGTAGTCCTTAATGTCAGGATATCAATCGACATCCAGTGCAACACTATTTTCAGATACAAATCCTCCCTTGCAAGGATCAGCACAAGGGGGCAGCATAAGGAACACTACTCAAAATAGAACCATACCATTGTCGAACACTTCAATAGCGGTGTTCAGACAGCAGATGGACGATAGTAACCATGAATTGGTTAACATGTTGACCAACCAGATGGGCACAGTCTTCAATCCACTAATACAAGAATCTGCTGAAACGAACAGGCAGGTGGCGAATCAATTGACACGCTTGTGCAATTTTCTGGGGGCACCGGCCCGACAGATGACGCCAATGATTAGACCGACTGTTCTTGTGCAGATAGAGATAGGGGCAGCGGAGGAGGAGACAGTCCATGAAGGCCAAATCGTTAGACCCCTTCAACATCAAGGCGTCGAATCAGGAGTCGCGGGACGTAACCAGATGGTAATGGTCAACCGACAGCAGGATGCTGATCAAATCATCGACCAATACCGACAAGAAGACTTGGCGGTGGAAAATAATTTGACAACTATTGTCGAAAGGATTATGGCTAGAAATGGCATGGGTGCTACATTACAAAGGCCATTATACATTTCCCCGTTAGCTGAATTTATTCTCCAAGCCGAGGCGCCCAGGGGGATGAAAGTGCCTAAGTACACTAAATTTGGGGGAGAGTCTAGTGAATCGACAATAGAGCATGTCGCCAGATACTTAACAGAGTCAGGGGATCTAGCTCATAATGAATGTTTAAGAGTAAAAAACTTCCCTTCCTCTCTGACCAAGGTTGTCTTCACATGGTTTACTTCGTTGGCCCCAAGTTCCATCGACTCATGGGCCAAATTAGAAAAGAAGTTCCATGAACAATTTTACGAAGGACACTCCAAAATTAGTTTGGCAGAATTGTCTAGTATTAAGAGAAGGTTTGCTGAAAGTATAGATGATTATCTGAATCGTTTTAGGTCCTTAAAAGCTAGGTTCTTTACGCAAGTGCCAGAACATGAACTAGTTCAAATGGCCGCAGGGGGTTTAGATTATTCCATCAGGAAGATGATAGATCCAACTTTTGTGAAAAGTATGTCACAACTGGCTGATAGAGTCCGACATCTAGAATGATTAAGGCTAGAAAAAGTTAGGCACAATAAGTCTAAGAAAGAAAAGGTGGCATTTGTCGAATACGACGCGACAGACCCAATGCGTGAGGCCGATTATGCTTCATCGACCGAATTAGAAATCGACGTGGCTGAACTAAAGCCAGGGTCCGCCTATGAGTGTCGCTCATTACTGCCTGCGCAAGGAAAGAATCCTGTCGAAAACAACCCAAAATTCCCTTCGAAAACCTATACTTTCGACGTGTCGAAATGTGAGGAAATTTTTGACTTATTGGTCAAAGATGGGCAAATGGTGGTACCTCCTAGTACTAAAATACCACCGTTAGAACAAAGACAGAAAAGAGGGTTTTGTAAGTATCATAACTATCTTGGTCATAACACCTCTAATTGTTACCTTTTTAGGGATTTGGTTCAGAAAGCGATTCAAGAAGGCAGGCTGAAATTTGCTGGCCGCAGAATGAAGATCGACGCTGATCCGCTTCACCAGGAAGAGTCCCTGTTCGTGGAGCCAGTCGAGATCAACATGGTCGAGATCAGCGAATATGATGAGGCCAACATGCTGGATCAAACTGGGGAAAGCCCAGACGTCAATATAACTGAAGTTTACCCAAGGGCCGATGAAGACTTGGTGGATTTTCTGTATCGCTGCAAAAACAAGGGTTCATAGGTGTACCTGTGCCCAAGGTGTGGTGCTGTCACCGACAAAATAGCAGCAGAGAATTTCCAGAAGCTGCAACTGGGTAAAATCAAAAGGAACATGCCAACCAGGGGTTACCAGAATGAAAGAGGCTCAAAAAAGGTTATGGGAAATAACCCAACAAGGCCTAAAAGCTACGTGTTATCGGCCAGTGCTCCTAGAGGTACTTGGATCAAGCCTCAGGGAAGACAAGACACCCCACAAGGGGTTGCTGCTGATGCTAGAGGAGGTCTAGCAGTTAATTACAGGCGCGAATTTAAGTCTGAAAAGAGGACTCATATCTCTGAAAACGATTTGGGAAAGAATCTCATGACAAGGACTCAATGGAGACGTTTTCAGAGACGAAAACAAGCGGAAAGAGACGCTGCAAGAGGCATGAGCAGTGAGGTGAATACTGGGAAGAAAATGGTTGTGAAAGTCGACACAACGGTGAAGGAACAGATAAGAGAGTACGTCCGTCGACTAGCTGAAAAATGTTTTGATAAAGTGACTGATGACTTCAATTCAGAATCTGAAGCAAGCCTGGACATCCTGGTCAACGTGGTGTCAATCCTACCACAAGAATACCAGTGTGTGACTGAAGTCGAAGGGTCAATGGACAATGTTGACGCTGAAGAAATGGCTTTGCACCAACCAAGATGCTATTTTGTGTTGAACGATGGTTCTGCTGAAAGCCAAGAGGCAGTATTCAAAAGACCAACGATGAGCATGAAAAACCATTTGAAACCACTGTTGATCAGGGCAAAAGTGGAAGGCGCGGCTGTCAACAAAATTTTGGTCGATTGTGGTGCTACAGTCAACATCATGCCACACCATATTCTGAGGAAGATTGGCAAATATGATACCGACATCAGGTCTAATAACGTGGTCTTGTCGGACTATGGAGGAAAGACGAAAAGCATCATGGGAGTGATTATGGTGAATATCACAGTAGGTTCAGTGACCAGACCGACACTATTCATGGTGATAGACGCTAAGCCAAGTTACAACTTGCTACTTGGCAGAGAGTGGCTACATGGCGTCGGAGTTGTACCATCTTCAGCACACCAAAGGCTGGTGATTTAGAGAGAGGATGGGGTGGCCGAAAATATCGAGGCCGACCAAGGATATTTTATGGCCGATGTGAATAATGTCGGCATGAAGGAGTTTGAAAGAAAGCTGGCCAACATCTCTCCTTGCTTCCCAACTGAGGATGTATATGCGAATCTAAGCGAAGCGTTTGTCTCTCTAACTCTACATGAGACTCACGGCTTCATTTGGGACGTGGAACGCCTAGATGATCCACCATACACAGGTATCCGGCCGACAGGCTGGAAGGACGTCAGTGATGATGTCTGAGTTAGAAGCTCTAAGAAAGATTTCGGTGTACGTTGCCGAGAACAAAATAAAGTTGGCTTTAGAGGCTAAAGAAAACATGGCTGCTAAAGCCTGTATGTTGAATAAAGAGGGGCAGATGGCTATTGAGCCAAAACCTCCAGACAAACCAATTTTGGCCAAAAGGAACGTCGACATGCAGTGTCTGGACTGCATTTACGACAGTGAACCTTTAGGGTTCGAAAAAGACCCAAAGGCACCTGAGAAGATTTGACCAAAAGACCCCTTGGAAGAAGTCGACCTTAGCGAAAATGGCGAGAAAAGGCCAACATATATAAGCGCCAACATCGACAACGAACTAAAGTCTGAGGTAATATCCATACTTAAGGAATTTAAAGATTGTTTTTCTTGGGATTATAATGAAATGCCTGGTTTAAGTAGAGATTCGGTCGAGTTAAAGCTGCCCATAAAAGCTAGAAGAAAGCCAGTGAAGCAGACGCCCAGGCGTTTCGCCCCAGAGATCATGGCGAAGATAAAAACAGAAGTAGAAAGACTCCTGAAAAGCAAGTTTATTCAAACTGCAAGGTATGTCTAATGGTTGGCCAACATTGTGCCAGTCATAAAGAAAAATGGGTCTTTAAGAGTATGCATTGATTTTAGGGATCTAAATGCTGCCACCCCAAAAGATGAATATGCCATGCCCGTGGCCGAGATGTTGGTCGACTCGGCCGCTGGTTTTGAATATTTAAGCATGTTAGATGGTTATGTTGGATATAACCAAATTTTTATTGCACAAGAAGATGTGTCGAAGACGGCGTTTCGATGTCCAGGAGCCTTACGGACATATGAGTGGGTTGTCATGCCATTCGGTCTGAAAAATGCCGGAGCAACATACCAGAGGGTAATGAACTCAATGTTCCATGACTTCATTGAATATTTCATGCAAGTCTATATTGATGACATTGTGATAAAATCCAATGGTCAGCATACTCACATCGACCATCTCTGAAAAGCCTTCCTGAGGATGAGGAAATGTGGATTAAAAATGAATCCATTAAAATGCGCTTTTTGTGTGCAGGCAGGCGACTTCCTTGGTTTTGTGGTGCATAAAAAGGGTATTGAAGTAAACCAAAGCAAAATAAAAGCCATTATGAACGTCAAGCCTCCGTCGACCAAAAAGGAGCTACAATCCTTTTTGGGAAAAATAAAATTTCTTAGAAGATTCATATCAAATCTAAGTGGCAAAACAAAAGCGTTATCCCCACTACTTCGACTGAAGAATGAAGAGTTCAAATGGCAGGATGCACACCAAGAAGCGTTCGATAAAATCAAAGAGTATTTGACTAGGCCTCTAGTATTGACCCCTCATGTTAGGAATAGGCCAATGAGACTGTATATTGCAACCTCAAAATCGACTATAGGGAGTATGTTAGTCCAAGAGGATGAAAAATGCGTTGAAAGACCTGTGTATTACCTTAGTCGAATGCTTAATGATCCTGAAACTAGGTATAGTGATATAGAAAAACTATGTTTATGCCTGTATTTCTCTTGTACGAAATTAAAGCAATATATCAAGCCTGTTGATGTGTATGTATCTTCCCACTTTGATATTATTAAACACATGTTATCTAAACCAATTTTGCATAGTCGAATTGGAAAATGGGCTTTAGCGTTAACAGAATATTCCCTAACATACGTACCCTTGAAAGCAATGAAAGGGCAGGTAGTAGCAGACTTTCTTGTCGACCATTCAATGGTCGAAATGGCGCAGAATTACGTAGATTTAGCACCATGGAGGCTATACTTCGATAGGTAAAGACATAACCTGGGATCTGGGATAGGAGGAGTCATAATTTCTCCAGATGGAATTCCAGCAGAGTTCAAATACAAAGTTGAAGGGATATGCACCAATAATGAAGCAGAGTATGAGTCACTGATCACCGGACTTGAACTACTGCTGGAATTGGGAGCAACGAATGTCGAAATTATGGGAGATTCGGAGTTAGTGATTAAACAAGTATCAAAAGAGTATAGGTGTCTTAAAGAAAATCTGATCATGTACTTCGTGGTTACCATCAGACTGCTCAAGAGGTTTGAGCAAGTCAATCTCCAACACATACCACGGCAAGAAAACCAAAGAGCAAACGATTTGACGCAGGAGGCTTCAGGGTATAAAATGTCGAAAGACCAGGGCGAAGAGATCCAAGTAAGAGAGAAAGTACGAGCAATAGTGTTGTCACCGTCAGATTTAGCAATCGTGAAGTTGGGGGCAGTAGATAAAAAGCATTTTGAAATTCTGGCTGTCGACGATGAGAGAAGGAGTGATTGGTGTAAACCGCTAGTCGATTTCTTACATAATCCTGTGGGGTCGACAGATCGAAAGATAAAGTATAGGGCCCTTAGCTACGTCTTGATAAATGATGAATTATTCAAAAAGACAGTCAAAGGAGTATTATTAAAATGCATGGGGGAAAGTGAGGCATACATGGTCGTGTCGAGCATACATAGTGGGGCGTGTGGGGCACATCAAGCAGGTTTGAAGATGAAGTGGCTTTTGATGCGTTCAGGAGTTTATTGGCCTTCAATGCTGAAAGATTGCATTGAATTTTCTAAAGGTTGTCAAGAATTCCAATTGCATGGGGGCATACAGCATGTTCCTGTAAGCGAGTTACACACAATTGTGAAACCCTGGCCATTTCGAGGATGGGCTTTGGACGTTATAGGAGAAATAAAGCCAACCTCGTCAAAACAACAAAGGTATGTGTTAGTCGGTATCGACTATTTCACAAAATGGGTCGAAGCCGTAGCATTAACAAATGTGGACCAAGAAGCTGTGATAGACTTTATCCAGAGTTACATCATTTGCAGATTTGGCATCCCAGAAACTATCACAACCGACCAGGGGTCAGTTTTCACTGGTCGAAAATTGCAAGAATTTGCAAAGGGAATGGGCATCAAGTTACTGACATCTACTCCCTATTATGCACAGGCGAATGGCCAAGTCGAAGCTGCTAATAAGGTTATCATTAGCCTAATAAAGAAACATATAGGAAAGAAGCCAAGGAATTGGCATAAGACATTAGACCAAGCCTTGTGGGTGTGTCGAACGTCACCAAAAGAAGCTACTGGAACAACCCCATTTTGACTGACTTATGGGCATGACGCAGTATTGCCAATAGAAATTCAGGTACAGGCAGTCAAGACCCAAAGGCAGTATGAAATACCTTCTGAAGATTACTGGAGTATGATGATAGACGAATTAGTCGACGTAGACGAAGAAAGAATGCTAGCATTAGACTCTCTACAAAGACAGAAAGAGAAAGTCGCTCGTGCCTACAATAAAAAAGTGAAAGGGAAAGTGTTTGCTGTCGACGACCTGGTTTGGAGGATGATCCTTCCTATGGACAGAAATGATAGAGTTCTGGGTAAATGGTCCCCAAATTGGGAAGGACCATTTAAGGTTCTGCAGGTATTTTCTAACAACGCCTATGAGGTCGAAGAGCTGGCACCAGACAGGCGGATTTTAAGAGTAAATGGAAAGTATTCGAAAAAATATAGGCCTCTCCTTCAAGAGGTCAAAATTTTGGCAGCCTAAAATAAATGTCGAAAGAATAAAGTTGGAGATAGTTATGTTAGATACCAGCTGCAAAGGCACAGAAAATAAATATACAGTGCTGAAAGTAAGGAAGATAACATTAATGTGGCAAGAAGCCATTGTTTAAACATTACAAAAAATAATTCTTTTACGGTCAAATCTGGCCGAACTTGGATTGGAAGGATTTAAGTTCAAAATTATAGTGCAGAGATGCAGGCTCCAAAGTGTCGGCGTAGGCTTTAAGCTCTTCAAGCTTCCCTTCGACGGCCATGAGTTCTTCACCGACCGCTAAGGCATCACCGGTAGTTTGTTCCATAGTGGCCTGAGCAGGTTTCAGGACTTCGTCGACAAAATAGGACTCCTCTTTAACAATCGATTCCAACTCATTATCCAAAGTGGAAATTTGACGCCGAAGGGCATCAATTTGTTGACGTAGTTCAGTGGCCTTTGCTTGTTTGGAAGCCAATTCCTTCTGCCGCTCCTCTACAGTCCTCAACATACTGGTGACTTCCGCGTCGGCATGCATTACCAACTCCCATTTCTCCTTCACAGAGGCCTCAGTATCAGCAATCTGGCGCTCAGTGTTCCGAACATTGTCAATATGGCACAACATAGGCACCAGGATTTGTTCTAGAGTCGCCATTGCACATTTTGCATAATCAGAGAGTTGGAGATCCTTTAGTTGGGCAAGTGCGCTCAGGACCTCTGGACCGACAGCAGGTTCATGCATGAGCACGAAGGGAAGGTCAGCATTTAAGGCGTGAACGCGAATTTTGTCCATGAGAACTTTAGTCTTCGTCGCCTTAGGGCCCACTTTGCCAGAATGGAGTTGATCAGAGTCTGAGGAGACATCACGCGATTTCACCAGATTGTGTAGCCTGGCAATTGCTTCCAAAGAAGAAGGTTTGATCGCTAGCCCCGGGAAGGTCAAAGGAGAAGCTGTTGACGGAGTAGTTTGAGGGGGAGAAGCAGTCGACAAAGGAGTAGCCTGGAAGGATTGTTGTTTGTTGGTGTCGACACCGACTGGCTCCCATGGATCCTGCAAGGAAGCTGAAGAGATTCTCGAGTCAGAACTAGTCGAACTGGAGTCCAGATGCGTCGCAGGACTAGTGATTGAATCAGAGTCACTGTCACTAATCTGGAGGGGAAATTCAATGGACTCACCAGCGGTGTCGACAAATTGAAAGGGGTGAGCTAGAGAAGGAACCGGCGACGCGGGAGTATAGTCAGCAACAGGCTGAGTCGGCTCAGTAGAAGCATCAGCCTGTAGAAAGAAAATTGTGTAAGAGAAACGCAACAAAAAAAATCCAAAGGAATAAATAGGAATACGGGTAAATACCTGTGTCAATGCAGGGGAGACTGCATCCTGATTTGTGTTCCCCAAGGAAGTAGCGGGGGAGGGACCAATCGACGGTGAAGCTCCCACGACTGGAGCAGGGACCGCACCAAGGGTGGAAGCATCGACTACAGGAGTGTCGGCATCTTCGACAGAAACCTCTGAAGGAGGCGTTGTATATGGCCTCTTCTTTTTATTGTCGCCACTCTTGGAAGGAGAGTCATGTTTCTTCCTTTTTTGGCCATGATGGCTTTTAGATTTATTGTGGGAGGTATGCTGGAGACACGAAGAGAGGTTATAAGCAAATAGTTTAGCCAAAAGAGCGGACAAGCCGACAAGAAATACCTCAGTGCCCGCGAGAGCAGAGCGTTTGTGTTTTTTGGATTTTTTGGAGGCGGAAGAGACAGTAGGTTCTGTCGAATGTGGTTGACCCTGCACATAACTGAAACATTAGCAACCACATAATGTTCCCCTTTAGAAAACCAAAAGCGAATGGAGATGCTTCAGAGAGGAGCATACTGAAGAGCTGGGTTTCTTTAAGACTTGAGATATGGGACGCCCATCATCGTCAGAAGATTGCTCAGGAGCAGCCTGCAAGAAAGGAAAGGATGGCTAAGAATAAAAGTAAAAGTCAAAAGAAATAGTGAGGCAGCCAGAGTCGAACCTGAGCCTTTTGTGTCGAGGGAGCAGGTTGGTCAACAGATACAGAACCTGCGGGATTTAGCGGGAGCGCTGCAAATAAATAAAGGAAACGCAAGTAAGTAACAAGATTCGGCTAAACAGGAGTGTTAAAATTTCCAGAGAAATGTTACCAAGTTGCGTGGTTTCAAACACGCTAACATATTGAGGATCAATATGAAGCGGTCCTGAGTACTCAGGCAGATAATACTTCGTTGGGACCACTCTGTCGGCTTTTTTCTTTTTAGAGGCATTCGTTATGTACGAAATGGGACAATAGAACGACACTAGAACCAAAGGACCAAAGGCCAAAGCCAGTGGACTAGATGGCAGAGGAGGAAACATAAGCTTTCCAAAGTGAAGGGTGTAAAAATATTTATCTTTCACATGATCAGGGATTTTGAGTTTTGGAAGTTGGTCGGTTATTTTCGCTTTTAGTTCAACCGCAACCTCCCAGATGGTCCCACGAAGATTATCTGGTCGATACACAACTTGGAAGTAATTCTTGAAAGCACAAATTTGTTTGACATGGAGAGCCTTACATTTTGTCAACTTCGCCTGCAAACAAACAAAAGCCTCAGTTAATTCAGAAAGTTTGGCATCAGGATCGCCAACATAAAGGGTAAAATAGAACTGCCACCAATCATGGAATTATTTAGTACAGTAGTAGGCTGGTCGAAACAAAAGGGAAGGAAGACGTGGTTGGTTTTTCCAAATATTTTCAAGTTTTTCTTCGACCTCACTCCAAGGTTGGCCACAGAGGATATTGGCAAGCAACTCTTGAGAGGAAAACAGGGATTTGGAGATGAATTGGCAAAGGCCAAATTGCCTGGCCACAAGGTTAGGCTGGTAAGCCACTAGGCCAGGATTGCTACTGGCAGTCTCCGCCGACAAGAAGCGAGGGACTAAAAAACGCCTCCAAATGAGGAAGGATTCAGTCCTATGTTCCCCGTCGACAGGAGGGAAAGGTCTGGTGAGCCACTCAGGACCCTCAGTTCGACGGCTAAAAGGAGCCATGGAGGGTAGGAAATCGACACGAGTCAACATGATGTCGAAGATGGGGCGAAACACTCGAAGGTCTGGAAAGTTCTTGTCGATGGGCGTCAAGGGGATCAACCGTTTCCAGATAACATGCCGTTCCTCTGGGGGACACGCAACCCTCCTTATCCCATAGGGGGCTACATCTTTGGAGAAAGTGGCATTGAACCACAATTGCAGAAACCAGAAAGGACCATGGACCAATACGTTCTTCTTTCTGGAGTTCTCAGGGTCGAAGAGTCTAATCTGGCAGACAACCTCAGATAGAGACTCGTAGAGAGAGGCTAATATCAGTTGGCCCAAAGCAACGTCACGTTCTTGGTGCAATTGAGTTGTCAGGAGAGCAAAATGCTTGGCTACCTGCATAGACCTTGAACAGAAGACAAAGCGGGACAGCCAAAGGGTCAAGAAAGCCACGTGTTCCTCGTCGGTCACAGGGCCTACAGAAGTGGCGTGATGATCAATGAAGTTGTTGTACGTTGGTTTGCGAGAGTCACCAACGTCGAACCTCAGGGAAACCGGCGCTACAGCTTCGCAGTCAAAGACTTCGCCAATCGGTCTCAAGCCAGTGATGGCAGCAATGTCTAGAAGTGTCGGCGTGATCATGCCACACTTAGTATGAAAGGAGTTGGTCGAACTCTCCCAGAATTGAAGGGCGGCTAATAACATGCCACAAGACTGGGGAGGGCCACAGCGGGCAATCTATAAGAGGGTATAAGTGCCTGTCCGTTTCCAGTGGTCGATTTTTTCCGTTTCCAACCGGTCCATCCAAGCACAAAACTTAGGACAATTCCTAGGAGGAGCGGTCCTGAAGTTCTTGTCGACGTATCGAATGGAGAAAGGTTGTTGAGCAGAAATCACAGGTTCAGAAATGTGACTGGCGGGAAAAAGGGAAGAGTTATTTTTGGTAACCTCTAGGTGTCGGTTTTCTGGGAGAGGACCTAGGAACGCTAAGGGTTCATTAGCCAGAGAGAGAGGAATTAATACCTGAGAACGCCATATCTTCTCCTTTTCTTCTGCCAATGGAGGCTCAGAGACATACTCCCTACCATCAATGTTGATGGGACGTGTGAGGGTAGCAGCTGAAGGTTTGGTAGAGCTTTTCATGGAGAGAATAGAGGATTTTCGCGTCTTGGAGTAGAAGAGATTTCACAAAAAGCAGAAAAAACGAGTGAATTATGAATCAAGAAGAGCAAAAAAGAGAAGAAGAAGAAAGAACGAGGTTTTTATAGCCCTTAAACCCTGAGCAAAGAAGAGGGAGCGGTTAAACTTCCATGGCCGACACGTATACCCATGTTCCCATGCCTACGGACACGTGGAAGGGAAAAGGTAAGCGAAAAGGCAAACACGTTCAATCGTGAAGACGTGAAATGACGTAGACTTGATTTTGTGCGGCTCGAGGAGAAACAAAAATGTTCATCATGATTATATGACGTCACCGACGTGGGGTAAACTGAGGTCCCACTAAGTAGAAGCAGAAACAATGAGGGATAATCGACAGTTTCAGAGATGCCATCATCTCATCAACATCGACAGTCGAAAATGGCATCTCTGGGGGGCATTTTGTTACCATGCAATATTTCTAAGGCATGTTGAAAGCACAATTAATGAAAGAGTCCTGTGAATGTGGGGGTCATACCTTACCAAAAGATATAAGAAGGAAAAAATCAAATCAAAGGACGAAGCCGACGGGGAAAGTTGGCCTCGTCGATAGACCATTCTGTCGACCAACGCAAGGTTTGGGACTTAGAGAATTGGCGTCAATATGTAGAAGACAACATCGCCCTAACGCCTGGGCGGGAGAAATTTGAAATTTAAAATAAACAGCGGTTTCAAAAGGAATAAAAGCGCCATAAGGTGGAGCAGTTAGCAAGACATGGGTGCGGCGGTTGTGCAGATCGTGTGACATAACATCTGCTAGTTTCTAGGAGTTTAGCTTATGAGTAGTTTCCTCTAGTTTAGTATAAATAGGAGTATCCCACAAGGGGCTCGGGGTGTTCACTTTGTACTACGAAATCACTTGTAAGAAAACTTCCCATTCCCAGCACGAGGAAGCAAGAGTTTTTCTGAGAGTGTTATGTACGTGAATCACCACATTTATTTCAATGCAACTTCCCTAATTTTCAATTGTTCCCGTTGAACATTTTATCTTAATTTCTTTTGCTTTTGAGTTATTATTTTACGTTGTCGTTTATGCTGTCGACACTGACTCTATCACGATCATAGAGTTCACCAAAAGCGTGTTTGTAGTATACATCTTTTGAATGTTATAGAATTGTCGGTCACGAGTCACCTATAGGCGATAACATTTTCTAAAACCGTTTGTGTGGAAAACCCTACGCTTGTTCGACACTTTGTTGGGAGACGTTCCTCACAAAGTCATTCTGTCGAAGTTTGGACAAGCTTCACTTGCACTAGCACATGTCTTAGGATCAACTGGTCGATCCTGCAAGTAACCCTTTGTTTTAAGCCTAGGGAGGACCAGCGGTTGTTTACCAATTTCCATGGTAAACACCACCACACTTCTATTTATCCAAAGGAAAGGTTAGAAAGCGAACAAAAACCAAGAAGTTTTATCAAATCAAAAACTAATAAAAATGTCAGAGATCTGGGTAAGGGGGTTGGTTATGCAATGGGAAGGTTTTAAGCACCCAAAACATCCTTAATACTCTAAGGGAGCCCTTTTTGCAAAGTGTATTGTAGGTTGGTATTTGTGAAAATATTTGTGCAAACATGATTGGGGAGATGAGAAAAGAATATACAAATTATTTACAATTTTGTTGTTTGAATGGATAAACCCAATGCCTACGTACCATCACAAAGGTAGGATCAAAACCTCGTAGTTCGGGGTAAAAATCTCAAAATATGGGTGAATTGATTTGATCAAAAGCCTTAAGGCCGTTTGTTATCAAAGGGAGAAAACTCAACCTAAAGCAACAATCCACCATGTGAGGAGAGCTTCAACATACTAGTGAGGGATCCACCCTATAATAAGTATGAAAGACTTATAGTCCAATCACTAAGGATAAGGTGAGGTTTACATCAACCACTATGATAACTCAAACCTAATGACTAATGTTTATGTAAAAGGTTTTAACAAAGGTGGCCATTGGAACCACAAAAACAACTTGAAGTGAGTTGTATTTACAAATTAGAAGTATTCACAAAATAAGGTCAAATTTGACTTAAGGTTCATTTACAATGAGTATTAGTGAAAAGAGTTTGAAAAATCAAAGGCATATGGCCTAGGTTTCTAATTTGAAAACAATGTCAATGTTTGCACAAAAATGAGTTTGGCTTGGGTTAGAGTGGAGAGAAGAAGAGAAGGGCTAGTCCTAAACATGCAAAGATGAGAGAAGAGATAAAACCTTTGGAGTTCTTTTCTTGAGATCATAAAGATGATTCAAGATGCTCCTTTCCTTTGGACTTAGCAATTAACTCAAGCAATCAAACAAATATTCAATCAAGCTCCTATGATCTTCCAATTGGCTTGTCTTTCTTAACTTGGCTACTCATGACAATGGTTCTTCTTACTATCTCAAGATGGCCTATCACACAAGAACAAACAATCAAAAAGTTCACAATACAATAAGAGGAAATGGACAATAAGTGAGTTTAGATTAGGGGTCATTTCAAGTCAATTTCAAGATTAAGCATTCTAAAGGCATGAGGCCTAGTTGCTCTTCAATCAATTTTAGCATTCTAAAGGCATGAGGCCTAGTTGCTCTTGAACTCCTTTAAGCATAGGTAAGGTCCTAATTCTAAGTCCTTTCTCCTTTTTGCATTGGGTTCACACAAACAATCACAAAACAAACACAAAGCCACAATATATTTATTCACAATAATGAGCTCAAGTGAGCAAAAGGAAAATAGCATAAACATAAAATATGAGCTCAAGTAAGCAAAGGAAAAAGGCAATATGAATAAATGAGCAAGAAATTAAATTGCATTAAAGCAAATTGCAAGAATTAAATGCTTGAATTAAAGTTAGTAATTAGTAGTTAGTGTTAGTGTGTCATAAGACAATTTAGCGCTATGTTAAGCAATCTTAAATGGACTAATATATTAGTCACACCTATCTGAGGCCGGTCAATAAAACTATAGGCAAATAAACACAAGTTAGAGATCATGACTAGTAAGCCAAACTCCTATAACTTGCCATGCCAAAAGAAAGGCAGAAAGACCTTGTATGGATTTTAGGTTTTTTGCTTAACCAAGAAGCAACCTATCTTGGACACAAAGCAATTCACTTGATCTTTGATCAAGTTGAATTTGATTTGGACCAAAGAAGGTTAAGCCTCTCATATGTCAATACTAACCACAAATCATTAACTCATTGGCCAAAAGAAAAAGAAAAAGAAAAGAGATGAAGATGAAATGAACAAAATGAGAATTCAAATAACATAATTAAAACACAATGATCAAATGTGAATGAAATCAACATCAACCAATGGTAAACAGAAGTGAAATGAAGATTAGAAGTCAATAAAGGTCAAACATATTTTTGGTATTTTTTGGAATTAAAATAATACATAAAATAAAATGAACAAAGTATGGTCAAACTTCAAATTCAATTCAAATCAACTTGAATAAATCCAATTGAATCATCATAAGTCTAACATGGTCAAACAAAGTTTGACAAATTTTCTCAACATTTTTGGAAAATAGAAATTATTTTAAAACCATTAAAAATCAAGAAAAATAACACAAATGAACTAAAATCTCAAATAAATCTCAAATCAATTAAGAAATTGATGAGAATATTTTTCATAGATTTATCATCATCCATATGTGTTAAGAAAATATTTTTGGAATTTTTGGATATCAAAAAGTAATTAAAATGAATTAAAAACTAATAGAAACAAAATAATTCACAAAAAATATTAAATCGAATCACAAAAATAATTAAAAATCAGATTATGAAACTAGATTTTAAAAGAAACATTTTGCAATTGGTCTCATATTTTTGTGATTCCAAATAGAAAAGCTTATACGTAAATTTTAGTGTGATCAAACTCTCCCACACTTAAACCTTTGCTTAACCTCAAGCAAAACATTGAAAAGCTTATAAAAGAAAATTTGTGAAAACGAGTGCTTTAGGTGAAAATTCTAAGTTCAAGTCAGGATGCAGTGATAGGTACTAACTGAGTGAACTAAGGGTATCATGATGGCACTAATCCGCAAATACGGACATAAACTTCATTCCTATATTAACCAACCCATATTATCCCACAATACCTAGGCCTGCCTCTTCATCTCTTTTGTGTCCTTTTCATTCAGGCGCAATCACATTAAGCCCGTTATCCGTACATACTTCCAAATAGAGTTGGCATGCACTATTTTTGGCCGGGAGAATCCAAATAAGGTTAACGCTAGAGAGCTTCTATATTTGCAAGGAAGCCTCACAAATAGGAAAATTAATTTGGTTCCGTTTATGCTCGCCCATATGATGTTAACTCTGAATAAGGCGGGACCGACTTCTTTTGGTGGCTTGATTACGTCTATTGCTCGGGGCACTTAACTTGAACAATGAGATGGCTACCCTAAACCCCTTACCTCCTCGCACAATTAATTTAAAATTTCTGAGAGACATGAAATTGTGTCGCTCAAGGAGAGAAGGAGGTTATACACTTATGATTCATGGTGTAGCCATCCCATCTGTTATTCTACCTTGCACTAGACGTACAGATATACGTGATGAGAGGAATTGGACCTACGATTTAGATGCTCCACCTGTTTTGGGTCCTCTTCCTCCTAACATTCCTGATGAGGCGGGACCAGACACTGATGATGAATATGATCGGAGAGAGAGATCTCCCGTACCACATGTGTCCCCCCATCATCCTTCACCACCACACACCATACCATCTTCTTCTTCTGCAGGTACCACTCCTGGCTTCTATATTACAGAGGAGATGTGGCGAGACCACATGGCTAGAGAGCAGAGGGGAGATGACCTACTCTCTACCATCCAGCAACAAATGGCGAACAACATGAGCTTTATGCAAGAGTCGCAGCGGAGGACAGACAGGTCCTACGAGACTGTTCTACAGTCTATGCTTACGATAACAAATACACAAGCCCGTCAACAACAATACCACCAGCAACACATGGCACTCGTCGAAAACACTCAGGGTACCATTTTAGGTCACCTTCGAGAGGTGAGGACCGCTCAGGATGCCCTGCAGGCGAGGATGGATCAGAGAGACCATCGTCGTACCCGTTCCCGTCGTCCACCTCAGGATGGCGAGGGCACTAGTGGTCAGCAATAGGTTGCCAGGTAACTCTTCCCTTATCTTATTTCGAAACATTAGGGACAATGTTCGATTTAAGTGTGGGAGGAGCATTTATCGTTTTCCTTTTATTTTCAGTTTATTTGCTGTTTTTTAGATTGTTTATTTCCTTTTAGTTGTTTTTCCCTTTCAGTTGTTTATTTTGCTTTTTAGTATAATGCATGAGTCTGACGAGTCACCAAATATAGTAGATCCTTAGTACAATCTTACCTCCCCATACCTTTAGCCCCACCAAAAAAATTTTGCAAAAAGAAAATAGTGTTATTTCCAAAGTTTTCAGGTTTTAAGGACATGCTTTGAGTAAGGATGCGGTGACTTGGGAGAATTTTGCGAAACATCAGTATCTGTTTTAGCACCATAGACTTCGTAAATATAGGAATCATTCCCGAAACCCCATATACCATGGCCTTAATCATCATCTCCGTATAAGTCCTTAGTAGTTTATCTCAGCAGTCAGCTCCGGCCTACGTATCCTCTACGTAGGGGACCGATGCAAATAAGTGAATGATCCAGAAAAAAAAAAAAAAAAAAAAAAAAAGCAAAAAGGCAACTCCGGTATAGGTGACCCTCACAAAGTCATTTAAACCAAAGAATTGTAAAAAATTGCTACAAAAATAAAAAGAAAAAGAAAAAGAAAAGCAATACTCACTGTTAGTTGGTTCAGAGGTATCTGGCACTGAACTCGGTAGGACGGATTACGATCCGATCCCCCACAACTACAGTTGGGTCCAGAAAAGGATTTACACATATTTATGTGCCAGAAATCCCATGCTCTGATCATAATCACTAACAGGCCACTCTATTATGAAGTATGTACGGATAACGGGCTTAATGTGATTGCGCCTGAATGAAAAGGACAGAAAAGAGATGAAGAGGCAGGCCTAGGTATTGTGGGATAATATGGGTTGGTTAATATAGGAATGAAGTTTATGTCCGTATTTGCGGATTAGTGCCATCATGATACCCTTAGTTCACTCAGTTAGTACCTATCACTGCATCCTGACTTGAACTTAGAATTTTCACCTGAAGCACTCGTTTTCACAAATTTTCTTTTATAAGCTTTTCAATGTTTTGCTTGAGGTTAAGCAAAGGTTTAAGTGTGGGAGAGTTTGATCACACTAAAATTTACGTATTTTCGACTCCAATTTCGCATGCATTCTAGTTATTTTATTATCGTTTTGTTGTGTTATTACTGTGTTTTCCTTTGTTTTCAGGTTTTTACCTTAATAGGAGCCCCGATAGAGAAAAGGAGCGAAAAAGAGCCAAAAACCCTAAAAATCAGCATTTTGCTCTTATGGCCTACCCAATGGCGGGCGCCACAGTCCAAGCCATGACGTGTCCAATTCAAACTTCCATCAACTCCCACATTTTCCCACCACTTCCACTAAGGCGCCCCACTTTGTGCTTGTGTCGGGCGCCATGGCCTTGTGGCGGGCGCCACAAGAGGAAAACGGTTTCCTCTATTTTCAAGTTGAACGGCATCCAAGTAAATTCCACCTTTTTTATTTGCTTATAAATAGAAACGCGAATTCAGTTTTACAATCACCCAAACTTAGAGCAGACGAAGATCCGAACGTTGGAACAAGGCGAAATCAGAAGCAACTTTGTTTCACTTAGGCATATATTCAGTTTTATAAAGTGGTAATCGCTTCGCATTGGAGTGTTACCACAATTGTGTAATTGAGTCTGTGATAGAGTCTGTACTCGAGTTTGGAGCACTTTGGAAGGAAGTTAATCCTGCCGCCATTTTCTTTTCCGCATTGCAATTTACTCAGCCCTCCGATTGGAGCAGGTTTTTATTACTCGCTTTACTTTATTTATTTCCCGCACTCGCCTTTACTTTATTTATTTTCCGCACTCGCTTTTACTTTATTTATTTCCCGCACTCGCTTTTACTTTATTTATTTTCCGCACTCGCTTTAAATTATTTATTTCCCGCACTCGCTTTAAATTATTTATTTTCCGCACTCGCACTACTTTCATTTATTTTCCGCACTCGCTTTAAATTATTTACTTTCCGCACTCGCACTACTTTTATTTATTTTAATGCACTTTTACTTTACCATGTCTAGCTAAATTTATAAGGCTAGAATGTAAGGATCGTAATTAAACCAGTAATCCGTACAATTGTTCGTAGAAACACTTAAAGGGCTATTTTAACTTTCAAATTAAGTTTTCCCGCACTTCAATTCCGTTGGGTAAGATCGAAAGTCGTCCAACGTCTTTTTAAACTTAATTGTTTTTAACTATTTTAAAAACAGCGAAAGCGCTTTGTCTAGTTCATTAGGAGTTTTTAACATCAAGAAGAAAAGATATTTTGAAACTATTTTCGGACGCGTTTATAAGTTTAGAGTCTAGTTCGTGAGAACCTCTTTTGGTTAAGAAATCCAGGTTATAATACTTTTCAACTTAGTCAAGATACTATATTTCTTAAAAATAGGTTTACTACTCTAACGCAATGCGCGCCTTTTTATAAGTGACAATAAGAGGGTTTGATTAGGGAGTACAACTCGGTTCTGAATACACGAAAGCGACAGTTCCTGTTAAATTAGTTCTTTTCAAAGTAGGAAACATTGCCCATAAGTAGTTCTATTAGCAAGTACTTGGATTATCATTTAATTATGTGAATTACATTCGACCCTGTCTTTATTAATTAAATTTATTTTAAAACTTTACTTTTCAATTGCACACTACAAAAACACCTATTTTAATTGCCTCTGATAAACACCATAACAATAGATAACGATAGATTGACACTTGGTCTCTGTGGTTCGATAATCTTTTATATTACTCTGACGCGTTCGTACACTTGCGAACATCAAGATTTACAACGCATCAAGTTTTTGGCACCGTTGCCGGGGACCAATTTCGTCAAATTTCATTTTCCTGTTGTTATACCGTTTAGACTTAGGTTATTTCCCGCCGGTCGATGCAAAGAACTCGCAGCACCGAAAGTTTAAGTTTAGTAAACCCTCTGGCGAAACCTGAACGTTACGCTCGCGCACGTTTATTCTTTCATAGAATTAAGAGAGCTATGGCCGAAGATCAAAACCAAAGACCTCTTAAGGATTTCGCTCAACCATCTAACGAAGAACCTAGTTCTAGTATAGTAAACCCAATCATCCCAGCCAATAATTTTGAACTTAAACCGTCCCTGTTGCAACTAGTGCAACAGAGACAATTCGCGGGTCTCGCTACCGAGAACCCAAACCAACATTTAAAAATATTTCTTCAATTAGCAGATACTTTTAAAACCAATGGAGCTTCTCCTGAGGCAATACGTTTAAGATTATTTCCTTTTTCCCTCAGAGATAAAGCTCTATCATGGTTAGATTCCCTTCCACCCAATTCCATTACGACTTGGGATAACCTTAGAAGAGTTTTTCTTGCTAGATATTTTCCCCCGAGTAAGACCGTCGTTCTTCGAAACCATATAACTAGATTTACCCAAAACCAAGGAGAATCGTTGTTCGAAGCTTGGGAAAGATATAAAGAGTTGTTACGAACATGCCCACATCATGGCTTAGAAAACTGGTTAATCATTCAAACCTTCTATAATGGACTCCATTACAACACAAAGATGACCATCGACGCTGCCGCAGGCGGTGCCCTGATGAACAAACCTTACCTTGAAGCTAGTGCCCTCATCGAAGAAATGGCTCAAAACCATCAATCATGGGGAGTCGAACGAGCGACAGTTGAGAAGAAGGAAGCCCAAGGAGGAGTGCATGAACTAAGCTCTATAGACATGATGCAAGCTAAAATGGACGCATTAGCCCTTAAGGTCGAGCATATGTGCATAAACCCGAATACTGTAGCCGCAGTTTCGTCGGATTGTGAGATATGTGGAACCCAAGGACACCAATCCGCAGAATGCAGTCTATTAAACGAAACCCACTCCGAGCAAGTGAACTACACCCAAGGGAACCCATATTCGAATACCTATAACCCTGGATGGAGGAATCACCCTAACTTCTCCTATAAAAACAATAACCCTATTCAAAATAATGCACCTCCGAGACCTAGTTATCAAGCCCCTAGATCAAATCAACCTATGCAACCTGTACCACCAAAGCCGAGCCTTGAGAAAATTATGGAAAATTTTATCACCGCTCAAACCCAACAAAACAAGGAGTTCATGAACCAAAACATTCATGTTAACGAATTGATTACTCAGTTAGGAACCAAGGTTGACCAAATAGTTACTCATACCAAGATGCTTGAAACCCAGATCTCTCAGGTAGCTTTAAACCAAGCCCCTCAGACTACACCTGGAGGAAAATTCCCTGGACAACCTCAACAAAATCCGAGAGGACAAGCTAATGCCATTACCCTACAAAGTGGGAACGCTTATGATGAGCCACCAAACCCAAGATTAAGTGAACCCGAAACTTCTAAGGAATGTACCAAACCCCCGGACAAAGTAAAGGAACCAGAGGAATCTGAAAACCAGGAAGGTCGAGAGAAAGGAGAAGAACCTAAAGATAAAATTTACGTACCACCCTCGCCATATAAACCACCTATACCATATCCCCAAAGACTCAAACAAACCCAGATCAATAAACAGTACCAAAAATTTATTAAAGTTATAGAAAAACTTCATGTAGAAATCCCTTTCATAGAAGCCATCATCCAAATACCTTCTTATGCAAAGTTTCTGAAAGACATCCTTACCAACAAACGTAGACTTGACGATCCGAAGCCTTTGGAATGTAATTCTATTTCCGAGGACAAATTAGCAAAGAAAGATAAAGATCCTGGAAATTTCTCCATTCCTTGCCTTTTGGGTAATCATGTCATCGAAAAAGCTTTTCTAGATTTAGGAGCTAGTGTGAGCTTAATGCCTCTAGCAGTTTGTGAGAGATTAAATTTAGGAGAATTACAACCCACTAAGATGTCACTTCAGTTAGCCGATAGATCTGTCAAATATCCGATAGGCATTTTAGAAGATGTTCCTGTTAGGATAGGTCAACTATTTATCCCTACTGATTTTGTCGTCATGGACATCAAAGAGGACAATGATATACCAATTCTTCTAGGTAGACCATTCTTATCAACTGCAGGAGCCATAATAGATGTCAAGAAAGGAAAGTTGACATTTGAGGTAGGTGACGAGAAAATAGAATTTATACTTTCGAAATTTCTTATGGCACCTGTGATGGGAGACTCGTGTTATGCCTTAGATATCATTGATGAATGTGTTAGAGAATTAGAACAAAAAGAAATTATCAAGTTACCATCAACCCCCATAAAGGAAGATGATGACTTTAAAGAATCTTACATCGATGATAACCTTCATGAATGTTTATCCCTTACTCCAGATCCTATACCATGCCCTAAGAAACCAACCTTAGAACTTAAGGAGCTGCCTAAGAACCTGAGATATGAGTTCCTCGATGAAAAGATGAACCGTCCAGTTATAGTCAGTGCTACCTTGAGCCAAGAGGAAACGAACCAACTTTTAGACGTTTTACAAAGATATCCCTCAGCCTTAGGATATAATATTTCTGACCTGAAAGGTATAAGCCCATCCGTATGCATGCATCGGATCTCGCTCGAAGAAGATTCAAAACCCTCTAGGGAGCATCAGAGAAGAATAAACCCTATAATGAGTGATGTTGTTAAGAAGGAAGTTCTTAAGTTGCTTGAGGCAGGTATAATCTACCAGATCTCGGATAGTAAGTGGGTGAGCCCTGTGCATGTAGTACCTAAAAAGGGAGGCATCACAGTCGTGCAAAATGATAAAGGCGAACATGTAGCAAAACATTTAGAAGGAAGATGGCGGATGTGTATAGATTATAGAAAATTAAATAAAGCAACTAGGAAGGATCATTTCCCTTTACCATTTATAGACCAGATGTTGGAGCGTCTAGCCAGACACTCTTACTTCTGCTATCTAGATGGATACTCTGGATTCTTCCAAATACCTATTCACCCCGAAGATCAAGAAAAAACTACCTTTACATGCCCCTATGGAACTTTTGCCTACAGACGAATGCCTTTCGGTCTCTGTAACGCCCCAGCTACTTTCTAACGCTGCATGATGTCAATCTTCGCAGATTACCTTGATGGTATCATGGAAGTGTTTATGGACGATTTCTCGGTCTGCGGATTCAATTTCCACAATTGCCTTGCTAACCTTGAGAAAATCCTGGAGAGATGCGTGGAGGTGAACCTCGTGCTAAATTGGGAAAAATGTCATTTCATGGTGACCGAAGGAATAGTTTTAGGACATATAGTTTCCGAAAAAGGTATAGAGGTAGATAAAGCTAAAATAGAAGTAATAGAAAACCTAAAACCACCAAAAACAATCAGAGAAGTCCGAAGCTTTCTTGGACACGCTGGATTCTACCGGCGTTTTATTAAGGACTTCTCCAAAATAACTAAACCGTTAACCGGACTTTTAATGAAAGATGCTGAATTCATTTTTGATGAAAAATGTAATGATGCAATTAATCTTTTAAAGCAAGCATTAATCTCAGCACCCATTATGAAACCGCCCGATTAGTCGGAACCTTTTGAGATAATGTGCGATGCTAGTGATTATGCAGTTGGAGCCGTTCTAGGACAAAGAAAAGATAAAAAGTTACATGCCATCTATTATGCCAGTAGAACCCTAGATGTTGCCCAACTTAATTACGCAACAACCGAAAAAGAATTACTCGCTGTAGTTTTCGCTATAGACAAATTTAGATCTTATCTAGTAGGAGCAAAAATTATTGTTTACACCGATCATGCTGCCATTCGTTACCTATTAAGTAAAAAAGATGCCAAGCCCAGGTTACTCCGATGGATTCTATTACTACAAGAGTTTGATTTAGATATAAGAGATAAAAAAGGCACTGAAAATGTAGTGGCCGATCACCTTTCTAGGC
The DNA here is from genome assembly GCF_024323335.1 of Lathyrus oleraceus. Classification (NCBI taxonomy): domain Eukaryota; kingdom Viridiplantae; phylum Streptophyta; class Magnoliopsida; order Fabales; family Fabaceae; genus Lathyrus; species Lathyrus oleraceus. The sequence goes on along the minus strand of NC_066583.1, from coordinate 594,152,297 downwards.
TAGAACATCTAAAACCTGAACTAATACCCATAAATGACGATTTCGCCTATGATAGACTGATAGCTAAAGTAGAAACCATTGAAGCAAATAACCTAGATCCTTATGAGCATTCCCAAAATTCCTTAGCAATAAATAACGTACCCTGGTATGCAGATTTCGTTAATTACCTAGCTGCTGATATAGTACCCCCTGATCTTGACTACTACCGCAAGAAGAAATTCTTCCACGATGTGAGAAACTTCTATTGGGACGAACCGCTCCTTTTCAAAAGGGGTAAAGATGGCATCTTTCGCCGTTGCGTCCCAGAAGAAGAAGTAAAAAATATTATCGAGCATTGTCATTCTGCACCTTATGGTGGACATGCGAGCACCTCTAAGACATACGCCAAGATTCTTCAAGCTGGCCTATTCTGGCCTACCATGTGGCGCGATGTCTATGCTTACATTGTCAAATGCGACAGATGCCAACGCACTGGAAACATTTCAAGACGTGATGAAATGCCTCTAAGAAACATTCAGGAAGTAGAACTCTTCGAAGTATGGGGTATAGATTTCATGGGACCTTTTCCACCATCCTTAGGAAATAGGTATATCTTAGTAGCTGCAGACTATGTGTCTAAGTGGATTGAAGCTATAGCTGCACCCACAAACGACACTAGGGTAGTAATCAAATTATTTAAGAACTATATATTCCCTAGATTTGGAACACCACGTTTAGTCATAAGCGATGGAGGATCACACTTTATATCGAGAATATTTGACAAACTTTTAAGAAAATATGGATTTAGGCATAGAGTAGCAACACCATACCACCCACAAACTAGTGGCCAAGTAGAAGTATCTAATAGGGAGATAAAACAGATCCTAGAGAAAACTGTTTCTATTTCTAGGAGAGACTGGTCTCAGAAGCTTCAAGAAGCATTATGGGCCTATAGAACCGCTTTCAAAACCCCTATAGGAACTACTCCTTACCAACTAGTTTATGGAAAATCTTGTCACTTGCCGTTCGAGTTAGAGCATAAGGCCTATTGGGCCATTAAAACTTTGAATTTAGACTACTTAGCCGTTGGAGAAAAGCGTATCCTGGACATTCATAAATTAGAAGAACTTAGGCAATCTGCCTACGAAAATGCAAAAATAATAAAGAGAGGACAAAAGCCTTTCATGACAAAAGAATAGTAAAGAAAAACTTCAATGTAGGCGATTCTGTTCTCCTTTTCAACACTAGGTTACGACTTTTCCCTGGAAAGCTACGTTCAAGATGGACTGGTCCCTTCGAAGTATCCAAGATTCTGAGATCCGGAGCCGTAGAAATCAAGAACGATACCTGTAGTCCATTCCTTGTAAATGGACAAAGACTGAAGCTCTACGAAGGAGGAGACATTCCAACATACTACTCGAGCCACACCCTGACTGATCCACCAATTACCATTACTACAGGTGTATAAATTCTAACCGTCAAGCTAATGACGTTAAACAAGCGCTGCGTGGGAGGCAACCCATGGTTTTTCTTTTCATTTTACTTTTTTTCGCATTTATTTACATTTATTTTTATTTTTATTTTATTTTATCCTATTTTGCATTGAGACTAAAGTTTGAATGGTTTGTATTTTCAGGATCACTTTCCTAACTTTTACAGGATGCAGGGTTTTGATGACATGCGTGTTGCCTATAGAGACAATGCTCAGAGGGAGCACTACATTGCTTTATACCAGCGCCCTATGGCACCCACACGTTACCCTGATCAGCATTGTATGGAGGCACTGGGTATCGAACCTAGTATCCAATTCCTTAGCCACCATCTCCATTGGGACGAATTTGCTGATGACTTGAGCAACACATATAGGAACCTGACTTTGGAGTTCCTGAGTTCATTTGACTACGACCCATATTCTGGACCAGATGGGTATGCTGCTTTCAGGCTCTTTGGAGTTGAGTACTCCTTCAGCCAGAAAGAGTTCGGCGACTTATTAGGTTTCCAGACTACTCCTGATGCTATCCCGGAGACACCTTTGGGATATTTCCTGGGTAAGGAAGTGGAGAAGTTTTGGAGTGATATATCAGGCGGCGGAAGCCAGGATCCATCTACACAGTTATCTTATGTCATACATAACCCAGCCTTCAGATATTTTCAGATGATATTAGCACATTCCTTCTTGGAAAGACAGGATGCAGAGACTCTACTGAGTGAAGAGGAGATCTTCCTATTATTTTGCGCATCCCAGTCTCGCCCAGTAGCATGTGGGAACTTTTTATTGAATAATCTCAGCGGTATCTCTAGATCCACCGAAGGAGTCATCCATGTTGGTGGAATCGTCACACAGATTGCTGTCGCTTTGGGTCTGTCTCACAAGTTGTTGCATCTTCGGACCTACTGTGAATATACTACCATGGACATCGATTTCTGTTTGACCAGAGGATTGATGAGGAGAGCCTCTTTCCACCCATGTCAGTTCCGATTGCTAGTCGACAGTGAGGCCATCCATTACTTCGCATTTCCAGACCCTATGATGACCAGTGTGCATGATCCAGCGAATTGGAGTTATGCTCTAGAGGGCCAAGGAGAGACCGTTGAGGAGTCGAGATCGCCCCCAGTTGCTGAATACACACTTGCACCACCATCTCCTAGAATCACTGTTCTCTATAATAATCATTCATTGCAGACACCCGACATACGCACCCAGATTGCTGAGTGCCGTAGAGAGATTGCAGCGCTTAGACAGGAAGTGGCGGACCTAACTTTACAGATTGGAGTGTCTGATCTCACTCACGCTACTGAAGCCGATTGTCTATATCAGGAGATCGCCGAGCTCAGACAGGAGATAGCCGTGCTCCGTGAATCCACTCAGGAAGACGACCACCCTAATACCTGATCTCACCATTTCACTTTATTTCTCTTTCATATATTTATCGTATTTGCATTACTCATTTTACATTATCGCATTTGGATACTATATAAACTACTACCGTACATTAGTACTTCTATTTTAATCTATATATGTTTTATATTTATTTTATTTTGCATTTTAATTTTTTTTCAGTTATTTATTTATATTTATATTTAATTTCTGTTATTGTTTTTGTTTCAGTTTCACTTTTTATTTTCGTTTTTACTTTTATAAAATTATGCAAGTCAAAGAAACTAGGAGAATCACAAGACAAATGCTATCCAGACCCCCTCAAAGCCAAAAGACAAGCGAAGCCCAAACCAAAGGTCCAAAATCTGGCCCAGCCAGATTTTGCCTTGTGGCGCCCGCCATAGGACCTGTGGCGCCCGCCACAACGTCTATAAATGGTCGGGGCAGACCACTTTCCTTCACCATTTTTGCAACTCACAACCTCCAAAACCCATTTTTTCACCTTGGAAAAAAGTCCTTGAACCCACAAAAAGCTCATACTTTCCTAACCATCATACCACACAAATCAACAATCCACTTTCCGTTTTCGATTTCATCCGCCGGATTTTGTAAAAATCCAACCTTTTCACCAACCACTTCATCTTCTTCATCCATTTTTCAAGAGCATTCAAATGGAGTTCAACGGATTCATTCTTCGAGGAGGGAAACCGGGGGAGAGACAAAGAAAAATCATTGAACGGTTGCAAAATCGGGAAATCCTCCCGACAAGGTATGTCGACGAAAACTGTCTTTACGCTTTAGGTATCTTTCATAGCATTTTCCATTTATTAGATAACTTAGGTTTGCATAATTTCTTTACCATCAAAGAACCCACCTATGAGCGATTGACAATCGAGTTTTTAAGTTCCTTAATTTATATTGTCAACCCTAACACTGCTAGCACAGTCGGTACTGTCAAATTTAGAATGTTTGTTGTTGAATACCAATTCAGTACCGATGAACTAGCCAGTCTGTTAGGGATCCCTCATGGGGAGGGTGCTATTTGTGAGGCCCCTTTGGATTCCGAATGGGTTGTTGAGGTATTTTCCTTCTGGGAGCGTTTATCAAACACTTCCATTAACTCTTTTGAAGGAGTTCTTGCCTCAACCATCCATAACCCGGCCATCAGAGTTTTTAGATATCTGTTGGCATGCACTATTTTTGGCCGGGAGAATCCAAATAAGGTTAACGCTAGAGAGCTTCTATATTTGCAAGGAAGCCTCACAAATAGGAAAATTAATTCGGTTCCGTTTATGCTCGCCCATATGATGTTAACTCTGAATAAGGCGGGACCGACTTCTTTTGGTGGCTTGATTACGTCTATTGCTCGGGGCACTTAACTTGAACAATGAGATGGCTACCCTAAACCCCTTACCTCCTCGCACAATTAATTTAAAATTTCTGAGAGACATGAAATTGTGTCGCTCAAGGAGAGAAGGAGGTTATACACTTATGATTCATGGTGTAGCCATCCCATCTGTTATTCTACCTTGCACTAGACGTACAGATATACGTGATGAGAGGAATTGGACCTACGATTTAGATGCTCCACCTGTTTTGGGTCCTCTTCCTCCTAACATTCCTGATGAGGCGGGACCAGACACTGATGATGAATATGATCGGAGAGAGAGATCTCCCGTACCACATGTGTCCCCCCATCATCCTTCACCACCACACACCACACCATCTTCTTCTTCTGCAGGTACCACTCCTGGCTTCTATATTACAGAGGAGATGTGGCGAGACCACATGGCTAGAGAGCAGAGGGGAGATGACCTACTCTCTACCATCCAGCAACAAATGGCGAACAACATGAGCTTTATGCAAGAGTCGCAGCGGAGGACAGACAGGTCCTACGAGACTGTTCTACAGTCTATGCTTACGATAACAAATACACAAGCCCGTCAACAACAATACCACCAGCAACACATGGCACTCGTCGAAAACACTCAGGGTACCATTTTAGGTCACCTTCGAGAGGTGAGGACCGCTCAGGATGCCCTGCAGGCGAGGATGGATCAGAGAGACCGTCGTCGTACCCGTTCCCGTCGTCCACCTCAGGATGGCGAGGGCACTAGTGGTCAGCAATAGGTTGCCAGGTAACTCTTCCCTTATCTTATTTCGAAACATTGGGGACAATGTTCGATTTAAGTGTGGGAGGAGCATTTATCGTTTTCCTTTTATTTTCAGTTTATTTGCTGTTTTTTAGATTGTTTATTTCCTTTTAGTTGTTTTTCCCTTTCAGTTGTTTATTTTGCTTTTTAGTATAATGCATGAGTCTGACGAGTCACCAAATATAGTAGATCCTTAGTACAATCTTACCTCCCCATACCTTTAGCCCCACCAAAAAAATTTTGCAAAAAGAAAATAGTGTTATTTCGAAAGTTTTCAGGTTTTAAGGACATGCTTTGAGTAAGGATGCGGTGACTTGGGAGAATTTTGCGAAACATCAGTATCTGTTTTAGCACCATAGACTTCGTAAATATAGGAATCATTCTCGAAACCCCATATACCATGGCCTTAATCATCATCTCCGTATAAGTCCTTAGTAGTTTATCTCAGCAGTCAGCTCCGGCCTACGTATCCTCTACGTAGGGGACCGATGCAAATAAGTGAATGATCCAGAAAAACAAAAAAAAAAAAAAAAGCAAAAAGGCAACTCCGGTATAGGTGACCCTCACAAAGTCATTTAAACCAAAGAATTGTAAAAAATTGCTACAAAAATAAAAAGAAAAAGAAAAAGAAAAGCAATACTCACTGTTAGTTGGTTCAGAGGTATCTGGCACTGAACTCGGTAGGACGGATTACGATCCGATCCCCCACAACTACAGTTGGGTCCAGAAAAGGATTTACACATATTTATGTGCCAGAAATCCCATGCTCTGATCATAATCACTAACAGGCCACTCTATTATGAAGTATGTACGGATAACGGGCTTAATGTGATTGCGCCTGAATGAAAAGGACAGAAAAGAGATGAAGAGGCAGGCCTAGGTATTGTGGGATAATATGGGTTGGTTAATATAGGAATGAAGTTTATGTCCGTATTTGCGGATTAGTGCCATCATGATACCCTTAGTTCACTCAGTTAGTACCTATCACTGCATCCTGACTTGAACTTAGAATTTTCACCTGAAGCACTCGTTTTCACAAATTTTCTTTTATAAGCTTTTCAATGTTTTGCTTGAGGTTAAGCAAAGGTTTAAGTGTGGGAGAGTTTGATCACACTAAAATTTACGTATTTTCGACTCCAATTTCGCATGCATTCTAGTTATTTTATTATCGTTTTGTTGTGTTATTACTGTGTTTTCCTTTGTTTTCAGGTTTTTACCTTAATAGGAGCCCCGATAGAGAAAAGGAGCGAAAAAGAGCCAAAAACCCTAAAAATCAGCATTTTGCTCTTATGGCCTACCCAATGGCGGGCACCACAGTCCAAGCCATGACGTGTCCAATTCAAACTTCCATCAACTCCCACATTTTCCCACCACTTCCACTAAGGCGCCCCACTTTGTGCTTGTGTCGGGCGCCATGGCCTTGTGGCGGGCGCCACAAGAGGAAAACAGTTTCCTCTATTTTCAAGTTGAACGGCATCCAAGTAAATTCCACCTTTTTTATTTGCTTATAAATAGAAACGCGAATTCAGTTTTACAATCACCCAAACTTAGAGCAGACGAAGATCCGAACGTTGGAACAAGGCGAAATCAGAAGCAACTTTGTTTCACTTAGGCATATATTCAGTTTTATAAAGTGGTAATCGCTTCGCATTGGAGTGTTACCACAATTGTGTAATTGAGTCTGTGATAGAGTCTGTACTCGAGTTTGGAGCACTTTGGAAGGAAGTTAATCCTGCCGCCATTTTCTTTTCCGCATTGCAATTTACTCAGCCCTCCGATTGGAGCAGGTTTTTATTACTCGCTTTACTTTATTTATTTCCCGCACTCGCCTTTACTTTATTTATTTTCCGCACTCGCTTTTACTTTATTTATTTCCCGCACTCGCTTTTACTTTATTTATTTTCCGCACTCGCTTTAAATTATTTATTTCCCGCACTCGCTTTAAATTATTTATTTTCCGCACTCGCACTACTTTCATTTATTTTCCGCACTCGCTTTAAATTATTTACTTTCCGCACTCGCACTACTTTTATTTATTTTAATGCACTTTTACTTTACCATGTCTAGCTAAATTTATAAGGCTAGAATGTAAGGATCGTAATTAAACCAGTAATCCGTACAATTGTTCGTAGAAACACTTAAAGGGCTATTTTAACTTTCAAATTAAGTTTTCCCGCACTTCAATTCCGTTGGGTAAGATCGAAAGTCGTCCAACGTCTTTTTAAACTTAATTGTTTTTAACTATTTTAAAAACAGCGAAAGCGCTTTGTCTAGTTCATTAGGAGTTTTTAACATCAAGAAGAAAAGATATTTTGAAACTATTTTCGGACGCGTTTATAAGTTTAGAGTCTGGTTCGTGAGAACCTCTTTTGGTTAAGAAATCCAGGTTATAATACTTTTCAACTTAGTCAAGATACTATATTTCTTAAAAATAGGTTTACTACTCTAACGCAATGCGCGCCTTTTTATAAGTGACAATAAGAGGGTTTGATTAGGGAGTACAACTCGGTTCTGAATACACGAAAGCGACAGTTCCTGTTAAATTAGTTCTTTTCAAAGTAGGAAACATTGCCCATAAGTAGTTCTATTAGCAAGTACTTGGATTATCATTTAATTATGTGAATTACATTCGACCCTGTCTTTATTAATTAAATTTATTTTAAAACTTTACTTTTCAATTGCACACTACAAAAACACCTATTTTAATTGCCTCTGATAAACACCATAACAATAGATAACGATAGATTGACACTTGGTCTCTGTGGTTCGATAATCTTTTATATTACTCTGACGCGTTCGTACACTTGCGAACATCAAGATTTACAATGCATCAAGTTTTTGGCACCGTTGCCGGGGACCAATTTCGTCAAATTTCATTTTCCTGTTGTTATACCGTTTAGACTTAGGTTATTTCCCGCCGGTCGATGCAAAGAACTCGCAGCACCGAAAGTTTAAGTTTAGTAAACCCTCTGGCGAAACCTGAACGTTACGCTCGCGCACGTTTATTCTTTCATAGAATTAAGAGAGCTATGGCCGAAGATCAAAACCAAAGACCTCTTAAGGATTTCGCTCAACCATCTAACGAAGAACCTAGTTCTAGTATAGTAAACCCAATCATCCCAGCCAATAATTTTGAACTTAAACCGTCCCTGTTGCAACTAGTGCAACAGAGACAATTCGCGGGTCTCGCTACCGAGAACCCAAACCAACATTTAAAAATATTTCTTCAATTAGCAGATACTTTTAAAACCAATGGAGCTTCTCCTGAGGCAATACGTTTAAGATTATTTCCTTTTTCCCTCAGAGATAAAGCTCTATCATGGTTAGATTCCCTTCCACCCAATTCCATTACGACTTGGGATAACCTTAGAAGAGTTTTTCTTGCTAGATATTTTCCCCCGAGTAAGACCGTCGTTCTTCGAAACCATATAACTAGATTTACCCAAAACCAAGGAGAATCGTTGTTCGAAGCTTGGGAAAGATATAAAGAGTTGTTACGAACATGCCCACATCATGGCTTAGAAAACTGGTTAATCATTCAAACCTTCTATAATGGACTCCATTACAACACAAAGATGACCATCGACGCTGCCGCAGGCGGTGCCCTGATGAACAAACCTTACCTTGAAGCTAGTGCCCTCATCGAAGAAATGGCTCAAAACCATCAATCATGGGGAGTCGAACGAGCGACAGTTGAGAAGAAGGAAGCCCAAGGAGGAGTGCATGAACTAAGCTCTATAGACATGATGCAAGCTAAAATGGACGCATTAGCCCTTAAGGTCGAGCATATGTGCATAAACCCGAATACTGTAGCCGCAGTTTCGTCGGATTGTGAGATATGTGGAACCCAAGGACACCAATCCGCAGAATGCAGTCTATTAAACGAAACCCACTCCGAGCAAGTGAATTACACCCAAGGGAACCCATATTCGAATACCTATAACCCTGGATGGAGGAATCACCCTAACTTCTCCTATAAAAACAATAACCCTATTCAAAATAATGCACCTCCGAGACCTAGTTATCAAGCCCCTAGATCAAATCAACCTATGCAACCTGTACCACCAAAGCCGAGCCTTGAGAAAATTATGGAAAATTTTATCACCGCTCAAACCCAACAAAACAAGGAGTTCATGAACCAAAACATTCATGTTAACGAATTGATTACTCAGTTAGGAACCAAGGTTGACCAAATAGTTACTCATACCAAGATGCTTGAAACCCAGATCTCTCAGGTAGCTTTAAACCAAGCCCCTCAGACTACACCTGGAGGAAAATTCCCTGGACAACCTCAACAAAATCCGAGAGGACAAGCTAATGCCATTACCCTACAAAGTGGGAACGCTTATGATGAGCCACCAAACCCAAGATTAAGTGAACCCGAAACTTCTAAGGAATGTACCAAACCCCCGGACAAAGTAAAGGAACCAGAGGAATCTGAAAACCAGGAAGGTCGAGAGAAAGGAGAAGAACCTAAAGATAAAATTTACGTACCACCCTCGTCATATAAACCACCTATACCATATCCCCAAAGACTCAAACAAACCCAGATCAATAAACAGTACCAAAAATTTATTAAAGTTATAGAAAAACTTCATGTAGAAATCCCTTTCATAGAAGCCATCATCCAAATACCTTCTTATGCAAAGTTTCTGAAAGACATCCTTACCAACAAACGTAGACTTGACGATCCGAAGCCTTTGGAATGTAATTCTATTTCCGAGGACAAATTAGCAAAGAAAGATAAAGATCCTGGAAATTTCTCCATTCCTTGCCTTTTGGGTAATCATGTCATCGAAAAAGCTTTTCTAGATTTAGGAGCTAGTGTGAGCTTAATGCCTCTAGCAGTTTGTGAGAGATTAAATTTAGGAGAATTACAACCCACTAAGATGTCACTTCAGTTAGCCGATAGATCTGTCAAATATCCGATAGGCATTTTAGAAGATGTTCCTGTTAGGATAGGTCAACTATTTATCCCTACTGATTTTGTCGTCATGGACATCAAAGAGGACAATGATATACCAATTCTTCTAGGTAGACCATTCTTATCAACTGCAGGAGCCATAATAGATGTCAAGAAAGGAAAGTTGACATTTGAGGTAGGTGACGAGAAAATAGAATTTATACTTTCGAAATTTCTTATGGCACCTGTGATGGGAGACTCGTGTTATGCCTTAGATATCATTGATGAATGTGTTAGAGAATTAGAACAAAAAGAAATTATCAAGTTACCATCAACCCCCATAAAGGAAGATGATGACTTTAAAGAATCTTACATCGATGATAACCTTCATGAATGTTTATCCCTTACTCCAGATCCTATACCATGCCCTAAGAAACCAACCTTAGAACTTAAGGAGCTGCCTAAGAACCTGAGATATGAGTTCCTCGATGAAAAGATGAACCGTCCAGTTATAGTCAGTGCTACCTTGAGCCAAGAGGAAACGAACCAACTTTTAGACGTTTTACAAAGATATCCCTCAGCCTTAGGATATAATATTTCTGACCTGAAAGGTATAAGCCCATCCGTATGCATGCATCGGATCTCGCTCGAAGAAGATTCAAAACCCTCTAGGGAGCATCAGAGAAGAATAAACCCTATAATGAGTGATGTTGTTAAGAAGGAAGTTCTTAAGTTGCTTGAGGCAGGTATAATCTACCAGATCTCGGATAGTAAGTGGGTGAGCCCTGTGCATGTAGTACCTAAAAAGGGAGGCATCACAGTCGTGCAAAATGATAAAGGCGAACATGTAGCAAAACATTTAGAAGGAAGATGGCGGATGTGTATAGATTATAGAAAATTAAATAAAGCAACTAGGAAGGATCATTTCCCTTTACCATTTATAGACCAGATGTTGGAGCGTCTAGCCAGACACTCTTACTTCTGCTATCTAGATGGATACTCTGGATTCTTCCAAATACCTATTCACCCCGAAGATCAAGAAAAAACTACCTTTACATGCCCCTATGGAACTTTTGCCTACAGACGAATGCCTTTCGGTCTCTGTAACGCCCCAGCTACTTTCTAACGCTGCATGATGTCAATCTTCGCAGATTACCTTGATGGTATCATGGAAGTGTTTATGGACGATTTCTCGGTCTGCGGATTCAATTTCCACAATTGCCTTGCTAACCTTGAGAAAATCCTGGAGAGATGCGTGGAGGTGAACCTCGTGCTAAATTGGGAAAAATGTCATTTCATGGTGACCGAAGGAATAGTTTTAGGACATATAGTTTCCGAAAAAGGTATAGAGGTAGATAAAGCTAAAATAGAAGTAATAGAAAACCTAAAACCACCAAAAACAATCAGAGAAGTCCGAAGCTTTCTTGGACACGCTGGATTCTACCGGCGTTTTATTAAGGACTTCTCCAAAATAACTAAACCGTTAACCGGACTTTTAATGAAAGATGCTGAATTCATTTTTGATGAAAAATGTAATGATGCATTTAATCTTTTAAAGCAAGCATTAATCTCAGCACCCATTATGAAACCGCCCGATTGGTCGGAACCTTTTGAGATAATGTGCGATGCTAGTGATTATGCAGTTGGAGCCGTTCTAGGACAAAGAAAAGATAAAAAGTTACATGCCATCTATTATGCCAGTAGAACCCTAGATGTTGCCCAACTTAATTACGCAACAACCGAAAAAGAATTACTCGCTGTAGTTTTCGCTATAGACAAATTTAGATCTTATCTAGTAGGAGCAAAAATTATTGTTTACACCGATCATGCTGCCATTCGTTACCTATTAAGTAAAAAAGATGCCAAGCCCAGGTTACTCCGATGGATTCTATTACTACAAGAGTTTGATTTAGATATAAGAGATAAAAAAGGCACTGAAAATGTAGTGGCCGATCACCTTTCTAGGCTAGAACATCTAAAACCTGAACTAATACCCATAAATGACGATTTCGCCTATGATAGACTGATAGCTAAAGTAGAAACCATTGAAGCAAATAACCTAGATCCTTATGAGCATTCCCAAAATTCCTTAGCAATAAATAACGTACCCTGGTATGCAGATTTCGTTAATTACCTAGCTGCTGATATAGTACCCCCTGATCTTGACTACTACCGCAAGAAGAAATTCTTCCACGATGTGAGAAACTTCTATTGGGACGAACCGCTCCTTTTCAAAAGGGGTAAAGATGGCATCTTTCGCCGTTGCGTCCCAGAAGAAGAAGTAAAAAATATTATCGAGCATTGTCATTCTGCACCTTATGGTGGACATGCGAGCACCTCTAAGACATACGCCAAGATTCTTCAAGCTGGCCTATTCTGGCCTACCATGTGGCGCGATGTCTATGCTTACATTGTCAAATGCGACAGATGCCAACGCACTGGAAACATTTCAAGACGTGATGAAATGCCTCTAAGAAACATTCAGGAAGTAGAACTCTTCGAAGTATGGGGTATAGATTTCATGGGACCTTTTCCACCATCCTTAGGAAATAGGTATATCTTAGTAGCTGCAGACTATGTGTCTAAGTGGATTGAAGCTATAGCTGCACCCACAAACGACACTAGGGTAGTAATCAAATTATTTAAGAACTATATATTCCCTAGATTTGGAACACCACGTTTAGTCATAAGCGATGGAGGATCACACTTTATATCGAGAATATTTGACAAACTTTTAAGAAAATATGGATTTAGGCATAGAGTAGCAACACCATACCACCCACAAACTAGTGGCCAAGTAGAAGTATCTAATAGGGAGATAAAACAGATCCTAGAGAAAACTGTTTCTATTTCTAGGAGAGACTGGTCTCAGAAGCTTCAAGAAGCATTATGGGCCTATAGAACCGCTTTCAAAACCCCTATAGGAACTACTCCTTACCAACTAGTTTATGGAAAATCTTGTCACTTACCGTTCGAGTTAGAGCATAAGGCCTATTGGGCCATTAAAACTTTGAATTTAGACTACTTAGCCGCTGGAGAAAAGCGTATCCTGGACATTCATAAATTAGAAGAACTTAGGCAATCTGCCTACGAAAATGCAAAAATAATAAAGAGAGGACAAAAGCCTTTCATGACAAAAGAATAGTAAAGAAAAACTTCAATGTAGGCGATTCTGTTCTCCTTTTCAACACTAGGTTACGACTTTTCCCTGGAAAGCTACGTTCAAGATGGACTGGTCCCTTCGAAGTATCCAAGATTCTGAGATCCGGAGCCGTAGAAATCAAGAACGATACCTGTAGTCCATTCCTTGTAAATGGACAAAGACTGAAGCTCTACGAAGGAGGAGACATTCCAACATACTACTCGAGCCACACCCTGACTGATCCACCAATTACCATTACTACAGGTGTATAAATTCTAACCGTCAAGCTAATGACGTTAAACAAGCGCTGCGTGGGAGGCAACCCATGGTTTTTCTTTTCATTTTACTTTTTTTCGCATTTATTTACATTTATTTTTATTTTTATTTTATTTTATCCTATTTTGCATTGAGACTAAAGTTTGAATGGTTTGTATTTTCAGGATCACTTTCCTAACTTTTACAGGATGCAGGGTTTTGATGACATGCATGTTGCCTATAGAGACAATGCTCAGAGGGAGCACTACATTGCTTTATACCAGCGCCCTATGGCACCCACACGTTACCCTGATCAGCATTGTATGGAGGCACTGGGTATCGAACCTAGTATCCAATTCCTTAGCCACCATCTCCATTGGGACGAATTTGCTGATGACTTGAGCAACACATATAGGAACCTGACTTTGGAGTTCCTGAGTTCATTTGACTACGACCCATATTCTGGACCAGATGGGTATGCTGCTTTCAGGCTCTTTGGAGTTGAGTACTCCTTCAGCCAGAAAGAGTTCGGCGACTTATTAGGTTTCCAGACTACTCCTGATGCTATCCCGGAGACACCTTTGGGATATTTCCTGGGTAAGGAAGTGGAGAAGTTTTGGAGTGATATATCAGGCGGCGGAAGCCAGGATCCATCTACACAGTTATCTTATGTCATACATAACCCAGCCTTCAGATATTTTCAGATGATATTAGCACATTCCTTCTTGGGAAGACAGGATGCAGAGACTCTACTGAGTGAAGAGGAGATCTTCCTATTATTTTGCGCATCCCAGTCTCGCCCAGTAGCATGTGGGAACTTTTTATTGAATAATCTCAGCGGTATCTCTAGATCCACCGAAGGAGTCATCCATGTTGGTGGAATCGTCACACAGATTGCTGTCGCTTTGGGTCTGTCTCACAAGTTGTTGCATCTTCGGACCTACTGTGAATATACTACCATGGACATCGATTTCTGTTTGACCAGAGGATTGATGAGGAGAGCCTCTTTCCACCCATGTCAGTTCCGATTGCTAGTCGACAGTGAGGCCATCCATTACTTCGCATTTCCAGACCCTATGATGACCAGTGTGCATGATCCAGCGAATTGGAGTTATGCTCTAGAGGGCCAAGGAGAGACCGTTGAGGAGTCGAGATCGCCCCCAGTTGCTGAATACACACTTGCACCACCATCTCCTAGAATCACTGTTCTCTATAATAATCATTCATTGCAGACACCCGACATACGCACCCAGATTGCTGAGTGCCGTAGAGAGATTGCAGCGCTTAGACAGGAAGTGGCGGACCTAACTTTACAGATTGGAGTGTCTGATCTCACTCACGCTACTGAAGCCGATTGTCTATATCAGGAGATCGCCGAGCTCAGACAGGAGATAGCCGTGCTCCGTGAATCCACTCAGGAAGACGACCACCCTAATACCTGATCTCACCATTTCACTTTATTTCTCTTTCATATATTTATCGTATTTGCATTACTCATTTTACATTATCGCATTTGGATACTATATAAACTACTACCGTACATTAGTACTTCTATTTTAATCTATATATGTTTTATATTTATTTTATTTTGCATTTTAATTTTTTTTCAGTTATTTATTTATATTTATATTTAATTTCTGTTATTGTTTTTGTTTCAGTTTCACTTTTTATTTTCGTTTTTACTTTTATAAAATTATGCAAGTCAAAGAAACTAGGAGAATCACAAGACAAATGCTATCCAGACCCCCTCAAAGCCAAAAGACAAGCGAAGCCCAAACCAAAGGTCCAAAATCTGGCCCAGCCAGATTTTGCCTTGTGGCGCCCGCCATAGGACCTGTGGCGCCCGCCACAACGTCTATAAATGGTCGGGGCAGACCACTTTCCTTCACCATTTTTGCAACTCACAACCTCCAAAACCCATTTTTTCACCTTGGAAAAAAGTCCTTGAACCCACAAAAAGCTCATACTTTCCTAACCATCATACCACACAAATCAACAATCCACTTTCCGTTTTCGATTTCATCCGCCGGATTTTGTAAAAATCCAACCTTTTCACCAACCACTTCATCTTCTTCATCCATTTTTCAAGAGCATTCAAATGGAGTTCAACGGATTCATTCTTCGAGGAGGGAAACCGGGGGAGAGACAAAGAAAAATCATTGAACGGTTGCAAAATCGGGAAATCCTCCCGACAAGGTATGTCGACGAAAACTGTCTTTACGCTTTAGGTATCTTTCATAGCATTTTCCATTTATTAGATAACTTAGGTTTGCATAATTTCTTTACCATCAAAGAACCCACCTGTGAGCGATTGACAATCGAGTTTTTAAGTTCCTTAATTTATATTGTCAACCCTAACACTGCTAGCACAGTCGGTACTGTCAAATTTAGAATGTTTGTTGTTGAATACCAATTCAGTACCGATGAACTAGCCAGTCTGTTAGGGATCCCTCATGGGGAGGGTATAAAGCACATCACCATTGAGGTAGAAACTGCCAGCTAATCTCCTCAAAGTCTTCTTATCTTTAACAGATGCCCCAGGCGGGTAGATCTGACTCTGAAGAAAGCACTTGATATCATAATACCATGGCTTATCATCTTTCACTTCTTCGACTACAAATACATGAGCTGGTCTATCCAAGCGCATCACAGTAATATTGGGGACTTCATTCCAGAATTTCACCATAATCATCGAAGCAAGCGTAGCAAGGGCATCTGCCATCCGATTCTCATCTCGAGGAATATGATGGAAGTCAACCTCAGTAAAGAAATTTGAAATCATCCTCGCATAATCTCTATATAGGATGAGGCCAGGTTGATTCTTCTCCCATTCACCCTTAATCTGATTAACAACAAGGGCCGAATCACCATAAACATCAAGATGTTTGATCCTAAGATCAATACACTCTTCCAAACCCATAATACAGGCCTCATATTTCTCCATATTATTCATGCATTTGAAAGTTAGCCTTGCTATAAAAGGAAAATGTGTGCCCTGAGGAGTAATAATCACTGCCCCAATACCATTTCCATATTAATTAACAGCGCCATCGAATACCATACCCCATCAGGAACCAGACTCTGGCCCTTCATTGAGCGTAGGCTCATCGCAATCTTTCATCTTCAAATACAGAATCTCCTCATCTGGGAAGTCGTACTGAACAGACTGATAATCCTCAATTGGTTGATGTGCCAAGTGGTCAGCCAAGATACTACCTTTAATAGCTTTTTGAGCTCGATACTCAATGTCATACTCAGACAACAACATCTGCCAACGGGAAATCCTCCCCGTTAAGGCAGGCTTTTCAAAGATATACTTGATTGGATCCATTTTGGATATCAACCAAGTTGTATGATTCAACATATACTGGCGCAAACGCTTAGCAGCCCAAGCCAAAGCACAACATGTCTTCTCAAGCATTGAGTATCGAGACTCACAATCAGCGAACTTCTTACTCAAGTAGTATATAGCATATTCTTTCTTCCCTGATTCATCTTGCTGGCCCAATACACAACCCATGGAGTCATCAAGAACAATTAAGTACATAATCAATGGTCTCCCTTCAACAGGCGGAGACAGAATCGAAGGCTCGGACAAATACTCTTTGAAACTGTCAAAGGCCTTTTGGCAGTCTTTGGTCCAATCATGACGCTGATCTTTCCAGAGGAGCTTGAATATAGGCGCACATGTGGCAGTCATGTGGGATATAAATTTGGAAATATAATTCAAGCGGCCAAGAAAACCTCAGACTTGCTTCTCAATTTTGGGCGCATGCATCTCTTGTATTGCTTTGACCTTGGCGGGATCAACTTCAATACCTCTTTCACTGACAATAAAGCCCAATAACTTGCCGGAACGGACTTCAAATGTACACTTGTTCGGATTCAGGTGGAGTTTGTACTTCCTCAAACGTTGAAAAAGCTTCAACAAGTGCTCTACATGTTCAACTTCCGTTCTCGACTTTGCAATCATATCATCAACATATACCTCGATCTCCTTGTGCATCATATCATGAAACAAGGTAGTCATAACTCGTTGATACGTGGCTCCGACAGTCTTCAAACCGAAGGGCATCACTTGATAACAGAATGTTCCCCAAGGTGTGATGAATGTTGTCTTCTCCATATCCTCGGGTGCCATTTTAATCTGGTTATAACATAAAAATCCGTCCATAAATGAGAAGACATTGAATTTAGTCGTATTATCTACCAACATATCAATGAATGGTAGAGGGAAATCATCTTTCGGACTAGCTTTATTCAAGTCTTTATAGTCCACACACATTCGGACTTTTCCATCTTTCTTAGGCACGGGCACAATATTGGCCACCCATTGAGGATATATAGAAGTCACCAGAAACCCCACATCAATTTGCTTCTGAACTTCTTCTTTGATCTTCATTGCCATATCAGGATGAGTTCTTTTGAACTTCTGCTTCACAAGCACACACTCAGGCTTCAAAGGCAGGAAATGTTGCACGATATCAGTATCCAGACCAATCATGTCTTCATACGACCAGACAAAGACGTCGACATATTCTCGTAGCAACTCAATCAACCCCTTCTTCGCAGATTCTTCCAGGAGTGCCCCAGTCTTCACTTCTCGAACACCATCTTCATACCCCAAGTTGACTGTTTCCAAATTCTCAAGATGTGGCTGAATGATCTTCTCCTCGTGCTCAAGCAGATGGGTAATCTCATTAGGAATCTCTTCAACATCATCTTCTTCGGCCTCAAATACAGGGAACTCAAAGTTGGGAGATGGCGTTGGATCATTATGTTCAATATGTTTGATCAACCTGCATAATGATTTTGGATATAAAAGAGATTTCAGAATTCAAGCAAGGCAAATCATTATGCAGATAAAAAGATTGATTTTAATCTCTTTTTAGGGTTTTTTAGTGATCACTAATTTCATGCAAAAAACAAAAAGGGGAAATAATTTGGGAAAATAAACATTTAACATGTAATTATTGAATGAATATCATTGTATTAATGTGCCAACAATGTCATCACTTCTCCTTTTGGCATGGGAGAAGGGTTTTTAAACAAAAGTGAACACATTACGTAGACTTATGGATTACTGTTGGAATATCAACAACGACCCAATTATTGCAGATTCCTCCAGGGATGACAAAGTTGCCAGAATCTTCCTCTTCATCATCTTCCACAACGGCAGCAGCCTCTTGGTCCTCAACGGTGTGGATGAAACCTCCGCTATGGAGCAAACCACGCTCGTTGGAAATGCCTGAAGAGTACCCTATGCTAGCCCGGGATTTATTATCTTCCAGCTTAATCATTTGTCCTAAACCAGTAGTTGTACCATGCTCAATGGCCAACTTCGTATCATTGTAGGAAGCAAATGAAGAAGGTCATTTCCTTGAAGGCTCAACAATAGACAAGGCTTGGAACGGAGTCCCAACCTCGTCCTCAGCGTCTATATAGGAAAAGGAAGACAAATGGCTTACCAAGAGAGCCTTCTCTCCCCTATCACCACCAACTTCTTATTCTTGACGAATTTTAACTTCTGGAGTAAGGTGGATGTCACGGCGCCTGCCTCGTGAATCCATGGTCTGCCAAGCAAACAACTATATGATGGGTGAATATCCATGACCTAGAAAGTTATATGGAAATCACTAGGTCCAATCTTGATTGGGAGTTCAACTTCGCCAATCATAGTTTTCCTCGATCCATCAAAAGCTTTGACTACCACTCCACTCTGCCTCATGGGAGGCCCCTGATAAGAAAGTTTGGCCAGAGTGGATTTTGGTAACACATTTAGCGATGACCATGTGTCTACCAACACATTAGGCAAGGCATCATCCTTGCAGTTCATAGAAACGTGTAGAGCCAAATTGTGGTCTTTTCCCTCCTCGGGAAGATCAGCATCGCAAAAGCTCAAATTGTTACAAGCAGTTATGTTTGTAACAATGCTATCAAACTGTTCAATAGTGACATCGTGATCCACGTATGCCACATCCAACACCCTCTGCAAAGCTTCGCGGTGTGGCTCAGAATTCATCAGCAAAGATAGGACATATATCTTTGATGGAGTTTGAAGCAACTGATCAACAACATTATACTCGCTCCTTTTGATGAGCCTCAGCATCTCATCATAGTCCTCTTTCAGAATGCCATGCTGGCCAACAGGGACATGAGCTTTCACAACGACAGTAGGGTCAACACCCTTCACAACAAGTGTCAGATTCGGAGAAGAAGAAGTCCCCACAGGACTGGCAGAATTATCAACATCATCAGTTCTTCTCAAGATGTCTACATGGGTTTTCTGCGATGCCGAGAAAACACGACCACTGCGGGTCACACCACTAACATCTGATATACTCACAACAGAGGTGGAGGGCAACGACACCTCCTTACCATCTTCGAGCATAATCTCATTGTACCTATATGGAAAAGCTTTATCTGAAGAATACGGGACAGGGCCCGCTGGCTTGATTACAAGAGATGGAAAACTTTCTTCTTGCTGCCATCATATTTGACGACAACAGGCTCTGGTATTCTGAAAACAGGGGAAATAACATCCACTTCATCCTCATTGCGATTTTGAAGTATCTCAATCATACCCTGATCCAGCATCTCTTGGATGTCTTTCCTGACTTGGCCACATCCTCTCTCATTGACAGTGCACACCCGGAATTTGTCATGGTCATGCTCGTAATGACTGTATCCACATTACAGTCTATGCATCCCAACCAAAGATTTCCTGATATGACTAACATACAGGACTTTATATTTGCTAGGGCAACCCTGGACCATGTTCACAGCAGCTTTCCCATGCTCAGGCAATGGGTTCTTCTTGACATTAGGACCTACGTCCTCGAAAAACAAAATCCCATTTCTAACAAGGTCTTGCACCTTGGTCTTCAGGGGATAGCAATTCTCCACATCATGTCCGGGAGCATCGGAATGATATACATAATGTAGCTCAGGCTTGTACCACCACTGAGGGTTGGTCGGTACAGCGGGTGGGTCACGTGGAGTAATCAATTTTCTATCAATCAAAGACAGATAGAGTTCAACATAGGTCATTGGAATTGGATCAAAAGTGACCCTCTTCCTATCGTAGCTGGTGCTGGTGTTGTCGTTGTTTCGAGGCTGGTAGGTCTGCTGTTGCGAACGATGTTGTTGTTGATATTGTGGATGTTGTTGTTGTTGATGTTGATAATGTTGAGCTTCCCTGAAGGCAGGTGATATATGAGCCACCTGGTGTTGGTTACTGGCAGGGCGAACAGTCTTCCTCTTCACAGAGGGTCTTCATTTACTATGGGAAAACACAACATGTGCCTCTCCCTCCTTCTTCTTTGCAAAACCCCCATAACACTTTGCAGAAGAGCCTTCATCTCTGGATAGACGTCCTTCCCGGACTCCTTCCTCTAGCCTCATTCCCATGTTCACCATTTCGGTGAAGTCTGAGGGAGCACTAGCTATTATCCTCTCATAATAGAATGAACTCAAGGTCTTCAAAAAGATCTTGGTCATTTCTTTCTCCTCAAGGGGTGGCACGATCTGAGCGCCCAACTCACGCCATCTCTGGGCGTACTCCTTAAATGTTTCCTTCTCTTTCTGGGACATTTCCCTCAGCTGGTCCCTATCGGGAGCCATATCAACATTGTATTTGTATTGCTTGATGAAAGCTTCGCCAATATCATTGAAGGAGCGGATGTTTGTGCTGTCCAGAACCATGTACCATCTGAGAGCGGCACTGGACAGGCTGTCCTGGAAATAATGGATGAGGAGTTAATCATTCTCTGTCTGTGTTGACATCTTGCGAGCGTACATCACAAGATGGCTGAGAGGGTAAGTGTTTCCCTTATACTTTTCAAAGTCAGGCACTTTGAACTTGATAGGGATCTTGACGTTGGGCACAAGGCATAACTCAGCAGCAGATTTACCAAAGAGGTCTTTCCCCCTTAGAGTCTTCAGTTCCTTGCGCAGCTCAAGGAATTGATCGTTCATAGCGTCCATCTTCTCATAGACATATGGGCCCTCAGACGGCTCAGAATGATAGATGGTGTCTTCGACTTTAGGTAAAATGTGCACAACAGGAGGTGGCACAACAAGGACCGGGCTAGATGCCGACAGAGAAGCAAAGGTAGGAGCAAGACCTTCAGGCACAAAATTTGCGGGCATCCCCCACGGGAACCCGGCTGGCATAGTTGGCGCAAAATGAGCAGTGGCGGCTGGCACAGTTGAGGAAGCTACCTCTAATATAACCGTCCTCGCGGGAGGAGTTGCAGGAGTTGGAGAAGACTGGCTCTGAGCAGCCAGCACTGACTCCATCATGGCAGTCAACCTAGCTACTTCCTCTTTCAGTTCACGGTTCTCTTGTTCAAGATTATCCATCAGCTTTGGAAAATTTTCCGTGGTGTTATACCGGTGCGTCAGCTTGTCTTCAAAATAAATAAAAAACAAAGAGTTAGACCACTGATCAAGAAGCTCTGAACAAAACCTGCTTATGCATATGGTGCATGCAATGTTTGTGCATATGATTTATATTTATTATCAGAGGAACTTTATAGAGATCTATTTACAAATATTTGGAAATATTGATCTTTTAGACATATAATGGAATATTCATAGCAATAATATCTGGAAATTTTTTTACACCAATGAAGAAGTACAATTTTGGTAACCAAATACAATACAAGAGAGAAGGAAAATGAACATCCTATGGAATCCTAGAAGCAATCATTCAAAGCTCTCGAGACTGGAAGATAAGCTGCACGAAGCCTCTTCACTTCTCTCTCATAGGCTGCCTTCATATATGCCTTCTCCTTGGCGAGCCGATCATACTTCATCTTCCAAAACTTGGATGACTGAGGAAGAAGAGAAGTAACCACATCATCAGGCTCATCAATAATCTGATGCTCCAGAAATTTTATCACAACATCCTTATCTCTGAGTTGCTGCAGTAGTTCCTCTCGCTCACGGACCCAAGCACGCGAACGGTCTTCATCTCTCAACTCCTCTACTCCTTGGTTAAGGAGGGTTGAAGGCCCAACCATAACCATAGGGGTAGGTCTTGGATAATCATAAGGCATGCGGTACTCAAGCGCTCTCCTCCTCACCCAAGAGGTGTAGGGTTCCAAAGCAATACAATTCTTCGGACCAAGCTCTTTCCTTCCCTTCCTATGAATCTTGCGCCAAGCGCGGACCATCCTACCCTTCAAGTTTTGAGGATCTTTACCCTCTTGAAAGAACACACCTTCCAACAGAATGTTGTTAGGTTTATCCTTTAAGGGGAACCCAAGCTGACGGCGAGCCAAAATAGGGTTGTAGTTAATCCCACCACATGTACCAAGAAGAGGCACATTGGAGAATTCACCACAAGAATCAATAATTTGGACACCATCATACACACGGTTATACCAAAAGATATCATCATTAATGAGAGACATAAGTCTCGTAGACCACCGTAGACATCCTTTGTTCTCCTTGAAGGTGAACGTCTGAGGCAAGTGCGAAATAAACCACTTGTACAACAGAGGCAAACAACACACAATGGTACCACCACCCTTTGCATTCCTCATATGCAAAGAAAAGTAAGTGTCACCCAACAGAGTCAGAACGAGATTAAGAGTAAAGAAAATCCTAATAGCGTTCACATCCACAAAATTATCGATGTTGGGGAATAACACTAGCCCATAAATGAGAAGTACAAATATGGCTTCAAAGGCGTCCTCACTCATGGCCTTCCCAAACAAAGTAGCTTGGGCAATGAGGAAATCAGATGGGAGACCTTGAATTCCACCTTTGGTAGTCATATGAGCACCAATATCAGATACATCTATGTGAAGCAGATCAACAATCTCTTGGGAAGAAGGAACTCTCTCTAAGCCACTGAACGACAACTGATCTAGGATAGGTATACCCACAAGATAGGCATACTCCTCAAGTGTAGACAAAAACTGGAAATCCAGAAAAGTGAAGCAACGGTACAGAGGATCATAGAACTGCACTAGCACACTCATTAGACCTTCATCTACCTGAGTAGAAAGAATAGACAGAAGCTTTCCATGGCGAGCTTTGAACTCCAAGGGATCTAATACATAAGATGTCAAACTCCTTAACTCTTTCAAGTCGGGTTGTCTGAAACTGTACTTCTTCGTATTCCTTTTTTGCTTATCCATGTCTGAAAATTTGCAAATAGACCTCATAAGTTCCTTGAAAATTTTCTTGTTAATGATATGGATGCATATGAATGCATGAATGCATGGATGCAACAATCACACTCAAGGATCAAGCAAGTCACGCCACACAAAGGTCACGGGATGGATCAAGTCATCCTCAATATCAATCATCCATTTTGGTGGATTATGGTTTACACCTTATCAACACCCAAGTTCCATTGATATTGAGGATAGACGAGAACAGATCAACCGCGAATCAATATTTTTTTACATTTCTTCATCTTCTTTCCTCTTCTCTTTCTTTATCTTAATCGTCACCTTGAATACAATAATATCAAAGCTAAATTTTTTTTAAAATAAACTTAAAAAAATTTGTATCATACTCCCTCTAAAGATTTATATTAAAATCTAGAATAACGCGACCAAACTAAAATCATAAATTAAGTTATAAATTAAATTAAATAATTAAATATTTAATTAAGCATTTTTTTTAATTTGAGTTATCCTCCCAGTTTTTCACGTATTTCAGACATTTGATGTACAATGAAATGATTATGAAACACTTGATAGATTTTGTGTGGTCACTATTGTTTCACTTTTACCAATGTTATAATGACCTTTCATATGAACCTTTTGTGAAGTTTTGCAATTCTTAGTGGAACCTGCAAATTATGGGAAAGAATTTCGATGAATTAACTATCCAATTTGCAAAAGTACTGTAAACTAGTATGCGTGAATCAATTTGCGGTTCCTATCACAGTTTTGAGAATTGGAATTTCTACTTCTCAAAAACATGCAACTGCAGATCATAAAATTCTAACATCAAATAACACCAAATAAAGATCATAAACTATCAAAAGTGAAAATCTAAACATACATATTAAGTTGGTTTAACTTGTTCTATGAATGCATCTATAAGAATCAAAGTAACAATGATACAAATTTACATGATTGCATCAAAACATAAGGACTATACAAATTTCAAACATCTTCAAGCATTACTCTCAGCCATCTTAAAAGCTCTAGAAATTCCATGAACCACAAATTTCTCAGAAACAAACATATCAGGTTTCACAATCTCAATCCCATTGATAACAACACCTGCCATAAAACCAAGAACTCCATCAATTTCGAGATGATCATCAGGCATAAGAGTCTTCAACAGAGTCCTGACAGGAAAAAGACTGAGTTCTTTGTAAGTTAATCTCTGAGGCAGAATATGAATCTTCACTGCTCTATGAAGCAATGCTGAAGGGTAACTCAGTAAATTCACATCAGGTGGAGCAAAGATTGTAACTGAAGCAAAACCATAACTCACTGACTCTTTCAGAATCGCTTCAAGAACTGAATGCAATGCAATTGAAAATGATGAATAGCCTTTTGAACCAAGAAAGTGAATAATTCGATTCCATTCACGGATTTTCTTGTAATCGCCACCCGTATATGTTGAATTTGTATTAGATGATGATGATGATGATGATGATGAAGGACAAGTAGGTGAATGAATGAAATCGGAACCACCTTGTAAATCTTCACGTCGAAGAGAAGAAAAAGGTCCAACAACACCATGAATGATGAATTGTTGGCCAAGAAACATATCGGGGTTTGATATCGAAACACGGTTAATCTCTACAGTTTTCTGCAAAGTTTCGATTTTTGTTAGGGAAGCATTCTTTTGACGGAAAAGGGTTGTCATACAGGTTCCTTGTGATTTGTTTAGAAGCTCTTGCATGGTGAGTTTGGTGGTGAAAGTGTGATAAAGAAGGAGACTTTTGAGGAACCAAAGAGGGAGTGAAGTGTTGGTGATAGCGGAGTCTTTGATGGCAAAGAAAGTGGAGTTTTGTGGTGGAAGAAAGAAGGGTGGTGAACGGTGAAGAAGATCAGCCATGAGAGTGAAACCTGCGTTTTTGAGAGCCTGTGTTGCGTTTGTGGAGAGAGTGTGAGTTTGTGGTGGGATTTCTTGAGGGGTTGGTTTGGAATTTGAGTGGATAGCAGAGGTGATTGCTATGATGCCTAGTGTGACAGAGGCTATGAGGTAGATTGGGAACCAGCAACAACATGATGGAGCCATGAGGAGGAAGAAGGTGGAGGAAGAAAGAAGGGTTGTTTTGGAGGGAGAGGAAAAAATGGGTTTTCTTTTACAGGGTGGAGGTGTTTTGTTTGGGCTGGATAATATTTGTAGCCTTTTAAGAATGCTAACCATTTGAACTCAAGTTCTTTTTAATTTGAACAGACAAATTAAAATTGTAATTAAACTTAATAAATGTGTGAATTTAGTTGGGTCAAAGCCATGGTGGCTTAGAGAGATTAGAAAAAAGTTTTTCATCGTCTATAATCTACTATCTAGCCTAATAGAATGAAAGTAACATGCCTAATTTATATACTTACCTTTCCATTTCAACCATGGACATTTCCGATCATACTGTTATAACTCACAAAGAGAGAAAGATTGGTTATCAATTTTATTTAAATGGTGAAACTACAATAACCTTTTGGTAAAGGATGCAATACACAGACACAACAAGATAGCAGAAAGAAGTTTCTCAACTACCCAAGCAATGGGTTCACAAAAGGGGAAGAGAATACTACAAATTTCATACACATTCTTAATTTGTCCTATATCCTATTAACCTAGTGCTACGAAATCTCTTTCTTCAACTCCTTATGATGCCTATTTGCATTGACTCATCCATTTGTGTTGATTCATTCTTGTGGGGCCTTGCCAACGATTGATAATCTTGCAATACTCTCCCATTAGCATGAACCTTGTCCTCAAGGTTGTGAAGATTGAAGTTAGGATAAATAGTTTTAATGTCAACTGCAGATTCCTATGTGGCACCTGAAGCAGGTGGTCCTTCCCACAAGATGAGAACCTGGGGAATGGTGATGGAGCCTTAAAGTAAAATTCTAGAATCAAGCACAAATTGTGGATGTATCATAGGACCAAATTCAGATGTAGTCAGCTGTAATGGTAGGTATGGCATGGACAGTGGTCCATGGAATGCTCTCAACTGCGAAATATGGAAAACATGATGTATCTTCGCAGCCAGAGGTACTTCTAAACGATATGCAACATAATCAATCTTAGCAATGACTAAAACGGTCCAAAATAGTGCAAACCTATTTTATGGTGCTTACGTAATGCCACCAAGGAATGAAAATAAAGTTGTAAGAGAATAGTCACCGAACTTTATTTATTTAAAAGGAAAGCGAAAATATCAATAAAATCCTTAAAAGAAAAAGACGATGGTCATCGTAACCAAATTCAGGTTCGGGAGTCGATTATGCAATGAGAATGTATTAGTACCATTCACATCCGTTATACTTAACGAGAACCGTTTTGATTGTTTTGCGTGGATGGGTGTTATTATCTAAAGGTTTCCTGCGCTTGGTTTTCATTAAGGGGAAAATAAATTTTTAATTAGTGTGTTCGTCAAGATTTCGAAATCATGTGCCTACGTATTCCCATAATGCAATGAGATAATCAGATCTTCGTAGTTCGTGGGGTAGAAAATAAGTATGTGTTGGTTGTTTTGATTGAACGGTGTTAGCGTTCGCGTTCTAGTAGTTAAACGTTGATTGTATACTCGTGTGTAGGAGGTTTAAATGTTGTTTATATTACGGTAGAATGCAAATAACATGTCCTTTATGAAAATCTTTTGAATGCCCTAAGAAGAAAAAATTGAATTTGATTGGTTGTGATTGATTTTAAGTGGGAGACAAGTATCGTACCACAAGCTAAGTACAACTGACAATTCAAGTACTCGGGAGCTGAAAGGACAAGTGCATCCTGACCTCTCTTTTTCATCCCAATTTTGTTTTATGAATTGTTAGACGAGTTTAATCATTCGTACTTAGAGGGAGACAAACATCTAACCACAATCTAAGTACGGTCGGCAATTAGAATACTCGGTAGCTAAAAGGACAAGTATATCATGGTCTCTCTTTTTCATCCCATGAAGACCGAATTAAACTCATTTATTTTTAAGTGTTTTGAATGGGAGACAAGTATTGGGCCATAAGTTAAGCACGAACGACAACCCAAGTACTCGAGAAATGGTGTAGAAAAGTACGTACACCCCATCCTTTTTCATCTGGTTTATTGTAAAATGTTTTGAAAATGACTTGACGTTAGGTCAAGTGTTTGAAGTTGACTATGACGATTGTGTGAATTAAATGGAAGAGGTACTTGATATTGGATCAAGCACATTCGTTGCATTCAATTAAGTTTGATTTAAAAAATACTTGACGTTGGATGAATTTTATTTTTGTTCTTTTGAAAAAGGTTACTTTTAGGTCGCTTTTGATTATTTCTAAGTTAATTGGACGAATATGTAAAGCAATGTAATGGAAAGCGATGAAGTTATTGCACATTCATGGGAGTGGGATACATTTTGCCCAAATGGAGGATGATCATACACCATACGAAATTAAACCATAAGCACAAGCATGGATTAAATACACTCAAGATTAAATGAAAAAACCCTAATCTCAAAAGAAAAGTTCACATTCAAAGGTTTATTAAATGGTTAAACATATCATCCAAAGATCAAAAAAAAAAAATCTAATGAACCATAAGATTAAACTAATTAGAGAAAGGTTAATGATTTAATGCTAATCCTAGCGGCATATCTTGATTAATTGCTTTATTCTAATTAATTTCCTAATGGATCACGTAATTGTTTACCTATTTTCTATAGTTTTGATCATACAATTAATTAATCCAAAATATTAACTAACATGGTTAATGCTCTAAAGTCATTAATTTAATCAATTGAATAAAAATGAAATTAATCAATTGATTAAATCAAAAGAGGGGATCATGCAAGAAAACTAGGTCAAAATAATTCATACAAACTAAGCACCAAGAAATGATCATCATTGAAGTCATGAATTTTTAAAGAAAAAGGAAAGGAATCAAGATCCACACAAAACCCTAATTTCTAATCCTAACTTTGAATCTAATTCTAATTAAGAAATTTAAATACCAAAATTAATTAAAACTAAAACCTAATTGGAACTAAGATGCCATGGATACTAAAAAAAGATTAAGAAAAAGAAAGTCCTAAGAAAAAGAAATAAATAAAAAAATATGCCAAGGGTATTGAAAACAATAATGGGAAACAGGGGGTGTGCATAGCATCTAGGCGCAGGACCCAGAGTGCATGGCCTAAGGCGTTGCTTTTGTTACCTATTCTAGTTCAGGGAGGGGTGTACAAGGCAATGAAAGGGTGCATGCTAGCGCATGGCTAGTGGGTCGGGTCTTTGGCCCATGAGAAGAAGTCAGAAAAGGGGAAAGGGGAGAAACTCCCTCATTCATTATCACATTCTCAGACTCCTTCTCCTCTCACTCTCATGTCCTCTGCCTACCAGAAATATCCTTTGTCGCGTCGGAAATCGCCTTCGGCAGTGGCGCGGCCCAGATTACACTCAAACCACCCTCAAAATGAAGCTTTCAGCACCCTCAACTACAATATTACCTCCATCTTCTTTATTTCCTCATAAATTTATCCTAATTCTAAAACCTAACTATCATACCCTAAATTTTTTTCTCACCTAATTCATTTGCATTTACCCATTGACATTCATTCATCTGCAGATAAGTCATATTCACATACATCTGTATGCATTCATTTTATTTATTTGTATCCCATTATTTGATTTAGCTTCTTATGACCATTTCATTTGGTCATAGAGGTCTAAATCAGATTTAAAAGTTGAGAATTCATGGTTATTTTGTTTAATTAGTTTGTCTTTTCCAGTTTGTACATTTATGTCATGCAAGTTTTTTAGTTGTAACAAGTCATCTGTTTGTTTAAGTTATCATGGTCAAGGTATAAGTTTTGGTTTTTTTATAAGTTAAAAATGGATGGATCTTATCCCCTTGGAAAAGGACCATAATTCTTAGCCCCTTGGAAAAGGATCATAATTCATAGCCAATGTGAACCTTACTTGATCCCTTATCATAATTTGTGTATTCCTCATATCCACTCTCTTCGTGCATACTAGGTGCCTCTTAGGCACATATCTACCTTCATTGATTAATATTAAAATGGATCTATCATTAAGAGTTTTGTTAGAATTCTAGAATTTTTAATTTAATACATTAGCATGCATTTGCATTTGAAATTCAAATTAAAAGAATTATATCATTTGCATTACATTAGAAACTCATAGTACATTAGTATGGTTACACATTTTTGTTCTTGATATATAAGTTTAAAGTTCAAAATATCTCAAGGCCTAATTCTAAAGTGTCAAAATTTCATTTTTGCCTCCCTTTGTTACTTCAACCTCAAGCATCCTTTAGCCATCCATTCAAAGCTTCTCATCTTCAAGTTATCATCGTAAGACCATGCCATCACATTAAGTACCTAGTAGCTGTCATACCCCAATTTTGTCCGGGCATTTTAAATTTTTTATAAAATCGATTCTAATTTCAATTTGCATCAGCTGTATAGCACGACATGCATTTCATCATGAATAATACCTAAAATATCAGTAGAAATAAATTCTTGAATATACAAACAAATTGGTTGAATCATTTCTCAAATGCGTGCAAAATCAGCGGGTAAAAAGTTTTGAAATTAAACTTGCAGACACCAGTATTATTAACCTACGATTCAGGTAGTTTAACCTGGTGTGCTCGTTATACTTTTTGACGACTTTTTCGGTCGTATTTTGATCCGTCTGAGCCTTTTAACCGGTCAAAATTTATTTAAAAATTGAAAGAAACGCTATATTTTTTCAATAAGTATATTTCGCACTTATCATTTTCATGCATTCGATTTAATTTTTCAAGCAAATTGCCGCCTTACTTTTATTCATTTTTAGTCATTTTAATTTTATTCTGTCGCCAAAATATTCAGATTAAAAAATAGAAATTTCCATGGTCTTATTTTATTTTTATCTCATTTATTTCCAAAGTTGTGAATTTTATTTGATTTAATTGGTTTAAATTGTTTTAAATCAATTAAATCATCTAGAAGGGGCATTTTTTGACAATACTACAAATTTCATACACATTCTTAATTTGTCCTATATCCTATTAACCTAGTGCTACGAAATCTCTTTCTTCAACTCCTTATGATGCCTACTTGCATTGACTCATCCATTTGTGTTGATTCATTCTTTTGTGGGGCCTTGCCAATAATTGATACTTTTGCAATACTTTCCCATTAACACGAACCTTGTCTTCAAGGTTGTGAAGATTGAAGCTAGGATAAATAGTTTTAATGTCAATTTCAAATTCCTATGTGGCACCTGAAGCAGGCGGTCCTTCCCACTAGATGAGAACTTGAGGAATGGTGATGGAGCCTTAAAGTAAAATTCTAGAATCAAGCACAAATTGTGGATGTATCATAGGACCAAATTCAGATGTAGTCAGCTGTAATGGCAGGTATGGCGTGGACAGTGGTCCATGGAACACTTTCAACTGCGAAATATGGAAAACATGATGTATCTTCGCAGCCAGAGGTAGTTCTAAACGATATGCAACATAACCAATCTTAGCAATAACTGAAACGACCCAAAATAGTGCAAACATATTTTATGGTGCTTAAGCAATGCCACAAAGGAAAGAAAATACATTTGTAATTTAACTAACACTTTATCCCAAATGTTAAACTAAACATGTATGCATTTCTTGTTGTCGCGCTGCGAAAAATACAGAATCACCACCGAATTTTATTTATTCCAAAGGAAAGAGAAAATATAAATAAAACCTTTAACAGAAAAAGAAGATGACCATTGTAACCAAATTCGGGTTCGGGAGTCGATTATGCAAGGAGAAGGTATTAGCACCACTCACATTCGTTATACTTAACGAGAACCGTTTTGATTGTTTTGCGCGGATGGGTGTTATTGTCTAAAGGTTACTTGCGTTTGGTTTTCATTAAGGAGAAAATAAATTTTTAATTAGTGTGCTCGCCATGATTTTGAAATCATGTGGCTACGTATTCCCATAATACAATGAAAAAATCAGATCTCTGTAGTTCGTGAGGTATAAAATAAGTGTTTGTTGGTTGTTTTGATTGAAACGTATTAACGTTCGTGTTCTAGAAGTTAAAAGTTGCTTGTATACTCGCGCGTATGAGGTTTAAGCGTTGTTTGTATTGCGGTAGAACGCAAATATAATGTCGTTTATGAAAATCTTTTGAATGCCATAAGGTGAAAAAAATGAATTTAATTGGTTGTGATTGATTTTAAGTGGGAGACAAGTATTAGACCACAATCTAAGTACGACCGACAATCCAAGTACTCGGGAGCTGAAAGGACAAGTGCATCATGACCTCTCTTTTTCATCCAAAAAAATTTGTTTATGATATTTGTGAGGCGAGTTTAATAATTGGTACTTAGAGGGAGACAAACATCTAACCACAAGCTAAATACATTCGACAATTAGAATACTCGGGAGCTGAAATGGCAAGTGCATCCTGACCTCTCTTTTTCATCCCATGAGGACCGAATTAAACTCATTTATTTTTAAGTATTTTGAATGGAAGACAAGTATATGGGCCACAAGCTAAGCACGATCAACAATCCAAGTACTTAAGAAATGGTGTGGACAAGTACATACGTCCCATCCTTTTTCATCTGGTTTATTGTAAAATGTTTTGAAAATGATTTGACGTTAGATCAAATGTTTGAGGTTGACTATGACGATTGTGTGAATTAAATGGAAGAGGTACTTAACGTTGGATCAAGCACACACGTTGCATTCAATTAAGTTTGATTTGGAAAACAATTGACGTTGGATGAATTTTATTTTTGTTCTTTTGAAAGAGGTTCTTTTTAGGTCGCTTTTGATTATTTCTAAGTTAATTGGACAAAAATGGAAATCAATATAATGGAAAGCGATAAAGTTATTGCACATTCATGGGAGTGGGATACATTTTTCCCAAATGGGGGATGATCATACACCATATAAAATTAAATCATAAGCACAAGTAAACCATTTAAGAGGTATTTACAACCATAAAACATGGATTAAAGATGATCAAGATTAAATAGAAAAACCCTAATCTCAAAAGGAAAGTTCACATTTAAATGTTTATTAAATGGTTAACATATCCTCCTAAGATCCAAAAATTAATTTCTAATCAACCCTAAGATTAAACTAATTAGAGAAAGGTTAATGATTTAATGCTAGTCCTAGAGGGACATCTGGATTAATTGCTTTATTCTAATTAATTTCCAAATGGATCACGTAATTGTTTATCTATTTTCTACAGTTTTGATTGTATAATTAATTAATCCAAAATATTAACTAACATGGTGAATGCCCCAAAATCATTAATTTAATCAATTGACTAAATATGAATTTAATCAATTAATTAAATAAAAAGAGAGGATCATGCAAGAAAAATAGGTCAAACAATTCATACAAACTAAGCAATCCAAGAAATGATCATCATTGAAGTCATGAATTTTTAAAGAAAAAGAAAAGGAATCAAGATCAACACAAAACCCTAATTTCTTATCTTAACTTTCAATCTAATTCTAATTAAGACATTTAAATCCCAAAATTATTTAAAACTAAAACCCAATTGGAACTAAGATGCCATGGATACTAAAAAAAGATTAAGAAAAGGAAATTCCTAAGAAAAATAAATAAAATCTGCCAAGGGTATTGAAATGATAGTTTGCATAAGGTTGATGTGTTTGTAATGGTTATGATGATGTTGTTTGGCCTTGATGCACATCATGAACATGGAGATATATATGCACTTAGGTAGGGGTCTGTTTTGCAATGTGATGATGATGTTGTTGGCAACTGATGTTGCGGGTTGGATGGCTGGTGGTGTAGGTAATTGTAGGTATTAATGTAGGTAGTTAGACATGAAACTTAGGCATGGTCCATGAAGCATTTTGGAAACATTTAAACTACTTGGACACGAAGAAATGTGGAGACAATTGAAGAATGGAAGAAAACTGAAGCTGAAAAGAGTTAAGTCTTAAGTCAAATTAGGGTCTTCGTCAAACTTTGATCGACTGTTTGACCATAAGTCAACAATTGACCAAAAATCAATTATGGGTCAAAATTTGGATTTTTCATGTATTAATCTTGTAATGCTTTCCTTGTATTTTGGGACATTTGAATGTAATGTTGACTTGCAATTTAAGAAACAAAGCTTCTTTGTACTTTCCCTCCTCTCTTTTTTTGCAATTTGAATTTGCAATGCTTTGAATTATGAATTTCCATGTATCAATACCAAATACCTCACTTGGGAATGTTGCAAATGTATAAGTATAAAATCCAAATGACTTAGTCAACATGAGTCAATCCTCCATGGTTGACTTTGTGGACCAAAAGTCAGTTGTGGTAATGAATAATTTCTATCTTTTTCATAATACACACATCAAAATTAGACCCGTTTCAATCTTGAAATAAGGATTCCAAGTATTAGGTCAAAAAGTCAACTTTCATATTTGACTTTGACCAAAAAGTGAAATGCAATAGTAGCTTGTTCCACAAGTAGACACCAGAAAAACCTTAATCATGGAGATCAATAACATCCTTTGGCATGATTCAAACGTCTTGTACCACATGGAGGATTAATAAGTCAATTGATCAAATGATCCATGTCCAAGTGTTGACACATCTAGTTGAATTACATAGTTGACATCCAAGCATTATGGACCCTTTGAATCAACGATATTACCTTATTCAAATGAAAGATGAAAATGAATTGTTGTAGGCATATGGATGAATGATCTTGACTAAAAATGAGTGATTAGGGTAAATGTATGATGATGAATCCAAGAAGCTATAAGTTAAATGAATTGAATGAGGGGTAGGGAAATTTTGGGGTATGACAACTTCCCCTATTTAATCATCTTAAACCTGAAAGTATGAACAACAACGACTTTCAGGCGTTCGAGGTAGAAGAGCATTAAATACAGAGATCCAAAAATTTGCATTTCAAAGAGAAGAGATAGGTAGAAAGGCTTATGATGTTTTTTTGTATTACCTCCACTAATGAGTTTTGAAAAGTATTGGTAGTTGAGATATTCTCGCAGGTTTTTTCAAAATAAAATAGGAACGATTGAGTACTTGCAAAAGGCAAGCATAAAGGGCACGAGGATAATTAGTAAAAGGAAAATATTGATATTTTCTCATGCGAAAGGCAGAGATATTTTACAAAAGGCAAGTGAGACTTTGCTGGGGAATAAAGTTTCTCGCAAAAAAGGCAGAGGTAAGACACTGCGGGGGATTAAAAGAAAGACTAATCATCATCATTGTGGCTGAGAGAGTAAACTGTATGACATCAACACAGTGACTAGGTTATCATTAATTTGGGATTGGAAAGCAAACATCAATACGGACGAGTATTGGAGGGTGAAATCTATACAGACGAATGATAGGGATCAAAATTAGTCAAAACAGACGAGCGTTGGGGAAACAAGGTCAACGCAAAGGGGTTGCAGATAAGAGATCTCTAGACACAACAAAGCCTTCTCCATACATTGCATCCAATAAATGTTAAACATGTAAGCCATCTCCACCACATGAAGTCCCTCTAGGAATAACTTAATGCACATGAAGACGGTATCAACAACAACCACTAAAAGAGCTTTAGAGAAAAAAATGGTCGGCATTGAGGGAGGTGGTTTGATCGAGTGTTTAGACTTCAAAGCCTTCATAATATGTGCATTATAGGGAGCTACACCTGATGACCCCAACACTTTCACAATCGTTGTGAAGCGACCATCTGCAACCTTATGAAGGCATTACTTGATGTTAGAGCTCACATTTGCATCTTCTTCCTCAACATGAACTCACTCACCATCCAACCTATCTTGCTCAGAGTTGCCCAACACACTATCAACTAACTTGGAAAGACCATATGCATCCCTCCAAGTAGATAAGCACTTCAAAATATGATGTTGTTGCAAGGCTTTCTGTTTCCCAGACATGTGGTCCCGCCTATTGCGAGGCTTGACCATGCATTAAGGAAGAAGCAACATCCAAACCCAAACACCTATATATCATGGCTTAGCAACCATATTGAGGAGCATGTCTTTCAATATCTGAGAGAAAGCAAGACGACACTTAAGAGGTATGCTCTTTATAGTGAAGATAGGTGTTGTGAAGACTCGCTCTAACAACCTTGCATCCAATACAATCCCCTCATTTGTACAAAAGGTTATTAGAGTCTATTGCAAATGGTTTTACAACACCCATAATCAGACTTTCGACCTCCCTTGTCTCAAGAGTAACCTAAACCAGACCATCAAAATGATGACATGCCCGAGTCATGACATGAATGCTCATGCACCTTCAAGATATCCATTGCCTAACTCCCTTTAAAGTTTCTTCGGATCTCGTACACAAATCCGGATCACTTTTAATAACTTCCTAAATTATGTTTTTGCGTTCATCACTACATAAGTGTGATGTCTTAAGATGAGGCACTATACGAGAAAAACCCTTACTTCCATCCTTGCCATCAAGTAGGGACGAACCCATGTTCAATTGAATGTGGGTTGATGTCCCCTCTAAATTTTGAGTATTTAATAGATATCTTACTATTAACATAATACTTATTATCGGGGCCGTCTTTGAGGACGTGCAAGACGGACAACCGCACAAGGGCTCAATTATTTCATGGTTAAGTTATACTTAAAAAGAGTTTGATAAAATATTTTTCAAATCAAATTATGATTAAATATTACTTCTATTTATTTATTTTGCCCATACCTTAAAACAACTCTGCTTATTATACTTAAAAAAAGTTTAATAACATAGTATATGGTCTATTAAAAGAACAACGTAATTCTTAAATATATTGGATCCATTTATTTTAATAATATATTATTATAATATTATACTATAATAAAACTTGAAAGGTTAAAATTGGAGGAAATTAACAATCTTTAGGCAAAATTTGAGATAATTAATTAATATGTTTTATGTTTAAGTATGTATTTTTAATTTTAATATTATAAATCAATGATTTTTACAATAATTCAAGGATTGAAAGAAATATATGATGCCCCCACTATTAGAACAACAATGACACTTTTAGAATGGACAATGGAATTCTCCTATCTGAGTAGAACCTATAGGATAATATAAAATTGTGTCTTTCTTACTCAAATGCAAAATAATTTTAATTGAGGAATTTTAACAAACACTTTATAGACAGCAGCGAAAGAATATTTTGTCATGATTGGCATGCTGTCTAGTTCAACTCATTTGCGACTCTAATGAGAGAGAAAAAACAGAGAGTAAAAGAGAAGAAATTGTGATGAATGAAGCAAACACTTCTGAGAATTTGGCTGGTTCATGCAAGCGAGTATGCTTCAGTGGATGTGACTGTCACTTGTAGTTACAGGTGAAGCGGTAAAGGAGCTTTTGGGGAGGAAGAATGAAAGGGAAAATTTGGGATAGTAGCTATGGAATTTGGTAAGAAACAACATTGCTCAAATTTAGGATAGTATCCATTGCCTTATCGTCCCATTGTCGTGGCAAGTTGTTTTCGAATAATTGTAGACCAAAATTAATTAAATACTACTACTAATGAAATACTAGTACATAATATACATATAATAGTACCAAAATTAGTGTATTTCAATTTTCAACACCATCTACAAAACATAAGAGGCGCCGACCATTACCTTTTTATAAATAAATATATAAAGTTAAAATTGATACCGGTCATATTTACTGCACCACCCTCTTGGACAACTAAAATAATCTAATAGAATTGTAACTTACCCAATAAGGAGATACAAAATTGATAATATAATGATTAATTTATGGTTTTTTCTACCACTAAACCTTTTAGATTTGCGTGTTTTGCTTAAAAAACAACGAGTACAGATACTACAATTTTATAGTGCTAGATGGATTAACAATGAAGAAACCCAGAAGGAATCCTGAACTGATATTTCGGCAAAAGGGAAATGTAAATTTCCTAGTCACGTATTACACTTTCATATGAAAGAAAAAGTACTTTACTTTCACTCCTTGCACATTCTTTTTCAAGTAAAAAAATCCCATTTATTCATTTTTGAAAAACAAATTTCAGTATTTGACCAAAAAAAAATAGAGTAATAATAGTAGTAATAGAGAGGAAGAAAATCATCTAAATACAAATTAATTTTGAATTTCATATATTTCCTACACATTACAATGTAAATAAACAATACCAAATGATATCTGCAATAATAATATATGAACATCATATTTCTATCGTATAAAAAAAAAGGCAAAAAAACAAATATAATCAGTAACCACCATCTCCATCACCACCATCCTTTTTCCTTGTAACACGAAGGTAACAAAAAACAACCGCAAAAGTTGCCGTAACCAAACCACCTATGATCACACCCCCACCAGCCATGTCTGATGAATGAGAATGATGTTTTCCCATTCTTCTAATATCTGGACCCTCTGCTACTTCACTCTCTTCAATCTTGTGATAACTTTGCTCAACTTGTCTCTCATGTTTAAGCTTCAATGGAGCTTCGGAGGGCTCTTGAGCCATGGCTAACAAGAAGATGGGAGTTATTAACGTTAGAAAAACCAAGGCAACCTTGTTCATTGTGAGCATTAATGTGTGGAGTTGTGATAGTTAAGGTTTTTGTTTCTGGTTTGTAGAGAAGACTAAGTGTTACGCAAAGAAATGTGAGGGAATGCATATTGGGTGGAGGGGTTTTTATAGAAAAGAAATCAAGACCCACTTATAATAAATGGTCTATGAAAGAGAGGTATAGGAGGTTGGTTTTGGGAGTAAAAGGTGAACAAAATTTAATGATATTATTGCCATCATAATGATTCATTTATTTGATAATTTCATACTTACATAATACAAAAATAAAATATGTAAAAAATAAAATATATTACTATTACATATTAATATATTTACTATTATGTAGAGTGAAATATGTTGATTTGAAAGTCATACAAATAATATTAATTAAAAGTTTAAATAATCATAATATTTATTTGAATTCAAAAAGAAATAAGATGGTTGTGGTCGTGAAGATGTTTTTAATGCAATAACGATGGTTTTTTTGGATAATCAAATAAGATATTTTAAAAATAATATCAATACTTTGAGTTTTGTAGGTATGAATTGAGATGCGATTTTACTACTATGACATTGATACGAAAATCAAAGTCGCACTTATATAAAAAAGATAATTGTAATAATTTCTAAATTATTTGTATAGGTGATCATAAAGACTAACGATTCTCACATGTGTGACAATGTGAGAAATTTCTAACGGGAATTGAAGACAAATTTATTTATATAACATATTAATATCTCTTCACTAAACCAAGAACAAATGTTATTGAATTAAATATGTATAAAAAATATTTAGAATAAAATTGAAAACGATTTTTTTTCCCTCTAACTTCACATGTGCAATGCAAAATACATGTTAGCATGCATGACACTTTATTTATTATTGCACTATTCGTTTTAGGACAGATGAAATAATTAAAATTGAATTAAATTTGGTACTAGTTGATAACATAGGTCAGTGCAGCGATGAACCTAATTATTGCATTTAAAAACTTATGCTGAATACCCTCTCAAGTCTCAACTGTGTGTTTTATTATGCGTCTTCTTTTTTCTTCTTTCATTTATTCATATATTTTGGTATTTGGCTTCAAGTTATCGTATATTAATTAACCGTGATTTATAATTCTTTTAATGTTTTATATGCTCGATATCAAGTCTGAGTTATTACGGTTATAAGATATAATTCACTCTATAGGTAGGAATTTTGAATGTTTTATTTTTAAAAAAAAATATTTTTTTAAGTGAATATTATATATAAATTATACTTAACCTCAATTTTTAAATAACATGAGAACTTTTTAATTAGTCCGGAACAATTGTCTTTAAAACTTATGACCTCAACGGACATATGGACATTGGAATAGAATTTGCTTTTCCAAAACGTTATCGCATTTATTTCAAATTTCATATGAGGGCTAGAAATGCATAGAATAAAACCCTATTCAAAACTTTCCTAATAGAGTTTGGAAAACATGGAAGAAAACAGTTGGCATCATTTTGTAGCTGGAAATTAGAAGATAGCAAGATTAATGCATTCATTTTCAATCACTTTCATCATATTAATATATAGATATACCTTTCGGGTATAACTAACACTAGATAACAGTTCTTAGTCATTTGCCTCTCCCAACATGATTTTGCGTACGTGGCAAATTGAGTCTTTTATGATTTTGTAGTTTGATCAAACTATTATTAAGCATATTACGCTTATTAAAGGCCTAAAGTCACAATTCGAGTTTGCAAGATGCCAGATTTAGTGATATGACTCATAACAAACCGTGAAACATAAATAGTATTTAAAGCTAATTATGAAACTGTGGCTAGAAACCAAGTGATGGTATGGTTTATGTGTTATCAATGAAATATTTATTTAAGAGGATTTATTAATGCACTCTTATGTGATGTGATGGTATGGTTCATGTGTTATCCTCTTAAATAACACAAAATTATTTAAATGTCTTTACTTTTCAAATATGCATCTTCAGATGTATCAAATTCTAAATGAACTTTGAAATATTTTGTAGATAATTTAAAACATATTATACATCCCACTCAGAAGTCATTATACACGTGAATTAGACCGGAGATGCATCCCCGTGAATATTACATAAATATATCTCCGTAACGTCTTAGAACTTAGTCTTTCATTTATATTTTGTTTATCTGTATTCAAATAAAGATTTAAACCATACCATACGATCGAAAAACAAATCAATAATTCTATATGGTCAAAAAATATCATACATAAATAAAATATCAATAAATATAAAAATGTCATACAATCGTGACTAATAAAGTAGCAAGACCGTCAATATAAAATACAAATCATACTATTACTACTATATACTAAGACACTATTGTGTATGTCTGACTACCTCTCATCTACCTCATCTGCCAACTTTGCCTCCCCAACCATCAATCACGCATGTCCCTCGATGTTGTCTCTAGTACGTCAATGCCCCATTCATGCCTCCGTCATGATGGAATGTAGGACTTACCTCACATCAGACCCATCAGGGAAGATACCTCTGTCAATGTCTATTCTGTGCAATCTCCACTATGCGATGACACCTAGGAAAAACATCCACAACATGATCTAGTTGTGTCTGCTCCTCCTCTAGTATCTCCTGATGAGATGGTCTCGACGGGTCTCCTAGAGCATCCTGCACCATGTACGGATGTGACACCCTGAAGAACCATTTGATGTACCCTTCGACATAGCTCCAGTTGCTCTCAGCTATGGTAGCACATGCTTCCTCCGATACCAAAAGACTCTCATAATCATCAAACATGTCCTCTATCTGTATATGTGTCAAGGCAGGAGGAGCAGAGACAACATGGTGTCTAGGAATGGTCTGAGTGTAGCCGAACTGTCGGATGTCACGCTCGGGCAGATGAGGAGCAACAGGACCCGGTCCGCATGCCAACCATCAAAAGTATAACATTATCTCCTCAAATGGGCGCGTCTCACGGTGATCAACATAGTTATTAAAGTGCATGTCCTTAACAACCAAACAATCAAGATAGACTCTGTAAGCTCGGTCGCCTAGTTCCCTCTGAGCGGGATAAAAGCAGTAGCACGCAACATATTCTCAGTGTAATCAAGTACACTCTCCCAACTAGAGGTGGGCGGGAAGTGCTGGAGGATCCAACCTTGAAATGAAAAGTTTGGAATACACAAATCATCCGTAATGGCTTTGCAAAGATGAAATAGAAATGAAAAAGAAACATTCAATGACCAATAATTATTACCGTCAGTAGTGTGAAACTACTTGTGACCTACTTCGTCTTCCACATACATACATCTCTCAGCTTCGAATATAGGTAGACAAAATAAGTCGCCCCCAGTTGTACTCATGGATCAACTTGAAAGCGTGAAGTAATATAGGTAGGCGATGTTTGTATAGGTGGCACTCTTGTCCATAAAAATCGTAGTGTCAACCAAATAAATAAGGTATTCTCTCAATGCATGCGATCTATGGAGCGCCACCTATTCATCATCACCATCAGCCTGTTGTGCACTTAGGAATGCATCCTCATATACCTTGTTCAGGTATACAAATCTAGCATGAGCACCTATGGTCTTATCCAACTTATCCATCGCCTCCCCTGGATTAGCCTCCAGATACTCTACCATCATCTCGAGTGCCTCGTCTTTGGTCATCCTCCCATGATCTAGGAATCTCCTCCCGGTTGGAAGATGTAACAAACACGAGACATCGTCAAGTGTGATAGAGATCTCACATTGCGGCTGATGAAACGACGATATCTTCGAGTGACATCTCTCCACGAACGCATTAAGCATCTCGTGGTTGACCATAATATAATCGGTCATGCACAAGTCCTTCAGGCCAGGTAAGGAAAAACCTGACTAAAACTATTCTTCATTAGGTTTCGGCAATGCAACAATCTTCCTCATATGGTTAAGAAACTTTTGCGGGTCACGCTCTTGAAATTTGTCAGAAATAATCAATGTCATAAATTTGTCAATTAAAGTTAAAGTATAAAAAATAATGAATCCAACTAATGTTACCTCTACGTCCCAGATATGTCTGGCAATATGGTCTGATACAAAGGTAATAATGACAAATCAACTAGGCCTCCTCCAAATGCCTCTGGCTCAGCATGCGCAATAGTCTCACCCTCTAGAGGTGGCACTGGATCAGCATGTGGAGCAGTAGGAGTTAAGAGTGGATCAATAGCATCAGCATTAAGAGGTGGGAGTGGATCAACAACATTTACAGTAAGAGGTGTCACTAGTGAAACCTGACACCTGCGGTAGGATAGAGGTAGTGATGCGTCAGATGGTGAATCGCATATCCTGCGAGAAGAGAAAAATAGAGTGGCGTGAGGAGAAGTATGAGCCCTAGAAGTAGATGGCTCTTCCTGACCAGAGGGACCAAGAGCCTCCGGAACCTGTTGAGTCTTCTCATGTCGCACGGATGCATGCTAAGAAACCCTCTTGTGCCTCAACCTATGCTTTCTATTAGCCATTATGTATGTAAGTTAAAGTAAGTCAAACCATTAGTGCAGACAAACAACACAAGTAAGAAAATAAAAAAATAAAAATAAAAAGATTGAGAAAATTCCGAAGATGCAACTCCGGTTACTAGGAAATTAAACCGATGAAAAATTCTTAAGATGCATATCCGGAATTTCCTCCAACTCAGAAGTTGCGTAAATGACGTCAATGTACCTCATGCAATGTAAAAAAAACTTCTTTTGATCATCATTTTCAGCCAACAAACATCTAATACAATATGTCCAAACTATCTTAAATGCTATTTCTACTCATTTCTAACTCTAATCATTGATTTTTACTGATTTACACTAAAACTCAAAAATTTATCGAAAACTTCAAAAACTTACAAGAAATTGATGTTTTAAATGTTGTTTCTAATGGTAGAGATGATGATTGAAGTTCCATTAAGCCTTGATGGTTGAGTTTTGAGATGGTGCAGAGAAAAATTTGAGAGAGTTTGAAGAATGGTTTTGAGAAAAATGAAATATGAGGAGGAAAAAGAAGAGTTTGACGCGATTTAACCTCCAAAATATTCAGGAGATACTTTTAACGTTAACTGACTTTTTGGTGCGTCCGGAGATGCATATTTGAAATCTGGACGCATTTATATATTTTTGCATGATACGTAAGAAGCATATGGGGTGCATTAAAAAAACCTCTTATTTAATTTTTTTTATATATATTATAAGGTCAAGAGCCAATTGATTATAACATGATGAGAGTTATTGGCCCAAACTTTATTTGGATCATGTAATGACAGTAAAATCTAGGTAACAGTAGTCAGAGAATAATATCAAAATGGATGGATAGATAAATAGATGCAGTACGATTCATATAAGTTTTATTAAAGGGAAAGAAATACAATGGATAAGAGAAGGGTTTGCATGTGGTGAATAATAGAGAAAGAGAGAAGGAGAGAACATCTCATACAATTCACACCCACACACTTAGAGCTATCCACTACTAATATGCTCTCACTCACTAACAAACTGGGTCCACATTGGATGCTTCTTTTTTATTCTATTGTTGCGCCTTATTTTCTTATCCTTTGCCACGTCATCATCCAATTCCTCATTCTCACCCATAACATTACCCTCCCCTTCAAGAGCAATCTTGTCCTCAAGATTGAGGTTCGGGTAGCTCTGTAGCATTTCTTCACTATCTTCCCAAGTTGCTTCCTGCTTTGATATATCTTTCCATTTCACCAACACTTGGTCCACCACTTGTACTCATTTACGAATGCTTCGAGTACGCAACACAGCCTCTGGTTGAATCACCGGTCCTTCTTCCACTATAATTAATGGCAACAGCAAGTATGGCACAACAGTGAGGCCTTTGAACACTTTCAATTGGGATACATGAAATACCGGATGTATACGAGCTGTCTCGGGCAATTGGAGCTTATAAGCTACAGCGCCAATTTTGGCAATGATAGTAAAGGGGCCAAAATACCGCATCCCTAACTTATTGTTCTTTCGCAAAGCTACCGAGGATTGTCGATATGGTTGCAACTTGACTAAAACTTGATCACCAATCTCCAAAGAAACATTGCTTCTTTTCTTATCAGCATTGACTTTCATCACCTGTTGAGCTCTCCTCAAATTCTCTTTCAACTCAAGTAGAATTTTGTCCCTTTCAATTAACTGTTGTTGCAGGTCTACCGGATCAGCAGTGTTAACAGTGTAACGAATTAGCATAGGAGGATCTCTCCCATATAAAGCTTTGAATGGAGAGATTCCTAAACTTGAATGCAATGCCGTATTATACCACAGTTCCGCCCAAGAGAGAACTTTGGACCATGCCTTTGGATTCTTGAACGAAAAACACCGCAGATACATTTCTAACCACTTATTGACAGCCTCGGATTGTCCATCCGTTTGAGGATGATACGCGGAGCTCATCGCTAATGTCGTGCCCTGTAATTGGAATAATTGCTGCCAAAATTGACTAGTGAATACTTTATCTCTGTCAGACACTATTGATCTAGGCATTCCATGTAATTTAACCATATTATGCATAAATGTCTCAGCAACCGTCTTACTAGAATAATCTGATTTCAAGGGTATGAAATGAGCATACTTACTTAGTCTGTCAACTACTACCATTATAACAGTAAAAGCAGAAGAAGGAGGTAAGCCAGTAATAAAATCCATTGCGATATCTTCCCAAACTTGCTCCGGAATCGGTAATGGTTGCAACAGACCAGCATAAGGCTTATTGACAGACTTCGCTTGTTGACAGATGATACAAGCTGCAATGAATTTCTGCACATGTTGTCGCATATTAGACCAATAAAACTGAGATGCAACTCTTGCAAGAGTTCTGGTCACTCCTGCGTGTCCCCTTATAGGTGTGTCATGATATTCTGTGAGAATTTTGTGAATTAAACTACTCTCAACCGGGATTACCAATCTGTGTTTCCAATACAATAAACCATCTTTCATCGTATAATTACC
Source organism: Lathyrus oleraceus (assembly GCF_024323335.1). Classification (NCBI taxonomy): domain Eukaryota; kingdom Viridiplantae; phylum Streptophyta; class Magnoliopsida; order Fabales; family Fabaceae; genus Lathyrus; species Lathyrus oleraceus. The sequence goes on along the minus strand of NC_066583.1, from coordinate 594,107,318 downwards.
ATTTTCACAGTATTTTTAAGGCATTGTTGAACAATTAATTGCAAATGCTCATCTTCCATAATTGCTTTCTTTAATTCATCAAAAAACTCACATTGTGGTGATGATAGTGACAAGGACATCATTCTAGATAAAGCATATGCAGCTTGATTATCCTTCCCTGGCTTGTATTCGATTGGGAAATCAAAGCCAATGAATTTATGAAGCCAAGCTTGCTGCTCAGGGGTTTGAAGAGATTGATCTAACAGACTTTTCAAGCTCTTCTGGTCTGTTCGCAGGATGAATTTGTGACCTAGAAGATAGTGTCGGACTTAGCTAATGCCGTTATGATAGCATAAAATTCTCGTGTATACGCCGATTGTAGCTGCATTCGCGGATTCATCTTCTTAGAAAAGAAAGCTATGGGATGCCCTCCTTGACTTAGGACTGCTCACACTCCTGTACCAGAAGCATCTTTCTCAAGGATAAACACTTGCGAAAAATCTGGTAACACTAATACAGGAGATGAAGTGATTGCTCTTTTTAACTGCTCAAAAGCTTTTTGCGTATTTTCATCCCACATAAAAGCATCCTTCTTCAAAAGATTAGTGAGAGGGCCGGCTATGGTCGCATAAGACTTAATAAATCGTCTATAATATCTGGTGAGCCCAAGGAAGCCTCGTAACTGTTTCAAATTTGTTGGTATCATCCAATCTAACACCGCTTGAACCTTTGTTCTATCCATTGATACTCCAGCACCAGAAACTATGTGACCAAGATACTCTACTTCAGTTAAGCCAAATGAACATTTGGAGAGTTTTGCATAGAACACATTTTGACTTAAGATCTGAAACACGGTTTCTACATGTTGCAAATGTGCATGCCATGAAGGGCTATATATTAGGATGTCATCAAAGAAAACAAGAACACACTTCCTTAACAATGGTTGGAAAAGCTGATTCATAAGCCTTTGGAATGTAGCTGGGGTGTTGGTAAGCCCGAACGACATCACTAACCACTCATAATGGCCTTGATGCGTTCTAAAAGTTGTTTTCTGTCTGTCCTCTTGCTTAAGAAGTATCTGATGATAACCAGAACGAAGATCCGGCTTAGAAAAATATTTTGCTCCATATAACTCATCAAGTAATTCATCCACAGTAGGCATGGGAAAACTGTCCTTGATAGTTATAGCATTCAAAGCCCTATAATCTGTACAACATCTCCAAGTGCCATCTTTCTTCTTCACTAGGATAATTGGGGATGAAAAGGGACTAAGACTTGGTTGGATGATACCTTCATCAAGCATGTCCTGCACCATCTGTTCAATTTGTTGTTTTTGACTATGTGGATATCTATAGGGTCTCACCTTCACAGGTTGTGCTCCCTCTTTCAATAATATCTCATGACTCAATCCTCTCGTGGGAGGTAGTCCTTTAGGTATTTGAAATATCTCTCGGTATGTATGCAACAATGTACTCATTTCAGGATCCAGATCAACGGTTCTGCTATCCCAATTATCCTCTATAACAACAGGATCAATCTTTTGGATAATAAATAACTCACTAATTGCATTCATCTGGTTTAGTCTCTTAAAAATATGTAGTTGTGCCATGACCAGTTTGTTCCCAATTTCACCTTGCAATGTGACAAACTTTCCATCAAGGTAAAATTTTAACATAGATGTAGCATAGTCAGCTACATGAGGTCCCAATGGAGCTAACCATGGGGTACCTAAGATGACATCCTCCCCTGCTACAGGCAAGAGATAAGCAGGAACAGTAACCTCAATGCCCTGTATCTTCAGAGGCAGTTTCTTGACCACACCTTCAGTCTGCATGTTCTGTCCATTTCCAACCAGAACCTTGCACCCTTTAGTTGGTTCCACATCTAAATTTAAGCACTTAACAATACGTGGTTGAATAAAGCTGTCTGAACTTCCTCCATCAAGCAGAATCGAGACACAGATAGGACCAATATAGCCCTTAAATCGGATAACACCCATTCCTGTAGCTCCATGGAAAGCATTAAAAGATAAGTGATGCTATGTCACCTCTTCCGACTCGGTTGTATTAGTTATATCTTCTGAGGAAGATGAATTGAGATATTCAGTATCATCATGCAACTCCAATAACATCAAATGCTTGTTTGGGCACTTATGTGAAAAAGAGAATTTGTCATCGCAAAAGTAGCACAATCCTTTCTCCCTTCTCAATTGCATTTCTGCTGGAGAAATTCTTTTTATTGCAGGGTTCTTTTGGAATTGGCTCATAGGTCTAGTAGGTGGTGTAGGAAGTAATGGTGGATTGGTTGCTTTTTCGGTAGTTTGTGTTTGGTCATTTCTGGTTGGATTGAAGTGAGTTCTATTTTGGGTATAAACTGATTTCTGTGGAGCAGATACAGATTTCTGAACAGACAATTTTTCCTCAAATAACTTGGCAATAGACACAACCTTCACAATTGAAATAGGACAATGCAACATAACATCTCTGCGAATTTCCTCTTTCAATCCACTTACAAAACAATCAATTAATGCATCATTACTTAATCCATAAACACGATTGGACAAGGCAGTGAATTCAAGGTAATAATCATTAACAGATTTTGTTTGTTGTAGTTTAAACAGCAATGCTCTTGGGCAATCATAAATTGAGGGGCCAAAATCTAGTTCAAGAGCTCGTGTAAAATCATGCCATGATTGAAATGGTTGAGATCTCGTAACCATTTGGAACCACGGAACAACTTCTTGTTCTAGGTGAACAGAAGCGATAATCAATCTCTCTGGATCTGGAGTATGATAATAACCAAAAAATTGTTCAGCCTTAAAAATCCAATCGAGTACATTCTTACCATTAAACCTTGGAAATTCCAGCTTGATGTTGCGAACATGAAATGGAGGTGGTGGAGCAGCAGTTCCCGATGATGATGAGTGAGACATGGTTGATGTCTGAGACGCTGAGTTCGTGCTTCCATGGGTAACATTGAGAGCTTGCATCTGTTTCAGCATCATTTCCATTGATTTCGACAACTCCACAAAACGTGACTCCGATGATAACTGCATCGTCTCCATTCTCGCAAAGCGAGCTGCATTTGACTGTTCGTTCTTCTCCAGAACTTCGCCTTGGTGTTTAACCTCGGCTGCAAGCTCCTTCATGTGGGTGTTGTCGGCCATGGATGGAATGAAAGCACCAGTGTAATGACAATAAAATCTAGGTAACAGTAGTAAGAGAATAATATCAAAATGGATGGACAGAGAAATAGATGCAGTACGATTCATATAAGTTTTCTTAAAGGGAAAGAAATACAATGGGTAAGAGAAGGGTTTGCATGTGGTGAATAATAGAGAGAAAGGGAGAGAATATCTCATACAATTCACACCCACACACTTAGAGCTACCCACTACTAATATGCTCTCACTCACTAACAAACTGGGTCCACATTGGATGCTTCTTTTTTATTCTATTGTTGCGTCTTATTTTCTTATCCTTTGCCACGTCATCATCCAATTCCTCATTCTCACCCATAACAGATCATTAATGGTTAATTAGGCCATGGCATGTGCAAATCAATTTCTATTCCTACACATAGAGTATTGAACATGAGGTTTTATCAAAATCTATAAACCTTTCTTTAATGTATTTAGAAGTTCTTTCACATGAATTTTATCAAAAAACCCTAGTTTTTTTTTCGATAAGAAAAAAGACTGAATTAGATTTGAGTATAAGGGATACTGAACTCATGAATACAAATGAGCCTATTCCACAAAGAACACCAAAGATTAAATAAAATCAAGTTAAATAGAGAGTCGGATTAGCTTTCCAAATTGACCAAAACCTCTACTTAACCATTTATGTTGACCAAAAACTAGTCCCTAGTCATGATTTTAATCTGTCCAACAATGTCTATTTCTCCTAAGATTCCTTATTTGAATGTAATTTTATTCCTAGTTGTCAAAATTATCCAACAAACAACAATCCAAAAGATGCTTTTGAGATCCTCTTTGAATTTTCCTTTAATCAACTTGTTAACTCTTCCATTTGCTTCCCTTCCTCCATACTTAGTATCTCCTTGCTACTGGGTAAATGCCAATACTAGCATTGCTCGACCCAGTATCCCATATTCGCAATTTTTCCCAGAGGCCAAGAATATAATTCAGGGAAGATAATTGCAAGAGGCTTTGACCCAATCCAACAATGATTCTAGAATTTTATGCTTTTGCCATTACCCAATTATGTTTAGAATTTAAACACATCCCAACCAACACAAAGGTCTATCCACTGCAAAGATTGATTTCTTCATCTTGTAAGACATGGGTTGTCTAGGATCTGATATTTTAAATATTCATACCTAAAGCACAAAAGAGAAACTCATGTATTGTGCTCATGGTTTTAAATTGTGGATGTGGATGTGGTTGTTGGTGTTGCGGATGCGGCTAATGTGGTTGCTGCGATGCGAATTGCGGCCATTGTAGTGTGAAATACTTTTATACTCGCACCAAATACAAAATTATAGAAAAAATATATAATTAATGTAATTCTAGTATATTTATAATTATTAAATTTAGTTTATGACATTGTATCAAATAATTTAAATTTAAGTATAACAAATTTAATCATAAATAATTATAGATGAGTCAAAGTTAAGAATTAGTTAAAAAAAATTAAAATATATAATACAAACAAAATAAAAGTAAAATAGGCTTAAATATGTTTCAGATTTACCAAAATTTTAACTTAAAATTAGAATTTTCTACACAATACTATTTTAGAAGTAAATTATCCTTTTTTTAAAAATTAATAAATTAATTAAAAATCTAATAAAAGCATATTGAATTCATTCACACATACTGATAGACTCAAAAGAAATCTCTATAATCTAGTTACTTTCTCTTCCCTATTAGACTTATTCATACCATACCAGTAAACGTGACATCATCCGCATCACATCATTGTAACTCAATCATCTTTTCTTTTTTTCTTTCTTTCAAAACCAGCTCATACGCAAGCAGTTGATACACACAGAGAAAAAACATACATCCTTTAATTTCTTCTTCTTATCCACAGATTATGCAATCCTTCCATAAATTTTAAATGAAAGCCAAGTCTAATATTTAAAAATGAATAGGACTTCTTGTTGCAGTGGTGATGCGGTGCGGTGCGATGGTGATATGGTCTGGTGCAGCGGCGATGCGGTCTTGTTACGGTGATTCCATGTGATTTCATTTCACATCTCAATTGCGGTGTGATACCATTACGGTGTTGTCTCCGCAAGCCACATCATCCACATAAACCATTTGGGTACAAAGCCCATCTTATCCATGATGTTTCTAAGGTACTCCTAAGTAACATAGTCATAAGCTTTGGTAAAATCAACTTTCATTAGGAATCATTTTTTTTATTTCTCTTTGCAAAAAATCCATTACCTCATTCACCATTAAAATGTCATCAAGCATCTGTCTCCCAGCTAAAAAGAAGACTAAGACTTGAAAACCAGGTTGTTCATGACCTTCTTGGGTTTATTAGCCAAAATATTATTAATGATCCTATAAAGACTACCTACCAGACATATAGGTCTAAAGTCCTAGAGGATTTGGGGATTCTTGCATTTAGGTATTAAAGCTAGATAGGAGCCTGTAATTGCTTTAGGAACTTTAGCATATAAGTAAAATTCATCGGCATAACATACAACATCAACTTTTAGATTTTCGCAACAAGATTTGAAGAATCCAAGATTATATATGTCTGGGCCAGGACTCTTGTCCTTGTCACCAAGCCAAATCCACTTCTTTAATTTCTTCAAATGAAAAAGGAACTTCTAGAGACCCCCTTTATTCCAAATACAACTACTTGAAGATTATCCCCTCCAAGTTAGGCCACTTAGAACTAGGTTCAATAAATCTATGTTCCAAATGGTCTTTAATTTCCATCTTCACTTCTTCTATTTGGACTATTCTACCTTTGGTTATATTTAAACCCACAATCCAATTTCTTCTAAATCTAGAATTCATGGAATTATGGAAGAATTTGTTGAATTGTAGTTCTTTGTGTCAAAGTAGTATTTTTGACAGAGTCTATTATCGTTGAAATGTTGTGTGTCGAAACTGTGTGAGTGTTGAAATGTCGAGGAGTTAGCTTCGACATGAATTTGATAGTCTTAGCAAAATTAGGTATTTTGGAATTTTATTTGTGGGCTTTGCTTAGGGAGAAAGCAAGCAAAATCCATAAACAGGAAGTAACCCTTATTATTGTAAACACTTGAATTTTACAGTTGCAAAAGAATAAAGAATCACAATTTCTAAGCAGAGAGGAACTCTGCAGAAAATTCATCTTCTTCCTTATCTCGATAAACCCTAACTCTTTTCTTATCAATTAAATTTTCTTTTCTTTTTTTCCTCACCATTGTACAGCGATACAATCTTGCAACTAAGGTTAGTTGATTCACTCGAGTGAAGAGTGGAGAACAAGAGGGAATTCGATCGATGCGATTGAATCTTGTTCATCAAGATTGATTGGAATTACTCAAAGCCTTGGGTTTAATTCCAACATTTGGTATCTAGAGCACTAGCTGAGGGATTCTTGGAAGCATAACATGATGAATCATTCGAACAAGCATTTTACGGCGAGTCTCCCAATTCTGAAGAATCAGAATTACGAGAATTAGTGCAAGTAGATAAAGGTTGTCTTTTGCTATCAAGATCTTTGGGATCTTGTGAAAGAGGGAGTGGCACTGCTTGCAAAAAACGCGACGAATGAAGAAAAAGTTGCACACAAAGAATTGAAGAAGAAAGAATATAAAGCTCTCTTTATAATCCACCAATGTGTTGATTCTGATGATTTTCAAAAGGTTAATGTTGTTGAATCAGCGAAAGAAGCATGAGAAATTCTTGAAAAATTGTTTGGAGGCAGAGAGAATGTGAAAGAGGCGAGGTTAAAAACTCACAAAAGAACATATGAATTACTTCAGATGGAAGACAATGAAAGCATAACTAGTTTTTTTTACTAGGGTTACAAAACGGGTGAATTAAATCAAGGTATGTGGATAAGTGTTGACATCAAAGTCAGTTGTTTCAAAGATCTTGAGGTCATTAGCTCCAAAGTTTGACCCCGTGGTAGTAGCCATAGAAGAGTCGAAAGATTTTTCAGCATTGACAAAGGAAGAGCTTCAAGGGACGGTTGAATCTCATGAACAAAGAATGACTGAAAGAGCTGCAGGCAAGTCGAAGAGTGATGTGGCTTTGCAGGCGCAATGAGTGAGAGAAAAGAAAGGCAAAGGGAAGTGGCTCGACAACAAAGGTAAAGGCGAATACAACAATTTGAATGGTAAAAATCAGCAAGAAGGAGGTTGGTTGAATCAGAGAAGACCCTCATACCAAAGCAACCAAAGAGGCGGTGTTGTAGTTAGACGAAGAGGTGGTGGTCTAAAACCTGACAAAAGTCACATTCAGTGTTTCATTTGTCAGAAGTATGGTAACTACACAAGTGATTGTCCTGAAAAACAGAAGAATCGAGAAACTGACAAAAACGTGTCGTTTTCACCTCGGTTTTAAATCATACCCGAGGGGAAATATATAGTTTTTTATTTTAAATTTTTTTTTTCTTTTCAATATGAAAAACATCAAATTGGTTAACAAATTCTGAATCTTCCTCCTTGTAATCAATGACGAAAACAACAACAACAATAATAACGACAACGGCAATATTAACCATTTTGCTTGACACAACAACAACAACTAACATTACTAAGTTACATGTTTTCTTAACTAACATTAAACATTTTTAACAAGCAATTACAAGAGAAGAGATTACATTAAAGAATCAACCTTGAAACATTTCCCTTCTCTTCAAGTTCATCCTAGAGAATGGTGTTGTACTTCATGCAACTACTATCATTGTTTTCATTACATTAAGTTTACATATCATGACTTTGCATCTAAGATGAATCATTGTGGCATTCATGTTCTGATTGACTGGCGAGAGTTTCATGTGGGTCATTGATTTTTCATGTGGATTGATGAGTTGGCAATATCTTGACCATTGTTACTTTATAAATGGACGACAATAATTCATTACTTAATTAAAAGGTGTTAAAAAATCAAAATACGTTACTTTTCCCCTCGGTTTCCAAAATAACCGAGGTAATAGGTCATAAAAAAATAAAATTATAATTAAAATTTTCTAAAATGAAATTTCTAGGATTCAAAGAGGGATTTTATCCAAAATTACTTTTTCCCTCTGTTGCCAAAATTACTGAGGTAATAGGTCATCAAAAAATTTAAAAAAATTAAAATGTGCTAAATTGTGGGGGGTTTATCAAAAAATTATACCTCGGTTTTCAGCTCAATTGAGGGAAAAGGTAGTATTTTTATAATAAAAGAATCAAAATACGTCACTTTTCAACCTCACATATAGTTACATGAGCCCGAGAGTGAAAGGGGTAAAAAAAGAACAGATCCACGAAAGGTGGTAACTCGAGAAAGTCTTCAAAACCCCATATCGTCGGCACCAATAAGACAAACTCTCGTCCTCTTGGCTGAACTTGAGTACCCTGATAACAACGAAAAAGATGAAATAACATAACGAAAGCATGATTACCTTTCAAATATTCGCACCAATATTGATAAGCCTTGACGTATGCCCAACTCGTTGGATGAAATTGGAATGAGACCACTATTAAGTAGTTAAAAACACCTACCTCAAAAACAGTGAAGGGAAAACGAGCATCCAAAGTTTTGAAGATATACTCATACAGAGGGATGGTGCAATTATCGTACTCACTGCAAATTCGACCATCTTCACCAAGGATGATGAGACCCCAAAACGATAATTCACCTACTTCAGAAAAATCTTCATTCAACTTTCTCTCTTTATAAGAGATAGAAACAGTCGAAGAGTATATAGAACCTTCCCACAGAGACGATGTATTCACCGGTCCCCATATCACATTCTTTTGTGATTTCTTGGCCATATTGCATCAATAATCTCAAATTCAAAAAGGGAAATCTCAGAGGATAAATGAGGTAGCCGCTCAAGAATAAAGAAAAAGGGAGACCTAAAAGAGAAGTGACTCTATTTCTTCTTGTATTTATGTACTAACCATATGAAAAGAAAGGTGTCCTATCAACAATCACTTCTCTCACACGTGAGACTTGAGTGTTTCGGTTCCTTAGAAAGATAATAATCACTCCTCCGAATAGACGTTTAGCATTGTAAACAGCAGGAGCGCAGAAAGCTAGATCGGTAATCAAGGACCAAAATCCTTCAAAGCCTCGCACTGATGACCAGACATGAGGGCTTGGGAGACAACTGTTCTGGACCAGGCATATCTCCCTCAATCCGGCCACATCTCCATAACTTTGGCCATCCTGAGACGAAACACCTCGAATTCAAACGTACCAGTCTATCACTCGATCGACTTCTAGAATACTCTCCTTACAATTGGTATGTTATTTCCTTTATGGATCAATTTTCCTTCTTTATGAGTTTGACGCTTAGGTTTCTTCTCTTGTAGATTTATTTTTTATCATTCATATGATAGGGTCTATTATAGACTTCCACTTACTATCATCTTTGTGGTCTTTGATTTTAAGACCAATTGCATGTCTACTTGAAGACTCACCTAGTATTTTTTCTTCCTCATTTATTGTTTTTTTTGTCCATTCATAAACTTACTCTTATTTGTAACACACTTTTTTCTCATGCAAGTGTCGGGGTTGATTTTCCAATCCTATTTATGAAATTGGGCTATGAGATCATTAGCGTGACTATTCGAAACACCAACTAATAAGGTAGCTTTATTATCTCCAGCATACGGTCGGGGATGATTGAAAAACTATAATTTAGAGCTTTATTATGAGTGTTTTTCCTCCATAAATCACTTTATTTTTTCCCCACCGTATGCTGGAGACGATTGAAAAAATAATATTTAGAGCTTTATTATCTTCTCTTTATATCAGATCCCACAACCACTCCATGTACTTCACATTTGTTCAAAATGTGAAATTTATAGTAAGATTAGAGCCAAATCTAATATGGGTAGTCTAGATACAATTTTTTAAAACATGATCCACCTTCTCGGCACGTTTGAGATACCTTGGGTACAAATGTAGTTAATCCTTTTCCTATTAAGAGCCTTCTTATATGGATGATGTTGTTTAGGATACGCTAAATAAGAATTTTGTTTCTGGTTTGGGACTTTATTTTACTTGTCATTCCATTCAGTCCAATGAATTCTTCTCTTCTTTTCCTTTGCACCTTACCAATAGTTGTAGATCTACTTTTCAATTTCATGACAAGCTCTTTCGGAAGCCTAAAATAGCTCGTAGCATAGTCTGGAATAAACCAAGCAATATCTCTGAGTTTTACCCATGCTATTTTTTTGGATGTAATTAAAGGAATTGTTATTTGATACATTACTATAAATAATACACTATTATATGACGAAACTTTTGCTTCAGCCAAAGAAAATTTGAGGTCAAATGACCTAAAACACATTTATTTTTCTAAAAAAGTTTTATCTTTTCTCTCTGTTTTGTAGAAAATTGACAGATTTTATAGACCAGGGTTTAAGCTTCGATTCACAACTCCTGCAAATTTATATTTTATTTAAAACTAAAATTTCACATTTATTTTCTAAATCATCTTTTAACTCGGGCCTTTAGAACACTCACATTATAAGTTGATTAATATTATATTTAAATAAATTAAATGCAGTTTTTACTTCGGTTGATTCTTTCGGTTCGGTTTTTCTGAAAACCGAGATATTAACTTTAGTTATTATTTTACTATTTTTTCAGAATGTTAAGTTTCATTCATTCACTTTTTACGCCCTAGAACTTTTCTTCGACTGAAAGAACTTTAACATTATTCTCTCCACCTAACGAACTAAAATACCATCTTCTCCAAGGAGGAGGGAGGAAGCTCGATTCTCAAATCCTCACTTTTCTTCATGTTTTCGGTATGTAAAACTCTCTCATGTGAATGTTGTTGTTTTTATTGGTGTCATCGTTGTTGTTGTTGTCGTCATCGTTGTTGTTCTTGTTGTTATCGTTGTTATTATTGTTATTGTTATTGTTGTTGTTTTTGATGTTGTTGTTGTCGTCATCGTCATGGTTTTTGAGACTTAGGTTTTAATGTACAGTGTTGTGTTTTAGGTCATTTCTAGTTGTTGTAGTTTATTGTTATTATTGTATTATCTTGGAATGTTCATTTTATTTTACTTTCAAAAGATGTATGTTATAATGGATCGTAGTTGGACTAGAACCAATAGATTAAGTAAAGAGTATGAGAATAAATTGATTCAATTTCTTAAATTCGCGGGAAAAATCTTCCTGACGATAATGGAATTTTTTGATGTCCTTGTACAATTTTCTGAAATACGCAAAATCATCCAATGGTTGTATTATTCAATCATTGTGGTTGTGATGAAATTATTCAAAATTACATATAATGGGTATGGCATGGTGAAGTGACAAAAAAAACACGTATCACATAGAGTTGAAGATGATGAATTTATGAATGGTACTCTAGAAAGATATGATGTGTGATATTGGATAGATGCTTTTAAGAAAGTCCATGTGGTAAATACTTTGAAAAGTGGCGTGGAAGAGTCGTTATATTCGGGATGCAAAAATTTTATAAGATTGTCAGTTATGTTAACATTATTTAATCTTAAGGCAAGAGGTGGATGGACAGATCAAAATTTCACTGAATTGATTGAATTGTTGCAAGAAATGCTTCCAGAAGGTAACACATTGTCGAACTGTAGTTATAAGGCCACAGAGATATTATTTCCAATGGGTTTGGACTATGTCAAAATACATGCATGTCGTAATGATTTCATATTATATAAGAAATGATATGAAAACTTGAAGGAGTGTTTGAGGTGTAGAGAGTCATGCTACAAGAAGAAGGACAATGGTTTTGAAAACGATGAGGTGTAACTAGAAAGGTGTTCCTTCCAAGGTGATGTGGTACCTACCGATAATTCAAAGGTTCAAGAGATTGTTTGCTAATGTAAATGACACAAAGAATACTAGGTGGCATGAAAATGAAAGATTATGTGATGAAATTTTTTGCCATATAGCTGATTCATTGCAATTGAAGAAAATTGATACGTTGTTTCCAGATTTTTCCCTTGAGCCAAGGAACCTTAAGCTTGTATTTTCCACCGACAAAATGAACCCGTTTGGTAATTTGATTACTAACCATACTTCATGATATTTTCTTCTCATAATTTATAACTTATCTTCGTTGTTGTGCATGAAGTGCAAATATATGATGTTATCAATGATGATATCGGGTCCAAAACAACTAGGGAACGAAATAAATATTTATTTAACACCATTGATTAAAAATTTAAGAATTTTGTGGGAAGAAGACATTGATGTTGATGATGCTTATACATGTGATAACTTTAAGTTGCGTGTCATGTTGTTTTGCACAATCAATGACTTTCCTGCATACGAAAATTTGTTTGGATATAGTGTAAAGGGACATAAAACATGTCCAATATGTGAAAATAATACATGCTTCCACCAGATAAAAAATCGAAAAAAAGACTGTTTACCTTGGGCATCAAAAATTTCTAAGACCTAATCATCCATATTGTAGATTGCATAAGGCTTTTGATGAAAATCGAGAGTTTCATATCACTCTAAAGCCCTTAAGCGGGAAAGATGTTTATAAAAGACAACAACACATTAATGTTGTCTTTGGAAAGAAACGAAAAGGGCTCATGGAGAAAAATATTTGGAAAAAGAGGTCAGTGTTCTTTGATATTTCATATTGGTCTAGCCTCAATGTAAGACATTGTTTCGATGTCATGCATGTGGAGAAAAATATATGTGATAGTTTAATTTGAACACTCTAAATATTAAAGGCAAGATAAAAGATACTAAGAAATCTCATGTACATATGATGTTGATGGGTATACGACAAGAGTTGACTCCATAAGATATAGGAAATATACCATATTTCCCCCTGCATGTCACATTTTGTGTAAAATAGAAAAAAGAAAGTTTTTGCAATTGTTTGTAGGGTATCAAAGTTCTCCAAGGATACTTATCAAATATGAAAAAACTTGTGTCAATGAATAATATCAAATTAGTTGGTTTAAAATCTCATGATTGTCATGTCTTGATGCAACAACTTCTACTAGTTGCTATTTGTGACATTCTACCAAAACATGTAAGGATAACTATAATTAGATTGTGCTTATTATTCAATACTATATGTAGTAAAGTCATTGAACTTGAAAATTTAGATGAGTTGGAACATGAGGCTGTGATTATCTTGTGTCAATTATAGATGTTTTTTTCTCCATCATTTTTTTGAAATTATGGTTCACTTAATTGTTCATCTAGTAAGGGAGATTAGAATTGGTGGTCCCATTTGTTTACGGTGGATGTATCCGATAGAGAGATACATGGAGAACTTTAAAGGGTATACAAAGCATCATCATCACCTGGAAGTTTTGATCATTGAACGACACATCACAGAAGAAGTTTTGATCGTTGAACGACACAAACACATCACCCGAAAGCTTTTAAACTGAAATAATAATGCTAATCTATTACCTCGATTATATTTAATTAATTAAAATAAAATGCATAACAAATATTTTTTATTAATTAATATAAAAAATACATGATAATCATGCTAATAGATCATTATAAAAAAAACAAAGAATACATATTTATAATTAATCATTATAAAAAATAAAAAGCAAATAACTAACGCACGCACGCGCACACACAAACATGCATGCATGCATACATACACACACTCACGCGTGGGCACGCGCGCACACACTCACTTTGAGCAAAGTAGGATGACCTTTTAATCAATTAAGAAAGTTAATTTACTCCCTCCGTTCCTTTTTAAATGTCATATTTTGACTTTTTACACATATCAAGGAAGTTAATCATTATTGTTATTTTTCAAACAATAATTCTTCTTTTACCTATAATACCCTTAATTATTTATTACATTCACTTTACTTTTTCTCTCTCTGCAATCATTATCTAGGGGTAATTTTGACAAAATTGCAATTAATACTACCTTGAACTTTGCAAGTGACAATTAAAAAGAAACAAATTTTTTGTAAGAAAGTGACACTTATAAAGGAACGGAGGGAGTACTATCTAATCCATTAAGGAGTTGATCCAATCAAGTTGAAAAAGGTGAATGACCTTTTAATCGATTATAAAAGTTGTTAATCAATTATTTCATATACTCATTTTAAGATTTTCATTTTTGGATTAGGATTTATGCCTTTTAAAGTTTATTAATCGATTAACACGTGATTTAATCAATTAAATCAATGAATTGGCCCATTGATTTTTTTTTTTAGAATTTTTTTTCTATATAAAGCAGGTTTCTCCACATTTTATTTTCTACCATCTTTCTGAATAGAAACCTCTCTTATTTTTTTCTACTCTCTCTATTTTTAAAAATTCTTTTTCACAAAAATTGTGTAAGTGTTGAAAGACCGAAAAGCCCTTATGAAAGTTCATTTGTAATTGGTGATATACTTAATCTATTATATTGAAGAGTTTGATTTTTTTAAAATTAATTTAGTAAGGTATTTAAAATTTGCAAGCTAAATCTAATAAAATGTTGTGTAAAGGTTCTTAAATTGAGCATGTGTACAAGCTCTGATTAAACGTTCTTGATTTTAGCATGAGTAAAAACTTTCTCTATCGGTTCTTAAGCAAAGCCATTGTAAAATATTTATATGTTTGTTGGTTTTTGAGTTAAGCCAGTGTAAAAGCTTGATCTGTTTGTTGTTGAAGGTACATGAGTTGGTCCTATAAAAATCTCAAGTGTGACTTTAAATGGAACTCTTAAGAGAGAACTTTTGGGGACATGAATAGGTCAAAGTGGTTAGGTCGAACCTATAAAAATATGTAATGAATTGTCTTTATATATTCTCTCTTTATTGTTTGTTGTTTACTTCATTTCCGCTAAGTATATCTCTTCTTATCCAGCTTCTTTCTATCATTTTGCTTCCATTTACGTGTATTTATCATATTTAATATAATTATATTAAAGATCAGGGTTATTATAAATTATTCTTGATTTTAGAATAACACAATTCATCCCCTCCATCTTGTGTTTCAAGTCATTAGATCAACACTAAGTTCAAATAAAACTATTGGTCTCTAGGACATACTCTAACAATCTTCCACTAGAAAAAATCCGACATAGACATAATACATATAGAACGAATATAGTCATCATCCTTTTATTATGCGATAGGTTTTGTTCAGTGGGTTTAGGACATTGTCAAGTGCTAGTACTCTACATATCTTCATATCTCATTTATATATTATCTCTTAATTGAGATGATATTGCCTAAGTATGTTTTTAGATCGTTGGTGAGATCTATGTATCTTAGCTTGTATGATATTACAATAGAGATCAATGAGATCCACAATCATAGAAACTATATCAAGTTTACTGATGAACTTCTTCATCTAAATAGATTCCTTTGATTAATTTGAGAAAACAATATAATCAACCTCAATTGTAGAATCAACAACTGTATCATGCTTTGAACTTTTCCAACTTACAACGCCACCATTTAAGTAAAACACATAACAATTTGTATGGAAAATAACGTTGGTATATCCTATTACAACGAGCTCTTCCTGACCTCCATATATTAAGATTGGGTCTTTATTCCTTCTTAAGTACTTAAAAATATTCTTAATGGCAACCTAGTAAGTTCCACTGGAATCATACTGATACCTACTTATTGCACTTAAAGCATACGAGACATTTCATCAAGTACATAACACAACATACATAATAGATCCTATTGAAGATGCATATGGAAATTATTCATGCAATCCCTTTCTTTCTAAGTTTAAGGGGGTTTTGTTTTGATAAACATAAGCAATGTTGCTTAGGTATGAAACCTTTCTTGAAACCATGCATATTAAAGTATCTCGACACTTTATCTATGCATGTACTCTGATTTAAGCAAATCAAACTTTGTAATATATTTTTCTAAAGCCTTATTTCCAATATATAAGTTGTTTCACCTAAGTCATTTATAGAAAAGCATTTCTCTAGCATAGTTTTCACTTGTTGCAAGCTACGAGTATAGTTTTCAATGAACAATAAGTCATCTACATATAATACCATAAATACGATCATGCTCTAACGAACCTTCTTGTAGACACAAGGCTCTTCTTCATTTTTAATGAATCCAAATCATTTTATAGTTTCACCAAAATGAAGATTCCATCTTTTGGAAACTTCCTTCAATCCATGGATTGATCCTTGTAACTTGCATATCTTTTTGGCTTCTTCTAAAATGCCAAAGCCTTTAGTTTAGGTCATGTAGTCATTCTCAAGGAAAATCCTATTAAGAAAAGAAATTTTGACATCCATTTTCCATATTTCATAATTATGATATACATCGATATCAAATAAAGTCTAAAAAGATTTGAGCATTGCAACTGATTAAAAGGTTTCATAATAATCTACACCAAGAATTTTTTTTATAGCCATTAACAACCGATTGTGCGTTATAAATAGGTACCTTGTCATCCATACTATTCTTCTTTTTGAAGACTCAATTGCATCTTATAGGATTAACTCCTTCGGGAGGCTCTATCAAGATCCAAACATGATTTGTGTACAAAATCTGTTTTAGATTTCATGACTTTTAACCACTTTTCATACTTAAGACCATTAATGGCCTCTTGTTAGCTCACAAACTCATTTTGATCCATGAATAATACAACATGCTACTCAGTTATGAGATATCCATATTTCTCATATTAGTGATGTATCTTGTTTGACCTACGTTGGCCTTGTACTATTAGAGCAAGTTGCTCTTCACAATTTGTTGTATTTCCTATTTGTGTTCCTCCATATGTGTATCACTGATTTGTGATTTCAATCTCCACTTTCCTTCCACTAATTCATTTGAAAATAAAGTCTTTTTTATAAGAATCTAAGAAATAAAAACTAAATTCTAAAAGTTTGTATGAAGCAAAATATAGGAGGAGTATGACCTCATTTGTATGTGAAATGCAATGGTTGTCTTATCTCCTTCAAGATTTCAAATTACAACATTTGGACACATCTATGTTGTATTGTGACCCAATCTGCTAAACATATTAATGCCAACTCCTCCTTTCGTGAAAGAAGAAAACACATGGAATTAGAATGTCACCTAGTCAAAGAGAAATTTATTGCAAAAAGTATTTTATCTCTTCATTGCAAGAACTATTCTCACAAAGGTTCTTAATCCTACATCTTTCCTACAGTTTGTGTACAAGATCGTCGTGCTTAACATTTGTGGTCCAGCTTGAGAGAGATATTAGAATTAATTGTTAATTAAACTAACTAATTCCATCTATGTACAAAAGTTTGTTTGGCTATTACTAGTTAGTTAGCTTGATGAATCAATACTCCCTTCATTCTCTTCTATAAGTATTTTTTTTATTTTTTAAATTTATTAAATAGTGAATGTATCTAGTCTATATATATAGTTCAAATACATAATTTATTCAATGATCCTGTATATATTGATCACATTGTACACTTGATATTCAATTCAAAATATACAACAATAAATTCACTATTCTCTTTTTACTATATTTTCCATTGCTATTCTCTTTTTACTATGTTTTCCAATAATATTTTCACATAGTGAAAATAAACAGAAATTTATAAGCATGTCACTGTCAATTTGTGAGATAATTTCTTCCATTGTTCAGTTTTTATTTGGTGATTTCCACCTACTTTGACGCGGGTAGATTTGAATACCAACATTGCAAGGAATAAGAATGGTTTGAAGGATGAGTGTTGAGGGTTTTTACGAGGCAGTGAAGGTGAGTTGGTTGTTGGGCTCATACTAGTGCAGACTTCAGAGGGTTTAGAAAACTTCTTCCATTTGATTGGAAAGTTAATGCTTCAATAATCTCACAGATTTGTAATTAATACAAGTTATTTCTTCTCCTTAAGTTCCTAATTTGTTGAAGAACTTTAATTAAGCTAATCATATCTGTGTTTGGAAAAATTGTTTCACAGTGACAACATGAATATTATCGTCGAACCAAACATACTGTGATCTGGTATAAATTTAACAGCATATCACACATTATGCAGTGTAATAGAGACAAGAACAAAAATGTAGAAGAAATATAGAATACTACATTTCAGCATTTATCACAAGGGTGTGCATAAGCCCACTTTCCAACCAAGTTCATTTTAGTTTTGAAAATTACAACACCTAATCAACAGGACCAAACATCAAGATTCAGTACTCCTAAGTTGATCATTAGCAAGTACTACAAGAGCTAGATAATCATGACATATCGAAATCACAGTTTCAAAATGTACATCATGAACAACAAAACTACATATTCATCACCTGATTCACCTTACTAGATCTCCTGTTTTACACTTACAGGTAAGGAAATCGGTTCCATATCATTACTGACAACGTCTATTCCTATCCCTGAGTTATTCGGTATTATCATGGACTCGGTGTTTTCAGACACTACCATCGAGGAACCCGACTGGTTTTCAACTGGAGAATCACTTGAAGATTCCTCAGGGAATCTCGGAACTGAAACATTAGGAAAGTTCAAACGGGCACAAGAACCATACATTGCCCGGGCCGCTTCATCATAAGCAAGAGCAGCACCAATGGCAGTAGAAAAAGTACCTAACCATAACCTACTCCCCCGATTCGGCTCGCGGATTTCAGCAACCCATTTTCCCCAAGTCCTTTGTCTAACACCTCTATAATTACACCGCGAGTTTTCAGGCCCTCCTTTGCCTTTCATACACCCTTTCTTCGATCCCTTCGCCGCAACTTTTCGAACAGGCTTATCCGCGTCATTGCTGGCATCAAGTTGAGCATTATACTCTTTCCATTTTGCCAGTATCTTACCCAGGGACTTAGATCCATCCCCTTTCTCACAAGCTTTCGCCAACATACGCAATAAATAGCACTACACTACATAATAATGAACAACAAAAATCTGAAATGTTAACATATCTATCATGTGTTGATAATTTGATAGCCTCTTTCATAATACAATAATCAGCACTCTCATCTAAACATGTTTCTATCAACCCAATTCAGAATATTGAACCAAAACAAAAGTACAGAACAATTTCCTATGAAAAACAAGTAGAGATTCGAAGAATAAAAAACCAAAAACAAGGAATTATGAAAAGATAGGTTTACCTGAGTGGAGGTGGAAAATGATTCGGTGAAGAGGTGGGTGGAATTGGAAGCGCTCCTTAGAGAGCTTCAAAGATGAAAGAATCAATGTGAATAGGATGGGTGCATATTGGGATGGGGGAAATCATGAAGAAAACAGAGATGTGAGTTTTTTCAAGACAACACGACACCGACAAGGAACTAGGGTTATACTTCTGGAAGCCGCTAACATCGTTTTCGAGACTTGACATGTGTTGTTTGTTTGGTTTTGAAAGGGAAATGAGAGGAAAAAAAGTTCAGAGAAAAGAAAGTGGAAGGAAAGATAAGAGGGAGAAAATAGATAATATTACACTAATAAAGTTTAATAACTAAACTAATTATTTAAATAAGTTAAGACTTTGTTTGGACATTTTTAAAACAACAAGATAAAATGAATCGAGTAGAATAGAGAAGAATTGAACATAGCGTATTAGAAGTCATATTTTATTGTTTGAATATTTTATTATAAAAGTGAACAAGGTTTGCATTCTGTTAAATCCGGTAGAAAGAATGAAATAGATATCATAGAAATATGTCATAAACTTTCTTGCATTAAGTGATAAAGAGAAAAATACATGTTTTGAGATTGTCAAAAAATAGAAAGGCGAAAAGCATTAAGAATATCGACGGAAGACGACAAAGCCACAAAGGCGATCCAATTTATGGTGGTCGAGTTGGGAGCCAATGTGGTGGCGTTCAAGAGGTCGATCAAAAGTTGGAGGATGATGAAAGCATGTGGCGTCGGAGTCGCGATTGTGGGGGTCTGGCGACGTCGGGTGGGTGTCGGTAGTAGAGCTCTGGGCAGCAACAGTCAACGGAGGGCACCAAAAGGCGAAGACACAAGTCGATTCTATCGGGAAGCTCGTGTGTATCTAGCATCAGGTATGATTCAGTCGGCTCGCATGTATTGGGCATGGTTGTTTCAGTTCACAGATCCTTCATTAATGGATTGTGTTTTTGTTCTATTAAGGATCCATTGGGTTTTAACTTTTATAAATATGAATATCTTTCATTCTTGTATTTACAATTTTCAGAACATTAGAGTTGAAGATAGAGAGAAAGGTTATGAATTCTATTGGAAAACTTAGACATGTAAGGGTAGAAATTCCTTGGAGTTCTTGAAATTTGGAAAACCCTTATAGGTATCTAAGGATATTGAAAAATATTTCTAAACACTATGGACTTGTGTGATTCATATATAGAGGGAGAGTTGGAGAGATTGTGAAACATTATTGATGAAGTGACTCCAAATACAAGAGAAAAGTCAATTGTGTTTATTGAAAGACAAAGTTCAATTATAAAAGTTTTGATTTTTAAAAAGTTTCAGTTAATTTTATCAAACAAATAAAGATTGAGCAGCGGAATACTTAAATCGAAGATTATCAAAAGATGAAGATAAGGAAATGCATTGGAAAGATATAAAGAATAGAAAGACCAATAAATAAGAGAATAGAGAAATGCATCCGAGATTTATATAGGTTATGCCTAACCACTTAGCTTACTCTTATTCCCAAGAGTTTTCTCTTGAGAATTCAACTAAATATTTCACAGGTTATGCCCACGAACCTTCTTACAACCAAACAAATGATTTTTTACTAGTTAACTCTCAACCAAACAAGAGATTTTATTCGGGTTAATCTTCAAACCAAACAAGAGATTTTATACGAGATCATCTCCAAACCAAACAAGATATTTTACATTGGATAATCTATAAACCAAACAAAGTTTTTCACCTACAAAGCTCAAGAGCTAAATAAAGATTTTAACAGGTAAAACTCAAGAACTAAACAAGGGCTTTTTAGAAACTAAGCTCGGAAACCAAATAGAGATTCTCACTTGTTAATATCAAAAACCAAACAACAACTACTTTTAGAGATATTACACAAGAGAAAATTATCTCTTGAGTACAGTATAAGATAAGCACAATGCTAGTACAACATAAATTTCACAAAAAAAATTCACTATCTCGGCACTAAAGCAACTTCGGTGAAGAATTAGAAAATGAATAAGAAGAGAGTATAAAGTGAGAAAGAATGATTTCAATTTCAAATTCTGGTGTAATATGGAATGAGGAGAAGTCCTCTAGTTATATAAAAAGAATTGACTCAAAAGGAAATGATCCATGGGCATTTTTAATGTCCTGATCGATTAATCTCAGTTGTTAATCGATTAGACAACCCTAACATTGGAAGATTTTGAATTTTGTCATCATTAATCAATTAAATGCTTATCTAATTGATTGGAGGCATTACAAATATGTTAACGATTAATCCTAATTTTGTAATCAATTAAAAAGTAAAAAAATCTTCTTAATTGATTAAACAAGACATTAATCAATTAAGGATGCGTATAAAAATATTTTTCAGGTGTTTTATTAAATAAGAGAGGTTTCAAAACATATTTAAGCATGTGTGTGAGTTGTGTTAGAATCTTGAGAGTTACTCTTATACCTTTACATTAAACTGACCACTTAGACGTGTATTAAATGCAATACGAGGTAAGCTTTCTCACTTCTTCTCTTTCATAAATTTGGAGCTTCAAGTCCCTTTGTTGGATTCATCAATAAATTAGAACTTCAAATGAAACTTGACTCTTCTAACTATTGAGGCTTGAGATAACTTCTTGTTTGGTTTCCATCATCAAAGATTATTGGAAATATATCACCAAAGACTTCACTGAATGTTGTTTGACATTAGGTGGTGTCTTCATTGAGGTGACATGTCATTTGATCTCTCAAATAAAATCTTGACCATTGATAGACAAAGAATTCATTGGATATTATTTTATATAAGGTGTTGTCATCATTAAACCTAGTATGACCATCTAACGGCTACAAACAGTTGTACCTACAAGCATATAGATTCATATTCTCTCCCTTTTTATGCTGATAACATATCTCTTAGAGAGGTTGTAAAACAGAAACATTCATATAAAAGATTGGAGTGGCTAAACTCCCCCTTACCAAATAAATAGAGTATACTCTATTACTCCTTAGAGTATACTTCTCCCCCTTTGGAATTATCAAAAAGGCAGGAAAATAAAGGATAGATAAAAGCGCAAGCACATAGTGTTGGTGTAAGCCCTAGAGGCCAATACTTTTGGTACTTGTATCGAATTATTTATTGATAATAAAAGGCTTTTTCTTTATTATGGTTGATTAATAAAGTCCCTAGAATAGCTAGTCCGTTTAATGTATCAAGTATGACTTAATCATGAGATCACATTAAACATAAGGACACTATTCTTAAAGTATCCGTAGTCGAGCTTTATTGTGAAGTGGGATAACATTAAAGCATTAAGACTATTATGTTTGTAGACTGATGATCACATCTCATGGATCATGGATAAAGAGTTATCAAGTCTTAAACATAGGTATGAATATTAAGAGTAATATTTATACCGAATTGATCCGCTATGAGAATACTATATAGAAAGTTATGCAAAGTGTCATAAGTTATTCTCATGGTGATAATGGTGTATACCACTCTTCGACCTGAAACCACTATGGATCCTAGATGTAGAGTCGAGTGCTTTGTTGCTGATCCAACGTTGTCCGTAACTGGATAACCATAAAGACAGTTGATGGGTACTCCATGAAGCATGCTGGGGACATGAGTGACCTAGATGGAATTTGTCAATCCTGCATAACAGGATAAATGTCTATCCGCCCAATATTGAACTGGACAAGGATGACACGGTCTATACCTTGTGTTCAATATAGACATAAGGGCAAAGGGGTACTTATACACATAATTATTATCACAGGAGGTTTTGTCAGATCACATGACATTTTCGTGTCTTGGGTAGCAGTGATGTGTTGCTAGATACCGCTCACTGTTTATTATGTTAAATGCGTGATTTAATATAACTGCCAACGTCGCAAAAACCTACAGGGTCACACACAAAGGACGGATTGACGAGAGATAGAGTAACTAAGGAACATCGTAAGGTACGGTGCACTTAAGTGGAATACGAAATATGGTAAGGTACCAAATACTTAAGTGATTTTGGGCATATTATAAGATATGGGCTAAAATACACTTAAGTGGGCTTTTTAACTTGAAGCCCACACAAGTGGTTCTATAAATAGAACCCTTGGGTAGAAGCATTGTCACTCAGACTAACACTTAAGTGAACTCTAATTGGAATTTCGTTTCCCTCTCTCTCTCACTCAAAGTCTTCATTCATAACAGCTAGCACTGCGATTGAAGGAATCCGTTCGTGTGGACTGAGTAGAGACGTTGTCATCGTTCAACGTTCGTGATCGCCACAAGAGGTAACGATTCTATCACTGATCATGCCCATTCGTAAGGATCACTAAATGGAGAAATTTTTAAATTCCGCTGCGCCTTGGATGGCAATTCTCCTTCAGTGGTATCACAGATAATCATTTAAGAAATAACTTAATATTAAATTGAACGGAAAATATTCAAATACAATGAAGACAAATTTATAGGAAAGTAAACATACTTAAAGGAGGAAACAAAAACTAGGAGCAAGATGACTACTTGTTAACACTATCATCATCAACACTTGGTATTTCTTTTTCCATTGTATAATTCTTAATAAAGGAATCTTCTTTGGATGTCCTTTGAATAAATATGGATTCTTCTTGGAAGAATGAGAGGATAGTCGAAATCATTTCTTCAGAGGTAAAATCTTGAGGAACCTCGACATCATTTGATTATATATTAGTTGGTTTATGCTCTAACTCTTAATTAGAGACTCACATATCGATCTTAATTAGAGACTTTATTCCAATTTCAATGGTAGATAATGTATTTGAATAATCACCTTCCATATTTATTCTAGCATTAATTAAAATCTTGGTGACTAAATTCCCATAGGGTAGCCAGACTGCGTTGCTTCTCTTGCACTTAAACATATTAAGTCAACAACCACATGATCAATACATCTTTTTCCAAGAGATATTCAAGGGTTTATCTTCTTAGAAAAATCATATGAGTTACAAGGTGGTGCACAACATGGAACTTTTTTCCAATAATTTGACTTTGATAGGAAGTTTGCGACTTCCAATTATATTGATAAAGAGACTTGAAATACCAACAAAGATATCAAAATTTTGAGAAGTGGTAGGAGAATTAGTGGTGTAAGTAATTCCATAGGTTGGTAGATTAAACAAATTTCCAAAATCCTTCATGGAGAGAAAAAATTTGGTGTTGCAAACATCTGATACGAGAGCCAGATCTTCGAATTTGAGGTTTTAACAAAAAAAAATGAAAAGCCTTGGATAAGTAGGTTCTGGTTTCTCGACAAATAAATATTTGAGAAAAGCTTGACAAATATTACCGTAGGGGCTGAAATCTCTATAAAACTTTGCATCAAGATATGTGATTTTGAACACTTTGCGATTGAGGAAAGTGCTTGTTGAAATATTCTTCTTGAGTTCTGGAGGAAAATTCCATTGAAGAGTAGATATTTGATGAAGAATTTCAAGAGGGATTAATTCTTGTTGAATCCATGAATATGATGATAATAGTGGCAAGTAGAGAAAACTCTCACCAAACAAGATAAGAAATAAATTCTATGATGAATAAAAGAGATAAGAGAGTTTACCTTATATAGCCTTTTCTAAAAGCATTTTAAATCTGATTTGGATGAGAAATATACCTTTTGATCAGAGGAATTTGATCCAAAAATAATTGATTTGAGAATCTTGCCAAATTAATCCTTTTAATCGATTAAAAACCCTAGTTAATCAATTAAATCTTCATGGAGATTTGATTTCTTCATTGATTCTGATAGTGAATTGATTTGATGAAAATTTACTAAGTATTATTTTGTTCTTGTATGTTAGTGGATTGAAGATGTCTTAAGTCATCCCATTTAGACCACCTTAAATCATGCATTTTAGAAAATCATAAAGGTTCAAGATGACCACGTTTATGAAAATAATTGCATTTAAACACATATCAATTGGTTTTCTTCAAAGCATGGAAAATACTAATAAATTATTTATTAAGTTGATAACCTAATATACTTTTATTATATTAAGCCCTTTTATTAGATAGAGTTAAGTAGATTTTATTTTCCCTCAGTGAATTTACCTAATGTATCATGCAAGATCTTAACTTCATTTCTCAAAGAATCATAGGTTTCACACTTACTTGATTTTAAAGAAAGTTTTCTAAGATCATATAATTCAATACTAATCCTCTTATTAATAATTTAAAGATAATCAAAATGATATTTATAATCTAAGATATTTCTTTCTAGCTTCTTAATTTCCCCACTAAGTTTAACATTTAATTTAAACATTTGCTTATATGATAGAATGATTGTCTCATTGTCATCTTCCTCATAAGTAGTTCAAAAACACACTTCCTGTGAATCCTCGAATGAATTTTTTAATGAATCTAAATTTATACAAAAAATCTTTAGTTCTTAAATATGTTGTTCCAAATTCTTCATGCGATGCTACAAAGTTTTTTCATGTTGGAATGAAATCTTAATATAAAGATTTTTAAAATGATCTTCTCGATGATGATTCTCTAAAAATTATTCTCGATGATGATTCTTAAATACATATTTCGGATGATGATTCTTCATTCAGACCTTCATACATTGTGGAATTTATTTCATACAAAATTTCTGGTATTGGGAACCTTTTATTGCTTAAATTCTGAAGATTTATTAATTTTGCTTTAAAGTTTAAATTTAATTAACCTATATAGAACTTAGGGGGAGCTTACAAACCTCACCCTCTGGACTATTAGACTCAGGAAGAGCTTACAAGTCTCAGACCCTGAAGTTAACTTGGTAATTAAATTTATAACCATTGTTCTTAAATACTTGTGTTTGTCATCATAAAAAAATGGGAGATTGTTGGGAAAAATTGGTTTGTACCATATCTCTTAGATTTTGATGATAACGAATTATTTAAAGAACAATTGGATATACTAATATTTGTTCAAGTGTCCAGGACCATAGACTAAAATTCCAGGAACAAACTAAGTATTCGTTATGTTAGTGAACATCTAAAGAGAAGCGTAAAGATCAGATTATCACAGATAGCATGGCATCATATCATCACTCTCTTTGGAAAACATCAAGAACTCATAAGTTTTTCCATCATTTTTTGTTAAGAGACCACAACCTGCAACTTTCGTAGGCCCCTGATATATCTTACCATCACCATAAACCCTCAAAACTCTCCTACATCTCCATACAACCATCTAACACCATCCTCCTCCATAAACCACAACAATCTTCCTCTCACATTTCTTATTCTTTTTTTCACTCTTCCACTATAACAACAAGCCACTCTCACTACACATATATCCTTTCATTCATTCACTTCCATATATTTTCTATCTTCCATTTTAACTTGACTTGTTCTTCTATAGCAAACCATCCTCACTTGTTACTCCCTCATGTTGTCGTGCTCCGACCAACCACCCTCCTTGAATCAACGTGAACCTTCCACTTCAAACCACATCTACACACATCTAAACACCTTGCTCCGTCCTCTACATAAACCACCAGTAACTTCCATCGTCTTTACTCCACAACTCACCTTTAACTTCCATTGTACCAAACATCAATGAAAACCTTATACAAACTTCCACCAAAACCATTATGTTCACCACCAAAACAGTCCACTAGAAAATGTCCAAACCACTACTACCAACACCATGTTCGGCTATAAATCAACCTCTCCTCAAAAAGCTCACTGTAACTCACTCATTCAAGTCACAAAGCTCCATCTAACACCTTTAAACACTCTTCACCTTTGAAACACACCATTAAATCACGTCAAAACAAAACTAGATTTCCTTTGTTTCACCATTGTACTGCATTGTAACTCTTAACAACCTCACAGCGCCGACGAAATGATGTTTGATTGAGTGTCGATGGAAATGGATGTTTCGGTCAAAAAAATACACAGATAGATAGAATGTTGATAAAAAAGTTTTTTTGAGACACTTTCATGTTGTAACAGGTCGTGAGAGAGATGAATTTGAGAATCAGTTTTTGTGTTTTATTTTATGCTTACTGCCACATGTCACGACCCTACTAGTAGTTTGTTAAATTTTTTAAAAAATTATTTCTCTTCCGAAATGCAACGCTGACATCAAACCTTTATTATTTGTTTTTTTTCTTTATTTATATGTTATTACTATATTAGGGTTTTGGTTTATTTTATTTTTATTATTCCGGCCCAATGTAGTTAATCTTTGCACCCGCAACCCATTTCTTCCATTCACCTTTTATTTTTTTATTTTTGACTTTTTTTACTCTTGATTTGCTTTTAGATTCATAATTAATTAATTTATTATTGGTCATTTTTTTAGTTGTTTTTAGTTTAATTAATTAATTGTTTTTCAGAGTATTCGATTAATTATTGTCTCGATTTTATTGCGTTATGATTTTAGAAGTTTAAAAATAATTTAGTTGTCGAACATCATTTGGCCATGTAGATTGTTGCTCTGCTTCTTAGAGGGTGACTCATACATGAGTCCACCTTAAGTTAGCTTAGAGCTAAATTTAGTTGCTTTCGATTTCGGTTGATTTTTGGTCTCGTGACTTACTCTATGATCTTTGTACAATGAGTTCGATTTTCGGTCCAGTGGCTTACTCTTGGGCCTTCTTACATGAGCTCCTTTCTTTTTATTTGTTTGAATTTACTTGTTTGTTAGTTTGTATTTTAATCGCTTTATCATATCCCCAAATTAACAAATGTATCCCTCACCCCTTTTATTGTAATTTGTATTCATTTACTTTTATTTTCTTTCCATTAGTCAGGCAATTAACCATTTAAACAACAACAAAAAATAAAATCAACCCTTTTAAAAAAAACAACAAAAATAACAAACGCTCGATTCAACGTCGAGCCATTTTTCTCAAGTCAAACCATTAACCATTTCCACTCAATTTCATTCCACATTCAAATCATTTTTAAACCCTAATCCATTCCACTTCACTTCAAACCATTTTCATAACTAAATTGGAAGAAAAAGACTACCTAGATGAAAGGTCGAGTCGTAGTCTCGAATGTTAGGCCCAAGTTGTAAGAGCTTGCAAGCCATAAGCAATCGTCTTCCCTTCAAAACACTTGTAAATATTGAAACCATTTTCTTAATAAAATTGAGAGAAAAAGACTACTTGGGTGGAAGGTCCAGTCGTAATCCCGAGTATTAGACCCAAGTTGTAAGAACTTGCAAGTTATAAATACTCGTCTTTCAAACCCAAAAAATACATCAAACACATTCAAAATTTTTTGCTTCTTGGCACACTTTCAAAACCTTTTTAAAAGTAAAAGATATTTTGTCTCAAAATGATGCAAATTAATGCTTCACCCACAACCGTTGAGTTGAGATAAATGACATTTTCCCATAAATATTGATACATGGAAATCCATTCAATGTGATGCAAACGCCCGCTCTTCACCTGTTTTGGGTAAAACAATGTTTTCATTCGATTGATACAAAATAGATTTTTCTAAGATTGACCAACAAAGAAACATTTTCTACCTATAACTACGTAGCCTTGAGTTCTTCATCGCACCCAGAGATACGTAGGAGCGAAATTCAAAGTCTCGTTAGGCATCCTAATAAAAAATAAAACTTTTAGTCTTATCCTTTTACTTTTTAATAACTTAAGAAGCCTAACATTTTAAGCTCACACTACTGCACACAACTAACCAAACGGTTCCCGTTGAGTACAACAGACGTGAGGGGTACTAATACCTTCCCCTTGCATAATCGACTCCTGAACCTTGATTTGATTGTGACAACCATATCTTAGTCATTCTTTTAGGGATTTTATTAATATTTTACCTTTCCCTCTTTGGTAATAAATAAAGTTTGGTGACGACTCTGTTCAATCCATCCCGCGAGCGTACGATTACGCTCGTGAGCGTCGTGTTCTCATTTTTTGAGGTACGACACCCATTATGAGCTAAATCTATTTTGTTGGATAATGTTAAGTTTAATAAAAGTAGAAATATTTTGAATGATAATGGATATGTTTTTGTGATATTTTCATTTCATATTTGTTTCCACACATTTAATTATAAGTTTTATCACCTTACAAATAGATAACATATTGATAGGTTGCAATAACATTTAACAAATGTATTTCATGAACTAATATGGTAAAATAGTAAGTATACATACATTTATTACTTAATACATTTAAATATAAATTTTTAGGCCCATATGGGTAAACATAATAAGTTTTACATGTATTTTGTTGGTACTATTGTGAGGTTTAGAAATTTATAGTTACCTACTACATATTCTCAAGTTGTAGACATACACTAAAAGATTTAATTTTGGCCTCAACTTCCACAACACAATATATCATATGCAAACATTATATGCATTAATTAAATGAATAATGTTCAATACATTCTCTCACTTGGCTAAACTCTTTGTTATATCTCTTTTATTTCCATAATTTTAACTACTTGACACACACACACACTATTGTTTTGTTTCATTAGTTCATGTTTATTTTACAAATATTTGTTTAAAGTTTCAAAGTGTTTAAGACAATCATTATGGTATTGATATTTTTCTTATCACTTTCTACTAGTTTGATTGTGCATACTTGCACACACAAAGTAGCCACTGATTTTTTGGCGTTGTTGCTAGGCATTGTGTCATTAACATTTAGATTTTTCATTGAATTTTTTAAAAATTATGGATTTGAGCATTTGTTATGTTTTTGTCATCTGGTTAATGTTTTCTCCAAGTATTTTGGGATGAACTTAGATGAAATAGATACCTCTTTGACATGTGTGTTAAGAAATTATCACCCTTTCTCCACCAGAGTTGACCAAGAGCATTCCGATCACACGGCAAATGTGTTTTCATCCACGAGCCTGTTATTAACATAGTGAACTCGAGCTCTTCGATAGAAATTTTAACATACATTATTTTGATAATATTAAAAGTACACATGTATGATATCATGTGTGAATTGATAGATAACGGAAACTAGAAAATCTTAGCACATATGGAGAGGTTGACATCTCATTATTATGGAACTATGTGGTTTCAGGTATAGTTATATATATATGACCTTGGTTGAAGATGATCCTGGTGGTTTTGATGATGAAAACTCCTAATGTCAAACAACGATCAAAGGACTCTCGGAGGTTATATAGTCAAGCAATCTCTTATTATGGTGTCTATAAAAGAAACTATAATAAGCCTCATCAGTTAGAATAAGGCAAGCCGAAAATTAAGTGTTGAATCAATGATGAATCTAGTAAGGGATCTAGAAACTTCAAGGTTGTGAAAGAGAGGAAATATGAATGCTTGATTGGTCTTTTGTGTGAGTGGTTAATATATAGTATATAGTAAGGTATAAGAGTATCTTCTAAGATACTATGTCAAATCTCATAAACACTCAAATTCTTTTGAAGCCTCTCTATTTTTATGAAATCTCCTAAAAAAAGTTTTATACGCACACCTTAGTTACTATCTCAGTTAAAGATTTAATAGTAACTTTTTCACTAGATAATTGATTACCACCTTAGGATTAATAGATTATCTCTTTTGTAATGCCTCTTAATCATTTAAATAAACTTTTAATCGATTAAGTGGCGATGGATTTAAAAGCCTTCCATTGGCCTATCTAATCCATTAACCCAGGGTCATAATCGATTAGATGCATTAAAAATCCCATGGATCATTTTCATTATTGAGACATATTTTCTCTTACAAATAGAGGGCTTCTCCCATTTGAAAATACACCAAAATTTGTTTTGAATATCTTGTTTCTTACATTAGACTTCTTTTCTGCTTCTTCACTAAAGTTGCCTTAGTGTCTTGTGAATGAAAAATATTTGTGATAGTTTGGTTGTATTGGTGTTAGTTCTTCAATGTTATTCATCAAGAGTGAAATTGACTTGTTTGGTATTTGTGTTTTGTTCTTAAGATTATCCAGGTAAAATCTCTATTTAGTTCTAGAGATTATCGTGGTAAAATATCTATTTGGTTCTTGAGCTTAGTTGGTTAAAATCTCAGTTGAAATCTCTCATCTGTTGAAAAAGGTTTGTGGGTGTATCCTCAAAAGCTTAACATATTTATTTTGTGAAACCCTCAATAAGAAATTCTTGGTTACGGAAGTAGGCCAAATGGTTAGGTCAAACATGTATAAATCCTGGTGCATTCTCTCTATCCATATATCTTTTCTTTTTGTTTTTTAAATTCTCTTCTACTCTCCTCTACTTTATCTCTGTTTATCTTTTGAACTAATATAAAATGATTTTTTTAATTAATCACATTTTTTTCATATAACAATTAATCCCCCCCCCCCCCCCCCCCCCCAATTCCATCCCCTCTTGTGTTTGGAGTCACTTGTTCGACAAGGGGCATCAGAGGATAACTCTTGTTCAAGACTAACCATTCTAGGAGGAAGGAAATGAATTCAAATGACTCACTTAACAAATCTATGTACTTTAATGGAGAAGGGTATGATTTAAGGAAAAGGAATATGAGACTTTTCAAATAAGGGGTGGATTTTGGAATGTGAAAGGTTATGAAAAAAGGGCCATTTGTTCCACACATCAAGTTGATGATGCTGTGGTGAAGAAGAAAGAGAAAAAGTGCAACTCAATTTGAAAGCTGAAACTACAATCACTACTGCTTTTGGTCTTGATGATTTTTTACGTGTTTTTCACTCCGAATCTTCTAAAGAAATGAGGGACACCCGTCAAGTTAGCCATGATGGTACAACCGAAGTAACAAAAGCAAGGATGAATACACTAACTCATGAAATTGAATTCTTCTGAATGAAACTAGAAGACAATATTTATGATATGAATAAACACTTTATACACAGCATTAATTTTATGAGAATCCTTGGAATTTTTTTTTAAAACAAGGACTTTGATTGTAAAATTCCTTATATCCTTAAACCATATTTAGCAATCCAAAGTCATTATGTTTTCTGAATCTAAATATTTGTCATCCATGGATTTGGCTATTCTCTTTGGTAAATTGCAACAACGTGAAATGGGTATAAAGAGACTTTAATATGATGAGGAAGGTGACAAAAAGAATAAAACTTTATCTCTCAAAATAGAGGAAGAAAGAGATATTAACTTTACCGATGAAGAAATGACGATGATCGTTTAGAACTTCACAAGAATCATGAAGCACGATAAACAACAAGAAGAGCAACAAAAGAACAAAGGAAGATCATACTTCAATTCTATATGATTTCAATGTGGAAATAAATGGCACATAATACCAAATCGGTCTCACAACCAGAAAAAGAACAAAAATCAGAAGAAGTTCAAGAAACTGCAAAAAGAAGATAAGAAAGCTTACACTGTATAGGATGACAATGACATGGATTCCTCAGATGATGAAGAAGCCAACATATGTCTCATGGAAGATCATGAAGAAAATGAGGTAATTTCCCATTTTTCTTATCATGACTTGTTTCGCATTTACTAAAAGTTAAATAAATAAACGAGTAAGTTAAAACAACTTGTCTCCATGTCTAAAGAAATTATTTCTGCCCTTGAATTTGAAAATAAAAACCTCTTGAATCAAATAGAAAATCTTAAAGAAAGACAAAGTATTTTAACTCAAATTTCTTCCACTTCACGAAGTAATAGATGAATCTATCAAATGTGATCAATGTTATATTTTGAAAAGTGAAAAAAAGGATTTACAAAAGACACTTGATAAATTCACTAAAGGAAGAGATAACCTGAATCTCCTTCTTGGAAATGGAAGATCATCTTATAATAAAAATGGCTTAGGTTATGAACTTAGTAATAATCTTAAGAAGTTTGACAAAATATGTCATGCTCATCAAACCCCTAAATGTAAAACTCTTAAATGAAATTATTGTAATAGAAATAAGCATATTGCTCTTTTTGTTTCATTAAGAAAATGAGGGGATGTCTCTTATGGTGACAACAACAAGGGAAAAATCATTTGTATTGATATCATTTGTATGTTCCCCAATCCAACAATAAGGGATGTTCTTTTAGTTGATGGCTTAAATCATAATTTACTAGGCATTAGTAAATTATGTAACAAACATAACAATGTAACCTTTAATTCTTCTGGATGCAAGGTTGTCAAATTAAAATCTGATCAAACCATCTTTACTAGCTCTATAAGTGGAAACACCTACATGGTGAATCTAAACATGATTCCTTCAAATTATGTTTGTCTTTTGAGTAAAAATGATGAATCATGGATATGGCATAAAAGAATAGCCCATATCCATGTGGACCACTTTAAAAAGTTGGTTCTCAAGGATTTAGTGATTGGTTTTCCAAACTTACACTTCGAGAAAATTCAGTTATGCGATGCATGCCAAAATGTTAAACAAGTAAGGGCCTCTTTTAAATTTAAAAATGTTGTTTCTACAAAGCGGACCTAACAACTTTTGCACATGGATATTTTTGGAACAACTAGAACCAAATGTTTTGGCAGAAATATCTACACACTTGTAGTTGTGAATAATTACTCTCGCTATACTTGGACATTATTATTATCTCAAAAAAGATACACGTTTGTTGTCTTTCGAAAACTTGTCAGGGTTATATAGAACAAAAAAAGGATTAAGTGTTGCATCAATAAAAAGTGATCATGGTAGGAAATTCCAGAATGAGGAATTCTACAAGTTTTGTAATGAGAATTGCATTCATCATACTTTGTCACACTACTAATTCCCCAACAAAATGGGGGTAGTGGAGAGGAAAAATAAATCTCCAGAAGAGCTAGCGAGGATGATGCTCAATGAGACTAACCTTCCTAAATACTTTTGGGTAATGCAATAAGCATAACTTGCTATGTAATGAATCAAGTATTGATAATACCAATTCTAAAGTAGACGCCCTATGAGTTGTATAAAGGAAGGGAGCTGGATATTTCTCACTTACATATCTTCATATGCAAATGCTCTGTCTTTAACAACGTAAAGGATAATATTAGGAAATTTGATGCAAAATATGATGAAGGGTTATTCCTAGGATATTCCACTTCTACAAGCTGTTAGAGTTTTTAATAAAAGAACCATGACGATAGAACAATTAAATCATATCACCTTTTTATGAGTCTAACCCGTTGTTTGTAGAGGTAGAAGTTGTTGATTGTGTATGTATCCCAGAGAAAACATCTTTAGAAGATAATGATCAAAATAAAGATCAGGATTAAGTTCAATAGGAAGATCAAAGTCAAATTGAAGATATTCGAGCTGACGAAGCAAACAAATAACTTACCAAAGAGTGGATGACCGTTAAAGACTGTCAAATACAGAAAGTCATTGGACATATTTCTAAGGGAGTCATAACTCGAAACTCCCTTAGCAAGGTATGTAACCATATTGCTTTTGTTTCCCAAATTGAGCAAGGGGATTTGATGAGGCACTCATCGAGGAACATTTGTATCTTGCTATGCAAGAAGAGTTAAATAAATTTAAGATAAATAACATTTGGGAAGTTGTTCCCAAAGCTTCAGCTAATCAAGTGATTGGAACATGTTGGGTCTTTCACAACAAGCTTGATGATGATTGAAATATTTTAAGAAATAAAGCGAGACATGTAGTCACTACTACATAAAATCCATTTCACCATAGTTGGAAAAGGGATACCACCATGCTTGACCAACCGTGGCAGGGCAGGGGTGGTTGTAAGTATGATGCTTTCCACTATGGTTGCATTAAACGACTATAGTGAAATTCTTAATGGTTAACATTTAACAACAGTTTTGCTAAAAAACCATTGTGATATATACACACGAGTTTACTATAAATTATGTGGAATGCTTATTTCGACAATGCTCACTAAACATATAACATTTCAATCTGATCTAGAAAATTATAATATGAAAATTTAAGTTATATTAGAAGAACAAGTTGCACTAATCAATGTTATACAAGATTTCTTCATCCCATTAACTGTATATCGCTCTTTAACGATTATACTTTTTTTAAATGCCCATAGTTCTTCAATCTCCCATTCCTTCAACTCTAGTTCATTTTACAAAATATTATTTAATTTGCAAACAAGATTAGAGATGGAGAAAAGAGAGATTGAAGAACTAGAAGAATTAAGTCAAGTTCTAACTGTTAAATAGCAAAATGCGTACAATAGACTGAAGAAATCCTGTATAACATTGACAAGTGTAATTTGTTTTCTAATATAACTTAATATCTCATATTATAATTTTCTAATTCAATTCGAAAAGTTATATATTCGGTAAGGAGTTAGAAAAACACTCAAACCATATAAGATATAATAAACCCATCTTTTAGACAAACCATAACAACAACATTCATCAGCAACAAACCTTAAACAACATACAAGATAAACAAATAACTTTTATTAACAACAACAAAATCATAAACAACATATCATAAACAACATACAACTTACAACTTTTATTACTAACAACAAACGAATTTTATCAACAACACCAACATATCAACTCATAAAATGTTTCACGAACGTATTTGTCCCAAAATGGCATCCACAATGAAAGGAGGGTGAATCTGAAGTGAGAGCAGTAAACTTGTGTTAAATTTGAATGGATGTCATTTTGGGTCTTTCAGATAAGTTTGCAGCACTCACTTTAGCTTCATCCTCGTTATATTTTTTCTTCATAGCAACACAAACCATTTGTGAACCACACACATAGTATGGGGTTTCTTGAGTTAATTTTTTTCATTCACCTTCCCAACCTATAAGTCAAAATGTATTAGCATGACATTATAATTATAACAGATGCAAAAAGTTCACTTCTATAATCCATACACCTCTATAATCCATAAACCAACAGAAAGTTCACTCATCTTAAGTTATACATGTCATATTATCCTACAAACAAGATGAAAGAAGCTATTGAAACATAAATAATGATACATAAACAACATAATTGACTTCTTAGGTTATACATTCACTCATATTAAGTTAACTTCTAAATAGATTTGGAAAAATAAACTATTGAATCATGTAAGAACCTATATTATATATTGTGAAGACTAATCTGTAATATAACCATTTCCTAGGATTTGATGGAGTTAAATTAGATTATGAAGCTTTGATGCAGCAAAGGTAACCATTTGAACAAGATGAGTACGCTACATGAGTTTTTATGAATAAAGGAAACATTAATGGAGATTAGGATATATTAGAGAGATGAGTGAAAGAGGTGTTAGAGTTTCGTTTTTAGAGAGATGATTGTTATGTACTGAAGCGAGATAACTTCGATTACATATATATATATATATATATATATATATATATATATATATATATATATATATATATATATATAATACCTTTCACCATGTTTGATAATAAGAATCGTGATGAAATGTTAGCACCTTACACCACAGTTGATAATTTGAATCATGATGAAATATAAGGACAAATCCTTTTTGTAACGAAAAAATAGAAAATTGTTAGTGCTGAGATTCGAGCCCTTGCACTTTAGGTACATTTCACCACAGTTGTTAACGTTGACCGTAGCGAAATATCTTTTAGTAAATAGCAAAAATAAAAGGCGCCCCAAAATGAGTTATTACTACGGTTAAAAGAACGACCATAGTAATATGGTGTTACAAAAGTTATATTTTGTAGTAGTGAGCGAAAGAACACAATCAACACGGAGGCATATATTTCAATGAAAGACACAAGGATTATTCTAGATTTCTCTTGCATCTTTGATGTTAAACTCTTCAAAATAGATGTAAAGAATGTGTTCTTGAACGGTTACATCCAAGGGGAAATGTTTGTTGATCAAACTCCAGGTTTTATAAGCTCTTATTTTCCTAATCATGTTTTTAAACTGAAAAAGACTCTTTACGGCCTAAAACAAGATCCTAGAGCTTGGTATGACTATCATATTAAGTTCCTACTTGAAAATAGTTTCCAAAAAGGATAGGTCAATGACGAGGGAGCTTCGATATTATCTTGGCCTTCAAATTCATCAACTACATTCATTAATCAAGCAAATTACTGCAAATAATAGCTCAAAAGATTTAGTATGGACAAAGCAATATCTATATTCACTCTAATGAGTACTTCTCACAACTTGGATAAAGACGAAGGAGGAAAACCAGTCAAAGAAAACATATGCCAAGGTATGATCGATTCTATCCTTTATCTCACTGCATCTCGTCCTGATATCATGTTTGTTGAATGTCTTTGTGTCTATTTTCAAGAAAACCCCAAAGAATCACATCTCACTATGGTATAACATATTATAAGATGTCTCATTAGCACACCACTAATGGGTTTATGGTACCCCTAAAGGGATGAATTGTGTCTTAGTTTAGTACTCTAACTATGGTTTTACTGGGTGCAAATTGAATCAGAAAAGTACCAATGGCATGTGTCACTTACTCGACAACTCACATGTCTCCTGGTATGGCAATAAATAGGCAAGTGTATCATTATCCATACCTTAGGAAGAATACATTATCACGGGTAGCTAAATTACATAAGTTATCTGGATTAAACATCATCTAAGTGATTACAGAGTTGATCTCAGAGTTACTATGATAAAATGTGACAATACTAGCGCCATAATGAAGGATAAGGGCAATCCAAAACGCAGCGGAATTTTAAAAAAAATATATCCTTTAGTGATCCTTATGAATGGGCATGACCAGTGATAGAATCGTTACCTCTTGTGGCGATTGTAACCTTTGATGCAGATCTACGGAGCGATCACGAACGTTGAACAATGACAACACCTCTACCCAGTCCACACGAACGAATTCCTTCAATCTCAGTGCTAGATGCTACGAATGAAGGCTTTAAGTGATAGAGAGAGAGAGAGAGAAACGAAATTGCAACTGTACGAATGCTTCTGCACAAGGGTTCTATTTATAGAACCACTTGTGTGGGCTGCAAGCTAAAAAGCCCACTTAAGTGTGTAGCTCATATCTTATAATATGCCAAAATCACTTAAGCGCGTGGTACCTTACCATATTTCATATTCTACTTAAGTACACCATACCTTACGATGTTCTACAATTCACTTAAGTGCACTGTACCTTACGGTGTTCCTTAGTTACTCTATCTCTCATCAATCTGTCCTTTTGTGTGTGACCCTGTAGGTTTTCGCGGCATTGGCAATTATATTAAATCACGAATTTAACATAATAAACCGTGAGCGGTATCTAGCAACACATCACTGCTACCCAAGACACGAAAATATCATGTGATTTGACAAATCCTTTTGTGATAATACTTATGTGAACAATTACCCTTTTTCCCTTATGTCTATATTAAACACAAGGCATAGACCGTGTCATCCTTGTCCAGTTCAATATTGGGCCCATAGACATTTATCATGTTACGTAGGATGGGTAAATTCCATCTAGGTCACTCATGTCCCTCAACATGCTTCGTGGAGTACCCATCAACTATATTTATAGTCATCCAGTTACGGACAATGTTTGATCAGCAATAAGCCACTTGACTCTACATCTAGGGTCCATAGTGGTTTCAGGTCGAAGGGTGGTATACACCATTATCACCATGAAAATAACTTATGACATTTTGCATAACATTCTATATAGTATTCTCATAGCGGGTCAATCCAGTATAAATATTACTCTTAATATTCATACCTATGTTTAAGACTTGATAACTCCTTATCCATGATCCATGAGATGTGATCATCAGTCTATATACATAATAGTATTAATGCTTTAATGTTATCCCACTTCACAATAAAGCTCAACTACAAATATTTTAAGAATAATGTCCTTATGTTTAATGTGATCTCATGATTAAGTCACACTTGATACATTAAACGGACTAGCTGTTCTAAGGACTTTATTAAACAAACATAATAAAGAAAAAGTCTTTTATTAGTAATAAATAATTCGATACAAGTACCAAAAGTATTGGCCTATAGGGCTTACACCAACAATCTCCCACTAGCACTAGAGCTAATCAGGCATACCCCTAATGCCCATAGATCTAGTATGGCCATCATGCTTCTGCTGTGCAAGAGGCTTTGTCAGTGGGTCAACAATACTGTCAAGTGTAGGTACTCTGCTTATTTTCAAATTTCCTTGATCTATTATCTCTCGAATGAGGTTATAACGCCTAAGTATTTGTTTGGATCGTTGGTGAGATCTAGGCTCCTTAGCTTGTGCAATAGCACCATTGTTATCATAATAAAGACCAATGGGATCCACAATGCTAGGAACTATGCCAAGTTCACTAATGAACCTTTTGATCCAAACAACTTCCTTTGTTGCACTTAAGGCAACAATATACTCGACCTCGGTTGTAGAATCAGCAATTGTATCTTGATTTGAACTTTTCCAGCTCACAACGCCACCGTTTAAGCAAAAAATATAACCAGATTGCGATCTAAAGTCATCCTTATCTGTCTGGAAGCTAGAATCGGAGTATCCAATTACAGCAAACTCTTCCTAACATCCATATATCAAGAATGAGTCCTTAGTCCTTCTCAAATACTTAAGGATATTTTTGACAGCTACCCAATGAGCATCACCGGGATCAGATTGGTACCTACTCGTTGCACTTAAAGCATACGAGACATCTGGTCGAGTACATAACATGGCATACATGATAGATCCTATTGCAGATGCATATGGAATCTTATTCATGCGATCCTTTTCTTCCTTAGTTAAAGGGGATTGTGTTTTTGATAGACACATGCCATGTTGCATAGGTATGAATCCTTTCTTGGAATCATGCATATTAAAGCGTCTCAGCACTTTGTCTATGTATGTACTCTGACTTAGGCCAAGTAGTTTTTATGATCTATCTCTATAGATTCTGATTCCTAATATATAGGTTGCTTCACCTAGGTCCTTCATAGAAAAGCATTTCCCCAACCAAGACTTTACTTGTTGCAGGGTAGGGACATTGTTTCCAATGAGTAATATGTCATCTACATATAATACCAGGAAAATGATCATGCTCTCACTAACCTTCTTGTAGACACAAGGCTCATCTTCGTTCTTGATGAATCCATATTATTTTACTGTTTCATCAAAATGAAGATTCCAGCTTCTGGAAGCTTGCTTTAATCCATAGATTGATCTTTGTAACTTACATATCTTTTGGGCTTTTTCTGGTATGTCAAATCCTTCAGGCTATGTCATGTACACATCCTCAAGAAGATTCCCATTAAGGAAAGCAATTTTGACATCCATCTGTCATATTTCATAATCATGATATGCAGCGATAACAAGTAAAATTCGAACAGATTTAAGCATTGCAACTAGTGAAAAGGTTTCATCATAGTCAACCCCATGAATTTGTTTATATCCTTTTGCAACCAGTCTTGCCTTATAGGTATGTACCTTACCATCCATGTCAATCTTCTTTTTGAAGACACACTTGCATCCTATAGGGTTAACTCCTACAGGAGGTTCTACCAAGGTCCAAACTTGGTTTGTGTACATGGAATCTATTTCAGATTTCATGGCTTCTAGCCACTTCTCAGACTCGGGACCAGTTATGGCCTCTTGTTAGGTCACAGGCTCATCTTGATCCATGAGTAATACATCACCTTGATCATTTATGAGATATCCATATCTCTCAGGTAGGTGACGTATCCTGCTTGACCTACGCTGGTCTTGTTCTACTTGAGCAGGTTTCTCTTCCACAACTACTTGTATTTCCTTCTCTAATTCCTCCATAGGTGTATCAATGCTTTGTGATTCTTGAATTTATTCAAGCTCTACTTTCCTCCCACTGTTTCCTTTGGAAATGAAATGCTTTTCTAAGAAAACTCCAATTCGAGCGACAAACACTTTGCCCTCAGAAGGATTGTAGAAGTAATACCCTCTTGTTTCTTTAGGATACACCACAAATAAGCATTTGTCATATTTGGGCTCAAGCTTAGTTGAAATTTGTCGTTTTACATAAACTTCGCAACACCAAATCTTCATGTAAGACATATGTGGTTTCTTACCACTCCATATCTCATATGGTGTCTTCTCAACCTTTTTGGATGGAACACAGTTAAGTGTGTCCCCAAAAGGAGTTTGGAAGATCGGCGTGACTCATCATGGATCGGACCATGTCTAACAGGGTTCGATTTCTTCTCTCAGATACATCGTTCCATTGGGGTGTTCCAGGAAGAGTAAGTTGGGATAGGATCCCACACTCTTTCAGATGGTCATCAAACTCTAGGCTTAAATACTCACCACCTCGATCTGATCAAAGAGTTTTAATATTCTTACCTAGTTGGTTTTGTACTTCATTCTTGAATTCCTTGAACTTTTCAAAGGACTCTGATTTGTGTTTCATTAAATACACATAACCATATCTACTGAAATCATCAGGAAATATGATGAAGTACTAAAAACCTCCTCTAGCTGGTATGTTCAGTGGTCCACATACATCAGTATATATGAGGGCCAAAAGATCATTAGCTCTTTCACCTTTTCCTGTGAATGGAGACTTTGTCATCTTTCTAATTAAACAAGATCTGCATGTCTCATATGATTCATAATCAAAAGAGTCCAAGAGTCCATCTTTATGGAGTTTGGAAATGCATTTCCCATTTATGTGGCCTAATCGACAATGCCAAAGGTAAGTTGGATTTAACTCATTAGGTTTCATCCTTTTAGTATTAATGTTATAAATAGGCATTTCAAGATCAAGGACATATAGTCCATTGTTCATTTGTGCAGTATGTAGCGGGAAATTCATGATCATTAAGCTATTGACAAACTAAAGATCAATTAACAAGAGTCGCCACCACGATTTTATTGTTTCCAAAGGAAAAGGGAAAAAATGCAAACAAAACCCAAATGGTAAGAAGTTTTCAAATAAAAACTAATAAGAATCAGAGATCACAAGTAAGGGGGTTGGTTACACAGAGGGAAGGTGTTAGCACCCAAAGTGTCCTAGGTACTCCTAGGGAGCCCTTTTTATGTGCATATGTATTTTGTACAAAGTGATGTTTACAAATAAATAGAATGAGGGGATGAGAAAATAATTGATTAATTATATTTTTGTGTTTGACAAGACCTTCGGTCTCGTGCCTACGTACCAACATAAAAATGAGGGATCAAAACCTCGTAGTTCATGCTAGAAATCTCGAAGTGAGTATGTTGTTTTTAACACAATTTAAGTTTGAAAGGCACAAGGGCCTAAAAATGGTTTGAATGAGTTAGTTCTTTTTGGCTTTTTTTTTTGAAAATTTAAGTCAAGTATAGTTAAGTTTATTTACAATTTTGATTTAAGAAAACAAGTTTGAAAATGCAATGGCATAAGGCCAAAGTTTCTACCTTTTGCAAAAGATTGTCCAAGTTTAGAACAAAAAATAGTTCACACAAAGAAGGTTTTGCAAATGGAGGGAGAGATTTTGAAATTAAAGAAATGGGGAGAAGATGAAGAGGCTACCCTATACACAAGAAATTTAAAAGTTTAAAGTTGAAAAGATCTAACCAAATGGGAGCAATCCAATAGACAAGTATGTCAATAGAAACCCAGAATTCCCTTGGACTTTTTAGACTCAAGCAACACACAAATGCACAATTATATCAATCTTGAAAAGCAAAGGCATCAAATAATGATGGCCCCATCCAAGCTTATCCACTTCAATGATCTTATTCAAAATAGCCCATGTAGCAGATGACTCTGGAGAGATCTAGAACGATGTATCAGATGAATCCAAATTTGCAAGTTCTTGGTCTTTCAACAAATTGGCATTGGCCAAGTCCATTTAGAAAAGGAATGTTGCCTAAATTCTAAGTCCAATTGGGGAGATCAAAACAATAGTCCACTCAAATTGTCTTTTAGGGTTTTTGTTATTATTATGTGCATTAATGGTCAAATATCAATCAAACAAACAAAGCAACAAAGTATATCACACAAAAATGGTCCAAGTGAACAAAGGGAAAGTTGCATAAACATAAACAATTAGAATGATATGCACAATGACAAATGATAATAGAGCCATAAAAATAAATTGCATTCAAAGTAAAAGCTTGAAAGTAAAAGTTAATGGTTAGTAAGTTAGTAGTTAGTTTTGTTTGCTTTTTGATGTTAAGATATTCTTTGGAGAACACTCAACCCACTTACCACAATCATGGATCCTTGAACCAAAACATCTTCCAAAGGTAGGAAAGAAGGCCAAGTTTCCACACAATACCATGGAAGAGGGGAGACTTACAATCTCACTAACTAGAATGCTTATGCCTTTTGTGTCACAAATTTAGCGCTATGTTAAGCAATCGTAATTGGACTTATGTAGAAGTCACAACTATTTGAGGCCGGGCAATAAACTTTTGGTGTTAATGCATGTTGGAGACATAGTATTAAGAACTATGCTCATTAAACATACCACACACACAAAATATGCAAAGGTATGGCCTAATCTCATCCATACTCATGTTAATCTTTCAATCAACTAGCATTAGGACTTTGAGATGTCATTGGCCAATTAAAAATGAATGGATGAAGAAGGGGAATTAGGTGAAGAGGGAAGGGGATGAATGAGTTCACAAATAGGTCAAAGGAGGACTTTTACCAAATTAATATTATTCATTCATTTTGGGAGATGGAATGTACATTCCATCAATCCCCTAAATCCAATAATATTAACTTG
Source organism: Lathyrus oleraceus (assembly GCF_024323335.1). Lineage (NCBI taxonomy): Eukaryota > Viridiplantae > Streptophyta > Magnoliopsida > Fabales > Fabaceae > Lathyrus > Lathyrus oleraceus. The sequence continues at coordinate 594,063,558 of NC_066583.1, read as the reverse complement.
ACAAAGTCAAATCAACCTTGACCAAGGCCCAACAACAAATGAGAAACTCAATTAAGTCAATACAAATGGTCAACACAATTAAAATTGCATTTATTTAATTAAAAATATTAAAATAATGCATTAAATTCAAATATATTTTGTCCAAATCCTAAAATCACATCAAAACACCAAATAAATGGCCATGTGATTTATCATAGGTCAAACAAGGTCAAAGGACCTTGGATAAAAAATTTCATAATTTTTGGACACTTAAAAATATTTTTAAACAATTAAAAACAAATGAAAAATCAATTAATTCATGAAAAATATTAATAGTGGTCCAAAAAATAATTTTTTTAATTCATAATATGAAAGAGAAAAATATTTGAAATTTTTTGTGAAAGTCCCATATTTTTTGGATCAATATTAAATTTATTATAAATTACTGAAAATAATGGAATTAAATGGAAAATCAGAAATTACAAAAATACGTGGACCATCAGATCTCCCTCATTAATTGAGGTGGAAGATCTGATGATCCACAGCGCGCGTTCCACCAATGCACTAGTCAACTGCGTGGCAAACTTGTTAATAAAAAAGGAACGGCTGGGATTATGACGTGGAGCAAGGATCACACGGTCTAGACTTGAGATAACTTATCACCGGAGCCAGAGCTCCGGTTGTCTTCTCCGGCGAGCTTCGCCGGACTGGTCATCATCAACCATCACCGAAATTTCAAACAGGGGCATGATTTTAAAGAGAAAACATCACTGAGCACGAATATCACCTTCATTTCTTCCAATTCCAACTATATTGAGAGATATGTGGAATTGAAAAATGAGGTTCATGATCTGAGTTGCTTCGATTCAACATCAAAACAACTCAAACACCTTGCCTACATTGGTAGGACTTCATCCAACACAATAATTAAGAGAATTGAGCAAGAAACAAGGAGAATCGAAGAGATCAAATTTTCTGCAAAATACCTTCAATGGAGGTCTGAGCTTGCTACATCTTGATCTAAATCGTTCTTTGCTTCACTCCAATTACTTGCAGAAGAGGAATGGAATGGCTTAGAACCAAAGGACTCCTGGAGAATTGAATTCCAAAACAATGGAGATTCAAGCTCAAATTCAACAGAATTTTTCAGGTTTATCCTCTCAATGTGAAGGGTTTTCTGTGAGGAAACAAAGCTTGCGCAGTGTGTCTGTTAATTGCACACTCCATTCAAGTTTCCAAAATTGGCAAAGTGATGTAAGCAGCTGCAATGGCACGCCTAGGCCCATCAAATGATTTCTATAAGTCCAAATTTGAAGTTCAGATATGTTGAAGCAAGCTTGGAATGCAAGGCAATTAGACATTGATACTTGAAGTTGGATCCAAGACACATGATTCCAGCCTGTTTAGGCCATGCGCAGCCTATGTGTTTCTCATACAAAATGCATGAATTTTAGCTCTTTGGAAAGGTGAGATCAAGAGGAACAAGTTTGATGTTTAACACTTTTTCATTTGGAGCTTGGAACTTGGAGATATTTGAGGGGGAAGTTTGGAAAATTTTGACATATTGAAAATTTTCTAAGTGTCAAGCCATATGTCTCAATGTTCCACCTTGCTTAACTTTTTATGGGAGCTTCAAATGAGAAACGTGTCTTCATCAAAGTTGTATCTACCTTAAAGACCTTAAAAATGGTCACAAATTTCATGTAATTTGGATTTGAAATGATAGAGTTATTCATTTTTGTAGTTTGGCAAAATCACTTGATCAATGGTATAGGTTCAAAGTGACCTATAATGTAGCCTTATATCACATGTGCAAAGAAGTTGAATTAGCTCCCACTCCCAACATAAAAGTTGAATTAGACACATTGAATTTGATTGTGCAACTTGGAAATCTTTCATCTCATAAAAATTGAGCAAGTTATGGCCTTGGGAAGTTAACTTTCAAATTAGGGTTTAGACTAAATGACCTATAATGTTTCAACATAGAAAATGATTTTCCAAACAAAACTAGCTCTAGGTATCAACATGAAAGTTGTTTATAATGTAATTTAGAGTAAGTTTGCTCTTGGAATCATTTTCATATGGTGAAAATTGTAGGACATAGGATCTAGGGAGACCCAGTTTTGATCAGATGAATTCATCTGGCCAACCACCATCAACCAACTTGTTAATTTCCAATTCTCTTGACTTTCTTGGCTCATGGTAGGTCATATATGCATAAGATAATGAATTTTGAGGCTTCACTTGAGAAATTTGATCAATTGGTGAGATAGCTTGTTGGAGAAGTTACTCAAGATACCCAGTTAAACTAGGGTTTCCAAGGCATATTACCCTCAAACTCTTGAAGCAAACTTGGTCAATATAAAGTGTAGAAACAATTGGGACTCATACATGATGCTCATAACCATTCTTGAGTCAATTTTTGATGGTGCTCTTTGTTCATGTGGGTCTCAAGCCCTAGATGTGATCAATGAATCAAGGAAATCATGTCCCTTACCTACAAAAGAGTTAGACAACTACAAAGACATATTTTTGGTATTTTGGTTAGTAAAATGATAAAATACAAGTATGATATAATCCCAAAGTGCTTGGTGATCTCTCCCAAAACAAACCCAATGAAAAGGGGTAAGGAGGATGCCAAGGTATGATCCCAATGCCAATGCTTATGATAAAATGCATGAGGGATCTTAGGGTCAAAATTGGGGTCTTACAGCTGCCCCTATTTAAGGACATTCTAATTGAGGAGGTAAAGGTTAAAATCTTTGGATCGACTCAGTAGAATGGGCTTAAATAACAACATAGAGAAACGAATTTTGGTCCCTAAGAGACCTCATGATGAAAATGATATGAATGCGAAAGTTAATGCTTTGTGGGGAAATGTTGCCACAAAGGAAAAAGAAATCAGAGAGACCGAAAATCCGCAGGAGTATAATGCATCCCATGAGGAAAACTCACTGGGGAGACAAAGACTCTGGGGGGATAAAAAGGAGTTATGCATAGGCCAGGCTACGACTTAAAACTACTGGGGGACTTGAGGGGATCCATAAAATGGAAAGACTCAGACGGGGAAACAAACAACATCTGCAGGGGATACGAGTAAGTCAGAGTAAAACTGAAGTACTCGACTCATGCAGGGGAACAAACGATTTCACTAAGGAAACATGCACTCGACTCGACTGGGGAGAAAATAAAATTTCAACACAGGAGGAGCAAAAATATATCATCTACTACCTATTACTGGGTAAGGAGATAATAAAGATCTGACAGAGAGGACATCCGTCATCGGTTAAGATGAACATATCAAGGATGACTCGCTGAGGACCGACAAGAGGAAGTATTCGTTACCGGTTACTGGGTAAGAATAGCCTTGCTGGGGAAAACTGCAGAAAAAAGGATTTACAACTACCAGTTACTGGGAAGAAGACCAAGGGTGAGAGTATCTGTCATCGGTTAGGATGAACATATCAAGGATAAACTTAACAGGGAAGAAAATCCGTCACCGGTTAAGATGAACATATCAAGGATTAACTTGCCTAGGGATGTCAAAGAGGATACCCGTCATCGGTTAGTATGAACATATCAAGGATATACCAACTGAACAACAAAGAGGAATTACATCTATCGAAAACTAGATAGAAAACCGTCGAAGAGAGAATCTGTCACCAATTAGGATGAACATATCAAGGATAAACTCTGGGAGGGGACAAAGTAGGATTTACAACTACCGGTTATTGGGTAGAAGACCAGTCAAAGAGAAAATCCATCACCGGTTAAGATGAACATATCAAGGATAAACTCTGAAAGGGGAGAAAATAGGGATTACATCTATCGATTACTGGATAAAATACCAAAGAAGAGAAAATCTGTCACTAGTTAAAGTGAACATATCAAGGATAGACTCCGCTAAAGGGGAACAATAGGATTTATAACTACCGGTTATTGGGTAGAAGACCAACAAGGAGAAGAAAACCTGTCATCGATTAAGATGAACATATCAAGGATTAACTCTCTGGGGAAACAAAATAGGGATTACAACTACCTTTTTATTGGGTAGAATACCAAAGAAGAAAATATTTGTCACTGGTTAAAGTGAACATATCAAGGATAGACTCCTGCGGGGAAAAGAAAGATATTCGTCACCTGGTTAAGATGAACATATCAAGGATATACTTTCGGAGACTCCACTGGGGAGAAAAAGGGTACTTTTTCCGGGTATTAGGCAAGAAGTAACAAACCGCAAACTAAGAAGAATATTACCAGTTACTGGTTAATAGACCCTTAGGGGACCAAAATATCTATCTAGGTAAGAACTAGAAAGAACAATCAACCAAGACTCAACCCAATGAGGACATAACTCAAGGGGAGTAATTCCATCCAGCATGGAGAGGAAACTGAAATAACAATCATCCGTGAGGAAACAAACTCAATGGGGAAACAGAGAAAGATTAAAGTCTTTTCTTCTTAGGGGCTGACACTCTACAATTGAAGGAGGATAGACACCAGATTTGATATGGGGATAAAGTACCGCCATAACAGAGAATGAAAATCTCGAACAAATCAAATATGCAGGATATGTAAAAATCATGAAATTATATGAATGTATATGTATATGTATATATGGTGATTATGATGACAAAATGATCACAAAGGATACAGAGGTGTCCCAAAGAATTTGAACCACCGGTATAATCCTCAGTCAATCCACAAAAAATCATGGAGACAAACTGTTGAAGAACAAAAAGATCAACATCCAAGGGCAACCCTAGCTGGGGAAGGAGGAGATCTACTGAGGAGAAAACACATCCAACTGTAGGGAATTTTAGGTCAATACTATAAAAATGGGAGACAAGCCTACTGGGGAAGAATAAAAAAGCTGCTCAAAAACCAGGAGGAAACTCTGACTAGGAGCAAAGATGCGACGATTAGTGGGGACACCAAAGCGATCTACTGGGGAGAGATCAAACATCTTCTGATGATGATCTACCTGCTGAAGAAATATGAACTCCGCTGGGGATGCCGAAACTCTATTGAGGACCAGGACACGCCGCTGGGGATCTGAATCAATCAACTCAGCTGGGAGACAAAAAAGAAATTCCACTGGTGTATCTAACACTCCACCCGGGAACTGAATCCGCTAGTTGAAGACAAAAGCACTCTACTGAGGACACGAATCAACACTGATGCCTAGAGATACTCGAAGAGTTACTGCTTGGGGAACGTCGGATGCTCCGCGCTTAAGGACTTGCTATTCACTGAAATGTTGTTGATATTATTGTTACTTGCTTTGGAAGAGTTTTTTGCTTTTATATATTTAAGAAAATTTGATTTTGATTTAAAAATTTTATTTCAAAATGATCATAATAAAAATTTAAAACTATTGGCTGAAGTAAATAAGAGTAGAAACAATTGGATAAAAGCTCAACTTTATTTATTGGAATGGTAGTCTGTAAATGACAAGACTCCGTAGATTTTATAAATTTGAAAATGGTAATTTACATGGAAAAGGGTTACATTGAATACAAATTATCCTTAATCCTTCTACCGAATCTTGATATCCACTGTGTTTTTGACCACTGCTGAAGATGAACTGACGTCAACCCTTGTGCCCAAACAAATCTTCAAAAATCACTGAATATCAGCAGAATGCAGTTACTTGCCATGATCCCTACTTTTTGCATAAGTTTCCCAAAGGTGGGGTACTCAACTTATCGGGAAATTATTTTCTGTTTTTATGTCTCTAATTTTTGCCTGGATCGCCCTTTCGGGTTTTCAATCCACCGAGACGCTCATTTTTGCCTAAGCCGCCCTTTCGGGTTTTCAACTTAGCGAGTTGTTCTTTTCTTTTTTAGGCGAAGTATTTCTTGACTGCATCTGCGTTCACAGGACGAGTGAACTCTTCACCATCCATAGTTGTAAGAATCAATGTACCGCCTGAAAAGGCTCTTTTGACAACATATGGGCCTTCATAATTGGGAGTCCATTTTCCTCTGGAATCTGGCTTGAACGATAAAATCTTCTTGAGCACAAAGTCACCTTCTTTGAACACACGAGGTTTGACCTTCTTATCAAAAGTTTTATTCATCCTCTGCTGGTATAACTGACCATGACACATGGCAGTCAACCTCTTCTCTTCAATCAAATTCAACTGGTCGAACCTGGTCTGACACCATTTTGCTTCAGTCAACTTGGCTTCCATTAGCACACGCAATTAAGGAATCTCAACCTCTACGGGGAGCACTACTTCCATACCATAAACAAGAGAGAAATGGGTTGCCCATGTTGAAGTGCAGACGGATTTAAGATACCCATGCAAAGCAAATGGGAGCATCTCATGCCAATCCTTGTATGTGACAACCATCTTCTGGATAATCTTCTTGATGTTCTTATTTGCAGCTTCCACATCCCCATTCATCTTGGGTCTATAGGGAGAAGAATTATGATGTGCAATCTTGAAGTCTTTGCAAAGAGCTTCCACCATATTGTTATTCAAGTTCGGTCCATTATTAGTCATGATCTTACTCGGCACACCATAACGGCATATGATTTGATTCTTGATAAACCTTACAATAACTTGCTTGGTTACATTTGCATACGATGCCACTTCAACCCATTTTGTGAAGTAGTCAATTGTCACTAAAATGAAACGATGTCGAAGCTTTGGGATCAATCATCCCAATCATATCAATTCCCCACATGGAGAAAGGCCATGGGGAAGAGATAACATTCAATAGTGTCGGAGGAACATGAATCTTATCAGTATAGATTTGACAATTGTGGCATTTCTTCACAAACTTGCAACAGTCAGATTCCATTGTCAGCCAATAGTAACCTGCTCGCAACATCTTCTTCGCCATTGCATGTCCATTAGAATGAGTACCAAAGGAACCTTCATGCACTTCGGTCATCAACAAGTCTGCTTCGTGTCTATCCACGCATCTGAGTAAAACCATGTCGAAGTTTCTCTTGTACAGTATGTCACCATTCAAGTAGAAATTATCGGCTAATCTTCTCAAAGTCTTCTTATCTTTCAAAGATGCCCCAGGCGAGTAAATTCGACTTTGGAGGAAACACTTGATTTCATAATACCACAGCTTCGCATCTTTGATCTCTTCAACAGCAAACACATGAGTTGGCCTATCAAGACGCATCACAGATAAATTGAGAACTTCATTCCAATACTTTACCACAATCACATATGCCAATGTTGCAAGGGAATCTGCCATCTGGTTCTCATCTCGAAGGATATGATGGAACTCAACCTTTGTAAAGAAAGTTGAACTCCTCCTCGCATAATCTCTATATGGTATTAAACCGGGTTGATTTGTCTCCCATTCACCTTTGATCTGATTCAAAACCAAAGTTGAGTCTCCAAAGACGTCCAAATACTTGATTCTGAGATTCATGGCCTCTTCGAGTCCCATAATGCAAGCTTCATATTCTGCCATGTTGTTTGTACACTTGAAAGTCAATCTAGCTGTAAATGGTAGATGCGTGCCTTGAGGAGTAATCATCACTACCCATATGCCATTTCCATATTGATTAACAGCTCCATCAAATACCATTCCCCAACGGGAACCAGGTTCTGGCCCTTCTTCTAGCAATGGTTCATCACAATCTTTCATTTTCAAGTACAAAATCTCTTAATCAGGAAGTCATACTGCATTGACTGATAATCTTCAATTGGTTGGTGAGCCAAATGGTCAGCCAAGATACTACCTTTGATTGCTTTTTGAGATCGATATTCAATATCATACTCTGATAACAACATCTGCCAACGGGCAATTCTCCCAGTTAAAGCAGGCTTCTCAAATATATACTTGATTGGATCCATTTTGGATATCAACCAAGTGGTATGATTCAACATATACTGGTGCAGACGTTTAGCAGCTCAAGCCAATGCACAACAAGTCTTCTCAAGCATTGAATACCGAGTCTCACAATCGGTGAATTTCTTACTGAGGTAGTAAATTGCAAATTCTTTCTTCCCAGTCTCATCTTGCTGACCAAGAACACAACCCATACTATCTTCTAGCACAATCAAATACATGATCAACGGTCTTCCTTCAACAGGTGGAGACAAAATCGGAGGCTCAAGCAAATATTCCTTGATACTATCAAATGCTTTCTGGCAATCTCCAGTCCAATCACAAAACTGATCTTTGCGAAGAAGCTTGAATATAGGCGCACATGTGGCAGTCATGTGGGAAATGAATCGGGACATATAATTCAAGCGGCCGAGAAAACCTCTGACTTGCTTCTCAGTTTTGGGCGCAGGCATCTCCTGTATTGCTTTGACCTTGGCAGGATCAACCTCAATACCTTTCTCGCTGACAATAAAGCCCAACAACTTACTAGAACGAACACCAAAAGTACACTTATTGGGATTCAAGCGGAGTTTATACTTCCTCAAACGCTGGAATAGCTTCAATAAATGCTCAACATGTTCCTCTTCATCAATTGATTTAGCAATCATGTCATCGACATAAACTTCAATCTCTTTATGCATCATATCATGAAAAAGAGTAGTCATTGCTCTCTGGTAAGTTGCACCAGCATTCTTTAGACCGAAAGCCATCACTCTATAACAGAATGTTCCCCAGGGTGTAATGAATGTGGTCTTCTCCATATCCTCGGGTGCCATCTTAATCTGATTATATCCGAAAAATCCATCCATAAATGAAAAGGCTTTGAATTTAGCAGTATTATCTACCAACATATCAATGTGTGGCAGAGGGAAATCATTTTTCGAACTGGATTTACTCAAATCTCTATAATCAACACACATGCGGACTTTCCATCCTTCTTCGGCACAGGCACAATATTGGCCATCCATTATGGATACTCAGTAGTTACAAGGAAACCATCATCAATCTGCTTTTGAACTTCCTCTTTGATCTTCACAGCCATATCAGGACGCATTCTTCTCAACTTCTGCTTGACTGGCGGGCATTCTGGCTTCAACGACAATCTATGCTCCACAATATCGGAATCCAACCCAGACGTGTCTTGATAGGACCAAGAAAACACATATGAATACTCTCGAAGAAGATCAATCAACCCCTTCTTAGCATCTGGACACAATCGAGACCCAGTCTTGACTTCCTTCACATCATCTTTGGAACCCAAGTTGACTAGCTCAATCTGCTCTTCAAATGGCTGAATAATCTTCTCATATTGCTCAAGAAGACGAGATAATTCATCACTTACTTCTTCATCACTTTCCTCCTCGGCTTCAAACATAGGGAATTCAAAATTTGGAGAAGGAGAAGGATCATTGTATTCAATGGGGTTAGGAACCAACCGGCATAATGATTTGATATTTTGATTTTAGAGAAGTGAATCTGTGACCAAATATTATGCAGATGGACAATTATATTGTTTATTTATGTTTTTTGTGATTACCATTTTCAGGATAAAGCAAAAAGTAAAAACAAAACATCAAAGATGTGGATGAATAAAATTAATTTTATTGATGATCAATTTAAAATGCACAACAATGTTCACTTCTCCCTTATGCATAGGAGAAGGATTTTTAAAATATAAAAGCAATTACTTAGATCGATGCAAAATAACAGGAATATCAACAGCAGTCCAATTGTTGCATGTCTGTCCATGCATCACAAAGTTGGTGCAGTCTTCCTCTTTGTTGTCCTCTAGCATAGCAGCTAAGTGTTGTTCATTCCCATGAATGAACCCTCCGCTGCGGAAATTGAGTTGCATCTCTTCATATCTAACGATTGACGAGCCCTTCTGGAACCCCAAACCAGTTCTTCCTTTATTCTCAGTGACCTCTACCACGCGCCCCCACTGATCAACAGGACCTTCTTCAACAATCTTTTGCGCATCTTTCAGAGAGGACATAGGTGCCCCAACTCTCTTCTCAGTAGTAATAGATAAGGCTTGGAACGGCGTTCCAACCTCATCCTCAGCTTCTACATATGAAAAAGATGACAAATGGCTGACCAACAGTGCTTTCTCACCTCTTACAATCACCAACTTGCCATTCTTGACAAACTTGAGCTTCTGATGTAGAGTGGAAGTAACAGCCCCTGCTTCATGAATCCATGGTCTTCCCAACAAACAGCTGTAGGCCGGGTGAATATCCATTACCTGGAAAGTAATATGAAAATCACTCGGACCTATCTTGACTGGAAGGTCCACTTCTCCAATGACAGTCTTGCGTGAGCCATCAAAGGCTTTGACAATTACCCCACTGTATCTCATGGGAGCTCCTTGATACGATAACTTTGACAATGTCGACTTTGGAAGTATATTGAGTGACGACCCAATATCAACTAGCACGTTTGACAAAGCATCTTCTTTGCAATTCATCGAAATATGCAAAGCGAGATTGTGATTCCTTCCCTCCTCAGGGAATTCTTCATCGCAAAAACTCAAATTGTTGCATGAAGTGTTGTTAGCTACAATATGATCAAATTGAGCTACAGTAACATCTTGCTCCACGTATGCCTAATCAAGAACTCTCTGGAGTGCTTCTCTGTGTGCTTCAGAGTTTAAAAGCAGAGACAACACGGAAATCTTAGAGGGAGTCTAGAGCAACTGCTCCACCACATTGAATTCACTCCTCTTGATCAATCGGAGTACCTCATCATCATCACTATTGGCTTTCAAATTGCTGGACTCGCCCGACTTATCTCTTGAACAGCCCACAGGATCTACACTAGGCACCTCCGCCTTCTTACCAACAATCAATTCTTCCTTACTCTCAGGGACAACTGACCCAAAAACTCGACCACCGCGGGTCACCTTCGTAACATCTGCAATGCTTACTACTGAACTGGTCATAGGCAACGGGACCTCTTGACCTTTCTCAATCATCATAGCATTGTATTGATACGGTTCAACCTTATCAGATGCATACGGGACTGGGCCCGCCAACCGTATTACCAACGGCGAAACTGATCTATTGCTGATGTTCCTGCTACTATCATACTGCATCACCAACCGCTTTGGTTGCTTGAAAACGGGAACAATGACATTAACATCGTCATCTTCATGACGGGATTGACAAATCTGGATCATGCCTTCATCCAGCAGACGCTGGATGTCCCTTTTCACAACAACGCACCCTCTTGGGTTCACACTACAAATATCACAACCTTCGTGATCATGCTCACATTCACTCACCATACAGATGTCCTTGTGTATCTGCACCAAGGATCCACGAATGAAACATACATCACAAACTTTATATTCACCTGGACATCCGTCCACCATGTTCACTGAGGTATTCCCATGAGCGGGAAAAGGATTAGCTTTCACATTAGGCGTGTGGTCTTCAAAAGACACCATGCCACTCTTCATAAGCTTTTGCACCTCATACTTCAACGAATAACAGTTCTCAATATCGTGCTCAGGTGCACCCTGGTGAAAAGCACAACGAAGTTCAGGTTTGTACCACCATGGAAGTGGTTCTAGGATCTGTGGCGGATTCCTCGGTTGAATCAAATTCTTGAGGACTAAAGATGGGTAGAGCTCGGCATATAACATAGGAATCGGGTCAAAAGAGACCTTCTTCCTCACGAAATTCTGTTATTGGTGATGATTGTTGTTGGAATTGTTGTTGTTGTTGTAGGTGTTTGTTCTTTGTTACGGTTGTTGTTGTTGACGTTGATTTTGATACTGATGTTGTTGTTGTTGTTGTTGAATTGGTCTTGTTGACTGATTTGAAAACACTGAAATAATAGAAGATACTTGATGATGATGATGTTGACGGGGTGGTAAATTCCTTCTTGCTTGAGGCCTCCTCTGCCTCCCACTGCTTATTGCATTTGTTTCATTTTCCTTCCTCCTGCTAAAATTGCTCCCATACTTCTTGCTAGTTGACGCCTCTTCTTTCGACAATCGTCCTTCAAGGACCCCTTCTTCAAGTCTCATCCCCATATTTACCATCTCGGTAAAATCACTGGGGGCACTGGCGATCGTACGTTCATAATAAAATGAACTCAGGGTTTTGAGAAAGATCTTTGTCATCTCCTTTTCCTCTAAAGGAGGAGTAATCTGGGCAGCCAACTCCCTCCAACGCTGGGCGTACTCTTTGAACGTCTCCTTGTCTTTCTGAGACATGGACCTCAGCTGGTCCCTATCTGGCGCCATATCCATGTTGTATTTATACTGTTTCACAAAAGCCTCACCTAGATCATTGAAAGTGCGGATGCTTGCACTATCTAGCCCCATATACCAACGGAGCGCAGCACCTGCCAGACTATCCTGGAAATAGTGAATCAGTAGTTGATCATTATCTGTCTGGGTTGACATCTTGCGGGCATACATCACAAGATGATTGAGTGGACATGAGTTTCCCTTATACTCTCAAAGTCAGGCACTTTGAATTTGACTGGGATTTTCACGTTGGGCACTAAGCATAGTTCAGGAGCACTCATCCCAAACAGATCTTTGCCTCTCAAGGTTTTCAGTTCCTTGCGCAAAGTGTGCACAACGGGAGGTGGCACAGACATGATCGGGCTAGATGCCGGCATGGAAGAAAAAGTGGAAGCGAAACCCTCTGGCACAAAATTGGGTGGCATTCCCCAAGGGAATCCAGCAGGCAGATTCAGAGTAAAGTGGGCGGTGGCAGCAGGCACTGTAGAGGTAACCACTTCAGAGATGACTGTCCTCATGGGAGGAGTTGCAAGAGTTGGAGAAGCTTGGCTCTGGGCAGCAAGAACTGACTCCATCATGGAATTCAGTCGAGCAATCTCCTCTTTCAAGTGTTGGTTCTCTTGCTCAAGGTGTTCCATGATCTTTGAATGATTGGCTCGAGTGTTGTACCGGTGAGTCAGCTTGGCTAAAGCACAAAAGAACACTGATCAGACACCTGGTAAAAACCTGCTCATGCAAATAATGCATGAAATGCAATGCTGGATTATTTTTATTTCCAAGGAACTTACTATATCATTTGCAAATATATAAAAATTGAAATGGCAATTGCAATAATTTTGATATGACCAAAAATCTCTTTTCCTTTATATAAATTGGAAGGATTACACTGAGTACAATTTCAGAAACCAAAAATAAAAGATACAAGAGAAAAGGAGACTAAACATCCTAAGGATCCCTAACAACAGTGTCAGAAGATCTGGCTGAAGGCACATACTTCCTTCGAATGCGACGAATCTCGGTCTCAAAAGAAGCCTTCATCTGAGTCTTCTCGAGGACAAGCTGGTCAATAATCTTCTTCCAAGCAACGGAAGACTGAGGCATGCTAGAAGATGAAACCTCTGGCTCTCTCTGTCTCTTCGTCACTCAGTCTTCAAGTAGCTCAATCAACGCATCTTTATCCTTAGACTCCAACTGCAACTCTTCATGCTTCTTGCTCAAAGCATGGAAACACTCTTCCCACATATCCTTCTCTTGCTTCATCTTGATGAGCGCGTCTTCCAACTCCTCTACATCTTGGTTAGGGAGAGTTAATGGCTCAGCCACAACCATAGACATAGGTCTTTCACAAGGATCAGGCATCTTTAATTCCAAAGCTCTCTTCTTGACCCAAAGAGTGTAAGCTTCCAAAGCTACACAATTGCACGGACCAAGCTCGGACCTTCCTTTCCTATGCACATTATGCCAAGCGTGCACAATCTTCTGCTTCAAATGTTGGGGATCTTTACCCTCTTGATAGAAAAGACCTTCTAACAAAGTGTTATTAGGTTTGCATCTCAAGGGGAACCCAAGTTGACGACGAGCCAAAGCAGGGTTGTAGTTAATTCCTCCTTGTGTACCAATGAGAGGCACATAGGAGAATTCACCACACCTATCAATAATCTCCAAACTGCTTAAGGACGGATCATACCAAACTATATCATCATTAGTGAGAGAATAAGTCTCTGAGACCACCTTAGACATTGTTTGTTCTCCACAAAAGCAGGCGTCTGAGGAAAGTGCGAAATAAACCACTTGTACAGAAGAGGAATGCAACAGACAATTGTTCCACCACCCTTAGAATTCCTTAGATGCAAAGAGAAATACATATCACCCAACAAAGTAGGCACAGGATTCCCAATCAAGAAAAGTCTAATGGAGTTAACATCAATAAAACCGTCAATGTTAGGGAACAAAGCTAATCCATAGATGAGCAATACAAAGATAGCTTCAAAAGCGTCCATACTACCAGCTTGAGCAAAAATGGTAGCTTCCTTGATGAGGAAAACAGATGGCAACCCAAATAATCCTCCTTTCTTCACCCAATGAGCCTCTATCTCAGACTTCTTTAAGTGAAGAGCTTCAGCAATAATACTAGATTGGGGAATCTCCTCCAATCCACTAAAGGGTACTCTACTAGAAACAGGTATCCCCAAAAGTTGAGAATACTCCTCCAAGGTAGGCACAAGCTGAAAATCTAGGAAAGTGAAACAATGGTAGAGAGGATCATAGAACTGCACCAATACACTCAACAATCCTTCAACTACATTAGCAAACAAGATGAACAGAAGCTTCCCATGATGTTGTTTGAAGTCCAAGGATCTAATACAAAAGATGCTAGCTTCCTTAACTCTTTCAAGTTGGTACATCTGAAACTGTACTTCTAAGTGTTCCTTCGTCCATAATCCATGGTCTGAAAATATTTGCAAATGATACCTTAGTTCCTTGAAATTTCATGTGATGAATGTTATGATGTGTATGAAATGCATGGATGCAACAATCACAAATAAAGGATCACACACAAGGCAAACAAAGGTCAAGGGATGAATCAAGTCATTGTCAAGATCAATCATCCATTTTGGTGGATTATGGTTTTCACCTTATCAACACCCAAGTTCCATTGATATTGACAAGACTTGATTGGATCAACCAAGAATCAAGGGTTTGTTGCAAGTCACGAGCATGGAGTCTGGGTAAGAACCATCTTAAAGGAGTGAACTAAGGATAAAAACCTGTAGATCATGTTATAAAAAGTTCCCAGAGTCTTAATTCCATCTATCGGATATTACAGGTTAAGATGACTGACTCATCGACCCATAATATTCTCAAGAGAAACTCGTCTGAGTGTAGTATAGCGTAACAACTGTTATCAAGTCTACACCTGAACAGTTTCCACACTACGTCCTAAATAGGCCAAGATGGGTTAAGTGTTCTAAGGTCCTCAGCTTCTCAGACCCAATTAGAAATAGTCATGCCTAACCACAAATACTTGTGTGACATTCCCAAATCCAAAGGAGTCTCCACTGAGCAAATGGATCTCAAGCCAACTTGTTAAGGACTACTCCACACAAGTCGAACATGACTATACCCTCCTCCTATCTTAATTGCACTCAAGTTCGGGTTAGAACTTATCTCACCACTCAGAGATCACCAAGCACAACAAGCAGATTATATCACACATACATATATACGAACATCACATATATACAAATATATTCACACAAAAAGTAGGCTAAACCCACTGGAGACTATTCCCCAGCAGAGTTGCCACTTAATTTCTGTAGCGAGAAATTCATGATCATTAAGCTATTGACAAGCTAAAGATCAATTAACAAGAGTCGCCACCGCAATTTTATTGTTTCCAAAGGAAAAGGGAAAAAAATGCGAACAAAACCCAAATGGTAAGAAGTTTTCAAATAAAAACTAATAAGAATCAGAGATCACAGGTAAGGGGGTTGGTTACACAGAGGGAAGGTGTTAGCACCCAAAGTGTCATAGGTACTCCTAGGGAGCCCTTTTTGTGTGCATATGTATTTTGTACAAAGTGATGTTTACAAACAAATAGAATGAGGGGATGAGAAAAGAATTGATTAATTATATTTTTGTGTTTGACAAGACCTTTGGTCTCGTGCCTACGTACCAACTTAAAAATGAGGGATAAAAACCTCGTAGTTCGTGCTAGAAATCCCAAACTGAGTATGTTGTTATTAACAAAATTTAAGTTTGAAAGGCACAAGGGCCTAAAAATGTTTTGAATGAGTTAGTTCTTTTTGGCTTTTTTTTTTGAAAATTTAAGTCAAGTATAGTTAAGTTTATTTACAATTTAAATTTAAGAAAACAAGTTTGAAAATGCAATGGCATAAGGCCAAAGTTTCTACCTTTTGCAAAAGATGGTCCAAGTTTAGAACAAAAAATAGTTCACACAAAGAAGGTCTTGGAAATGGAGGGAGAGATTTTGAAATTAAAGAAATGGGGAGAAGATGAAGCGGATACCCTATACACAAGAAATTTAAAAGGTTAAAGTTGAAAAGATCTAACCAAATGGGAGCAATCCAATAGACAAGTATGTCAATAGAAACCCAGAATTCCCTTGGACTTTTTAGAATCAAGCAACACACAAATGCACAATTATATCAATCTTGAAGAGAAAAGGCATCAAATAAAGATGGCCCCATCCAAGCTTATCCACTTCAATGATCTTATTCAAAATAGCCCATGTAGCAATGAATCTGAAGAGATCTAGAATGATGTATCAGATGAATCCAAATTTGCAAGTTCTTGGTCTTTCAACATTGGCATTGGCCAAGTCCATTTAGCAAAGGAATGTTGCCTAAATTCTAAGTCCAATTGGGGAGATCAAAACAACAGTCCACTCAAATTGTCTTTTAGGGTTTTTGTTATTATCATATGCATTAATGGTCTAATACCAATCAAACAAACAAAGCAACAAAGTATATCACACAAAAATGGTCCAAGTGGACAAAGGGAAAATTGCATAAACATAAACAATTAGAATGATATGTACAATGACAAATGATAATAGAGCCATAAAAATAAATTGCATTCAAAGTAAAAGCTTGAAAGTAAAATTTAATGGTTAGTAAGTTAGTAGTTAGTTTTGTTTGCTTTTTGATGTTAAGACATTCTTTGGAGAACACTCAATCCACTTGCCACAAGCATGGATCCTTGAACCAAAACATCTTCCAAAGGAAGGAAAGAAGGCCAAGTTTCCACACAATACCATGGAAGAGGGGAGACTTACAATCTCACTAACTAGAATGCTTATGCCTTTTGTGTCACAAATTTAGCGCTAAGTTAAGAAATTGTAATTGGACTTATGTAGAAGTCACAACTATTTGAGGTCGGACAATAAACTTTTGGTGTTAATGCATGTTAGAGACATAGTATTAAGAACTATGCTCATTAAACATACCACACACAAAAAATATGCAAAGGTGTGGCCTAATCTCATCCATACTCATGTTAATCTTTCAATCAACTAGCATTAGGACTTTGAGATGTCATTGACCAATTGAAAATGAATGGATGAAGAAGGGGAATTAGTTGAAGAGGGAAGGGGATGAATGAGATCACAAATTGATCAAAGGAGGACTTTTACCAAATTAATATTATTCATTCATTTTGGGAGATGGCATGTACATTTCATCAATCCCCTAAATCCAATAATATTAACTTGACAAAGTCAAATCAACCTTGACCAAGGCCCAACAACAAATGAGAAACTCAATTAAGTCAATACAAATGGTCAACACAATTAAAATGACATTTATTTAATTAAAAATATTAAAATAATGCATTAAATTCAAATTTGTTTTGTCCGAGTCCTAAAATCACATCAAAACACCAAATAAATGGCCATGTGATTTATCATAGGTCAAACAAGGTTAAAGGACCTTGGATAAAAAAATTCATAATTTTTGGACACTTAAAAATATTTTTAAACAATTAAAAACAAATGAAAAATCAATTAATTCATGAAAAATATTAATAGTGATCCAAAAAATAATTTAAATTCAGAATATGAAAGAGAAAAATATTTGAGAATTTTTGGTGAAAGTCCCATATTTTTTGGATCAATATTAAATTTATTATGAATTATTGAAAATAATGGAATTAAATGGAAAATTAGAAATTACAAAAATATGTGGACCACCAGATCTCCCTCCTTAATTGAGGTGGCAGATCTGATGATCCATAACGCGCGTTCCACCAATGCACTAGTCAACTGCGTGGCAAACTTGTTAATCAAAAGGAACGGCTGAGATACAACGTGGAGCAAGGATCACACGGTCTAGACTTGAGACAACTCATCACCGGATCCAGAGCTCCGGTTGTCTTCTCCGGCGAGCTTCGCCGGACTGGTCATCATAAACCATCACCGAAATTTCAAACAGGGACATGATTTTAAAGAGAAAACATCACTGAGCATGAATATCACCTCCATTTCTTCCAATTCCAACTATATTGAGAGATATGTGGAATTGAAAAATGAGGTTCATGATCTGAGTTGCTTCAATTCAGCATCAAAACAACTCAAACACCTTGCCTACATTGGTAGGACTTTAGCCAGCACAATAATCAAGAGAATTGAGCCAGAAACAAGGAGAATCGAAGAGATCAAATTTTCTGCAAAATACCTTCAATGGAGGTCTGAGCTTGCTAGATCTTGATCTGAATCGTGCTTTGCTTCACTCCATTTACTTGCAGAAGAGGAATGGAATGGGTTAGAATCAAAGGACTCCTGGAGAATTGAATTCCAAAACAGTGGAGATTCAAGCTCAAATTCAACAAATTTTTTTAGGTTTATCCTCTCAATGTGAAGGGTTTTCTGTGAGGAATCAAAGCTTGCGCAGTGTGTCTGTTTATTATGAGCAATTGAGCTTCAATTTATAGAGAATTCAAGTGTTAATTGCACACTCCATTCAAGTTTCCAAAATTGGCAAAGTGATGTAAGCAGCTGCATGGGTGCGCCTAGGCCCATCAAATCATTGCTATAAGTCCAAATTTGAAGTTCAGATATGTTGAAGCAAGCTTGGAATGCAAGGCAATTAGACATTGATACTTGAAGTTGGATCCATGACATATGATACCAGCCTGTTTAAGCCATGCACAGCCTATGCATTTCTCATTCAAAATTCATGAATTTTAGCTCTTTGGAAAGGTGAGATCAAGAGGAACAAGTTTTATGTTGAACACTTTTTCATTTGGAGCTTGGAACTTGGAGATATATGAGGTGGAAGTTTGGAAACATTTGACATATTGAAAATTTTCTAAGTGTCAAGCCATATGTCTCAATGTTCCACCTTGCTTAACATTTTATGGGAGCTTCAAATGAGAAACGTGTCTTCATCAAAGTTGTAGCTCTCTAAAAGAACTTCAAAATGGTCAGAAACTTCATGTCATTTGGACTTGAAATGATAGAGTTATGCATTTTTGAAGTCTGGAAAAATCACTTGATCAATGGTATAGGTTCAAAGTGACCTATAATGTAGCCTCATATCACATGTGCAAAGAAGTTGAATTAGCTCCCACTCCAAACATCAAAGTTGAAGTAGACACATTGAATTTTATTGTGCAACTTGGAAATCTTCCATCTCATAAAAATTGAGCAATGTATGGCCTTGGGAAGTTTACTTTCAAATTAGGGTTTAGACAAAATGACATATGATGTTTCAACATAGAAAATGATTTTCCAAACAAAAATAGCTCTAGGTCTCAACATGAAAGTTGTTTATAATGTCATTTAGAGTAAGTTTTCTATTGGAATCATTTTCATATGGTGAAAATTGTAGGAGATAGGAGACCCAGTTTTGATCAGATGAATTCATCTGGCCAACCACCATCAACCAACTTGCTAATTTCCAATTCTCTTGACTTTCTTGGCTCATGGTAGGTCATATATGCATAATATGATGAACTTTGAGGTGTCCCTTGAGAAATTTGATCAATTGGTGAGATAGCTTGTTGGAGAAGTTACTCAAGATACCAAGTTAAACTAGAGTTTCCAAGGCATATTACCCTCAAACTCTTGAAGAAAAATTGATCAATATAACATGTATAAACAATTGGGACTCATACATGATGCTCATAACCATTATTGAGTCAATTTTTGATGGTGCTCTTTGTTCATGTGGGTCTCAAGCCCTAGACGTGATCAATGAATCAAGGAAATCATGTCCCTTACCTACAAAAGAGTTAGACAACTACAAAGACTTTTTGGTTGTTTGGTTACTAAAATGATAAAATACAAGTATGATATAATCATAAAGTGCTTGGTGATCTCTCCCAAAACAAACCCAATGAAAATGGGTAAGGAGGATGCCAAGGTATGATCCCAATGCTAATGCTTATGATGAAATGCATGAGGGATCTTAGGGTCAAAATTGGGGTCTTACACAGTAACATAGAATATATCGTTCATATAAATTGAGCAATAATTGTTCTTTATTATAAATGAAAAAGCAAACTTGTCCAAACAAGAAACGGAAATAATATTCCTGCTAATTGCAGGTACATAATAACAGTTCTCTAACTGAATTATTAAACCACTAGGTAAAGTCAATACATAAGTTCCTACGGCTAAAGCAGCAACCTTTGCTCCATTGCCAACTCGTAGGTCAACTTCACCTTTTGCCAAATCTCTACTCTTTTTTAGCCCCTGCACATTGGTACAAATGTGAGAACCGCATCCAGTATCTAATACCCATGATGCAGAAGTAGATAAATTAATTTCAATAACAAAAATACCTAAAGTTGAAGTCTCTACTCCATTCTTCTTATCTTCCAGGTACTTTGGGCAGTTTCTCTTCCAGTGTCCGGTCTTACCGCAATGGAAGCAGGTGCCTTCACTAGGCTTCAAAGCAGCAACAGTGGGTTTGGGTTTGGCAACTTCCTTGTCTTTCCCTTTATCACCCTGCATGGTGGGTCTTTTGTTCTGTCTCTTTCCATTTTTGATCATCAAAATGGACTTCCCTTTTGACTTCAGATTCTGCTTAGTAGTTCTTAACATGTCTAACAGTTTAGGAAGAGATTTGTCCATATCATTCATATTGAAATTAAGGACAAATTGACTGAATCTATTTAGCAACGATTGCAAGATCAAATCAGTCGCAACTTCCTTTCCGAAGGGAAAACCCAACCTCTCAAGGTTTTCCACATACCCAATCATCTTGAGCACATCGGGACCTACAAGAGCTCCCTCAGCTAACTTGCCTTGAAAAAGGGCTTTTGAACTTCAAACCTTTCATGCCTTGATTGCTCTTGATAGAGCATCTTCAGGTGTTCAATCATATCGAACGCTGTCATGTTCTCATGTTGCTTTTGCAACTCTGAGTTCATGGTAGCTAGCATGAGACAAGCAGTTTCATTGGCATCATCGACATGCTTCTTATAAGCATCTCTTTATGCCTTAGGTTGTTAGACATACAACTTTCTATCATGTTTGAGGACAATCCTCAGATTTCGGTGCCAATCCAGAAAATTTGTCCCAGACAATTTTTCCTTGTCAAGGATTGATCGCAACATGTTGTTAGAGGTGTTTGTTGTCATGGTAATCTACATGAAAATAATGAAAATATAAATATCAATAACATATTTAATTAGGCCTTTAATTAAATATGCTCCCACTATTTTACTCAAAACAAATGACCCTCACTATTTGATTCAGAAAATCCCGTTGGAAGATTTTCTAGTGGGTCGAGATCCACATTTCACTTTGTTTTAAGTCCGCGTAGGCGGATTACACAAAACTAGGTTATTTAGGTAGGAACTCATTCCAATTGTATCTAATACAACTCTCGAATATTTTAGTTGGGTGAATAACTCCTTATTCCAATCCATCACATGGATCATTTCCAACTCTTGCTTCTAAATATATAGAATCTTATTATAATTTGTTTAGTTAAGTTTGACCCATTGTTTTAGCAATTGGATATTACAATTATCCCATCGCACCTTACTAATATAGAACATGCACCTCGCGTAGGCGAAACCTACATTATCCGATACTAGTCTTGATGAGTGCTAAAACTTGGAAAGCATAAACTTAATCTTTAGTTTGAGGGTATTTGAAACTATTATGATCTCACTGACTTATTTATCATATAAATCGTCTCTCACATGCATCAACATACATTCATATGCATCAACATACATAATGAAACAATTATGGCCCCTAGCGCAATTGTTCTCCCAAGCCAATGAGAGAACCTAAGCTAACCTAATAACGATCTAAACTTCTCCAAGCAAAATCTTCAAGGTTGTCCTCCTTTGATATTGTATTCTTCTCTTTCTTCATAACACTACATTACATAAAAGAAACTCATTTACATACGAGGGAGTGGAATGAGAAAAGAAATTACATTAAGAGATTAAAAGAAAGGCACGACACGCAAGTCGTATTTTAAAATCCCAAAACAAAATAAAGGAAAACTAAGGCCATAACCGATCACCACAAGACAATAATAATAAACATATTATTATTATTAATTTAAATTCTATTAATTAATTAAAACCAAATTAAATTTCGGCGATCGGTCATACTACGCAGAGTTAGCGGGGGTCCGCTGCCCGGTCAGCGGACGGTGGTTCCGCATCAACATTTGATACTTTAAAGCATAACTCTTGCGTAGTCACAACCCTAATCGCATAACTCTTTGACAAAACAACCCTTGTGCCGTCATTAACCCTAATGCACCAATTTCAGACCGTCAAACACACCTCGATTGTTAATTCAGTATGATTGATCAACACGTCATTACTTCACCATACTAATGTCGGATCAAGAAGCAAATGACCATTGACCGCTCAAAGGAAAACAACCATTAAGTGTTTGAATGAATGAAACAGAAACAGTATATCATATATACTGTATTTTGCATCAGGATTACTTATATCATATATATAACTTAATCGATCTCAATTGTGTAACCTATGGACGATCGATGTATCGCTACTTCACCATACTAACGTCGGATTCCGAAGCATAGTCAACATCGATCATCCAAATCGTACACACATGATGCCAAATTTAATTACTCGTTTATTCTTTAATTCATTCTGTCTTTTAATCGTATTAATACAGAAAATACAGAAAATAAACAGTTATCAGATGCATGGTTTCGTAAGTGGCTCTAATACCACTGAAGGAGAAGGGCGATCCAAAACGCAGCGGAATTTAAAAAAAAAAACTCCTTTAGTGATCCTTACGAATGGGCATGATCAGTGATAGAATCGTTACCTCTTGTGGCGATTGTAACCTTTGATGCAGATCTACTGAGCGATCACGAACGTTGAATGATGATAATGCCTCTACTCAGTCCACACGAACAAATTCCTTCAATCTCAGTGCTAGCTGCTACGAATGAAGGCTTTGAGTGAGTGAGTGAGAGAGAGAGAGAGAAACAAAATTGCAACAACACGGATGCTTCTACACAAGGGTTCTATTTATAGAACCACTTGTGTGGGCTGCAAGCTAAAAAGCCCACTTAAGTGTATGTGGCCCATATCTTATAATATGCCAAAATCACTTAAGCGCGTGGTACCTTACCATATTTCGTATTCTACTTAAGTACACTGTACCTTACGATGTTCTATAACTCACTTAAGTGAACCGTACCTTACGGTGTTCCTTAGTTACTCTATCTCTTATCAATCTGTCCTTTTGTGTGTGACCCTGTAGGTTTTCGCGGCATTGGCAATTATATTAAATCACGTATTTTAACATAATAAACAGTGAGCGGTATCTAGCAACACATCACTACTACCCAAGATACGAAAATGTCATGTGATCTGACAAATCCTTTTGTGATAATACTTATGTGTACAATTACCCTTTTGCCCTTATGTCTATATTGAACACAAGGCATAGACCGTGTCATCCTTGTCCAGTTCAATATTGGGCCCATAGACATTTATCCTGTTACGCAGGATGGGCAAATTCCATCTAGGTCACTCATATCCCTCAGCATGCTTCGTGGAGTACCCATCAACTGTCTTTATGGTCATCCAGTTACGGACAATGTTTGATCAACAATAAGGCACTTAACTCTACATCTAGGGTCCATAGTGGTTTCAAGTCGAAGGGTGGTATACACCATTATCATCATGAGAATAACTTATGACACTTTGCATAACATTCTATATAGTATTCTCATAGAGGGTCAATCCAGTATAAGTATTACTCTTAATATTCATACCTATATTTAAGACTTGAGAACTCCTTATCCATGATCCATGAGATATGATCATCAGTCTATATACATAATAGTCTTAATGCTTTAATGTTATCCCACTTCACAATAAAGCTCGACTACAGATACTTTAAGAATAATGTCCTTATGTTTAATGTGGTCTCATGATTAAGTTGATATATTAAACGGACTAGCTATTCTAGGTACTTTATTAAACAAACATAATAAATAAAAAGCCTTTTATTATTAATAAATAATTTGATACAAGTACCAAAAGTATTGGCCTCTAGGGCTTACACCAACACATAAACCTCATATAAAATTTGGTATTTCACTAATGGAATAAACACATTGAGTTTATGCACCATTTCATTAGAGATCATGTGGAAAAATAATATTGCATGATTGAGCATGTGTGTTATTTAATCATCTGGAAGACATTCTAACTAAACTTCTTCCTAAGGAATTGAAGATCATGTGCTTCAACATCAAGATTCAATAACATAGTGGTTGCGATTGAAGATTCCAATGATCTTTCAACCATTAGTAACGATGAGTTGCAAATTTCTCTTAAGGATCATGAGAAGAGAATGAAGGAGAGGATTGTTGGCAAGGCAAAGGTTGAGATTTCTTTGCAAACCCATTTCATTGCAAAAGACAAGAAGGTGAAGGAAAAATGGTACATGAATAGAGGTATAAGAAACTATCAGAACAATGGTGGATGGGACTCCCAAAATTTCAACAATTCAACATTATAAAAGGGTGAAAAAATCTATAATATAGGTGGTGGATCAAGCAATTACAAAGGTGGTAACATATAGGAATAAGAGGAAGAAATAAAGATGATAAGAGAAATGTCCAATGCTATACTTGTCAAAAGGTTGTACATTTTGCTCATGAATGTAATGCCAACAAGAATGATGCATATAAGTTGAAGCAAAGTTTGCAAGGAAATAGGATGATAAAAAAAACACACTATTAATGGTGATCACTGAAGTAGAAAACAAAACAAGATGTAATGGTAACAAGTTACACTCTACTGGTAACCAACTACCAGAAGTGGCAGAAGGTAGTTGTAATTGATTACAAGCTCGTAGTAATCGGTTACCACCAATTGAAAATGTTATGGTGACTAACATGACAGGAATAATGGATTGGTTTGTAAAAATTAATAAAGCTATGAAGAATAAAGTGAAATTTGTTAATGAAAACACACAAGAAGCAGAAGGGGTTTGTGACTTATCAATCAAGATAAAGAATGGTAAGAATTCTTTGATTAAATATGTGGCGTATATTCCTAAAACCAAGTGTAATCTTTTGATCATTGGTCAATTGCTTGAAAGGAATTACAAGATTCACATGGAAAACAAAGTGTTGAAAGTTATGGATGCAAATGGGAGTTTGATCCTAAAGGCTCCTATGGCTTAGAACAAAACCTTAAAGGATGAACTGAAATTAATTGAGTATGTGTATCGCAATAACTGCTAGTAGCAAATAATGGATTTGGAACTATAATCTTGAGCATTTCAATTTCAGATATCTCAATTATATGCAAAAAATAACATGGTTACAATGCTTCTATTGATCAATATGACAAATGAAGTATGTGAAGAGTGCGTGCAGGGCAAGAAACACATAGGCAACTTTAGCAAAGATGCAGGATGCTGAACCAGGTGTCATCTTTAGGTGGTGTATTAGGATGTTTATGGACCGATGCAAGTTGACTCAATCGGAGGAAATAGGTACTTTTTCACTTTCATCGATGATTTTGGTAGAAAGTTATCGACTTACTTGATCAAAAGAAAGGATCAGGTGTTGGAAGTGTTTAAGAAGTTCAAATCCATGGTAGAAAGACAAAGTGATCATAAAATCAAAACTCTAAAAACAGATGGTGGAGGTGAACATATCTCATATAATTTTTGGAAATTTTATGATCAATAGAGAAGTTTACATGAGGTAGTTCCATCCTATACGACTCAATAATATGGAGTCATCGAGAGAAAAAATTGATCAATATTAACATGGTAAGAAACATGTTGAAATGGAAGCACTTGCCAAAAGAATTATGGGTAGAAGTTGTGTCCACAACCACTTATTTGTTGAATAGGTTTCCAACAAATAAGCTAAAAAATATCACACCCTAAGAATCATGGTTTGGATTCAAATCAAGTATGGGTCCCTTAAGGGTGTTTGGTTCGGTGGCGTATAAACATGTTCCAGAAAAACTTAGAAAGAAGCTAGATGGCTAAGGATGACAAATTATACTTGTTGGGTATCACACAACTGGTGGGTACAAACTCTATAAAGCAGTTAACAAAATAATTTTAATCATTAACAACGTGATTTTTGATGAAGTAAGGGGCTGGCAGTAGGTCGTAACCGATTACCTGCCACTTGTAATCGATTACCATAATACTGGAATTGTTCCTGTAGTGTTTGGAAGGTTATAAACTATCGTCGATTAAGTCCAAGTGGAATAAATGTGAGAAAATCAATAAGGCAAAAAGCATGCACGCGAATTGAAAGATTGTTAATTGTTCCTGGATAATGAAAAAAACAATAATGGTGATCTTGTCCATTTTGCACTTATGGCTGAATCCAAACTGTTGAAAATGGGGGAGGCCTTGAGTGCTCCAAAATGGATATATGTAATGAAGGAGGATGGGTGTACAAAGTGTTGACAAATATCAAAGTTGAAGTGATCAAGCACAAGGATAAATTAATGGCAAATGGATTTTTGCAAAAAGAATTCATAGACTTTGAAGAATTATTTGCATTGGTGGTGTCGCATCTCGAAAAATACGATTCCTCGCGATGGTCGCAGAAAAGAAAACTTAGTTCGAACAGAGTCGCCACCGAACTTTATTTATCCCAAAGAAGGAATAGGAAAATCTCAATAAAACCTTTCGAAAATAGAATAATGGTCGTCGCAACCAAAGAAGGAATAACACCCATCACGTCCGTTGTATTCAACGAGAAACTTTTAGTTTAATTTGCGATTTGAATGTTAGCTAATGTTATTTGTTTTCTTCGAGTGATAAAAATATTGTAAAGAGAGATGGAAACCTCAGAAGGGGGAAAATGGAGGTTTTTTATTAGTGTTCTCGCGAAGATCTAGCAATCTCCTTATAGTGCAATAAGGAAATCAGAGTGTTCATAGTTCGGAGAACTATAGTTGGTTGGTTTTTTTAATGAACGACTGTGTAGATCGTGTTCTAAAGGCTAAACGTTGGCTTGTCTACTCTCGGCGGAGGCTTAAGCACTAGTTTGTTGCGCGTATTAGAAAGGCTTAAATAATGTTCATTCTTAAAAGAGTTTTGGTCACACGGGGGCGACAAGTTGAGTTAGCGTGTTTGACATTTTGTTGGATTGGTTTCGATCATGCGGGGGCGAGAAAGAGATTTAATTTGTTGAGATATTTTGTTGGATGACGATTACTCGGATAGTCGAGTAAGACAACTTGTATCCTAATAGTCGAGGAGAGGAATCGAAGGCTCTAGACCATCTCCCTTTTCATCCCTGATTGTGAAAGGATTTTGATAATAGTTAAGGTGTTTTGAACTGGATGACAAATACTTGGATAGTCGAGTAAGACAACTTGTATCCTAATAATCGGGAAAGGGAATAGAAGACTCTTGACCACTTTATTTTCCATCTGAGTGATTGTGAAAATAGGTTGACGTATGGTTGATGTGTTTTAATATAGACGACAAGTACTTGAATGGCTGAGTAAGGCAACTCATATCCAAGCATTTGAGGAGAGGAATCAAAGGCTCAAGACCATCTCCCTTTTCGTATAGTTTATTATGAAAATGGTTTGATTAAGTTATAAGTTTGTGGAAGAATGATAATTGTTTGATTAGCCAAGTAAGTGAACTTGTATTCAAACAATTGAGGAGAGGAGTTGAAAACTCAAAACCACCTCCCTTTTCATTTCATTATTATGAAATAGTTTTGATTTAATTGGGTTAGAGGCTTGTAAAGAAATGACGAGTGTCTAACTAACCGAGTAAGAAAACTCGTATTCAAACAATCGAGAGGAGGAGTTAAAGGCTTAAAACCATCCCTTTTTTCATTTCATTATTATGAAAATTATTTGATTAGGTTAAATTTGGGCGAGCTAGAAATAACGATTATTTGACTAAGCGAGTAAGAGAACTCGTATTCAAGTAATCGAGGAGAGGAGTTGAAAACTCAAAACCATTCCCCTTTTCATGTTTTTATGAAATGGTATTTAATTCTGATTCAGGTATTTCGAATTGATTTGAATAGAAATACTCGATGTTGGATCGAGGTTTGAATTGGTGGTTGTGAATAAATTGTATTTTAGTGAATCAATCATCTAATCGATTAATTAATAACCGAATAGGTCTCATTGTAAGAAAGCCTAAGAGCTATGTGAGATTGATGGCGATGCTTTAGAGCAATCGACTTATAACGGTATTTGGAAATGTGCTCGACATTGAATCGAGAATTATGATTTTTTATGGTTTTGAAGCGGTTTTGGATTGATGATGAAACAGTTTGGATTAGAATGGAAAGTGATTATGAGTTGACGATGAAATGGAATAATTTGGTTTGTGAAATTATGATAGTGGAAGAAATTAATCAATTTTTAATTATCAAAATTAATTGATTAAAGTTCAATTGAATCGAAAATTAAATTAATTAGTATTAATTATCAAAATTATTTAATTTAAAATTAAATAATTAAGTTAATTAAAATTAATTAATAGTAATTAACTAATTGGACAAAAATTTAATTAATTAATTTGTTATAATTAAAAGACAAAGGATTAAGTGATGATGTTGATATATTTAATTGGATCGGTGTGCTCAAACCGGTTTGTGTGAAACAACCACATGACCAATGTCATTCACGAAATCCAAACGTGGTAAAAAATATTCTATTAATTTATTGAAGTTTTGGCTGCATAAACGACATGAAATTGTCGAATCCGTGAATAAAGTCCAATTTGTGACGTACTGAATATTTAATGGCAACAATGAAAGAATAAATATTACTCATCAAAACGGTGTAGCCCAATCAACACAAAATCCAACGAGTCACAAATGCCACAAAACATATATGATCAAAATGTAACTGGTGTATCCTACATATGCGAAACCAATGGCCCAAAACAAAGCACAAGCATATGAGATCGTAACAAAACTATCAATTTTCACCTGTCATGAGCAATAGTATATAAATGAAAGAAGCAAAAGCAAATAACTAAACGAAAACAAACAAATGGAATAAAAGTAGAAATAACATCAGCTTGCCATTGTAATTGATAAAAAGGAAGTAACAAACACCTTTTTAATTAACATAAGCCGGCTTACACCATAATATTAGCTCTCCAAGATATATAACACTAAAAGTTCTAATATTTAACAAGTGCAGCAAGAAATAAAAGTAGGAAATGGGAAAATCTCACCGACGACGAGGAACCGTAGGTGACTAAATTGGTATTGTCACATTGCTCCATAGCCAAGCGTCTCTTACGTGTCCGTGTTGTTAAGGACCGCCTTAAAGATTCACTTTCCCAGCTGAGACTTTCTAAGGCCAATATTATCCCTAAGGACACCACATGATTCTCATCACACAAGTCCTAACGAAATTCCTTTTAGATATCCTGATGGTGGCACATCGAGGAAGCGATCCGATGATTATGTATTGAGTCGTTACTGGGAAAAAAATGGTAGCTGAATCACGATTTGGTGATGCGGAAGAGACGCGCGGCCGGAGATGATGAATGGAGTAGGTGTTTAGACGGAAATCGGCGGTGATGAAGGGAATGAGGGAGGCGGATGGAGTTTGGCGGATTTCCGCGGTGGTGAAACATTGGGGTGTTAGGTTTCGTCGCCAGAGGGTATGGTTGAGAAGTGAATCGAAGTAGATACCATGGCATCGATTGTTGTTGTTGGTTAACTAGCGATGGAAGACGGAGGTTTGGGATGGGTGGATTCACTGGCGGATGTTGAAGATGAATGCTGATGTGAAGCATGGAAGAAGGTTGGGTTTGGGATGCGAAGAAGAAAAGGAGAATAAGGACGGCGGTTGGTGGTTGCGTCCGTCGGAGGTTGTCGTGGGATGCTGGCGCGGTTGTAATGGCGATGGTGGAGGAAGGTGAATGGAAGAAGAGGAGATGAATAGTGGATTTTATGAGAAGATCCCCAAGTCCTTTTTTTTGTTTTTTCTTTCTTTTCGTTTTCAGAGAGAAAGAGAGTTTTTTCTTTTCATTCGTCAGTGAGAGAGTCCTTTTTGGAGTGTATTGGTGTTGTGTTTTTTTAGTATTTTTTTATTTTGCTTTTTAGTTACAGTTTTTTTGTTACAGTTGGAGAAGAGAGAGTGTGTGGGAAGAGAAAAGTTTCTCTTTTTGAGCTGTCACCCATCCATCTCCAGTGGGATCCTCTATGCCTCCCCCAAAAGCCACCTTTTCAGCTGTATTGGTTGGACAAAAAACGGTTCATTTTGAATTCTCCTCTCCATGACCGACACACGTCCCTTGGAGAGAGAGGAATCAGAATTTTGTGTCCTCAAAATTCTATTGAATGGGCACCAGCTGGCTAAAGGTGGGGAGAAAAAGATATTTTTATTTTCTGACTTAATTTAAAGAAAGTGAAATGAATCTTATTATACGATTGGTCAATAAAGAAAAATGAGGATAATGCACGTGAACCTTCAATTAAATTCTAATCAATGATCCATATTAAATCAAAGAAGCACACTTAAATTTAAAATGTCAAAAGTGCCCTTTCTAGATGATTTAATTGGTTTAAATGGGATTAAATCAATTAATTCAAATAAAATTCACCACTTCTTAAATAAACATGATAAAATTAAAGTAAGAACATGGAAAATTCTATTTAAATAATTCAAATATTTTGACAAAAGAATAAAAATAAAATGACTAAAAACGAATAAATGTCGAGCGAAAATTTGCTCGAAAAATTAAATCGGATGCACTAAAACGATCAGCACGAAATATACGTATTGAATAAATACAACATTTCTTTTAATTTTGAAATAAATTTTGACCAGCTAAAAGGTTCAGACGGGTCAAAATGTGACTCAAAAAGTCGTCGAAAAAATGAAACGAGCATACCAGATTAAGCTACGCAGACCGTAGGTTAATAATACTGACGTCTACAAGCTTGATTTCGAAACTTTTTACCCGCTGATTTTGCACGTGCTTGAGGAATGATTTAACCAAATTGTTTGTATTTTCAAGAATTTATTCAGACTGATATTTTAAGTACTATTCATGATGAAATGCATGTTATGATGTACATATGATGCAAACTGAAATTAAAATTGAATTTATGAAATTTTAAAATGCCCAGACAAAATTGGGGTATGACAGCTACCCCTATTTAATTACCTTGAACCAGAAAGTAAGAATGACAACAGTCTTCGTACATTCATGGTGGAAGATAATTAAATATGAAAAGACTCAAATTTTGTCCTTTGAAATGCAAGGAAGAAATGTAGAAAGAAAATGCAGTGAGAAATACAGTAGGAAAAGTTATCATAAGGTAAAATGAAATAGTCAAGACTCTCTCAGAATCATCAGAACAGTATCTTGGATGTCATAATCGAGATATTCCAGTAATTGAATGATACCTCAACTGTATGTAATACTTTTTGAAAATTAGCAGAACAATGTCTTGAATTGAACACACGAGATTCTCCGAGGATCAACGAAGCAGTATCCCATGTGATAAAATCGAGATATTCCGACAAGGGAATGATATCTCACTCATATCTAAGATTTTCCGAGGATACTTAGAGAAAGATTTTTAAAAAATGAATGAGACTCTTCATATTAATGAAGCAGCATCTCAAACAGCAAAATGAGATTCTCAGTATCATACTGAAGCAGCATCTTATATGATAGAATTAAGATATTCCGAATAAAAGGAACAATACCTTAATTGAATCTAAGACTCTTTGAGGATACTCAGAGCGGTATCTCTAACAACAAATGAGATTCTTCATATCAATGAAGCAGTATCTCAAATAGGTAGATGAGACTCTTCAAATAAATGAAGTTGAATCTCAAACAGATAAATGAGATTCCTGAAATAAATGAAGCAATATCTCAAATGTTCGTCTGTTGGGGAGAAATAATTTTTGAACAGACTCCTTTTGGAGGAGATTTACTAGCCAAGATCTGCAGGGGGAAATCTCATAAGAGACTTTTTTTAGGGTAACCTCTGTTTGGGGGGTAATGATAGTAAAGACAATGCTAGGAATATTATTATTAATCATAAAGTTGAAAAATGGCTTGCTGGAAAGTAGTTCCACGAGCACATGCAGGGTAATAACTTTATTTGGAAATGAGGAATGTCCAAGATATACATGAGTGACCTTGGATCCTGATATATTGGTGTGATTTTTGTATGATGTCCCCACTTTGGGTGGAAATACCATGCATGGGATGATGCATGAGATCTATGCAGGGATGCAATTGCTGGGGATATTTAGGATGTGCATGTAAGAATGCAACTAATTTTTTTTCATTTTGTATAAGGTTATGCATAAGTATGATGATGATTGATATGATTGTGTTTTGATGAATCTTCCTATTTTGGCAGGTAATTCATGCATGAACTGATGTATGTGATGTATGTGGAAATGCAACTGGGTAATTGGAAATTTTTGTAGGGTTTTTATTTTTCAATGAGATTGTTGAGGAATATCATCATCAAAGGGTTGATGGAAGAGATTGTCATCATCAGAGGGCTGATGGAAAAGAAATTGTCGTCGTCAAAGGGTTGACGGAAAGAAACTTCACCATGGAGTGGCATCATCAAAGGGTTGATGGAAAGGGCTTCATTATGGAGTGACATCACTAAAGGGTGGTGGAAAATAATCTGTCATCGTCAAAGGATTGACGGAAATAGATTTGTTGTAAAATGACATCATCAGAGTGTTGATGGGAAGGTAATTGTCATCACCAAAGGGTTGACGGGAATAAGTAAAGAAAGACATCACCAAAGGGTTTGTGGAAAGGATGATCATCATTAGAGGGCTGATGGAAAAGAGACTTCACTAGGGAGTGGCATCACTAAAGGGTTGGTGGAAAATAATTTGTCAACGTCAAAGGGTTGACGGAAAGGATCACCATCAGAGGGCTGATGGAAAGGCAAGTGTCATCGTCAAAGGGTTGATGGGAAAGATTGTCATTATCAGTGGGCTGATGGAAAAGAAATTATATATGTAGTATCATCGTCAAAGAGTTGACGAAAATAATTAAAGGATGTCATCACCAAAGGGTTGGTGGAAAATAATTTGTCATCATCAAAGGGTTGACGGAAAGAAACTTCACTAGGGAGTGGCATCATTAAAGGGTTGATGGAAAAGAATGATCATCATCAGAGGGCTGATGGAAAAGAGGCTTCACTAGGGAGTGACATCACCAAAGGGTTGGTGGAAAAGTAATTGTCATCGTCAAAGGGTTGACGGAAAAGATTTTGTCATCGTCAAAGGGTTGATGGAAAATATTGTCATCATCAGAGAGCTGATGGAAAAGAAAAAACCAGGTTATGTCCTCATCAAAGGATTTATGGGAAGGAATTATCATGTTATGTATGCATATGATGCATGTTAATGAAAAATTCTCGTTTTTGCAAGAAAGCTTTTGGATATGCGACTTCTTGATTTGGCCGGAAAGTCGTGTGTATTTATTGTATGCAGTGCATATGGTAATGCAAGATGAATATTGGTTGTTTTTGGATTAATCTCCCTTTTTCGAAGGTGAGACTCTGGGTACCAATGTTGATTGGATTTGAGTTTATGGAGATGGTAGCAAAGTGGACTTTCAGTGGTTGCCAATATGGATTAGACTTTGGTTTCGGAGATGCCAATAGGGATTGGACTTTGGTTGGTGAAAGGTTTTGACTTCCTGACACTCGATATTTTGACTATGTGATGATTGGGAGATAGATGTGGACGTTTTTGGTGCCCCAAGTTTGATCCGTTATTGATAGGCCGCATGTTTGTTCTTGAGAGGACCTCCACTTCTTTGCTTGATATGCCTTGATGGACTGCAAATGATTTAATGAGCGTAGCGACGTAATCAATGTATGATGATTGTGCTCTTGCTTCGGGTCAGTACTGACGAATGATCGGGTTCTTCTATGACTACTCCTTTGAAGTTCCTTGATGTCAAGTACTTACTTACAATTAAAATTTCTTATTCAATCAATGGTAATTTTAATGCGACATTCATGCAGGTGTGAAAAAAAATCATATATTGAGGTGATGTGATAGTGTGTGATGAACGAAGCATTAGTTCAAACGCAGTACTGATTTAGCTAGTGTGTGAAACATACAACAAGAATATGATGCCAATACAAGTGATTAGAAAATATTTAGGAGTCAGTTTACGCAACCTTGCTGTAGTATGCTTTCAGAATAAACCCTACTTCAATTAGGTCTTTTGAGGGTTGTAACGTGGTTTGGTTCATGGTTATTGAAACAAAGTATGTAAGGCTCAAATTTCGTTTTATCCCACCCCTTCTTCATGATGATCTCCAATCCTACGTTCAGTTAAGTCAACACACACATTCAACTTTTAAGAGAGTTTGGCAGTGTAAGATCTCTTGAAATCGCAGTCATCTTATTTTGCTCTTCATGGATGTTGGTGACCCTTTGATTTTGGTATGGTGGTCACCGAATCTTGTTTTGTTTTGTTGAGGATTTTCATTGCCTCTTTTGATTTTTGATCCCTAACTTTTGCCTGGACCGCTTTTTGAAGCCTTAGTCCATCGGGATTACCCCTATTTTTACCTAAGTTGCCACTTTGGGTGTTTGACTTAGCGGGCTTTTTCTTTGATTTTTTTTTAGGATGTGACTGCCAAGTCATTGGTCATTGAAGAATGAACGACATCAATTGTGAATTTTTCTTGGTTATTTCACCTCTCTAGGATGTTTGCGAAGAATAACATGCAGTTGATCTCCAGATGGGATGTATTCCCTTTCAATTCAAATGTGGAGTCAGATTAACTGAACACTACCCTTCCCCAGGTTAAGCGTAGGGGTTTGTAGATCCGAAAGAAACTCCTAGTTCTAGGCTCGAAGTGGTTGACTAGGGATTAACTCCTTATCTCTCCAGTGTTTGAGGATTTGAAACAATACTTGTACGTCATCAGCGGGATTTTATCCGAAAGCATACAGACAGCAATTATGGGTATTTCATTTTCGTCATCCTCCCTTCAATCTTTGCTAAAAACAATTCGATAAGTGAATGGGAGAAATATTTTTGTTTTGGGTATATAAATGGAAAAAATGAGTGCATACGAAAGGATTCGTTCAAAACATGCATAATCGTTTCATTAATATTACCAATAAACGAAATCAACAATACTTGAAAGCAGATAAGTACTTAACATGCAAAGAAAATACAAATGAAAATGCAAAAATAGCCAAATGATTGCCAGTGCAGAGGAAGCTTTCTTGTGTCTGGTTCACTGATGGGCTAGCCTTCTTTAGAGTAGTGGTAGTTCTTCTCGTCGAGACTAGTATGGTAATCATCTTCAGACCTATTTGTCGCATTACGCGAAAAACCGGCGGGCTAAAACAAGAACAACAGAGCCGCCACCGTGTGTTATTTATCCCAAAAGAGGGAAAGGAAACGCTCAGAGTAAACCTGGAAAAGACATGGTCTCGCGACCAAAGAGAATGGGATCGGGAGTCGGTTATGCGAAGGGAAGGTATTAGCACCCCTACGCATCCGTCGTACTCGACGGGATCCACACACAATAGGAAGGAAAATGGTTGCTAAAATACTGCTCAAACATCAAACAAACACCGGCTGAAAGAGACACAAGAAAACAAACGGAACTGACTCAGCAGGATATCGCATCCTGAGCCTACTTAGTCTATCAAGCATAGACATCAGAGTCGAAGTAGTTCGGACTGGGGGAAAAACATGCTCGCGAGGATGTCGTATCCTCTGCATACGTATCTTCTTGGACAAAGAAGAATCAGAGCATTCGTAGCTCGGCTCACGCACGCCAAACAAAACCACACGGGAAATCGATTGCCAATCGCTGGACTTACGTCAAACTCCACACAAAAAGGCAAACCTGGAATCCGAATGCCAATCGCTGGACTTACATCAGACTCCGAACCAAAACACACACACACTGGAAACCAGATGCCACTTGATGGACTTATACCGGACTCCAAGCACACAAACAAAACACAGGAAACCGACTGCCAATCGCTGGACTTACGTCAGACTCCGCACCAACACAGGAAGAAGAAGGGTCTCGATTGCGACTAGGGCAAGAGAAGGGGAAGGTCTCAATCGCAACGAGGGCGAGAGAAAAGAATTAGTGTTAGTTTTTAGTCAAACTCGACAAGACATCGCATCTCGTGCCTACGTATCTCATCTGGACATGAGAATCAGAGTTGTCGTAGTTCGGCTAAACTATTCTTGTTGGTTTGTGTTTTTTAAGTGGACAACGTCACTACACGATCTACCGGATGCTCAACCTTTGGAGACTTACTCACCTGTAGTAGAAGGAGTTGACGTATCCTTAAGAGGGGATAATGTTTGTTTGTGTTTTAGGAAATCTCAAGCAAGAAAGGAAGTCCTATACGAAGGAACCGTGCTACCTTAATTGACATGCAAACGAGACTACGCGGAGTCTAGCAAACCTAGGGGATACAATCACACCACACAAACACATACAGCATGAAGTAAACACACCAACAAGGGGCTCAAACATCAAGGCTAGGCTTTAGTCGAGGGGTCATGTCAACCTCGACAAACAAGCCACTGTATCAGGGTGAGGTTAGCTCTTAACCTTGACATTGAGAGTCAAGGTGAAGCTGATGAAAGGTGAGTGAAGATTAGACTTCACAGCTCTTATCCCTGGCCTGGGAGAGCTTCAGACAATGAAGTGTGGGTTCAGAAAGGGGGAACCCTTCTACACTTATGACACTGACTCAACTGTACAACTGTACAAGGATCTTAGGTTAATGTCCACAATGCATCAACACTAGTTGTGTGAGCAAAGGGACGACTCAACAGAAGAGCAGGAGATGGATTGCACATCTCTTGTATCTGCCAATTGCCTTATCAAAGGTCTTTTCCTGCTTGGGGACAAAAATAAACAAGCACAAACATTGCCTCTTAAGGAGGACTTCAGACAGGTGCCTGGCCAAATAACAGGCCAGGTCTTCCAGACTACATGGAGAAGAGATGTTATACCTCAGTGCTCAAGCTAGCAAGCCAAGCAAAAGCAAGTTCACAATGGAACTATAGCAACTAAGGTACCTGAAATCAATCCAACATAATTAGTACTCCGCTTAAACGAAAGGCAAACAGACAATTACAAGTCCACAGCACAAACAGATAACAAGCATCAATGCACAAAGGTGCAAGCCACAAGGCCTAAGCATAAGTCTCAATGCCTACAAAACAAACTCAAGTTAGTAATAAACAAGCAATAAACCAACTCCAATTGAGTGCACATCATCAAGCATAAGCAATTGTGCTCTTTGACCTGAAACAAAGCTCAAATGTGAGAACACAAACCACTAGTACAAGACTAGGGTCAAAATGGGAGCAATGAACCAAAACAAAATGTGAAACTTATCAAAAATCAAGATTAATCAAGTAAGAATCAAATCCAAGTGGTCTCACATTCATATCATCAACCAATATCATTTCATACATCAATCATGGTCAAACATGCAAGTTACAACCTCATACAACCAAACAGAATGATTCAACTCAAATCAACTCACAAACATTCCAATAAATCACCAAAAAATTCATGATTAAAAGCATTCATAACATGACAATCACACCAAATTTCAAGCCATTTGGACCAAGGGAAGCAAGTCATTTAAATTCATCAAGTCAACACAAGTTTAAACAAGCTCATACAAGGCATCAAAACATGCATCAACTTCAAGCAATCATAAAACAGAGACCAAGCATGATAAATGAATGAAATCAAAGCCATGGAAAACTTCAAGATTTCTATAATACACATGCCAAATTTCAAGTCCATCCAATAAACAACAAGAATTTCACAAATCAAATAAAATCATGACTCACAAGAAGTCCACATTTGGTCAAACAGGGGAGAAATTATCAAACAAATAGGAAATGCACTCAAAACTTCCAGGAAAATTCACATTCAAACTCAACACTCATAAGTATCAACATGCAAAAATCCAGATTATTTTGAGTTCATATGGCATGGTAACAAAAATCAAGAAGTTGGACATGAAATGGTGTGACACAAATTGTCACACCTCTATTCAAAAAATCATATCTCACAATCCAGAAACTCAAAAATCACAAACCACATATCAAAATGCTCCTCAATGTGTCTAGAATAAGCATACAAAATTTCAGCCTCATCCAATTAAGCATCATTATTTAACAAGCAAAATAGCATGAAAGGTACAAATTGGATACACATGAACAAACCCTAGGCAAAGCAGAAATCCACACGTGCATAAATTCTGGAAAAATCACCATAAAAAACTAGAGATCATGAGGAACATTTCACAAAAAATTCCACATTATTTGGACAAATATTGAAGGAGTTATGATTTTTCTAAGATTGAAGATGAAAATGAAATTAAAATTTGAAAATGAAAATGAATTAAATGATTTAAATGAGATAATGGCAAACATGTAATTCCGATGCCACTTAAGTGAAACGCTGCGTTTCACTTAAGTGCGTGGCGCGTTCTGATTCGCAGCATGGCACAAAAACACGAATTACATGCAAAACGCACTGGAAATGGATCAAACAGCTTCTGGAAATGCAGAAATTAGGGTTCATACGCACATTCATATGTTCTTCATCATCAAGAACTTTTTTGCACAGAAATTGACAAATGATACACCGTTATACTCGTCTCATCATGCACATCAATAATCTAACAACAATTAAGCTTATCTCTAACTAACAAGTCCAGCTCGAGCCAAAGAAGTTTTAACAATCAAACTTTAAATCAAGATAACTCAATCAATTCTCAATGAAATTCGATTCTACAAAGTGCAGCACAATCAGCATGGCAAGATCTATCCAAAGCATATCATGATTTCAAGAATTGTAAGGATCGAATTCCAACCTTAATCGAAGAGCAGATCTGAAATCGTGATTCCTTGGCCTTGTAATGGTGAAACAGAACTTCTATGGTGCTTCAGTTGATGAATGAGTGAAAGACTTTAGCTCAATGATGCTTGAGGATGCTCTAATTCTGATCTGCCATTGATGAAGCTCTATGTAACAGCTCTTGAATTTGCTCGAAAATGGAAGATCCTGACTTCAATCTTCTTCAGCAAGGCTTGTGAATGCTCGAGAAATGAAGATCCAATGCAAGTTCTATGAAGATTTGCAGAAAAAATGGAGATGAAAAGTTGAGAGAATTGTGCAATTCTTGATCTAGATCTGTTTGAAATGATTGTTAATGATGGATTCAGTTAGGATTAACTATTTATATGCTCTGCTAATGATGTTTGTTAATCATGCTTAAGCAATGCAAGTGTAATTAGTGAGAATGAGGTGTTTTGGCAAAACTTGAAAATTAGTGATGCATGAAGTAATATGGACGTGAACAGTAGCCAATGCATGATCAAAACAGAGTTATGCATCGATGCGAAATTCGTATGCATCAATGCGTAGCACATTTTGCCTTGCATGCATCGATGCGAAATTCGTATGCATCAATGCGTAGCACATTTTTCCTTGCATGCATCGATGCGAAATTCGTATGCATCAATGCGTAGCACATTTTGCCTTGCATGCATCGATGCGAAATTCGTATGCATCAATGCGTAGCACATTTTGGCCATGCACACTTGACAATGATTTGGTCATATCTCCTCAACCGTTCATCAGATTCTCATGATCTTGGACTTTTTGGAAATGGGAGGGAAAGATCTTCAACTTCCATGTTCAACAAAATTTCATTTGAAGCTTTTTTGATGTTGGAAAGTTGAGTTGAAGTTGGTCTAAAACTTGCCATTTTTTTGGAAACTTTCAAATTACATGTCACTTTCCATTTGGGAAACTCTTGATCTGGCTTCAAAATCTTCAAGGTAGATGTTTGACATGATGAATGAGACTTGTATGGACATGAATGAGGCATCTCTAACCATCTCCCACCTTCAAATCCATGGTTGACTTGACAGCTGACTTCTGTTGACTTTCTAGGGTTTCAGATGAAATTCAGCTTGACTGTTGAGCTTTGAGCCTTCAATCTTTGGCCAACCAACTTCAAAATGATCCTTGGGTCACATGAACTCATTGAATCAACCTTAGGGCTTTGCTTCCTTGAGAAATTCACTTGCTTGCTTGCTTGACTGATTCTTCTAACCAATCTTGACCTAATCTTGTCTGATGACTTGCACTTGGGCAAAGAACAATGCAATGCTATGCAGTGGACAATGTTATGTTAATGACTTAATATGAAAATGAATGTACAAAATGGTAGGTTCAAATTTGAGGTGCTACAGCTGCCCCTATTCAATCAACTGGGAACCCGAACGGATGAGAGCAACGGCTGTCAGACTTTCAGGGTAAACAGGGATTGAATACCAAGAACCGTAGAAATTTGCACAATGCGAGGATCCAACAACGGAAACGTCCACCGGGATCTGATATTTATTACTGGGGATTTTGATTTTTTTCTTTCAAGGGTACAGTCACATCCATACATCACAACACGATGAATGGGAATGGGAATCACAACTAGATGCCAACGGACAACTAGGAAAAACTCAACGTTTACCGAGACCAACGGAGAGGTAGCCAGTCATTAATGAATGACTGGAAGAGATACAACCATACGTCAACGGACGCAATGGGAAAAACTCAACGTTTACCAAAACCAACGGAGAGGTAACCAGACTTTAATGAATGACTGGAAGAGATACAACCACATGTCAGCGGACATAGATGGGAAAAACTCAACGTTTACCGAGACCAACGGAGAGGTAACCAGACATTAATGAATGATTGGAAGAGATACAACCACATGTCAGCGGACATAGATGGGAAAACTCAACGTTTACCGAGACCAACGGAGAGGTAACCAAACATTAATGAATGATTGGAAGAGATACAACCACATGTCAGCGGACATAGATGGGAAAACTCAACGTTTACCGAGACCAACGGAGAGGGAGAAAACTCGACCAGACGTCAACGGACGAACGGGAGAAGCTCGACGTTTATCGACACCAACGGAGAAGGAGAAAACTCGACCAGACGTCAACGGACGAACGGGAGAAGCTCGACGTTTATCGACACCAACGGAGAAGGAGAAAACTCGACCAGACGTCAACGGACGAACGGGAGAAGCTCGACGTTTATCGACACCAACGGAGAAGGAGAAAACTGGGGAAAATACAACTAGATATCAACGGATAACTAGGAAAAACTCGACGTTTATCGACACCAACGGAGAGGAGAATCTGAGGTGAAAAGGATACAACTAGTTATCAACGGATAACTAGAAAAAACTTGGCGTTTATCGACACCAACGGGGAGGAGAAGTCACTTCACTAAGGAAGGGGTATAACAACCGGAAACTGAATAGGACGTCCACCGACGACTCTACTGGGGATTCTGGCTGGGAAGCAACCAGACATTAATGAATGACTGGGACATACTCGATGTGTACACCGAAAGATGGTGTTGACCGACACCAAACAAAGAACACACGCGGGCGCTGACGTGACACTGACCTATATCACAAGCCGACATCTACACATGTCAAGGCAAGGCTACACACTTGCTGGGGTCTCACTGGGGATCAAGGTCACAACAGCGAGCAAACAGGAAGGAGCACCAAGGAGGCCGGGTTGTAGGCACAAAACAGGTGACCGACCAAAGCGTGAATTGGTTTATGTTCCAAAACACTCATCATCCTGAAGAGAGCGAAAGCAAACTTGTTAGAGGATGGACATTCGATTCCACAAGGAATACGAATCTTACTCAGCTGGGGAACAAACAAAGAGTTCACCCAAAGAGCGCATGAGATATATTATCTATAGCCGTCAAAATGTAGATAATACACTCGCATGGAAGATCATCCTAACCGGTTTGTAGGTTGTTAGAGGATAAGTCGACCGAAATCGTGAATTGGTGTGTGTTCCAAAACACTCAACATCCTGAAGAGAGCGAGCAAAGCAATCTTGTTAAAGGATGGACATTCGATTCCGAACAAAGGAATACGAATCTTACTCTGATGGTGAAAACAATCAAAAGATTGACCAAATAGCGCATGAGATATATTATCTATAGCCGTCAAAACGTAAATAATACCCTCGCATGGAAGATTATCCTAACCGGGTTGTAGGTTGTTAAAGGATAGATCGACCGAAAAGAAAGGCATCGGGATACCAGGACTAGGTATGCAAAGATGACCAATCAAAAGGGGAAACCACAAACATTACCAGCAGACGGTGAATGAAAGAGGACCCACCGGGGATAAAGTTGCTGACTCGGAGCAAATACCCGAAAGGTGAAAAGGAATATCAATACCGACTGGATAATGATAACCACAAAGAGGGGATTACATCTACCGGTTAGTAGGCGGAAAACCACAGAAAAGTAACAGTCATCACTAGGATGAGCACAAGGGTTGACTCCACAAAGGGGAGAAAAGAGGATTCACATCTACCGGGTAGTAGGTAGAAGACCACAAATATAGGACTTACAACTGCTGGTTTGTAGGCAAAGGCCAACAAATTCCCCTGAGGATAAGATGAATGAGTGTCGGTTAGTGAGCAACTATTCATTTATACCACAGGGAAGCACAGGGGACAGCCACAAGGAAGCCATTTTAGGATTGATCCAAAAAGGCATACTGAATCAAGACTCATCCTAACGAGGAAAGAACTCGATAGGGAAAACCCATCCCATTAGGTGTGGGGAGGGAACGGAAACAACCGTCATCCACGAGGATAAAACTCAGTGGGGAGCGCAGAAGGAAATGACAGACACTTTCTGCTTAAGGGGTCGACTCTATATGGAGAGATCAGACACACCCACATCTGCCAGGGGAATCGATCCAAGTTTGCCAACTGCTACCAATTCTGGGGAATAACACTGCTGGGGATACCCACTCACTTGCGGAGTCACTTGTTGGGAAAACACCTTTCTACCTTGCTGGCGAACCCAATTCTGAAATCAATCCAATGGCGCGAGGCTAAACTCTTTCCAACAACCCATTCTTGGTCACCACAGCTTAAGGCTAATGGATATGTTTGCAATGCTGATGCATGAGTTTTTTTTTAGCGCAATGCCCCATGATCATGGAAATGCTACGCACTAATGATGCAATATGCTATGCTTATCTAAATGATGAATGCATAAACACACGTCTCCTCCAGAGACAACACCGGGGAGCTCCAGGAACCTTGCTGAAGATTTCAATACCACGTCAATTTCCACCCGGCTGGGGAAAGACAACCCTTGCTGGGGATGATCTCTGTCGAACCCAAACTTCTTGGGGATCACCCTGCTAGGAGAGGCAACCAATGCTTATCTCTACTGGGGATGGTTTTGCCGGACTCGATCCGCTCGGGGACCTTGCTAGGGGAAAACCATCAACACGAACCCTTTGCTACGGAGATCCACTAGGGGAAAACACTCCACCCCCTGATGGGGAAACACATAACTCTGTTGGAGAAAGGCCTATACCACTCTGCTGAGGAAATAATATACTAGGTCGCACTAGGGATAGACATCCACAACCCTGCCCGGGACAAGCGTTCACGACCGCGCTGGGGATACCTCCTCAACCCTGAGAAACGAACCACCCACTGATACTCCCACTGG
The DNA here is from genome assembly GCF_024323335.1 of Lathyrus oleraceus. Taxonomy (NCBI): domain Eukaryota; kingdom Viridiplantae; phylum Streptophyta; class Magnoliopsida; order Fabales; family Fabaceae; genus Lathyrus; species Lathyrus oleraceus. The sequence continues at coordinate 594,019,876 of NC_066583.1, read as the reverse complement.
GGGACATGGCAACCTTCAAGCTCTCTGAGGAGACACCGATCTCAAATCGGCTAGAGAAATAACACTTTCAGACCCACTTGGGAGACACGGCCTATTTAACACGAAACACCCTTCGATTCGTCGAACACTGGCATTCATCATCCAACCGCAGTGTTGACTTTCCACCTTTGAGATCTCCCGAGCTTGTCTGGACTTTTCTGATTCATCACCTTGTATTCCTGACTCCTCCGTACTTCGCGGAGATTGAATTTCTGGGATTCATACAAATCTTCCAGCCCTCGGACTTTGAAGAGTCTTCCTGATTAACCCTCCAGGATCGTCGTCGTAATCCTTCACCGTCCTTTCACTGTTCGTCTATCCCTTGCCCCTGATTGAACTCTGTGGGGGATCTCTCTTTTCAAAAAGTTTCATACAAACTGCCAGTGAATGAAGATATCTATCAGTACCTGCACAAGAGATCGTTAGATAAAAGCATGCCCCAGGCGTGCCAACATTTCAACACCTAGGTCACGCAAACTTCCGAATAAGATCACGCTTTCAACCTTGTAAGCATGCATCGGAAGGGATCTCCATGTTTCAAAATGCAAATACTCTTTATCAAAATAAACGGATGTTTTCGTAATCAAAGCGGTAATGAAAACAAAAACAAGACTATTTGACTGAACACGCATTTTATTGACTGAAAAAGGAGGTGGCTCAAAATCGAGCAACACACAGGAAGCAATCCCTGAAAAGAGGTGATCGCGCATAAAAGGAAAAATCTACCCTAATGGCAATGTGAAACCGTGATCTCATCGGGTTTCAACTTAGTTACACCTCATATGTCCTCAAAACTTTCCGCACTTTCTGTCTTCTGAACAAGACGCTTCCAATCGACCTCTGTCGGAGATTATCCATGTCATATCCAAAGCACAAACGCTCATGCTGGACGCAGTTGTTCGTTTCAATCCCTCTTTTGCCTGGACCGCCCTTTCGGGTTTCAGTCCACCGGGATACCCTTTTTTGCCCAAGCCGCCCTTGTGGGGGTTTCGACTTGCCGGGTGTACAGTTTTTCTTTTATTCTTCTATCCCTAACTTTTGCCCGAACCTTCTCATTCTTCCTTTTTGGTTCGCCGGGATGCCCTTTTTTGCCTGGACTCTTTTATTCTTTTCTGTCCAGCGGGTCAATTTTACGAAGTATCTTCTAACTGCGTCCGCATTCACATGGGATGGAAAATCTTCATCATCCGTGGTCGTCAACAACAAGGCTCTGTTTAGAGACAACCTTCTTAACCATGCTGGGGATTCATGATTGGGTGTTCACTTGCCCCACGATCGTTGAGGAGAAGGATCCTTTTCAATACCAGCTCTCCCACGTGGGATGCACGAGGTCTCACTTTTCGGTCAACACACGCTTCGTTCACTAGGTACAACTGCCCCATGACAAGTAACCGTCAGCCTCTTTTCCTTAGTCAGGCTCCATGCGTCATACCGAGTCTTTACCCGCTCGGTCTTTTCCAATTTTCCATCCATCAGGACTCTCCACAATAGGATCTAGACTTCAGTAAGTAATACCACTTTTATCCCATACCTGAGCGAGCGCGGCGTTGCCCCAGTAGACGTACACACCGAAGATTGATACCCAGGATCCAAGCTTCGTGCTCGGCCACCATTGTTGGTGTCGTTAACTGTTATCTGGGCAACAAAAGGATTGTGGGATCTCTTTAGCGTAACCCACACGGCACTAACTCATCCACATTAACCTCTTCCCCATCAGACATCAGAATCCGTTCGGATTCAGGGTCAGGCCCCTCCTCCGGGATCGGTTCCTCACAATCTTTCGATTTGAGGACCTCAAGATGTCCTCATCAGGGAACCCAAACTTCCTTGGTTGATAATCCTCAATGGTATACTGTATATCACGAATCAGTTAGAATTACTTTCCATCTTGCAACCCGTCCGGTCGATGCTAGCTTCTCAACCGTATACTTGATCAGATCCATCTCGGACATCCACAAAATGGTATGAACCAGCATACTGTCTCAGTCGGCGAGCAGCCTATGCCAAAGTACAACAAGTTTTCTCGAACAGTGAATGTATTGTTTCACAGTCGATAAACTTTTTGCTAAGGTAAATTGCATGCTCTTTTCGACAAGACTCGTCATGTTGACCCAGTACACAGCTCATAGACCCCTCGAGGGCTGTCCATTACCAGATTAACAGAATCAGAGGTTCCTGCAACTTATTCTTTTTCCAATGCCCTTTTGGCAATATCCACCTGACCGTTTGCTCTTTTTTTTTTGTTTTCGGTTCAGGCGTTTCTTGCATTGCTTTTTCCTTTTCTTTTCTTTTCTTTTTTTCTTTTTCTTTTTTTTTATTTTTTCTTTTTTTCTTTAGCAGGATCGACCTCGACTCCTCTTTCGTTCACAATAGGTCTCGGCAACTTACCGGACAGCACTCCACAAGTGCACTGAATCGGACTCAACCTCAGTCTGAGTTGTCTCAACCCGGTCAAACGACTTGCCCCGTATCCACCAGATGCCCTTTTTCGGCTTGGGACCTTACTATCATGTCATCAACATAGCATTTGATTCCACGATGAATCATATCATGAAACAAAGTCACTCTGATACGTGGCGTCGGTATCCCTGAGACCGATTGGCATCGCCTTCGTTCTTGACACTTGCCTCCCGGCGGAACCAACTTTCACTTCCTTTCCGACCTCGGCGGTGCCTGGATTATCAATCGTGAATCGCTCCTCATGTGGTTGAATCACCTTCTCCTCTTGTCTTAACAACCTGGCTAATTCCAGCAGATCACAATCTTCTTCGCCTTATTCTTCAGCATGATAGATCGGACTGTCGAAGTCATACAGAGGTGTAACCGAATTGTTATCAATGAGATCAGGAGGACAATCACTTTTGAGGTCGGAACCAAATAAATCAAAAGGGAAAGAAATGAAAACAAACATTGCCATTTTTATTTTCTAAACTGCAAAAATAATTGAAAAACAGGGAACACCGCTTTTAATCACAAAAACATCCATTTATTACTGATGCAAAATATTGCACAATGAAACACATGAGATGGCCCTTACAATGGACCACTACGTTTCGGGCAAAACGCAGGGTTTTCATGCAAACAAACTTGAAAACACAGAAATGCTATTCTTCTGGATGAGCGACGGTGGCGATCTTGGAGGCCTTCCAATTCTCTGGTACGCACAATTTTATCCACAACTCGAGCTTGCGGTCAGTGTCGATCTCTTCACCCACTGAACAGGCATGGCTAGGATCCAGCATTCCTGCACTGACAAAGGTGTACAGTGGACGACGTCCTCTGTTTTGTCTAGACGACTCTTGATCTGGCTGATAGCCGACCCCAAACATGTCTGCTTTTATCGCGATGTCAATGATCCTTCCCCAGCCTCGAGCCTCTTTGTTCTTTACCACTTCCAGGGCTTGTTTATAAGAAGAAATGGACAACTTCTTTTCTTTCTCAATACCAAGAGCGTTCTCCACCTTGACAGTTTCAATTGCTTGACTTGGTGTTTCAACCTTTTCACCATCCATAGTTACTTCCATCATGCTCTGGGTAGTGTCTCCCATCACTACACATCCCTTTGTGGCGACGGCCGCACAACAAATATCAATACTAGGGAAAGCTCCCTCCTTCCTCAGAGGTTTTGGAACCACAGACATTGGAACCTTTAACTGATCCTCCTCAGTCACCTCCATTCCTCTCTTGGCCTTTTTCACCATCTTCACTTTTACAGGACCCTGCCTGGGTACGGGGTTGACATCTCCATTCATTATCTGTGTCAAGTCGATAGCTTTAGAGTCCACCATGTCTTGGACAACATGCTTGAAAGCTCTACAACCCTCAATGATGTGTCCAGGTGCCCCAGAATGGAAATCGCATTTAGCATTATCATCATAGTTTGGAGGCCTCCACTGCCGTTCCACGGGAATCAAAATCCTTGGCCGGACTAACCCCAAATCCCTCAATCTTTTGAACAGGAGAGTATAAGTCACAGGTGGCTCCTCAAACTGACGATCAACCTTCTCCTTCTTCACTAGGCTCTTAGCCCTCGGTGCTCTCCGTTGAGGCGGTGGTTGTTGCTGTGGTACAGTTGGGTTACCAACAGGAGCGGTTACGGCGGCAGCATAAGGGTGATAACGATCCTTACCACGTTCTTTCTTTATCTCCACACCTCCTGATTCAACTTCCTTTTTGAGTGGACCACTGCCAGATGGTTTCTTTGCCACAGTACTAGAGGGGTTGTTTGCTTCGGCTGACAGAGCCTTTCCCTGAACTTCCTCCTTGATCATCCAGCCTTCAATTCTTTCCAATCTCTCAGCCATTGCTTTCTGCCCCAGGGCAAGCCCTTGCACCACACCGAACAATTCCCTTATCATCTCTTTCATCTCAAGAAGGTTTGCACTGGGTGGATCCATCAGTTTGGATTTGTTGCCCCTAGCAGGATATCTGAACAAACGAGCTATGCGCACTAGTTGATACCTACAAAACAGCAAATGGGTTAGTATGACTCACACATGCAATGTCTATCCGTATCAGGAATATTTTGTCCTTTGATTCTAGCGTCACTGAGACAAATAATTTTTTATCAATAACATTCGGACATCTGGATGTCTCTCAACCAGAATCTTAATCAAAGATGGACCCCGAGTACGGGTAGACATGAGTTGAATGCAGGTGAATGCGAAATGATAATGATGCAAATGCATGAATGCAGGTCACTGTGCCGCCAAGTCGTCTGAAGACCCATTAAGTCTCCGAATCAGTCATCAGTCATTTGGGAATAAGTCACCATGAATCCAACTTGGGGAGTTCCGAAATAAACGGAACCGGAGATTACATCTCCATCATCACCAGAGGTTCTCTGAACAACCACAACAATCTCTGAATCAGCCCAGGGAATCCTGAAATAAACAGATCCCCACTGATAAATACCGCGGATAGAATTCCGGAGTCTCGGAAAGAAATGTCCATAAATCCGACTTATAAATAGGACTCTGATCAAAGTCACCATCAGAACTTGCATCTGTAAGAATCAACCCTCCCCTCACAGGTGAATTCTAATCAGGTCATCCTAAGGCGGATAATGGTCTTGACAATCGGGCAAAGATACTCAACGGGTTTGCCCTTTCGGGTGTGCCGTTGCAGCTCTCTTAAGATCGTCTCAATCAAAGATCCGGGAAAGAACGGTCACCGAAATCAACAGCTCAAATGAGATCATCCAACCTGAGTGGAATAACTCCAAACGGAAGGACTCTCTCAACTGAACCTCATCCGGCTGTGGTGACATGTCTCCTCATCATGTCGTACAACATGTGAAGAAACACGAGACCACTCTAATCCTAGGTGTATGCTCAGGCCTGGGTATTGGGCCTCACTCAAAACACCCACCCCAACAAAGGAACCACCTGTACAGAAGACAGCTCAATGACAGTATGATGCATGCAAACAGATATGCACATATATACAACATAACAATCATGAATGCAATAAATAACAGCAAATAGCAACCAAAACCCTAACCTAGAGAGCGCTAGGAGAGACTCGCTTAGAGAAGATGGACCAGCAAGAGGTCAACTTCTCTATGTCCCCAGCAGAGTCGCCAGCTGTCGCATCACGCGAAAAACCGGCGGGAAACAAAAACAACAGAGCCGCCACCGTGCGTTATTTATCCCAAAAGAGGGAAAGGAAACGCTCAGAGTAAACTTGGAAAAGACATGGTCTCGCGACCAAAGAGAATGGGATCGGGAGTCGGTTATGCTAAGGGAAGGTATTAGCACCCCTACGCATTCGTCGTACTCGACGGGATCCACGCACAATAGGAAGGAAAATGGTTGCTAAAATACTGCTCAAACATCAAACAAACACCGGCTGAAAGAGACACAAGAAAACAAACGGAACTGACTCGGCAGGATATCACATCCTGAGCCTACTTAGTCTATCAAGCATAGACATCAGAGTCGAAGTAGTTCGGACTGGGGGAAAAACATGCTCGCGAGGATGTCGCATCCTCTGCATACGTATCTTCTTGGACAAAGAAGAATCAGAGCATTCGTAGCTCGGCTCACGCACGCCAAACAAAACCACACGGGAAATCGACTGCCAATCGCTGGACTTACGTCAAACTCCACACAAAAAGGCAAACCTGGAATCCGAATGCCAATCGCTGGACTTACATCAGACTCCGAACCAAAACACACCCACACTGGAAACCAGATGCCACTTGATGGACTTATACCGGACTCCAAGCACACAAACAAAACACAAGAAACCGACTGCCAATCGCTGGACTTACGTCAGACTCCGCACCAACACAGGAAGAAGAAGGGTCTCGATTGCGACTAGGGAAAGAGAAGGGGAAGGTATCAATCGTAACGAGGGCGAGAGAAAAGAATTAGTGTTAGTTGTTAGTCAAACTCGACAAGACATCGTATCTCGTGCCTACGTATCTCATCTGGACATGAGAATCAGAGTTGTCGTAGTTCGGCTAAACTATTCTTGTTGGTTTGTGTTTTTTAAGTGGACAACGTCACTACGCGATCTACCAGATGCTCGACCTTTGGAGACTTACTCACCTGTAGTAGAAGGAGTTGACGTATCCTTAAGAGGGGATAATGTTTGTTTGTGTTTTAGGAAAGCTCAAGCAAGAAAGGAAGTCCTATACGAAGGAACCGTGCTACCTTAATTGACATGCAAACGAGACTACGCGGAGTCTAGCAAACCTAGGGGATACAATCACACCACACAAACACATACAGCATGAAGTAAACACACCAACAAGGGGCTCAAACATCAAGGCTAGGCTTTAGTCGAGGGGTCATGTCAACCTCGACAAACAAGCCACTGTATCAGGGTGAGGTTAGCTCTTAACCTTGACATTGAGAGTCAAGGTGAAGCTGATGAAAGGTGAGTGAAGATTAGACTTCACAGCTCTTATCCCTGGCCTGGGAGAGCTTCAGACAATGAAGTGTGGGTTCAGAAAGGGGGAACCCTTCTACACTTATGACACTGACTCAACTGTACAACTGTACAAGGATCTTGGGTTAATGTCCACAATGCATCAACACTAGTTGTGTGAGCAAAGGGACGACTCAACAGAAGAGCAAGAGATGGATTGCACATCTCTTGTATCTGCCAATTGCCTTATCAAAGGTCTTTTCCTGCTTGGGGACAAAAATAAACAAGCACAAACATTGCCTCTTAAGGAGGACTTCAGACAGGTGCCTGGCCAAATAACAGGCCAGGTCTTCCACACTACATGGAGAAGAGATGTTATACCTCAGTGCTCAAGCTAGCAAGCCAAGAAAAAGCAAGTTCACAATGGAACTATAGCAACTAAGGTACCTGAAATCAATCCAACATAATCAGTACTCCGCTTAAACGAAAGGCAAACAGACAATTACAAGTCCACAGCACAAACAGATAACAAGCATCAATGCACAAAGGTGCAAGCCACAAGGCCTAAGTGTAAGACCCCAATTTTGGGCCCTAAGATCCCTCATGGCCCATATCATTCATATCATAACCTCAAGGATCATTGCATGCCTTTGTCCCCTCCTAGTGGGTGGTTTGCCTTGTGGGTTGATTTCTTGATCACCAAGCATACTTTGCATTTGTATATCTTTGCTTTCATATGTTTATTATTCAAAAAGTACAAAAAAATATTGTCATTCTAACCTTGTTGATTGCAGATGAAGCAATTAGGTCAAAGTCAGTCATTGATCAGTCAAAGCAATGGATGGTGGCCATTCTTGCAGAATTTAGGCACCAGGATCAATAAGCAAAGGTTCATACAACTTGGGACATCATTTGAGGTCAAGTTCTCAAGGAATTAGGGTTTGGAATTCATCAGAAGAGGATCAGTCAGTCCAAAACCCTAGAAAAGTCAAACTTGGTCAACAGTTGATTTAATCAAGATTTGATGGATAGAATTGATTTGAAGGAGTTCATTCATGCTTGTATAAGCCTCATATATCATGTTCAACCTCATCATGGAAGAAAATCAAGTCAAATCAGAAATTTTCCAGAAATAGAAAGTGGACCTGTAATTTCAACTGCCAAAAATGGAAACTTCTTGATCTTAAACTTACATCATGATACAAGCTTCAAATGAATTTTTGCCCAACATGAAAGTTGAAGATCTTGTCTTCCCATTTTCAAAAAGTCCAAGAACTCTCAAATCCCATGTGTGGTTGTCAAGATGTGATCAAATCATTTTCATCAATTTTTGAACTTCAACAAGCCATAACTCCCAAACCATAAGGCCAAATTTGGTGGGGTTTTTTCCTACACACCACATTTTTCATCCTCTTTCCAAAAATATAAATTTCATGACCTAAAACCTTACCAATCAAAATGGCATTTTTGGACCTTTCTCATTTAAATTCAAAGTTTGACCAAACTTTGACTTTTTGAGTTTTTGACTTTTTCTTGATTTGGTCAATTGGGAAATGCTTTAAACCATATTTGAAACTTGCTCAAAGTCTTAAACCATCATCATACCACCATTTTCCCATCATTTTGAATCAAAATGCAAATTTGGCAATGTTGCAAATAGAAGTACAAAAGAGTAAAACCAGTACAGCATTCTGCAGCAGATTAAAAACAGCCTTTGCAAATGTCTTGTACAGCCTGTCCAGGCCCATTTCGACCACTAACTTACCCCTCCAATTCCACATTCTTCCACTTAGCAAAAATGCAATTGGTCTTCATTAAGCTAAACCAATTTACAACATGATTAAGCAAGGATAAACAGCACATATTTAAGCTCCATTCTGTCAATTGCAACCCTAGTTTTGCAGCCTACATCACAGAAAAAGACACTTTCTCCCTTTCTTGCACATTGGCCAAAAGAGAATTTCTGCAGAACCATCAAAAGAAACTCGAATGCCCTTGGTTCCTCCCTGCTTTAGACAACATTTAGAGGCTTTTTGAACCATTAAAACCCTGCTGGAACTCCATCCTCAAGCTCTGTTTTCCTCAGTCCCTTCCAATGGCAGATGGTTATTTGTTTGTTTCCAAGCTTCCTTGAGTCGAGAGAACTTCACTATCCAACATCTCCAAGCATAAACACTATCTGTTTCAAGGAGGATCATCAAGAACATCACTGTTGCACGATTTCCTCCAAAACAAGTAAGCAATTCGACTTCTTCCTTTTACCATGCCATGATGTGCTTTGAATAGTTTGTTTGATGCTGATTCAAATGAATGATAGCTTGCTTGAATTGGTTATGTCATGGCCAAGAAATCTGGATTTCATGTTGTGTGTCCAAACTTATTTCTGTTCGATTCACCTTGCTTGCTTTGATTCCTCAAAATGTGATGCTATATTATTGTTCCTTGATGATTAATGATGCTGTTGGTATGATTGATTGAGGATTCTGGACATCTTGAAATTTCAATCTGCATATTATTGATGAAGGCATGCTGCAGTTTTGAAACATTATTGTATGCTGTGGTTTGCTTGCTTTATGAACATTACCAATACCATGCTAGTGTTTTGTGTGCTTGGTTGATGATCATGAAACTGAATATGAATGCCCTGTTATTGTTCATGATGAAAGTATGAAGATACTTGATACATAAATTTTGCTGTGGTTTTCAAACTTATGCCATGCCTGGAGATCCCACTTGATTTGTTTGGTGTGTTTGCTTAAAAGTTGCATGAACCTTTTTGCTTACCATGTTAAGTGAGTTTATGTTGATGTTGGTGATACCATGATGTTTATCCCTGCTGTTTAGCTGTTTTCGGGCTGCCAAGAGAATTTCATGATTATGCTTGTTTGTTGTTGGTTAATGATGTTTTGATGTCACATAAGTACATGGGCCTTGCCATTTTGTGTCTTGCTCGAAGTCTAACTGATGATGATGCTTGCTGTTATTTTGCAACTGTAATTTTTTTGTCCAGGAAATTCCACTTGTTGTGTTTGGCTTGTTGTTATTTTGATGTTGCATAATAATTGCCATTGGCCATGCTGATTGATTGTGCCTGTTTGAAGTTGGCTGTGTGATGATGAACGTTGTTAATGATGAATGTGTGCCTGCTGCTGTTATGATGATGTTGTTTTGCTGTTAATGCTCATTGCCATATGCTGGATATGTTTTTGTTCATGTCCATGAATGCTGACTGTTTACAAATGAATGCTGATTATTTACGAATGCCATGCTATTGTTTTGTGTTATTTGATCTGTTGATGAAGAATGATGGATGCTGCTTTTATTTAAACCAAACACTTTGTCCATAATTATGCTATACTTGGTCGAGTTTTGTTCTTGATGATTGCTAAATCCATGCTGTTGTATGCTGTTGTGTGCTGTTGTCTGCTTTTATTTGGGTTGCAGCATGAACATCCCCATGAGCATGCTTGTTCCAATGTTGGTTGATGTTCCATGATGATTGTTGTTTTGGCTTGTTGGATTATTGATGCTGTTTTGTTGTTTGGTCATGCCCTGCTGTTGCTTTGGATATGCCCATGAAAATCCATATGTTTTAAGCTGCCATACTAATTATGCTATGTTGATGTATGCTTAGTCTGGTTTGGTTCATTGGATGATGAATATGCTTTGTTGCTGTTTTGAACTTGCTCATAAAATCCACATGCTGCTATTTGTTTGCTTGGTCGATTGGTTGACGTTGCTTGATGTTGCCATACCATTACCATGCTGCTGTCTGTTCTGTTTGGATGTTAATGCACACATGACACTACTGCTGACAAAACCATGCTGCATTTTTTGAAATCCCATGAGCATTGTCCTGAAAACCATGTATACATGCGTGCTGTTGTTTGATTGCAGTAGGAACATTACCCATACTATGCTGTTGCTTAATGTTTGTTTATAATGCTAACATGATGATGGTTGTTGCTGTTGTTTTTGAAACCAATACCCTGACAGTTATTTCCATGCCATGTGGTATGCTATTGATTGTTTGATGTGTAAACATTGCCAATGCCATGTCAGTTGTTTGCTGTTGTTTGTTTTGGTGTGGATGTTGGTAACTACATGTATACCCTACTGCTGTTTCGCATGAACATAACCATGTCCAGAAATTCACTTTGTTTCATACTCTGTTTGTTGGTTAACATTGCCTAATGATGATATTACCTTGTCATGATTGATCATTGATGCTGTTGTATTGTTTGATCATGCCTTTGCTGCTTAAACCTTAAAGTTTCATTTGAAAAAAACAGAAATTTGAACTTGTTTGGCCATGTACTGTTCTATTGGCTGGGAGCCAATCAGAACATTTCGTTTTGCCTTGCCAAAACGCAGTAGTTTTGATTAATGAACCCAGAATTACTAGTTTGCCACTGCGTTGACTTATGTTGACCCCATTTGCCATACCATTTTGTTCATGTTTGCATCACAATTTCATCCTATTTCCACAATTTATTTCTCATTCAATTTTCATCCAAAAATCCTGAAATTTTTTCCACATGTTCACAATTGGGTCCTCCATTTTATTGTGAATTTTAATTAATTTTTCAGTGGATGGATTTTAATTGATAAATGATTTCCCAACATGTATGCCAAAATGATACATTGTGCCATTCCTTTTGTGAAATTGTCATATTGCATCCAATGAGCTTGAAATTTTTTGTGGTAAAATTAGACACATTGACCTTCATTTCCATATAAAGTTTGTGCATTTATCATTTGTGGATTGAGAGTTATGATTTTCTGAAGTTATGTGTTACATTTGGTACTATACCATGATCATGTATTTTCCCAATTTTTGTTCACATGCTTCCTCTTATCCAATTGACCCCAAATTTTGCATGAATGATCCCTTGTATGTCTAATTGATGTATGAATTTTCTTGGAATTAATCTTGCTGTTTTCCATTTGATTGAGAATTTTCTTTCATACTTGGTCATTTGTTGACTTTTTGTGCTATGCATTGCCAAATCTTTTGTGAAAATTCTCAAATCTTATTGTATGACCATGAAATTTCATATGTGATAACTAGACATCTCAAGCTTTGCATTGGTGTTAATCTCATTCATTTCTCTTCTGTTTTCAAATTGATATGATTTTTTGAAGTTGACCCATGCTTGTTGACTTTCACCATGCTTACTTGAATTTGGTTTGACTTCATGATTTTACTTGACTGCCTTCCTCTCATCCAAATGCCATGAAATTTTGACATGTATGCCATGTTAGATGTTAGGATTGAGTGTGATTTATTTCATAATTTTTGAGATTGTTTGAGTTGACTTTTGAATGAAGTCTTTGCTGTTGACTTTTGTATGTTTCTCTTGCCATGCTTTGCATTATTTTGCATATGAAATGACCATGATGCATGATTTGGTTGTGAATCCAATTGAGAATGCTTCTTGAATGTTTAGACTTGGTTTGGGTTGACTTTTCCTTGCTGCCTTGACTTTTTCTTCCATCTTTGACCCTAGGCTAGTCCTAGTGGTCTTCTAAGCTTATGTTGAGTTCATCTGTTTCAGGTTAAGCACCAATGCCTTGAGGATCATTCAATTTTGATTGAGTTGGTTTGTTTATCATGTGCTAACACTTGTTTTGTAGGTTGACTCACATACTTGAGTCTTTGTGCCTTGCACAATTGGTCCCTCTGTGGTTGACTATTGGGTTATTTCCTTTTGATTTTGACTGTTGACTTGTTTACTAATAAGTTTGACTTTTTCAGGTACTTTAGTTGCCTAAGTTCTTTGAACTTGCTTGCTTGCTTTGCTTTTTAGCATTTGCTTTGAGGTATAAATACTTCTTCTTCATGTAGTCTGGAGACCCGGTCTGTTATTTGACCGGGCAAACTGTCTGAAGTCCTCCTTAAGAGGCAATGCCTGTGTTTGTTTAAATTTGTCCTAAGCAGGAAAAGTCCTTCAAGTAAGGCAATTGGTGGAAGGTAGGGATAAGCAATCTATCCCCCACTATTCAGTGTGTCCTCTCTTTGCTCCCATTACATGGTTGAAGCAACGAGATAAAAACCCAAGATCTAATCGAGTCAATAATGTGGAGAGAGTTCCTACTTTCTGAACTCCCACACTTTCTTTGATGCTCTCTCTGATTTGAGATAGAAGCAATGAGGCACACCCCTCATTTCCTATTCATCTGCTTCACCTGAGCCCCTCAATGGCCAGGTTAAGAGCGACCTTTACCCATTACAGTGGACTTTTAAAGTCAAACCCTCTTGTGTGAGCCCCATTGTTTTGGCTATAGAGTGTGCTGTTTGTTATTCATTGATTGTTTGATTTGCTTCATGTGCACTTGTTTGCCTGTATGCTATGCATTTATCATCATCATCAATTGCCATTAATGCATGATCATCTCATTTGTTTTGTGATGCTATCATTGTTGTTTGCCCATTGAGGACAATTGTAAGTCCATTGCTTTGGCATTTGCTCCTGTGATATGGAAGGATAGAGTGTAAGACCTCATTGGTCACTCATATCTTCTGTTTATCTGTGTGTATGTGAGGATACAGTTATAAGTCCCTGTAAGTTGGCATCTGTTGTCCTGTGATCATAATGTGATCTGTTTGATTTGTATGTGAGGTTGCAGTTATAAGTCCCTGTAAGTTGGCATCTGCTTTCCTGTGATCATAGTTTGTTCATCTGTTTGTGTGAGAGGTTGCAATTATAAGTCCCTGTAAGTTGGCATTTGCATTCCTGTGATCATATTGTTGCTTTTGTTCTTGTATGTGAGGATCCATTGTAAGTCCCTGTAACGTGGCATTGGATTTCCTAGGACCATACTGTGGAGTTAACCTAAGTCCAGACAGATTGGCAGTTGACTTCCATGTTTCATCTTTGTTTTTCTTTTGAGGAGATTAGTGTAAGACCATTGAGTGGCATCTGATATCCATTTCTGTTTTAGGAGACTGGTGTAAATCCATCTATTGGTATCCGGTATCCGCCTTTTATTTCTTTGCCTGTGGAGATTAGTGTAAGTCCATTGAGTGGCATCTGATATCCCATTTTGTTTTAGGAGATTGGTATAAGACCAGTGATTGGCATCCGATATCCGCTTTTGCTTGTTTTGCTTGTTTGTCATTATTAATTGCTATTCCAAAGGACACACTTGAATCATCTGCTATATGATTTCAAGAAGTGAACCTTCTAAGAAGTTTTACAATCCATCCTCATCCATTCATCCTCATTATGTCCTAAACCTTTTCACACTTTACTTTTCAAACTTGACATAAGTGTCGTGCAAACATCTTCATGTTTTTCTAACTAAAAACCTGGACCTCAAGTCCTTGACTTTTTTTTCAAACTCATTTCATAATACTTCTTTCAAATCAATCTTAATCATACTCTGACTTCACTTTTCATAATCACAAACAATTAACTTCACTCATTCACTTGTTTTGGCTCTGTCCATTGTTAATCTTTTTCATGCATTAGCCATAGGTTTCAATTATCATTGTGGTTGATGTAAATCTTGCCTATCCTTAGTGAGTCGACAGTAAGACTTCCGTACTTCAAACAGGGCTAACCCCTCTAGTACGTCGAAGCTATCCTCGCATGGTGGATGTTGTTTTTGGTCGAGTGTTCTCCCATTGATAATGAAAAGCCTCAGTGCTTGTGTTTAAAACTGAATCCACCAACTTTTGGAAATCTTTTAGCCGAACTACGGCGTTTTGATCCTTACCTTTGATGGAAGGTACGTAGGCAGCGGGTTCATCCGTTCGAACACAAAAATAAATAAAACCCAATAACCTAATAAAAATGTACATTCTTTTCTCACCATCCCAATCATGTTTGCACAATATTTTTGTCATAACAAATAACAATTTAGCATAACAAGTGTGAAAAGGGCTCCCTAGGAGTACCTAGGACGTAGTGGGTGCCTAACACCTTCCCATTGCGTAATTTACCCCTTACCCAGACTCTCTGATCTTTTTATTAGTTTTCTACGTGTAAAACTTCTTAGGCTTTTGTTCGCTTTTTAGCCAATCCTTTGGATAAATAAAAGTGCGGTGGCGACTCGAAAATTTCATGTATCTCATAGCTTATGATTTAATCGATAGATCATATAGCGACGAATACACCGCTACAGAAAAGTGGCGACTCTGCTGGGGAACATCTCACCAGAATCCCTGGTGGTATTGCCTACTTTTCACCCTTGTTGTGATATATGTTATTATTCTTTATCTGACATATTTTTGTACAATTTGGGATGAATGTATTGATTGTAATGTGTGAATTGCTTGATATACATTTGCTGTTTGCTTTGGTGATCTGTGAGATGAGTTCTATACCCGAACTCGAGTGCACTCTAGGATAGGAGAATGGCATAGTCTTGTTGACTGGTGTGGAGTATTCCTTAGCCAGTTGACTTGCGAGTCCATTCACTTGGTGGAGGTCATGTTGAACTAATAATGTCACACAAGTTATTTGTGGTTAGGCATTATTCTTTCAATCATGTTCCGCAGAAGCCAAGGACCTTAGTTTACCAAACCCATCTTGGCCTATTTTTAGGACCGTAGTGCGGAGGTCGTTCAGATGTCAGTTCTGATACGATTGTTACGCGATACTACACTCATAAGAGTTTCTCTTGAGAATATTCTTGGAATACGAGTATTCGTTCCTCCGAAAATATTCGAAAGATGGAACGATGATTATGGGAACCTCTGATAGAACATGTCTGGCAGGTTTAAACCCTAGTACACTCCCTTTGGGTGGTTCTTAACCGAGACTCCATGCTCGTGACTCTCAGCAAACCCGTGATTCGTGGTTGAGTCGTTCAAACATTGTTAATATCAATGGATCCCGGATCAGGTGTAAAACCTAAATCCATCAAAGCGGCTGGTTGATATTAAGAATGTCTGAACCGGTTCATGTACCGTTAATATCAATGGAACTTGGGTGTCGATAAGGTGAAAACCTAAATCCACCAAAATGGATGATTGATATTAGGGATACAAAGAGCTTTCCCACGACCTTTGTTTGGTGTGCTTTGTTTGATCCTTGAGTGTGTTTGTTGCATTCATGCATTCACGCATTCATCCGCATTCATGTCATCAGAAAACAGAAAATTTTCAAGGAACTCAAAGGAGTTTATTTGCAAAAATTTTCAAAACATGAAAAAACCGGGAAAATTTTTTCACCTGATATATCTGATGAGATATTCTCATGTATGATCAAAATGCTTAAATCTTTCAAAGTTTGCAAATAAAACCCTCGGGTCCCTTTGATATAAAAACAAGCATATGCACAAACACTTCATGCATCATTTGCATCAGCAGGTGTTTCGTTCCGGTCTCCCGTCCAGTGGTCTGACCCTGCGATCTTCATTCATTTTGAGACGCACCTTGCCGGTATTATACCAGAGCCATCTCTGCCAGATTGATGGATCATCCTGAGCAAGAGAATTGGGAACTCAGAGGAGGAATTTGCCAGACTAAGTGCTTTTAATGGATTTATTCCTGGTTAACCGATCCCGGGCTGGCATAGGCTACTGTTCTGGGGCACTTAAGGAGCAAGGTTTGTTCACAAGTGGAGGATTCATCCATGCTGATCAACCTGCAGAAGAGGAAGCTGCTGCTATCATTGAAGAAGAAGACGCAGAAGACTTGAACAATTTTGTTATTCCTGGTGGTGTCTGCCACAATTGGGTCGCTGTGGATGTTCCTACAGTTATCCATAGATCAGCATGATTTGTTCACTTTGTTTAAAACCCTTCTCCCATGCCAAAAGGAGAAGTGATGACATTGTTGGCAGCATTTAATACAATGATGTTTTCATTCAATTAATGCATTGTTTAACATTTGTTTTTCCTTTGTTTTCACTTTTTGCTTTTTGCATGAAATCAGTGATCACAAAAAACCATGAAAAACACAAAAAACATTTTTCATCTGCATAACTGATTTGCTTGTTTAAATACAAAAGCTTTTCATTATCCAGAGTCATTATGCAGGGATTTCTAAACCCATTGAACATAATGATCCAACGCCATCTCCCAATCTTGAAGTCCTTGTATCTGGGGCAGAGGAAGATGATGTTGAAGGGGATTCCTGATGAGATTACCCGCCTTCTTGAGCACCAAAGGAGCTCATTCAGCTGTATCATGAGAATCAGCAAAACAGTTAAACTGGGGCATTGCAAATGCAATCAAAAAAAAAAAAATCAAAAAAAAAAAAAAAAAAAAAAAAAAGGGTGAAAAAAAAAAATAAGGAAAAAATCAAAAACCAGGAAAATTTTTCCAAATATTTTTTCCAAAAAGAAAAAAAAGAAAATTATACCCTCAAGTCCCTAGTTGACTGATGCTGAATGGATTCAGAGTCGTTATGACCAATTGAATTTGATTGAAGAGAAGAGATTAACTGCCATGTGCCATGGTCAGCTGTATCAGCAAAGAATGAAGAAAGCATTCGACAAGAAGGTCAAGCCTCGTGTGTTCCGAGAAGGTGACCTTGTGCTCAAGAAAGTTTTGTCTTTCGCGCCCGATTCCAGGGGCAAGTGGACTCCAAACTACGAGGGTCCATATGTTGTTAAGAGAGCCTTTTCAGGCGGTGCTTTAATGCTTACAACAATGGATGGGGAGGATTCCACTCGTCCTGTGAATTCAGATGCAGTTAAGAGATACTTTGCCTAAAAAAAAAAAAAAAAAAAAAGTATATGCAAATGAAAAAAGAATGAAAAAAAACAGAATAGCTCGCTAAGTTGAAAACCCGAAAGGGCGGCTTAGGCAAAAATGAGCGTCTCGGTGGAGAACCCGCAAGGGTAATCCAGGCAAAATTAGAGACTTGAAAAAAAGAATGTATTTGCATCCCGCTAGATTGAGTACCTCACTCTGGGGCAATCTAGGCAAAAATTAGGGATTTGGCAAGTAACTGCATCCTGACAAGACTTTTTGGTTCATCAGTTGTCATTTCGTCAGAAGATTCTCGACTCGTCGTCAACCGAAGCTTCGGATACATCGAGATTCAAATTGGTAGAGAAAGGATCATTATGTTCAATGTAGCCCTCTTCCAATATACATCACTGATTTCAAATTTGTACAGATCTATGGAGTCTTGCCATTTGCAGACTACCATTCTATCAAATCAATTTGAGCTTTTTATCCAATTATTTGCACTCTCATTTGTTTCAATTCAACAAATGTTTTGCATGTTTTAAATTGATAAAATGTCATTGTTTTAAACAAGTCAAATTTTTCAAAATTGTTGTTTTAAACAAAGTGAACATTCACAAGATTGAAAGGATACTCAAGAATATCTCAGTGCTCTCCCGAGGGTGGCATGATTCCCAACAGGTAAGACATTGGTTCATATTCCTGGTTTGGTGGTATCTTCTTTCTTCAGACCTTTGTTGGGGTTGTTCCTCAAACAGAGTTGTTGTTGGGGTTGTTCCCCAGTACAGTTGCAAGTGAGTGTTGTTGAAGACTTCGTTCTCTCCGGCAGCAGTTCCCCTAGCATGGGTGTTTTCTTGAGAAGTTTCGGCGGTTGATGGTTTGTCATCCTGGTGCCCCGTCACTTTCTCCAGTGGGTCGTACGCCCCAGACTTTATTTGTCTCCTCAGCACAGTCATGAGTATAATTGATTGATTGATACTCCCCTCGGAGTCGCGAGTAGAGCTGTTATTGATATCCCCACCAGGGTTGCAAGTGGAGTTGTTACCGCTTTTCCCCATGCAGTGTGCCAGCAGGATTTGTCTGTTTCCTCAGCACGGTTGCTTTCTTTTGAAGACTCGGTAAGTCAGTGGTTTGATACCCGGTACTTTACCTTTTCCCCGGCGAAGTCGTCTGCGGAATTGTTGTTATCTCTCCATCAGGGTTTATTCTCTTCAGCAGAGCAGGATTTATTTTCCTGAGCAGTTTTGATTTGGGTTGGTATCCCAGTATTTCAATCGTCTTTTCTTCAGCTTAGTCTGCAGAATGTTTGTTGTGGCGGTCTTGCCCGTTGAATACTCCTTCAATCCCCGGTATGGTGGGATGATGGCTTTTGCCTCCAGTAAACGGATTGATTCCTGACTGCTTGTGATCCCCAGTAGAGTGGCTTATATTGCAGAATCTACCGGTTACGATCAGTTTGCTATGTATATTCTCCCCAAGCGGAGCGGTTCGTCGCAGAATCTACTTGTTTGATCTGTCCTCCCTCAGTGGTTCATTCCCAAGAGAGTAGCCGACAGTTTTCCCCAGTAGAGTTGCTTATGCAGTTAGATTCTATCTGGATGATATCTTTCTCCCTCAGTGGGTTTTCCCCCAGCGGAGTTGTGTGGATTTGCTTCTACAGCAGTTCTTGTTTGTGCAATGCACTTGTTGTTTCTCAGTTGACACTGAGATCCCCTGCAGATACTTTGGGACTTCTCTTGTTCCCTACAGATTCGTCTTGGTGGCTGTTATGCCCGTTGTGACTTTCTGTACCCTGATTGGGTTGTTTCCTGATATTTCTGATTCTCTGCTTCTTCAGCAGTACTTGCAGATCTTTGCTTTACAGCATATAGATCTCCGCAGATTGGCTCTCCAGCTGGTTTTTCCCCTGGAAGTATAATACCGGACGTTTGATTCTCGAACCTGTTTGTGTTAGAACTGTCTGTTTTGTCAGCATTCATCAAACATAAATCACGCATATTCATGCATACTCATTAAACATTCAGATATTCATGTTGCATTTCTTGCCATATATCTTTTGTTTGTCGTGTCTCCTGCTATGGTGATATAGATCTCTTTACAGATCTCCCCAAGCAGATGTTGGGTGTTTAAAATCTCTCCATATAGAGTCAGCCCATAAGCAGAAAATGTGTCTGTCTTTCCTTCTGCAGTTCCCCACCGAGATATATCCTCGTGGATGACGGTTTCTTCCGTTTCTTCCCAACACATATATTGGGATGGATTTTCCTATTTGAGTTACATCCTCATTAGGACGTGTCTTGATTCAGTCTGTCTCTTCGGATCATTCCCGAATTGGCTATTTGTCAGATATCTTGTGCTTCCCAGCGGGTTGTTCCCCAGCGGAATGTTTTTGGGCCTCTGCCTACAAACCAGCAGTTGTAAGTCCTACTTTTCCTGGCTTTCTTAACAGAATTTGTGGTTATACACCTTTTATTCTCCAGCCAGAGTTTTTGGTTTTCTACCCGTATCCCGGTAGTTGTAAAATCCTTTTTCCCTGCTCTTCAGCAGTTTGTGGTTTGTTATAAACCCTATTTTGGTTTCCCGTGCGGATTTGTGATTTGTTCCATCCCCACGCGGAGTTGTTGGTCTTCTACCCCGTATTCGGTAGATGTAAACCCTAATTTTGTGTTTATCTTCATCTAGTTTTTGATGTTGATTTTCCTTTGCTTGTATAAGTCGCTCAGATTAGCACTTATATCCCCAGCAAGCCTTTTGTGGATAATTGCCGTATGCTAGCAATTTTATCCCCAGTGGGTCTTTTCACCGTATGCTAGTGATTTGTTCCCCGGATCATTGGTTGTTTATCAATGCATCCCCAGCTATTTCTTTTGTCGATAATTGCCGGATGCTTGCAATTTATCCTCAGCAGTTCGCCTTTCATTTACCCTTCCGTTGGTAATGTCTGTTGCTCTTTTTGATTGGTCATCATTATATACCTGATTTGGTATCCCGATGCCTTTCTGTTCGGTTGATTTATCCTTTTTTAACCCAGTAACCGGTTGTGGATAATCTTCCATGCGAGTATATTATTCACGGTCTGCCGGTAATGAATAGTATATCTCATGCACTCTTCCGTCGAAGCCTTTTGCGTTTCCCCAGTCGAGTAAGATTCGTTATTTCCCTTTGTGGAGTCGAATATTTTCTTGTTGGATAATTGCCGGATGCTTGCAATTTATCCTTTGATTTGTCTTTCGTTTACCCGTATGCTTGGTATCGATTGTCTCTCTTTTTGGTTAGTCACCTATTATATACCCAGTAACCGGTATCTCTGGTGTCTTTTCCTTTCGAGTGTATTATTCACGGTCTGCCGGTAATGAATAATATTTCTCATGCGCTCTTTAGTTGAAATCCTTTGTTGATTTTCCCCAACTGAGCAAGATTCGTATTCTTTGTAGAATCGAATATCCATCCTTTAACCAGTTTGTGTTTTGGATGATGAGTGTTTTGGAAGTGAAATCCAATTCACGTTTTCGGTAGATCACCTATTATATACCCAGTAACCGGTATCTCTGGTGTTTCTTACCATGCGAGTTTATTATCTACGTTCTGACGGTAATAGATAATATATCTCATGCGAGTATCTTATCCACGGTCTGCCGGTAATGGATATCATATCTCATGCACTCTTTGGGTTTGTGTCCCCAGTTGAGTAAGATTCGTTTTCCCGTTGTGGATTCGAATGTCCATCCTTTAAGTCAGTTTGCTTTTTTCAAGCCCTCCTTTTGGATGATGAGTGTTTTGGAAGTGAAAACCAATTCACGTCTTCGGATTTTATCCTATAAACAACCCAGTAACCGGTTCAGGATAATTTTCCTTTCGAGTATATTATTCACGGTCTGCCGGTAATGAATAATATGTCTCATCTGAGTATTCTATCCACGTTCTGACGGTAATGGATATTATATCTCGTTCACTCTTGAGTCAATCTTTTGATTGTTTTCCCCTCAGAGTAAGATTCATTTTCCTTGTGGAATTGAATGTCCATCCTATAAACAAGTTTGCTTTTCTAGCTCTCTTCAGGATGATGAGTGTTTTGGAAGTGAAATCCAATTCACGCTTTGGTCGGTCACCTGTTATATACCCAGTAACCGGTATCCTTGGTGTTCCCTCCTTTCTGCTCCCTATTTTGACCTCGGTCCCCCTGTGGAGTCAGATTTTCCGGAGTTTGTTACCCGTATGCCTGGCAACATCTCATTTGCTTTGTTACTTCCCCGGTGGAATTTCCTTTTGCTTCTCCCCAGGAGTCAGCTTGTGTCTCTCCAATGGATTTATTTTCCTTTGGAATTCTTTTCCCCAGTGTGAGTTCTTCACCCCCCAGTGAGTTCTCCAGTCTGTTTTCTGTTTTTTTTCTAATCAGAGTCGTGGCTTGTTCACGTTGTGTCAGTTTTGTTTTTTCCCCAGTTTAGAGTCGTGTCTCGCTCACACATTCCTTTTATTATCCCCATAGAGTCTTGTTAGAGTCTCTGTTCCTGGTGAGTGTACTACTCCGATGGATCGTCTTTTCTTCTGTGTGAATCATATTCCCCACAGAATTGTGTCTTTTGCATACATACATTCGCATCATGAGGTCTCTTAGGGACCAAAATTTGTCTCATTACTGTTATTTAAGCCCATTCTACCGCGTCGAGTTGAAGATTTCTAAACTTCACTTCTCCGGCTAGAATGACCTTAAATAGGGGCATCTGTAAGACCCCAATTTTGGGCCCTAAGATCCCTCATGGCCCATATCATTCATATCATAACCTCAAGGATCATTGCATGCCTTTGTCCCCTCCTAGTGGGTGGTTTGCCTTGTGGGTTGATTTCTTGATCACCAAGCATACTTTGCATTTGTATATCTTTGCTTTCATATGTTTATTATTCAAAAAGTACAAAAAATATTGTCATTCTAACCTTGTTGATTGCAGATGAAGCAATTAGGTCAAAGTCAGTCATTGATCAGTCAAAGCAATGGATGGTGGCCATTCTTGCAGAATTTAGGCACCAGGATCAATAAGCAAAGGTTCATACAACTTGGGACATCATTTGAGGTCAAGTTCTCAAGGAATTAGGGTTTGGAATTCATCAGAAGAGGATCAGTCAGTCCAAAACCCTAGAAAAGTCAAACTTGGTCAACAGTTGATTTAATCAAGATTTGATGGATAGAATTGATTTGAAGGAGTTCATTCATGCTTGTATAAGCCTCATATATCATGTTCAACCTCATCATGGAAGAAAATCAAGTCAAATCAGAAATTTTCCAGAAATAGAAAGTGGACCTGTAATTTCAACTGCCAAAAATGGAAACTTCTTGATCTTAAACTTACATCATGATACAAGCTTCAAATGAATTTTTTCCCAACATGAAAGTTGAAGATCTTGTCTTCCCATTTTCAAAAAGTCCAAGAACTCTCAAATCCCATGTGTGGTTGTCAAGATGTGATCAAATCATTTTCATCAATTTTTGAACTTCAACAAGCCATAACTCCCAAACCATAAGGCCAAATTTGGTGGGGTTTTTTCCTACACACCACATTTTTCATCCTCTTTCCAAAAATATAAATTTCATGACCTAAAACCTTACCAATCAAAATGGCATTTTTGGACCTTTCTCATTTAAATTCAAAGTTTGACCAAACTTTGACTTTTTGAGTTTTTGACTTTTTCTTGATTTGGTCAATTGGGAAATGCTTTAAACCATATTTGAAACTTGCTCAAAGTCTTAAACCATCATCATACCACCATTTTCCCATCATTTTGAATCAAAATGCAAATTTGGCAATGTTGCAAATAGAAGTACAAAAGAGTAAAACCAGTACAGCATTCTGCAGCAGATTAAAAACAGCCTTTGCAAATGTCTTGTACAGCCTGTCCAGGCCCATTTCGACCACTAACTTACCCCTCCAATTCCACATTCTTCCACTTAGCAAAAATGCAATTGGTCTTCATTAAGCTAAACCAATTTACAACATGATTAAGCAAGGATAAACAGCACATATTTAAGCTCCATTCTGTCAATTGCAACCCTAGTTTTGCAGCCTACATCACAGAAAAAGACACTTTCTCCCTTTCTTGCACATTGGCCAAAAGAGAATTTCTGCAGAACCATCAAAAGAAACTCGAATGCCCTTGGTTCCTCCCTGCTTTAGACAACATTTAGAGGCTTTTTGAACCATTAAAACCCTGCTGGAACTCCATCCTCAAGCTCTGTTTTCCTCAGTCCCTTCCAATGGCAGATGGTTATTTGTTTGTTTCCAAGCTTCCTTGAGTCGAGAGAACTTCACTATCCAACATCTCCAAGCATAAACACTATCTGTTTCAAGGAGGATCATCAAGAACATCACTGTTGCACGATTTCCTCCAAAACAAGTAAGCAATTCGACTTCTTCCTTTTACCATGCCATGATGTGCTTTGAATAGTTTGTTTGATGCTGATTCAAATGAATGATAGCTTGCTTGAATTGGTTATGTCATGGCCAAGAAATCTGGATTTCATGTTGTGTGTCCAAACTTATTTCTGTTCGATTCACCTTGCTTGCTTTGATTCCTCAAAATGTGATGCTATATTATTGTTCCTTGATGATTAATGATGCTGTTGGTATGATTGATTGAGGATTCTGGACATCTTGAAATTTCAATCTGCATATTATTGATGAAGGCATGCTGCAGTTTTGAAACATTATTGTATGCTGTGGTTTGCTTGCTTTATGAACATTACCAATACCATGCTAGTGTTTTGTGTGCTTGGTTGATGATCATGAAACTGAATATGAATGCCCTGTTATTGTTCATGATGAAAGTATGAAGATACTTGATACATAAATTTTGCTGTGGTTTTCAAACTTATGCCATGCCTGGAGATCCCACTTGATTTGTTTGGTGTGTTTGCTTAAAAGTTGCATGAACCTTTTTGCTTACCATGTTAAGTGAGTTTATGTTGATGTTGGTGATACCATGATGTTTATCCCTGCTGTTTAGCTGTTTTCGGGCTGCCAAGAGAATTTCATGATTATGCTTGTTTGTTGTTGGTTAATGATGTTTTGATGTCACATAAGTACATGGGCCTTGCCATTTTGTGTCTTGCTCGAAGTCTAACTGATGATGATGCTTGCTGTTATTTTGCAACTGTAATTTTTTTGTCCAGGAAATTCCACTTGTTGTGTTTGGCTTGTTGTTATTTTGATGTTGCATAATAATTGCCATTGGCCATGCTGATTGATTGTGCCTGTTTGAAGTTGGCTGTGTGATGATGAACGTTGTTAATGATGAATGTGTGCCTGCTGCTGTTATGATGATGTTGTTTTGCTGTTAATGCTCATTGCCATATGCTGGATATGTTTTTGTTCATGTCCATGAATGCTGACTGTTTACAAATGAATGCTGATTATTTACGAATGCCATGCTATTGTTTTGTGTTATTTGATCTGTTGATGAAGAATGATGGATGCTGCTTTTATTTAAACCAAACACTTTGTCCATAATTATGCTATACTTGGTCGAGTTTTGTTCTTGATGATTGCTAAATCCATGCTGTTGTATGCTGTTGTGTGCTGTTGTCTGCTTTTATTTGGGTTGCAGCATGAACATCCCCATGAGCATGCTTGTTCCAATGTTGGTTGATGTTCCATGATGATTGTTGTTTTGGCTTGTTGGATTATTGATGCTGTTTTGTTGTTTGGTCATGCCCTGCTGTTGCTTTGGATATGCCCATGAAAATCCATATGTTTTAAGCTGCCATACTAATTATGCTATGTTGATGTATGCTTAGTCTGGTTTGGTTCATTGGATGATGAATATGCTTTGTTGCTGTTTTGAACTTGCTCATAAAATCCACATGCTGCTATTTGTTTGCTTGGTCGATTGGTTGACGTTGCTTGATGTTGCCATACCATTACCATGCTGCTGTCTGTTCTGTTTGGATGTTAATGCACACATGACACTACTGCTGACAAAACCATGCTGCATTTTTTGAAATCCCATGAGCATTGTCCTGAAAACCATGTATACATGCGTGCTGTTGTTTGATTGCAGTAGGAACATTACCCATACTATGCTGTTGCTTAATGTTTGTTTATAATGCTAACATGATGATGGTTGTTGCTGTTGTTTTTGAAACCAATACCCTGACAGTTATTTCCATGCCATGTGGTATGCTATTGATTGTTTGATGTGTAAACATTGCCAATGCCATGTCAGTTGTTTGCTGTTGTTTGTTTTGGTGTGGATGTTGGTAACTACATGTATACCCTACTGCTGTTTCGCATGAACATAACCATGTCCAGAAATTCACTTTGTTTCATACTCTGTTTGTTGGTTAACATTGCCTAATGATGATATTACCTTGTCATGATTGATCATTGATGCTGTTGTATTGTTTGATCATGCCTTTGCTGCTTAAACCTTAAAGTTTCATTTGAAAAAAACAGAAATTTGAACTTGTTTGGCCATGTACTGTTCTATTGGCTGGGAGCCAATCAGAACATTTCGTTTTGCCTTGCCAAAACGCAGTAGTTTTGATTAATGAACCCAGAATTACTAGTTTGCCACTGCGTTGACTTATGTTGACCCCATTTGCCATACCATTTTGTTCATGTTTGCATCACAATTTCATCCTATTTCCACAATTTATTTCTCATTCAATTTTCATCCAAAAATCCTGAAATTTTTTCCACATGTTCACAATTGGGTCCTCCATTTTATTGTGAATTTTAATTAATTTTTCAGTGGATGGATTTTAATTGATAAATGATTTCCCAACATGTATGCCAAAATGATACATTGTGCCATTCCTTTTGTGAAATTGTCATATTGCATCCAATGAGCTTGAAATTTTTTGTGGTAAAATTAGACACATTGACCTTCATTTCCATATAAAGTTTGTGCATTTATCATTTGTGGATTGAGAGTTATGATTTTCTGAAGTTATGTGTTACATTTGGTACTATACCATGATCATGTATTTTCCCAATTTTTGTTCACATGCTTCCTCTTATCCAATTGACCCCAAATTTTGCATGAATGATCCCTTGTATGTCTAATTGATGTATGAATTTTCTTGGAATTAATCTTGCTGTTTTCCATTTGATTGAGAATTTTCTTTCATACTTGGTCATTTGTTGACTTTTTGTGCTATGCATTGCCAAATCTTTTGTGAAAATTCTCAAATCTTATTGTATGACCATGAAATTTCATATGTGATAACTAGACATCTCAAGCTTTGCATTGGTGTTAATCTCATTCATTTCTCTTCTGTTTTCAAATTGATATGATTTTTTGAAGTTGACCCATGCTTGTTGACTTTCACCATGCTTACTTGAATTTGGTTTGACTTCATGATTTTACTTGACTGCCTTCCTCTCATCCAAATGCCATGAAATTTTGACATGTATGCCATGTTAGATGTTAGGATTGAGTGTGATTTATTTCATAATTTTTGAGATTGTTTGAGTTGACTTTTGAATGAAGTCTTTGCTGTTGACTTTTGTATGTTTCTCTTGCCATGCTTTGCATTATTTTGCATATGAAATGACCATGATGCATGATTTGGTTGTGAATCCAATTGAGAATGCTTCTTGAATGTTTAGACTTGGTTTGGGTTGACTTTTCCTTGCTGCCTTGACTTTTTCTTCCATCTTTGACCCTAGGCTAGTCCTAGTGGTCTTCTAAGCTTATGTTGAGTTCATCTGTTTCAGGTTAAGCACCAATGCCTTGAGGATCATTCAATTTTGATTGAGTTGGTTTGTTTATCATGTGCTAACACTTGTTTTGTAGGTTGACTCACATACTTGAGTCTTTGTGCCTTGCACAATTGGTCCCTCTGTGGTTGACTATTGGGTTATTTCCTTTTGATTTTGACTGTTGACTTGTTTACTAATAAGTTTGACTTTTTCAGGTACTTTAGTTGCCTAAGTTCTTTGAACTTGCTTGCTTGCTTTGCTTTTTAGCATTTGCTTTGAGGTATAAATACTTCTTCTTCATGTAGTCTGGAGACCCGGTCTGTTATTTGACCGGGCAAACTGTCTGAAGTCCTCCTTAAGAGGCAATGCCTGTGTTTGTTTAAATTTGTCCTAAGCAGGAAAAGTCCTTCAAGTAAGGCAATTGGTGGAAGGTAGGGATAAGCAATCTATCCCCCACTATTCAGTGTGTCCTCTCTTTGCTCCCATTACATGGTTGAAGCAACGAGATAAAAACCCAAGATCTAATCGAGTCAATAATGTGGAGAGAGTTCCTACTTTCTGAACTCCCACACTTTCTTTGATGCTCTCTCTGATTTGAGATAGAAGCAATGAGGCACACCCCTCATTTCCTATTCATCTGCTTCACCTGAGCCCCTCAATGGCCAGGTTAAGAGCGACCTTTACCCATTACAGTGGACTTTTAAAGTCAAACCCTCTTGTGTGAGCCCCATTGTTTTGGCTATAGAGTGTGCTGTTTGTTATTCATTGATTGTTTGATTTGCTTCATGTGCACTTGTTTGCCTGTATGCTATGCATTTATCATCATCATCAATTGCCATTAATGCATGATCATCTCATTTGTTTTGTGATGCTATCATTGTTGTTTGCCCATTGAGGACAATTGTAAGTCCATTGCTTTGGCATTTGCTCCTGTGATATGGAAGGATAGAGTGTAAGACCTCATTGGTCACTCATATCTTCTGTTTATCTGTGTGTATGTGAGGATACAGTTATAAGTCCCTGTAAGTTGGCATCTGTTGTCCTGTGATCATAATGTGATCTGTTTGATTTGTATGTGAGGTTGCAGTTATAAGTCCCTGTAAGTTGGCATCTGCTTTCCTGTGATCATAGTTTGTTCATCTGTTTGTGTGAGAGGTTGCAATTATAAGTCCCTGTAAGTTGGCATTTGCATTCCTGTGATCATATTGTTGCTTTTGTTCTTGTATGTGAGGATCCATTGTAAGTCCCTGTAACGTGGCATTGGATTTCCTAGGACCATACTGTGGAGTTAACCTAAGTCCAGACAGATTGGCAGTTGACTTCCATGTTTCATCTTTGTTTTTCTTTTGAGGAGATTAGTGTAAGACCATTGAGTGGCATCTGATATCCATTTCTGTTTTAGGAGACTGGTGTAAATCCATCTATTGGTATCCGGTATCCGCCTTTTATTTCTTTGCCTGTGGAGATTAGTGTAAGTCCATTGAGTGGCATCTGATATCCCATTTTGTTTTAGGAGATTGGTATAAGACCAGTGATTGGCATCCGATATCCGCTTTTGCTTGTTTTGCTTGTTTGTCATTATTAATTGCTATTCCAAAGGACACACTTGAATCATCTGCTATATGATTTCAAGAAGTGAACCTTCTAAGAAGTTTTACAATCCATCCTCATCCATTCATCCTCATTATGTCCTAAACCTTTTCACACTTTACTTTTCAAACTTGACATAAGTGTCGTGCAAACATCTTCATGTTTTTCTAACTAAAAACCTGGACCTCAAGTCCTTGACTTTTTTTTCAAACTCATTTCATAATACTTCTTTCAAATCAATCTTAATCATACTCTGACTTCACTTTTCATAATCACAAACAATTAACTTCACTCATTCACTTGTTTTGGCTCTGTCCATTGTTAATCTTTTTCATGCATTAGCCATAGGTTTCAATTATCTTTGTGGTTGATGTAAATCTTGCCTATCCTTAGTGAGTCGACAGTAAGACTTCCGTACTTCAAACAGGGCTAACCCCTCTAGTACGTCGAAGCTATCCTCGCATGGTGGATGTTGTTTTTGGTCGAGTGTTCTCCCATTGATAATGAAAAGCCTCAGTGCTTGTGTTTAAAACTGAATCCACCAACTTTTGGAAATCTTTTAGCCGAACTACGGCGTTTTGATCCTTACCTTTGATGGAAGGTACGTAGGTAGCGGGTTCATCCGTTCGAACACAAAAATAAATAAAACCCAATAACCTAATAAAAATGTACATTCTTTTCTCACCATCCCAATCATGTTTGCACAATATTTTTGTCATAACAAATAACAATTTAGCATAACAAGTGTGAAAAGGGCTCCCTAGGAGTACCTAGGACGTAGTGGGTGCCTAACACCTTCCCATTGCGTAATTTACCCCTTACCCAGACTCTCTGATCTTTTTATTAGTTTTCTACGTGTAAAACTTCTTAGGCTTTTGTTCGCTTTTTAGCCAATCCTTTGGATAAATAAAAGTGCGGTGGCGACTCGAAAATTTCATGTATCTCATAGCTTATGATTTAATCGATAGATCATATAGCGACGAATACACCGCTACACTAAGCATAAGTCTCAATGCCTACAAAACAAACTCAAGTTAGTCATAAACAAGCAATAAACCAACTCCAATTGAGTGCACATCATCAAGCATAAGCAATTGTGCTCTTTGACCTGAAACAAAGCTCAAATGTGAGAACACAAACCACTAGTACAAGACTAGGGTCAAAATGGGAGCAATGAACCAAAACAGAATGTGAAACTTATCAAAAATCAAGATTAATCAAGTAAGAATCAAATCCAAGTGGTATCACATTCATATCATCAACCAATATCATTTCATACATCAATCATGGTCAAACATGCAAGTTAGAACCTCATACAACCAAACAGAATGATTCAACTCAAATGAATTCACAAACATTCCAAAAAATCACCAAAAAATTCATGATCAAACAGCATTCATAACATGACAATCACACCAAATTTCAAGCCATTTGGACCAAGGGAAGCAAGTCATTTAAATTCATCAAGTCAACACAAGTTCAAACAAGCTCATACAAGGCATCAAAACATGCATCAACTTCAAGCAATCATAAAACAGAGAACAAGCATGATAAATGAATGAAATCAAAGCCATGGCAAACTTCAAGATGTCTATAATACACATGCCAAATTTCAAGTCCATCCAATAAACAACAAGAATTTCACAAATCAAATAAAATCATGACTCACAAGAAGTCCACATTTGGTCAAACAGGGGAGAAATTATCAAACAAATAGGAAATGCACTCAAAAGTTCCAGGAAAATTCACATTCAAACTCAACACTCATAAGTATCAACATGCAAAAATCCAGATTATTTTGAGTTCATATGGCATGGTAACAAAAATCAAGAAGTTGGATATGAAATGGTGTGACACAAATTGTCACACCTCTATTCAAAAAATCATATCTCACAATCCAGAATCTCAAAAATCACAAACCACATATCAAAATGCTCCTCATGGTGTCTAGAATAAGCATACAAAATTTCAGCCTCATCTAATTAAGCATCATTGTTTCACAAGCAAAATGGCATGGAAGGTACAAATTGGATACACATGAACAAACCCTAGGCAAAGCAGAAATCCACACGTGCATAAATTCTGGAAAAATCACCATAAAAAACTAGAGATCATGAGGAACATTTCACAAAACATCCCACATTATTTGGACAAATATTGAAGGAGTTATGATTTTTCTAAGATTGAAGATGAAAATGAAATTAAAATTTGAAAATGAAAATGAATTAAATGATTTAAATGAGATAATGGCAAACATGTAATTCCGGCGCCACTTAAGTGAAACGCTGCGTTTCACTTAAGTGCGTGGCGCGTTCTGATTCGCAGCATGGCACAAAAACACGAATTACATGCAAAACGCACTGGAAATGGATCAAACAGCTTCTGGAAATGCAGAAATTAGGGTTCATACGCACATTCATATGTTCTTCATCATCAAGAACTTTTTTGCACAGAAATTGACAAATGATACACCGTTATACTCGTCTCATCATGCACATCAATAATCTAACAACAATTAAGCTTATCTCTAACTAACAAGTCCAGAT
Organism: Lathyrus oleraceus; assembly: GCF_024323335.1. Taxonomy (NCBI): domain Eukaryota; kingdom Viridiplantae; phylum Streptophyta; class Magnoliopsida; order Fabales; family Fabaceae; genus Lathyrus; species Lathyrus oleraceus. The sequence goes on along the minus strand of NC_066583.1, from coordinate 593,988,483 downwards.
CGAGCCAAAGAAGTTTTAACAATCAAACCTTAAATCAAGATAACTCAATCAATTCTCAATGAAATTCGATTCTACAAAGTGCAGCACAATCAGCATGGCAAGATCTATCCAAAGCATATCATGATTTCAAGAATTGTAAGGATCGAATTCCAACCTTAATCGAAGAGCAGATCTGAAATCGTGATTCCTTGGCCTTGTAATGGTGAAACAGAACTTCTATGGTGCTTCAGTTGATGAATGAGTGAAAGACTTTAGCTCAATGATGCTTGAGGATGCTCTAATTCTGATCTGCCATTGATGAAGCTCTATGTAGCAGCTCTTGAATTTGCTCGAAAATGGAAGATCCTGACTTCAATCTTCTTCAGCAAGGCTTGTGAATGCTCGAGCAATGAAGATCCAATGCAAGTTCTATGAAGATTTGCAGAAAAAATGGAGATGAAAAGTTGAGAGAATTGTGCAATTCTTGATCTAGATCTGTTTGAAATGATTGTTAATGATGGATTCAGTTAGGATTAACTATTTATATGCTCTGCTAATGATGTTTGTTAATCATGCTTAAGCAATGCAAGTGTAATTAGTGAGAATGAGGTGTTTTGGCAAAACTTGAAAATTAGTGATGCATGAAGTAATATGGACGTGAACAGTAGCCAATGCATGATCAAAACAGAGTTATGCATCGATGCGAAATTCGTATGCATCAATGCGTAGCACATTTTGCCTTGCATGCATCGATGCGAAATTCGTATGCATCAATGCGTAGCACATTTTTCCTTGCATGCATCGATGCGAAATTCGTATGCATCAATGCGTAGCACATTTTGCTTTGCATGCATCGATGCGAAATTCGTATGCATCAATGCGTAGCACATTTTGGCCATGCACACTTGACAATGATTTGGACATATCTCCTCAACCGTTCATCAGATTCTCATGATCTTGGACTTTTTGGAAATGGGAGGGAAAGATCTTCAACTTCCATGTTCAACAAAATTTCATTTGAAGCTTTTTTGATGTTGGAAAGTTGAGTTGAAGTTGGTCCAAAACTTGCCATTTTTTTGGAAACTTTCAAATTACATGTCACTTTCCATTTGGGAAACTCTTGATCTGGCTTCAAAATCTTCAAGGTAGATGTTTGACATGATGAATGAGACTTGTATGGACATGAATGAGGCATCTCTAACCATCTCCCACATTCAAATCCATGGTTGACTTGACAGCTGACTTCTGTTGACTTTCTAGGGTTTCAGATGAAATTCAACTTGACTGTTGAGCTTTGAGCCTTCAATCTTTGGCCAACCCACTTCAAAATGATCCTTGGGTCACATGAACTCATTGAATCAACCTTAGGGCTTTGCTTCCTTGAGAAATTCACTTGCTTGCTTGCTTGACTGATTCTCCTAACCAATCTTGACCTAATCTTGTCTGATGACTTGCACTTGGGCAAAGAACAATGCAATGCTATGCAGTGGACAATGTTATGTTAATGACTTAATATGAAAATAAATGTACAAAATGGTAGGTGCAAATTTGAGGTGCTACACTATTCTCAGAAATTTCTTCCATAACATGGACTGATGGGCCAACAGAACTAGGTGAAGGAGTATTACTGATTTGCAAGCCTCGAGGCGCAAATGAGAACATCTTGGAATCAAGCAGGGTTTGTACTTTGCTCTTGAGCACCTTACAGTCTTCAGTTGAATTCCCCTATGCCCCAGCATGGAAGTCACATCGGGCATCAGCGTCAAAGCATGGTGGATATGGAGGAATTACTGGATTTACCTCCTTTGGCAGTATCACCCCTTTCTTGATCAAGTATGGAAGTACTTGCTTGTATGGCATTGGAAGCGAATCGATGTGTCTCTCTGGCTTCCTTGTCCTTTGTTGAGCATGCTGACGATGCTGATGCGGAGTATTTTGACGCTTGTATGGTTGCTAAGGTGGAATCTTCCGTTGATACAGAAGAGATCCTTGATTTGTAGGATACTGACCATGTGGAGAGAATGGTGTCTGATGTGAAGCTTGTGGGATTTCCCAAACTACATTAACTTCAGCCTGTTCTTCCTTTTGGGAACTGGAAATAGATTCACTCTCAATGCTCTGGCTATTTGAGGCGCATTGGATTCTTCCACTTTTAAGGCCATGCTCGATGCGTTCTCCAATTGACACCAAATGAGTGAAGTCTGATGCTGCACTGCTAATCATCCTTTCGAAGTAAGGACTTTGCAAGGTATCCCTGATAATTCCATCAATTCTCTATCTAAGAGTGGTGGTTCAACACAAGCCGCTAACTCTCTCCATCTCTGGGAATACCCTCTGAAGGATTCATTGCTCTCTTTAGATAAGGCTCTTAACTGCATGTGATCGGGAGCTATGTCCAAAGTATATTTTTATTGCTTCAAGAAAGCGTTAGCTAGGTCCAACCATGATTGAACATGATTCCTTTCTAACTTCATGTACCAACTCAACGGTGCCCCAGTCAAACTGTCCTAAAAACAATGAATCGTTAGCTTATCATTATAGGCATGCGAGGTCATTTTTCGATAAAACATCACCAAATGGTGCTTTGGACAGTTATCCCCTTTGTACTTCTTAAATTCTGGTACTTTGAACTTTGGGGGTATAACCAGGCCAGGTACCAAACACATATCTAAGGCATTTAGTTCAACAATATCTTGTTCTTCTATGACCTTGAGCCTTTTCTCTAGCACGCAGCATCTTTCAGCAATCCCATCATCTTGTGGTCGTTCAATATTAACCACCAGGCATGTCCCATGGGAATCTGGCACAGAGAAAGAAAAATTGTGATACTCAATAGCATCATGATATGAGGAAAACCCATCTCGGACGATATGACGCTCGTGTACAATAGAGTTATCAATTGGGATTTGTACATGCTGAGGCTGGGTAGGACCATTTACTGGAGCTAGCACAACATTCTCAATCATTGCAGTCTACTGAATGTTGTCCTCCCTCTTTGCTAAAGCTATCATAGCCTTAACAAGTTGGTCTATCTGGTTTTTCATCGAGTCCACATCTCCTCTCAGTGCAATATGGCTTTGCTCCAACGGATCCATAATCTTTCAAGAATTACTTCAAGTCTGATATGAGTGGCAGGAAGTCAACTGCAAGTTATGGACGAAGGATGGGTGAGTTTTTTCGTATGTATTTTGTGAAAAATGATATGCAACGCATGATGAATGCAGATGCACTGATATGTATATGAAGGTAGTGACATGTTCAGGATCACAGGTTCAAGATGTTCTCAGATGAATCAGAATAACAGGTAAATGACAGGTATCTCTGATTAATGGAACCCCTTGGGTAGGTTCTACAGTTGGTAGGTTCCTAGAGTCACCGACATTTCTTGAGAACGTCACTGCCGTGACAAAGACTCGCCGGACAATAATATCCTTAAGATTATCTCGTCTAGGTAAGGTCTTCGTATTGTCCCAACAAGGAAGGCTCCATGGGGATTCTACTACACAACTCTCGATTCTAGGGTTCTAACAAGGTTCTCAGAGTCATAGATCGAGGTTAGAAATATTATTGTAAGGTAATAATACCTCCAAGGGATCTCATCTGATTGGGGATTTCGTATTAACCCAACAAGTCTGAAACTTCGTAGGTTAATACGACATAACCACCGGAGATGGAACGGGTTAAAAGGTCCCTAGAGTCATTGATCCAACTTGAAAACATCATCGTCATGACGAAGGCTCGTCGGACAATGATGTCTCGAGAGAATCTACTCTAGGCGGGGTCTTCGTATTGTCCCAACAAGGAAGACTCCTTGTGGGCCTCCACTACACAACCACCAACTTAATCTTATAGTTTTTCTCAGACTCGGGTAGAGAGCTTATCTCACAAAGTACCAATATCTAGAGAGTCCCCAATAGTAATAATGAGAACAAACAGCAAATTATAAATAACAATTATACAATGAGATAAAGAAAATAGAATAAAGCAAGTTTAAATAACGCTAACATTCATCACAAATCAAAATAAATTAGGCTTGATTCTCTCTTGCTTGGAGTGATAGATCCCTAGCAGAGTCGCCATCTGTCGCATCTCGAAAAATACGATTCCTCGCGATGGTCGCGGAAAAGAAAATTTAGTTCGAATAGAGTCGCCACCGAACTTTATTTATCCCAAATAAGGAATAGGAAAATATCGATAAAACCTTTCTAAAATAGAATAATGGTCGTCGCAACCATATTCGGGTTCGGGAGTCGATTATGCAAGGGGAAGGTATTAGCACCCCTCACGTCCGTTGTATTCAACGGGAACCTTTTAGTTTAATTTGTGATTTGAATGTTAGCTAATGTTATTTGTTTTCTTCGAGTGATAAAAATATTGAAAAGAGAGATGGAAACCTCGGAAGGGGGAAAATGGAGGTTTTTTATTAGTGTGCTCGCGAAGATCTAACAATCTCCCGCCTACGTATCCTTATAGTGCAATAAGGAAATAAGAGCGTTCGTAGTTCGGGGAACTACGGTTGGTTGGTGTTTTTTAATGAACGACTGTGTAGATCGCATTATAAAGGCTAAACATTGGCTTGTCTACTCTCGGCAGAGGCTTAAGCACTAGTTTGTTGCGCGCATTAGAAAGGTTTAAACAGTGTTCTTTTTAAAAAGAGTTTTGGTCACACGGGGGTGACAAGTTGAGTTAGCGTGTTTGATGTTTTGTTGGATTGGTTTCAATCGCTCGAGGGCGAGAAAGAGATTTAATTTGTTGAGATATTTTGTTGGATGATGATTACTCGAATAGTCGAGTAAGACAACTCGTATCCTAATAGTCGAGGAGAGGAATTGAAGGCTCTAGACCATCTCCCTTTTCATCCCTGATTGTGAAAGGATTTTGATAATAGTTAAGGTGTTTTGAACAGACGAATACTCGAATAGTCGAGTAAGACAACTCGTATCCTAATAATTGGGAAAGGGAATAGAAGACTCTAAACCACTTTCTTTTTCATCTGAGTGATTGTGAAAATAGGTTGACGTATGGTTGATGTGTTTTAAGATAGACGACAAGTACTCGAATGGCTGAGTAAGGAAACTCATATCCAAGCATTTGAGGAGAGGAATTGAAGGCTCAAGACCATCTCCCTTTTCATATAGTTTATTATGAAAATGATTTGATTAAGTTATAAGTTTGCGGAAGAATGACAATTGTTTGACTAACCGAGTAAGAGAACTCGTATTCAAACAATTGAGGAGAGGAGTTGAAAACTCAAAACCACCTCCCTTTTCATTTCATTATTATGAAATAGTTTTGATTTAATTGGGTTAGAGGTTTGTAAAGAAATGACGAGTGTCTAACTGACTGAGTAAGAAAACTCGTATTCAAACAATCGAGAGGAGGAGTTAAAGACTTAAAACCATCGTGTAGCGGTGTATTCGTTACCATTGGAGATATTGACTAAATCCAAGGTAAATCATACAAAGTCGAGTCGCCACCGCACTTCTATTTATCCAAAGGAATGGTTAGAAAGCGAACAAAAACCTAAAAGTTTTACAAACAAAACTAGTAAAAGAAACAGAGATCTGGGTAAGGGGGTTGGTTATGCAATGGGAAGGTGTTAGGCACCCAAAACATCCTAGGTACTCCTAGGGAGCCCTTTTCATACTTGTTGCAAAGGTTATTTGTTTGTGAAAATTTTATTTGTGTAAATATGATTGAAGAGATGAGAAGAGAATATACAAGTATTTACATTTTGTTTTGTTTGGATGGATAAACCCATTGCCTACGTACCCTCTTATAAAAAGATTAGGATCAAAACCTCGTAGTTCGGGTAAAAAATCTCAAAACAAATGAGTGGATTGATTGGTCCAAAAGCCTTAAGGTCTTTTGTTATCAAAGGGAGAAAACTCAACCTAAAACCACAAATCCACCATGTGAGGATAGCTTCAACATGCTAGTGAGGGGTTAACCCTATAATAAGCATGGAAGACTCATTGTCCATCACTAAGGATAAAGGTGAGTATTACATCTACCACAAGGATAACTCAAACCTAATAGCTCAAGGTTATGGAAAAATTTGATTAAGAAGTGGACATTGAAACCACAAAAGAACATTTGAATGGGTTATATTTACCAATTAGAAGTATATAAAAAATGGTCAATGTTGACTTAAAAATTCAATTCAAAATGAGTGTTATGAAAAGAAAGTTTGAAAATCAAAAGCATAAGGCTTAGGTTTCTAATGTTGAAAACAAGGTCAAATGTTTGCACAAAAAGATTTTGGCTTGGGTTAAGGTGGAGAAATGAAGAAGACACGAGGTAAGGGTTAAGAAATGAAACCACACTAGGAGTTCCTCTCTTGAGATCATATAGATGATCCAAGTGGTTCCTATCCTTTGGAATAAACAAGCACAAGGCATAACCAATCAACCAAGTCTCATAAGAGATCCTCAATGTATCTTGTAACTTCCACATGGATGAACATGATAATGATCTTCAAATTAAGCTCAAAAAGGAAACTCAAAGTTCAAGAGCACACACATCAAAAGTTCACAAGCAAACAATCATCACACATTATATACATACAAGAGGCTCAAACAATGGGTGGGCTTTAGTCAAGAGGGGTCATATCAACCTCGACAAACAAGCCAAACTATAATGAGTAATCTGTAGCTCTTAACCACTAACATTGAACGTTAGGGTGAAGCTGATCAAAATGGAAATGAGGATGAGACCTCATGCTCTTAACCCTAGCCAGGGTGAGCTCATGACCAAGAAAGCGTGGGGATCCAGAAAGTTAGATCCTATTCCACTTGACAGACTCAGGACAAAGATCTTGGGTACATGTTCAGAAGCATCAGCACGTAGTGCGAGCATAAAGAACGACTCACTGAATAACGGGGGATTGGCTACTAATCCCTTTTATCCGTCAATTGCCTCTACTCTTGGAGGTCTTAACAAACATCACATGCCTCATCTTTGAGGTCTTTGGCACAATGGTAAACAAACACAAACAGAGCCTCTGAAGGAGGACTTGCCAGCAAAATGCCTGCCAAAAAGGTGACAGGACTTCCAGACTACATGAAGTAAGAAGATAACTACCTAAGTGGTGTATCAACCATAATCCAAAGCTCAAGCAAGAGCAAAAAGCAAGCAACTAAGGTACCTGGAAATGAAGGTTGCTGAAATCGTGTCCTCAAGCGCTCTAGAGCTCCAGATCTACTCTACTACACTTGCCTTGAAGCTTTGAGCAAAAACGAATGGTTGAAAACACTTGAATCTACTTCAATTTCAAACTTCCATCGCCATGTTCAAGCTTTTGATCTGCATGAAATATGGCTGAATTGTTCCAATCAATGGTTGATTCTTGCTCAATGAATCATGATGATCAAGAATCTGCAAGAATTTTTGGTGTTTGTGTGAAGAAAATCAAGATTCAAAGAGAGAGAAAATTGGAGGGAGTTTTAAATTTCAGATCTGAAATGCTTCTGTTATGCAGTTATGATTAGGGTTTGAGCTCTTATATCCCATGCTAATGATGCTGCTAATCACATAAGCCAAATGCTAATCATGATTAAGGAGTTAGGGATCAGTTTGCAAAAATGCAAAATTGGCTAGCACGGCCATACTACACGTGCAATCTCCCATGCTGAGCTTCTAATCCACACAAAATCATCCAATGGTCATGCTTGAAGTGTTGGTTTGCTTGCACCTTAAGCCAAAAATGAATTATGAATATTTTCTTCAAAATGCACATGTGTGAAATAGTGAGAATACAAGCCATGATTCCTTTGCACAATTGAGCCAAGTGATGTCATTTTGTGATGCCTTGAACATGAGGAGCATTTTGCAAAAAGAATGGACCAAATTGGAGCATTGTATCAAAAGTTATGCCATTTTGAATTTCCATGCACACCTTGTGATCAAATGACCATAACGTCTCAATCATTCATCATATAAACATGAATTAGGACTTTTTGGAAAGGGGAGACAAAGATCTACAACTTTCATGTTCACAAAAAAATCCATTTGAAACTTCATTGACATTGACAAGTCAAGTTGAATGTGGACCAAAAACTTGCCAAGTTTGGAAACTTTGAATTACAGGTCATTTTCCATTTTTAGTAACTTTTGCCGTGACCTTTGAATCTTCAAGATGGAAGTTTAAAATGATGAATAGGCCTCATTTGAACATGATTGAGGTGTCTCAACTCATTTCCCCACCTCATAGCCCTCAGTTGACTGCACAGTTGACTTTTTGGTCCTCAGATGACCTTGAAATGTCTTGATGAACTTGAGCCTTTACCACTTGATGGAATTGCTTCAAAATAAAACCCTAGCTCATGTAAGCTCCTAATAATGATCATGTCGTCCTCATCCCAAGAAAAATACCTCATCTCTTGCACAAAGGATCTTCTTGAAGCTCTTGACCTGATGATTGCTTAAGCTACAACAAAAGATGTTAATGACATATTTTTGTGCTTTTGGTTAGTAAACAAAAATGAGAAAAGCAATGATATACAATTCAAGCATGCTTGGTGTTATCAAACCACTCACAAGAGATCCCTACCCAAAGGGAAAGGGAGCCAAGATGCTCAATGATCCTTGAGGCTATGCAATGCAATGCTATGATGCCATGAGGGATCTTAGGGACAAAATTGGGGTCTTAGACATCCCTTTTTTCATTTCATTATTATGAAAATTATTTGATTAGGTTAAATTTGGGAGAGTTAGAAATGACGATTATTTGACTAACCGAGTAAGAGAACTCGTATTCAAGTAATCGAGGAGAGGAGTTGAAAACTCAAAACCATCCCCCTTTTCATGTTATTATGAAATGGTATTTAATTGTGATTTAGGTATTTCGAATTGATTTGAATAGAAATACTCGATGTTGGGTCGAGGTTTGAATTGGTGTTTGTGAATAAATTATATTTTAGTGAATCAATCATCTAATCGATTAATTAATAACCGAATAGGTCTCATTGTAAGAAAGCCCAAGAGTAAGCTATGTGAGGTTGATGGCGATGCTTAAGAGCAATAGACTTACAACAGTATTTGGAAATGTGCTCGACATTGAATCGAGAATTATGATTTTTTATGGTTTTGAAGCGGTTTTGGATTGATGATGAAACAGTTTGGATTAGAATCGGAAGTGATTATGAATTGACGATGAAATGGAATAATTTGGTTTGTGAAAATATGATAGTGGAAGAAATTAATCAATTTTTAATTATCAAAATTAATTGATTAAAGTTCAATTGAATCGAAAATTAAATTAATTAGTACATTTTGAAAATTATTTAATTTAAAATTAAATAATTAAGTTAATTAAAATTAATTAATAGTAATTAACTAATTGGACCAAAATTTAATTAATTAATTTGTTATAATTAAAAGAGAAAGGATTAAGTGATGATGTTGATATATTTAATTGGATCGGTGTGCTCAAACCAGTTTGAATGAAACGACCACATGACCAATGTCAAATCCGTGAATAAAGTCCGATTTGTGACTGTAGCACCTCAAATTTGCACCCCCCATTCATGCATTCATTTCAAGCCTTTTTAGCACCTCAAATTTGCAATTTGAGCTAGATCCAAGCCTTTTTAGCTGCCAATTTGTGCATAGAGCTTCACCACAAGGTTGATAGAGGAGATCTGGAGCTAGAGGAGGCTTGAATCCACGAAATCATTGCACTGTTCTTCAAGAAGGTGAAAATTTGAATCTCTTGTTTCTTCATTTTATGCACATGATCTTGTAGAGCATACTCCACTGATGATTCTGATATAAAGATTGTTGAATTTGGTTGGATATTGAGTGAGTTACGATGAGTTGAATTTTTGGTGTGCATTATGTTTCTCTTCGATTCGCTCTTGTTAGGAAGATTTAGCTTGAATAAATGGTAGATTCGTGTTCTCTGTTAGAAGATCTTTCGAACCATATGCTTTTTGCACAATTCTTGAAAAAAAATTGAGTGCCTCCGCCGGTCTCGCCGGAGAAGAAGGCTGAGAAGCCTTGCGCCGCCGTCTGGTTAGGGTTTCACTGTACATGTGCATGAACTTCACCGTCCTCTGTTCGATTCCTGTTGTGGACGTTTTTGAAAAATCCATTTAATTTTCCACATGGCCAAACGCAGCGTTTCAAGTGAAACGCGCCTGTAACCTCATGCGCCCGGGTTCGATCCTTGGCTTAGCGTTTCCAAATGATTTTAAGTAGCGCGCTTGTGACCTGAACGTCCTTGGTTCGATTCCTCCTTATGCATATTCCCATTTTTATTTTCAATTGATTTTCATGAGTGCTTCTTTGGCCTGTGGATCCTGAGTTCGAACCCTGCTTGTGGCATTATGCTGTTGTCATTTTCAAATAACATTTTTCACATGTTTTTTCAACATTATTTCATTTTGTTCATATAATTCCAAAAGTCATAAAAAATAGAAAAAATGTCCAAATTGAATGCAACTTTTTTCCACATGTTCATTTTAATGTCTATTATTTTGTAATGTGATTTTCCTGATTTTAGCATTTCTGGATTTTTAAATGTGTTTGTGTGATTGAACATGATGCAAAAATGACATGTTGTGCCAATTGATTTGTGAAATGCTCATGGTTTATCCAATTGCCTTGAAATTTGACATGCTCATTCATAACATGTAATATGATCTTTTGGATTTTGTTTGGCATTTTTACCATTTACCATCTCTGTTTTAGACACATGGACATATGTTGTAACATTTGGTGTCACATTCTTGACCTTATACTTGTGCATTTTCATTCACATGCCATTTATTATCTTCTGGACTTAATTTTTCGTATGATGCTTTTTCATGACATGTTGTGTGCACATAAAAAATTTCATGATCATTTGATTCATTTCTGTTTTAATGTGGATTTTCTATGTTTGATGTCTAATTTTGATCACTTTGTTTGCCTTTGCCTTCCCCTTGCGTAACCGACTCCCGTACCTTGCAATCTCTGGTCGTAAGACCATTCCTTTCCTTTCCAGGTTTACTTCGAGCGTTTCCTTTCCCTCCTTTGGGATAAATAACGCATGGTGGCGGCTCTGTGTCTTTTCCCGCCGGTTGTTTTTCGCGTATGCGACAGCTGACGACTCTGCTGGGAATGTAGAAGTTGACCTCTTGCTGGTCCATCTTCCCTAAGCGAGCCAATCCTAGCGCTCTCTAGGATAGTTTGGGTTGCTTTTGCTGCTTTATTTATGGCATTTATGATTTTTATACTGTGATTGTATATATTTGCATATATGTTTGCATGCATCATATTATCATTGTGTTGGATTCTGTACAGGTTAGTTCCTCTGATTTGGGGTGGGTGTTCTGAGTGGGGCTAAAACCCAGGCCCGAGTATACACCTAGGATTAGCATGGTCTCACGTTTCCTCACATGTTGGATCAGCATGTTGTTGCGACGTGACATACCATAAGCCGGACGAGGTTCTTTGGAGAAAGCCCTTCCGGGGGGAGTATTCCACTTTGGTTGGGTTGCCTCTTCTGAGCTGTTGACTTCGGTGACCGTTCTTTCCCGGATCTTTGATTGCGATGATCTTATGAGAGCTGCAACGGCACACCCGAAAGGGCAAACCCGTTGAGTATCTTGTCCGATTGTCGAAACCATTATCCGCCTTAGGATGACCTTGTTAGAATTCACCTGTGAGGGGAGGGTTGATTCCTGTAGATGCATGTTCTGATGGTGACTATTGGTTCAGTTTTGAGCTCGGTCCTATTTATGAGTTGGATTTATGGATTTATTTCTGACACGCCGGAGTTCTGTCCGTGGTATTTATCAGTGGGGATCCGTTTATTTCAGGATTCCCTGGGTTGGTACAGATGATTTTGTTGCTATCAGTTCAACGATTTTCCAGTGATGATGGTGACATATCCTCTGGTTCCGTTTATTTCGGAACCTCCCGAGTTGGATTTATGGTTACTCGGGCCCTCAGATGGTTGTGATCAGTCCAGAGACAGGAATGTCCGTACAGTTGATGTTCAGATGACTTGGAGGATGGCACTGTGCATTGCATTCATGCATCTGCATCATTCCCATTTCGCATTCATCCGCATCTAACTCATGTCTATCCATACTCAGGGTACATTCTCGATTGAGATTCTGGTTAAGAGACGTTCTGATGCCAGAATGTTATTGTCAAATTATTATCCGTCTCGAGGAAACTAGGATCGAAAGACAGAGTGTTCCTCATATGGATAGACATTGCATTCATGCGGGAGTCATAATAACCTGTCTTCTGTTTTATAGGTGTCAGTTTCTAACATGTTTGATTGACTCAGGAATGATGAATCCACCCAACGCTGACATTCTCGAGCTGAAAGAGAATATGAGTGAGCTGATCAGTGTCATGCAAGAGTTCGCCTTGGGGCAGAAAGCAATCGCCGAGAAAGTGGAGAGGATTGAAGGCTGGCTGAGAATGGGGAAGATACAGGGAAACGCTTCATCGTCTGAAGTAAGGAAGCCCTTTGGTGATGGTCAACACAAGAGGGAGGTTGAATCGAGTGATGTGTCTGCCCAAAGGGGACACGGTAGGGATCGTTACCACCCGTATGCTACAGTAACGATTCCTACTGGTAATCAATCTGTGCAACAGCGACAACAGTCACCTCAACAGAGAACACAGAGAGCTGGATGCCAAGTGAGAAGAAGGACGGCAGATCGTCAGTTTGATAGGCCACCCGTGACTTATACCTTTCTATTTAGGAGGTTGAAGGATCTTGGGTTGGTTCAGCCGAGGACGTTGGCTCCAGTGAGACCGGATCAAAGGCTTGCAGGTTACGATGGGAACGTCAAGTGCGAGTTCCATTCTGGCGCACCCGGGCATAACATTGAGGGTTGTAAAGCTTTTAAGCATGTTGTCCAAGACTTGGTAGACTCCAAGGCCATCAATTTTGCACCATCTCCGAATGTTAATGCTAACCCCATGTCGATGCATGGTCAGGTGATGGTGGGTGTAATTGCTGAAGATTCAGGTCACGTCTGTGCGGTGGGGGAAGAGACTGACAATGACTGCAAGCTCGATGGTTGGATAAAACCGTGCGTACCAGGGATGGAAGTCCAGAACTGGAAGGCCGAAAAGATCATCACTGTCACTCTACGTGAAGAGTAATATTTCTTGTTTTTCAATACTGTTTGTATGAAAGCCATACATTTTGCCCGAAACGTAATGGTTCATTGTAAGGGCCACCTCATGTGTTTCATTGTGCAACATTTTGCATCAGTAATAAATGGATGTTTTCACATTAAAAGCGGTGTTCCCTGTTTTTCATTTATTTTTGTAGTTTAAAAACAAAAATAAAAATGGCAATGTTTATTTTCATTTTTCCTTCCTTTTGATTGGCTTCGTTCCGACTTTTGTATTATCCGGATCTCATTGATAACAATTCTGTTACACCCTCATATGACTTCGACAATCCGATCTATCATGCCGAAGAAGAAGGCGAAGAATATTGTGAACTGCCAGAGGAATTAGCCAGGTTGTTGAAGCAGGAGGAGAAGGTGATTCAGCCGCACGAGGAACAAGTCAAGATTGTTAATCTAGGCACCGAGGAGATCTGAAAAGAAGTAAAGGTGGGGGCTGCCTTGGAGGCAAGTGTCAAGAGCGGAGGTGATGCCATTCGGTATCAAGAATGCCGATGCTATGTATCAGAGAGCTATGGTGACTTTGTTTCATGATATGATTCATGATGAAGTTGAATGCTATGTTGATGACATGATAGCAAAGTCCCAAACAGAAGAGGGGCATCTGGTAGACCTGGCCAAGCTGTTTGACCGGTTGAGACAATTCAAACTGAGGTTGAATCCGAATAAGTTCACTTTTGGAGTGCGGTCCGGTAAGTTGTCGGGGGTTTATTGTGAGCGAAAGAGGAATCGAGGTTGATCCTGCTAAAAAAAAGCAATGCAAGAAATGCCTGAACCGAGAACAGAAAAAGAGGTTCATGGTCTCTTAGGTAGGTTGAACTGCATTTCACGGTTCATATCTCATCTAACAGCCACGTGTGAACCCGTATTCAAGCTGTTAAGAAAAGATCAAACAGTCAGGTGGAATGATAATTGCCAAGTGGCATTTGAAAAAATAAAAGAATATTTGCAGGAGCCTCTGATTCTATTGCCTCATGTGGAGGAACGACCATTAGTTCTGTACTTGACGGTCCTCGAGGGGTCTATGGGGTGTGTATTGGGGCAGCATGACGAGTCTGGTCGAAAAGAGCATGCAATTTACTACCTTAGCAAAAAGTTTACCGACTGTGAAACAAAATATTCACTGCTCGAGAAAACTTGTTGTGCTTTGGCATAGGCTGCTCGCCGACTAAGGCAGTATATGCTAGTTCATACCACTTTATGGATTTCCAAGATGGATCCGATCAAGTATGTATTTGAGAAGCCAGCATTGAGAAGCCAGCATTGACCGGACGGGTTGCAAGATGGCAAATGATTTTGTCTGAATACGATATTCAGTATACCTCTCAGAAAGCAATAAAGGGGAGTGTATTGTCTGATTACCTCGCCCACCCATTGAGGATTATCAACCGATAAAGTTTGAATTCCCTGATGAGGACATCATGGTTCTCAAATCGAAAGATTGTGAGGAACCGATCCCGGAGGAGGGGCCTGACCCTGAATCCGAACGGGTTCTGATGTTTGATGGGGCCGTTAACGTGCATGGTAGCGGAGTTGGTGTTGCTTTGGTTACGCCGAAAGGATCCCACATTCCTTTTGTTGCCCGGCTAACATTTGAATGCACCAACAATATGGCTAAGTACGAAGCTTGTATCCTGGGTATCGAACCTCGGTGCGTACATCTACTGGGGCAACGCCTTTTTCGCTGTGTATGGAATGGAAGCCGTGCTACCAGTTGAGGTTCAGATTCCGTCTTTAAGAGTCCTGATGGACGTGAGATTGGAAGAGGCTGAATGGGTAAGGACTCGGTACGAAGAGTTGAGCCTGATTGAGGAAAAGAGGCTGGCAGCCATTTTGTCATGGGCAGTTGTACCAGCAGCGAATGAAGCGTGCTTTTGATCGAAAGGTGCGACCTCGGGTATATCACGTGGGAGATATGGTGTTGAAAAGGATCCTTCCTCCTCAAAACGATCGTCGGGGCAAGTGGACACCCCAATCATGAAGGTCCATATGTTGTCAAGAAGGGTTTCTCTGGCGGAGCCTTGTTGTCGACGACCATGGATGGCGAGGATTTTCCATCCCCCGTGAATGCGGACGTAGTTAAAAAATACTTCGTATAATTGACCCGCTGGACAAAAAAAAAAAAAAGAAGGTAGTCCAGGCAAAAAGGGGCATCCCGGCGAACCAAAAAAATGAATAAAGAGGTTCGGGCAAAAATTATGGATAAAAAGGAAAAACTGTACACCCGACAAGTCGAAAACCCCACAAGGGCGGCTTGGGCAAAAAAGGGTATCCCGGTGGACTGAAAACCCGAAAGGGCGGTCCAGGCAAAAGAGGGAATGAAACGAACAACTGCGTCCAGCATGATCGTTTGTGTTTTGGTTAAGACACCTGGATAATCCCCAGCAGAGATCGGTCGGAAGCGTCTTGTTCAGAAGGTAGAAAGTGCGGAGAGTCTTGAGGACATATGGGGTGTAACCGGATTGGAACTTGATGAGATCATGGGTTCACATTGCCATTAGGATAGATTTTCCTTTTGTGCGCAATTACCTCATTTCAGGGATTGCTTCCTGTGTTTTGCTCAGTCACGAGCCACCATTTTCAATCAATAAAATGCATATTCAGTCAAATAATTTTGTTTTTTTTTTCATTACCGCTTTGATTGCAAAAACATCCGTTTATTTTGATAAAGAATCTTTGCATTTTGAGACATACAGGTCCCTTCCAATGCATGTTTATAAGATTGGAAACTTGAAATCTTATTCGGAAGGTAGAGTGACCCAGGTGTTGAAATCTTGGCATGCCTGGGGCACGTTTTTATCTAATGATCTCTTTTGCAGGTGCTGTTAGATATTTTCACTCACTTGCAGGTTGTGATGTGAAGCTTTTTGACGAAAGGTCCCCGTGGAGTCCAATCAGGGACAAGGGATTGAAGAATGGTGAAAGACGGCGAAAGAAGGGTGATGATCCTAGAGGGTAATCAAGAAGACTCTTTAAAGCCGAGGATTAGAGAGTTGGCCCGGATCTGAGGAGATCGGTTGTCTCGAAGTAGAGAAAAGCCGAGAATACAAGGTGATGAATCAGAAGAGACCAGATGAGTCTGGGAGCCCTCAAAAGTGAAAAATTGACACTGTGGTTGGATGGTGAATGCCAGTGTTCGACGAGTCGATAGGTGTTCCATGTAAAAATTTCGTACCTCCCCAGCGGTTTGAGATTGTTATCTCCCCAGCGGGTTCGAGATCGGTGTTCCCTCGGCAGCCAGGCCTGAGGTTGGTTATATCCCCAGCAGGGTTGAGAATGTTATTTCCTCAGCATGTCTGAAGGTTGTTGTTTCCCCAACGGAGGTTCGCGTTGGTTGTTTTCCCCAGTGAAATCCCCAAGCAGATCGGGTTCAATGGAGGTCGTCCCCAGTGAGGGTTATCCTTTCCCTAGCAACGGTGCTATTTCCCAGCAGAGTGGAGATTGGAGTGATATTGAGATCCTCAACAGAGTTGCTCGTGCCGTCCCTGGAGGGGGATATCTTTTATGCATTCATCATTTAGAGAAGCATAGCATATTGCATCATTAATTGCGTAGCATTTCCATGGTTATGGAGCATTACGCTGTAAAATTCATGCATCAACATTGCAAGCATAAGCTAGTCTCAAGCCGTGGTTACCGTTTGAGGATTGGTTTCGCCGGATGGTGAAGGTGTTACTCTTAGGAGTTTGGCATCGCGACGTTGGGTCGTCTGGGTCAATTTCAGAATTTGTTTCTCCAGCACGGTCGAGAGGTTGGTGTTTCCCCAATAAGTGACTCCCTAGTTGAGCTGGTTTCTCCGCCGTTCTGAGAATGTCAGATCGGTAAGTATCCTCGGCAGAATTGTTGCGTATCCCTACAGAGTTGGGAGATCGAATCAGGAATTTTGGGCTCAGCAAAGTGATCGTTTGCTTCCCAGCAGGAGTTTTCCTCCCCTTGCATCTTGCAGATTGGATCATATCCCCAGCAGAGGCGGATCATTTTTCAACATCGGAGTGACACATTTGCAGCGGTTGCTCTTGGCAGCATTCAGGATCGATAATCCCCAGAGAGATTTATATCCTCACCCGTCCGTGAAAGGAAAGCTTGACTCCCCAGTCCCCGGCAAGTGTCTGCCTTGTTTTGACATGTGTAGATGTCATTCTTGTGATACCGGTAAGTGTCGTGTCAACACCCGTGTGTGTCCTTTCTTTCTTTGGTGTCGGTAAACATCATCTTTCGATGTCGGTAAACGTCGAGTTCCTTCCCAGTCATTGGTAAATGTCTGGTCGTGTAATCTTTCTTCCCAGTCATCGGTAAATGTCTGGTCGTGCCTTCTTTCTTTGGTGTCGGTAAACATCATCTTTCGATGTCGGTAAACATCGGTCGTCTTGTTTGGTGTCGGTAAACATCATCTTTCGATGTCGGTAAACATCGAGTTCTTTCCCAGTCATCGATAAATGTTTGGTCTTGTTTCACTTCTGAACATCATCTTTCGATGTCGGTAAACATCGAGTTCTTTCCCAGTCATCGGTAAATGTCTGGTCTTGTTTCACTTCTGAACATCATCTTTCGATGTCGATAAACATCGAGTTCTTTCCCAGTCATCGGTAAATGTCTGGTCTTGTTTCACTTCTGAACATCATCTTTCAATGTCGGTAAACATCGAGTTCTTTCCCAGTCATCGGTAAATGTCTGGTATTGTTTCACTTTTGAACATCATCTTTCGATGTCGGTAAACATCGAGTTCTTTCCCAGTCATCGGTAAATGTCTGGTCTTGTTTCACTTCTGAACATCATCTTTCGATGTTGGTAAACATCGAGTTCCTTCCCAGTCATCGGTAAATGTCTGGTATTGTTTCACTTTTGAACATCATCTTTCGATGTCGGTAAACATCGAGTTCTTTCCCAGTCATCGGTAAATGTATGGTCTTGTTTAACTCATCAACATCTTTGTTCGATGTCGGTAAACATCGAGTTCTCTCCCTAGTCATCGGTAAATGTCTGGTCGTGGTTCCTTATTCCCAGTCATCGGTAAATGTCTGGTCGTGTATCCTTTCTTCCCAGTCATCGGTAAATGTCTGGTCTTGTTTCACTTCTGAACATCATCTTTCGATGTCGGTAAACATCGAGTTTCTCCCCAGTCATCGGTAAATGTTTGGTCGAGGTTTCTTTCTTCCCAGTCATCGGTAAATATCTGGTCATGTATCCTTTCTTCCCAGTCATCGGTAAATGTCTGGTCATGTATCCTTTCTTTGATAAATATCAATTCCTCAGTAGAGTCGTCAGGAAACATCTGGTCTGGTTCCAGTCGAAAACATCTTTTTCCTCCCTAGGGAAGCCGCCATCGGTAAATGGCCCCACTTTCCTTGATATCAGTGCATATCAAGTCGTCTGTTTTGAAGCCGCCATCGGTAAATGGCCTCGCTTTCTTTGATATCGGTAAATATCAAATTCTTGTTTTGAAGCCTCCATCGGTAAATGGCCTCGCTTTCCTTGATATCAGTGCATATCAAGTCGTCTGTTTTGAAGCCGCCATCGGTAAATGGCCCCGCTTTCTTTGATATCGGTAAATATCAAATCCTGTTTTGAAGCCGCCATCGGTAAATGGCCTCGCTTTCTTTGATATCGGTAAATATCAAATCCTGTTTTGAAGCCGCCATCGGTAAATGGCCTCGCTTTCCTTGATATCAGTGCATATCAAGTCGTCTGTTTTGAAGCCGCCATCGGTAAATGGCCTCGCTTTCCTTGATATCGATAAATATCAAATCTTATTTTGAAGCCGCCATCGGTAAATGGCCTCGCTGTCTTTGATATCGGTAAATATCAAAACCTTGTTTGGAAGCCGCCATCAGTAAATGGCCTCGCTTTCCTTGATGTGCTTTTCTAGCCGCCATCGGTAAATGGCCTCGCTTTCTTTGATATCGGTAAATATCAAATTCCCAGTTGAAGCCGCCATCGATAAATGGCCCCGCTTCCTTTGGATATTGTCCCCAGCCGCCATCGGTAAATGGCCTCGCTGTCTTTTATATCGGTAAATATCAAATCCTGCTTTGAAGCCGCCATCGGTAAATGGCCTTGCTTTCCTCGATTCATCCCCTGCAGAGTGCAAATTCTTTGGTTCTTTTGGTATTCAATCCCTGTTTACCTTGAAAGTCTGATAGCCGCTGCTCTCATCCATTTAGGTTCCCAATTGATTGAATAGGGACAGCTGTAGCACCTCAAATTTGCACCCCCCATTCATGCATTCATTTCATTTTTTTAGGTCATATATCATTTCATATTGCATTGCATATTGGCAGTCAACATTGGCATCAAGAGATTCCTCAATGCAAAAGAGCAAGTTTTTCCTTGAGATGAAGGCCACATGATTATTCTAAAGAGCTTATATGAGCCAAGGTTCATTTTGAAGCAACTTTGCCAAGTGGTAGAGGCCCAAAGTCATCAGTGTATTCCCAGGTCATCTGAGGCCCATACAAGTCAACTGAAAGTCAACTAAGGGCTTTGAGGTGGAGAAATGGTTTGAGACACTTCATTCATGTCCAAAAGAGGTCTATTCATCATTTCAAATATCTATCTTGAAGATTTTGAAGTCAAATCAAAAGTTTCCAAAAATGGAAAGTGACATGTAATTTCAAGTTTCCAAAAATGGCAAGTTTTTGGACCATATTCAACTTGACTTTCCAACATCAAAGAAGCTTCAAATTAATTTTTGGTCAACATGAAAGTTGAAGGTCTTTCTCTCCCGTTTCCAAAAAGTCCAAGATCATGAGCATCTGATGAAGGGTTGAGAAGTTATGAGCAAATGATTGCAAAGTGTACATGGAGGTTCAACATGCCATAACTTTTGATCCAAAACTCCAATTTGAGTCACTCTTTTTGCAAAATGCTTCTTGTGACCAATATTTTCCAAATCCATCATTGCATTGCATGAAATAATATCACATGATCATTTGGCCATGCATGAACATTTTGGAGGAAAATTGCCTAATTCAAATTTGGTGCATCATACATACAAAATTCCAAGCCAATTATGCTCATGAGCTAATTTTAGGTGGATATGAATCATAATATGGCACTGTTCACGTGCATTTTTGCCATGCAAGGGTGAATTTGCCAAATTGGTCATACACCTCTTTTCTCATTAAGTTTCCATTAGCCAAGCTTAATTTGGATTAGCATGGTAATTAACACAGCATATAAAAGCTTAATTCTAACTGTTTTGCAGAGTTTTCACACTTCTAGATCTGAAATTTCTCATTTCCCTCCATTTTTTCTCTCATCTCAAACTTCAAATTTCTTCATATAACTCATTGACTTTACTGCTTAATTGTGTTCATTGAGTATCATTGATGAAGAATCAAGGTTTGATTTGAAAGATTTGGCCAAGAATCAAGCAATTTGTGCACAAACTCATGAAGATGGAATTTGCAATTTGAGATAGATCTAAGCCTTTTCAGCTGCCAATTCGTGCATAGAGCTTCACCACAAGGTTGATAGAGGAGATCTAGAGCTGGAGGAGGCTTGAATCCACGAAATCATTGCACTGTTCTTCAAGAAGGTGAAAATTCGAATCTCTTGTTTCTTCATTTTATGCACATGATCTTGTAGAGCGTACTCCACTGATGATTCTGATATAAAGATTGTTGAATTTGGTTGGATATTGAGTGAGTTACGATGAGTTGAATTTTTGGTGTGCATTATGTTTCTCTTCGATTCGCACTTGTTAGGAAGATTTAGCTTGAATAAATGGTAGATTCGTGTTCTCTGTTAGAAGATCTTTCGAACCATATGCTTTTTGCATAATTCTGGAAAAAAAAATTGAGTGCCTCCGCCGGTCTCGCCGGAGAAGAAGGCTGAGAAGCCTTGCGCCGCCGTTTGGTTAGGGTTTCACTGTACATGCGCATGAACTTCACCGTCCTCTGTTCGATTCCTGTTGTGGACGTTTTTGAAAAATCCATTTAATTTTCCACATGGCCAAACGCAGCGTTTCAAGTGAAACGCGCCTGTAACCTCATGTGCCCGGGTTCGATCCTTGGCTTAGCGTTTCCAATTGATTTTAAGTAGCGCGCTTGTGACCTGAACGTCCTTGGTTTGATTCCTCCTTATGCATATTCCCATTTTTATTTTCAATTGATTTTCATGAGTGCTTCTTTGGCCTGTGGATCCTGAGTTCGAACCCTACTTGTGGCATTATGCTGTTGTCATTTTCAAATAACATTTTTCACATGTTTTTTCAACATTATTTCATTTTGTTCATATAATTCCAAAACTCATAAAAAATAGAAAAATTGTCCAAATTGAATGCAACTTTTTTCCACATGTTCATTTTAATGTCTATTATTTTGTAATGTGATTTTCCTGATTTTAGCATTTCTGGATTTTTAAATGTGTTTGTGTGATTGAACATGATGCAAAAATGACATGTTGTGCCAATTGATTTGTGAAATGCTCATGGTTTATCCAATTGCCTTGAAATTTGACATGCTCATTCATAACATGTAACATGATCTTTTGGCTTTTGTTTGGCATTTTTACCATTTACCATCTCTGTTTTAAGACACATGGACATATGTTGTAACATTTGGTGTCACATTCTTGACCTTATACTTGTGCATTTTCATTCACATGCCATTTGTTATCTTCTGGACTTAATTTTTGGTATGATGCTTGTTCATGACATGTTGTGTGCACATAAAAAATTTCATGATCATTTGATTCATTTCTGTTTTAATGTGGATTTTCTATGTTTGATGTCTAATTTTGATCACTTTGTTTGCCTTTGCCTTATCTTGATTAATTGATGGATTTTCCTAATGATTTGGCTTTGGTACTTTTGAGGCCTTCTTCTTGTTTGATTAAATGTGCTTCATGTGGAATATCAACTTCTGTTTTGGTTATTTGCTTTGCCTTTGACCCTAGTCTTGGTACTAGTGGTTTGTACTCACCTTTTGAGCTTTGTATTTCAGGTTCAAGCATTTAGCTCTAATGGTTGATGTGATCTCATGACTTGAGATGCAAATTACTTTGTCCACTAACCTTTGTTATGTTGTAGGTCCATTGGTGATGGATGTAACACCCTTCTAAAATACCCCAATAATAATTAATTCAACAAAATATAAATCAGAGTAGATATGCAATATAAGGGTGTCACACTTGACACTTCACACCATTCACCAAAATAGTTTGTCATGCTCATTATTAATCAAAATAAAATCTTGCACAATACGCAGCGGATAGAAATCTAATCAATCATGCAACCCATGTAATCACATTACATGTAAAACTGTTCAACAACCACAATTGAAAACAAAGTAAACATCCCGTCCCGATGTTACATATACCAGAGCATGACCCACTAATGAACTACGCTAGACTCCAATCACTAGCTTCTACTCAATCACTGCTCGTTACCTGAAAACATAGTTGTAAGGGTGAGTTCCTCAATTGATATAATAAGCATTATAAAATATCATGTAATGCTAAGTAATTTAACACATTTCATCACCCTAATCAGATCACACATTCAGTAACGGCAACACCAACTCATAATCACAATCATATTCAACACAAACACAAAACACACGTATAATATTGGAATACATCCATTCATATTATACGCCATACATACATTATGCAATGAGACTCCATGCATGCGGTACCGACTATTCGTGAACATATAGTTCAACCTCACCGATCAAATCCAGATACGGCTACCAAGCTCACTAGTCCCACTCATTTGAGACCTAGTGACTCACATCACTAATTCCTCACCATGGGAATTAGCTACCACTCCAAGGGCTATGCTATGCACGCTAAATCACCTAGCATGCAAACATCAACAACAATCTACAATAACTCATCACTAATTCCTCACCATGGGAATTAGCTACCACCATAAAGGCCATACTATGCACGCTAAATCACCTAGCATGCAACATCAACAATCCACAATGGACATATGCTCACACTCTAAGCCATAAACAGTCCATTCACAATAGCATACATAATAGATATATTCACAACATTATGCACACCATCATACATTATCAATACAATTATCACAAAATCATATTATGTCATGCCACATAATCAATCACAGTATTAGCACACTCTACTAATACCTACACTGCTCAAAACAACGGGAAATTGATCCCTCCTATATCATACACCAATATAGGCCAATCTTCAATTGTTTACAATATTTAAAATATCAGTTTTTCCACTTTTCCAACAGTGTTAACCGGTTAACGCCCTGGGTTAACCGGTTAACGCAACACAGAACACGCTTCCTGGCACATTTTAACAGTGTTAACCGGTTAACACCCTGGGTTAACCGGTTAACGCAAGACAGACAACAATATTTCACAATTCATAACAGTGTTAACCGGTTAACACCCTGGGTTAACTGGTTAACGCAGAACAGAAATTAATTCTTCTAAATCATAATAGTGTTAACCGGTTAACACCCTGGGTTAACCGGTTAACGCAAGACAGAAAGTTGTTCCTGCGCTAACACGAACAGAATGCAGAATTACCCGCATTTTCCGCCATCAGAGGACTTCCGGACCTCCGATTTCGATTCCGTAAACGGCTACACGTCCAGAAAATCACAACCCATCCAAATATAGATTCAATCACAGTTTTTAACGTAATTCATTCATCACAATTCAGGCATTTCTCAAAACCTAATTAGAGTCAATCAATGGCTTATTACTACCCATCACATGTTAACCCATAATACCCATTAAACGACGATAAACCCCCCTTACCTGAGTTAATCCGGCGAATCTTTTAGCTTCAAGCTCTTCCTTCTTCAACCTTCCTCTCTTGCTCTTCCTCTTTTCCCTTCTCTCACTTTCCAATCGCTTCTCTGTTTTCACGTGAAAACCCTTTTTACCAAATGGAACTCTTTTTCTAATTCCAACTTTATATTCCAATTTATATTATTCCAATAATAATAATCCAATAATAATCCAATTATTTAATTAAATTAATAAATATACTATTAACTTAATTTAAATAATTATCATATTTTATCGGGGTGTTACAACTCTCCCCCACTAAAAGAGTTTTCGTCCTCGAAAACATACCTCAAGCGAATAACTCTGGATAAGACTCGTTCATCTGACTCTCAAGTTCCCAAGTCACGTTGCCACCTGCTGGTCCTCCCCAAGCTACCTTTACCAAAGCAATCTCTTTACCCCGCAACTGCTTCAACTCTCGATCCTTTATCCTCATAGGTGATGTTTCAACAGTCAGGTTATCTCTCACCTGTACATCATCTACTTGGACCACATGCGACGGATCAGGAATGTACCTCCTCAACTGAGACACATGAAAAACCTCATGCAAATTCGCAAGTGACGGCGGTAAAGCGATACGATAGGCTACCTCCCCTATCCTCTCCAAAATTTGATAAGGACCAATAAATCGAGGTGTCAACTTCTTCGACTTCAAAGCTCGACCAACCCCAGTTATCGGAGTAACACGAAGAAACACATGATCTCCCTCTTGGAACTCAAGTGACTTCCTCCTCTTGTCGTGATAACTCTTCTGACGACTCTGAGCAATCCTCATCTTCTCCTGAATCATCTTAATCTTTTCCGTAGTTTGTTGAACAATCTCCGGTCCAACCACAACACTCTCACCGGACTCATACCAACATAAAGGTGTCCGACATCTCCTACCATACAAAGCTTCAAACGGTGCCATACCAATGCTCGAATGAAAACTATTGTTGTAGGTAAACTCAATCAAAGGTAAATAACAATCCCAAGCACCTCCCTTTTCCAAAACACAAGCCCTCAAAAGATCCTCCAGTGACTGAATCGTCCTCTCAGTCTGACCATCAGTCTGCGGATGATATGCAGAACTCAATCTCAGCTTAGTTCCCAAAGCCCTCTGCAAACCTTCCCAGAACTTCGATGTAAATCTAGGATCTCTGTCCGAAACAATACTCGACGGAATACCATGCAAACTTACAATTTTCTCAATATACAACTTAGCTAATCTCTCTAACGGATAATCCATTCTGATCGGAATGAAATGAGCCGATTTTGTCAATCTGTCAACAATCACCCAAATAGCTTCAAAATTCTTACTTGTCCTCGGTAAACCAGAAACAAAATCCATACTGATACTATCCCACTTCCACTCTGGAATAGCCAACAGTTGCATTAGCCCAGACGGCTTCTGATGCTCAATCTTTGACTTCTGACAAGTCAAACAAGAATAAACAAAACTCGCAATTTCTCTTTTCATTCCCGGCCACCAAAATAACTTTTTCAAATCATGATACATCTTCGTAGCCCCAGGATGAATACTCAGGCCACTACGATGTCCTTCCTCAAGATTACTCTTCTTAAGTTCGGTAACATCCGGAATACACACCCGATTACCAAAATTCAAAACACCATTCTCATCAACTCTGAATTCACCACCTTGACCTTGATTCACTAGAGTCAACTTATCAACCAAAAGCACATCGGATTTCTGACCCTCTCTAATCTCATCCATAATACCACTCGTTAACTTCAACATTCCCAATTTAACACTATTGTGAGTACTCTCACACACCAAACTCAAGTCTCTAAACTGCTCAATTAAATCCAACTCCTTAACCATTAACATAGACATATGCAATGATTTCCGACTCAATGCATCAGCCACTACGTTTGCTTTACCCGGATGGTAATTCAAACCAAAGTCATAATCCTTCAGAAACTCTAACCATCTCCTCTGTCTCATATTCAGCTCTTTCTGATCAAACAAATACTTTAAACTTTTATGGTCACTGAAAACCTCAAATCTTGACCCGTACAAGTAATGCCTCCATAACTTCAGAACAAATACCACAGCTGCCAACTCTAAATCGTGTGTCGGATAGTTCCTCTCATGAACCTTCAGTTGTCTCGAAGCATAAGCTACAACCTGCTTATTCTGCATCAAAACACCACCCAAACCCAACAATGAAGCATCACAGTAAACCTCAAATGGTTCCGATGGACTTGGTAATATCAGAATAGGAGCAGTAGTTAACCTTCTCTTTAACTCTTGGAAACCTTCTTCACATTTTGAGTCCCAAACAAACGCTTGCCCCTTTCTAGTCAACATCGTCAACGGTAACGCCAACTTAGAAAATCCCTCAATGAATTTCCTATAATAACCTGCAAGTCCAAGAAAACTCCTTATCTCAGAAACTGACTTCGGAGCTTCCCACTCAGATACCGCTTCTATCTTAGAAGGATCAACAGCAACACCACCTCTTGAAATCACATGACCAAGAAAACTAACCTCTTCTAACCAAAATTCACACTTAGACAGTTTAGCAAATAACTTCTTTTCTCGTAGAACTCCTAAAACCACTCTCAAATGTTCAGCATGCTCTTCTTCAGATTTCGAATACACCAAAATATCGTCAATAAACACCGCAACAAACTTGTCTAGGTACAGATGGAAAATCCTATTCATATACTCCATAAATACCCCAGGCGCATTAGTCACACCAAAAGGCATTACAGAATACTCATAATGTCCATACCTTGTTCTGAAAGCAGTCTTCTGAATATCCTCAGTTTTCACACGTATCTGATGATATCCCGATCTCAAATCTATTTTGCTGAACACACTCGCACCAACCAACTGATCCATCAAATCATCAATCCTCGGCAAAGGATACCGATTCTTGATCGTCACTTTATTCAGTTGCCTGTAGTCCACACACAACCTCATAGTACCTTCTTTCTTCTTAACCAATAACACTGGTGCACCCCACGGTGACACACTCGGACGAATAAATTTCTTATCCAACAGATCTTCCAACTGACTTTTCAATTCAGTTAACTCAACAGCAGACATACGGTACGGAGCCATCGATATCGGCCTAGTACCAGGTACCAAATCAATCGAGAACTCAACTTCACGCTCTGGCGGTAATTCATTCACTTCTTCAGGAAACACATCAGGAAAATCACACACTACGGCTAGATCGCAAATCACCAGTTTATCTTTAGCCTCCAAAGTCGCTGACAGCATAAACAACTTTGCCCCATCTGCTACTGCCTCATTCACCTGCCTTGCTGATAGAAACAAACTCTTTCCTTCCTCAATCTTAGGAAATATCACAGTCTTATCAAAACAGTTGATATAAACTCGGTTAAACACCAACCAGTTCATACCCAGGATAACATCAATCTGCACTAGTGGAAGACACACAAGGTCCATCCCAAAGTCTCTACCAAAAATACTCAAAGGACAATTTAAACAAACTGAAGTAGTAGTCACTGAACCCTTCGCAGGAGTATCAATCACCATACTACCATGCATCTCAGATATCTCTAATTTAAGTTTCACAGCACAATCCAAAGATATAAAGGAATGAGTCGCACCTGTGTCAATAATAGCTACAAGAGGAAAGCCATTAATATAACACGTACCTCGGATCAAACGATCATCTGCAGAAGTCTCAGAACCCGATAAAGCAAAGACCTTGCCTCCCGACTGGTTCTCTTTCTTCGGCTTAGGACACTGTGGACTGATATGACCCACCTCTCCACAGTTGAAACAAGTCATAGTCTTCAATCGGCACTCTGCAGCCAAGTGACCACCTTTTCCACACTTGAAACACTTCTTCTCATTACTGGTACACTCATGGATACGATGTCCAGCCTGACCACATCTGAAACACTTAGCAGGGGCACTGGAGTCTCCCCCACTAGGCCTCTTCATCCCACTTTGTCTCTGGAAACCTTTGCCAGGTGCATACGGTTTCCCACGATCATTCTGATTCTTGCCTTTCCTATCAACCCTTTGCTGATAGCTCTCCGCTCTGGCATTGGTATCTTGTTCAAAAATTCTGCAACAGTCAACCAAGTCAGAAAACACTCTAATCCGCTGATATCCAATAGCCTGCTTGATCTCGGGACACAACCCGTTCTCAAACTTCACACATTTTGAAAATTCCCCAGTAGCCTCATCATAGGGAGTGTAATACTTCGACAGCTCTGTGAACTTAGCAGCATACTCAGTAACAGACCGGTTGCCCTGCTTCAATTCTAAGAACTCTATCTCTTTCTTTCCTATGACATCCTCTGGAAAGTACTTCCTCAGGAATCTCTCTCTGAACACCGCCCAAGTGATCTCAGCACTTCCAGCAGCTTCCAACTCAGTGCGGTTAGCAACCCACCAATCATCTGCTTCCTCAGACAGCATATGCGTACCGAACCTGACCTTCTGGTTATCGGCACACTCAGTCACTCGGAAGATCCTCTCGATCTCCTTCAACCACTTCTGAGCACCATCTGGATCGTATGCTCCCTTGAACATTGGAGGATTGTTCTTCTGGAACTCACTCAGTTGACGAGCAGCTCCCATTCCCACAACATTCGGATTCCCTCCAAGTACTCCAGCTAGCATACCCAGAGCCTCAGCAATCGCAGCATCATCTCTACCTCTTCCAGCCATCTCTATTCTAAAAACCCAACAAGCTAAAACAATAAGTACTGATAGGGTTACACAACACCTATCACGTACAGGGAAACAGAATAATTACGACTCGACTCGACCGACTATGCTCTGATACCACTTATGTAACACCCTTCTAAAATACCCCAATAATAATTAATTCAACAAAATATAAATCAGAGTAGATATGCAATATAAGGGTGTCACACTTGACACTTCACACCATTCACCAAAATAGTTTGTCATGCTCATTATTAATCAAAATAAAATCTTGCACAATACGCAGCGGATAGAAATCTAATCAATCATGCAACCCATGTAATCACATTACATGTAAAACTGTTTAACAACCACAATTGAAAACAAAGTAAACATCCCGTCCCGATGTTACATATACCAGAGCATGACCTACTAATGAACTATGCTAGACTCCAATCACTAGCTTCTACTCAATCACTGCTCGTTACCTGAAAACATAGTTGTAAGGGTGAGTTCCTCAATCGATATAATAAGCATTATAAAATATCATGTAATGCTAAGTAATTTAACACATTTCATCACCCTAATCAGATCACACATTCAGTAACGGCAACACCAACTCATAATCACAATCATATTCAACACAAACACAAAACACACGTATAATATTGGAATACATCCATTCATATTATACGCCATACATACATTATGCAATGAGACTCCATGCATGCGGTACCGACTATTCGTGAACATATAGTTCAACCTCACCGATCAAATCCAGATACGGCTACCAAGCTCACTAGTCCCACTCATTTGAGACCTAGTGACTCACATCACTAATTCCTCACCATGGGAATTAGCTACCACCCCAAGGGCTATGCTATGCATGCTAAATCACCTAGCATGCAAACATCAACAACAATCTACAATAACTCATCACTAATTCCTCACCATGGGAATTAGCTACCACCATAAAGGCCATACTATGCACGCTAAATCACCTAGCATGCAACATCAACATTCCACAATGGACATATGCTCACACTCTAAGCCATAAACAATCCATTCACAATAGCATACATAATAGATATATTCACAACATTATGCACACCATCATACATTATCAATACAATTATCACAGAATCATATTATGTCATGCCACATAATCAATCACAGTATTAGCACACTCTACTAATACCTACACTGCTCAAAACAACGGGAAATTGATCCCTCCTATATCATACACCAATATAGGCCAATCTTCAATTGTTTACAATATTTAAAATATCAGTTTTTCCACTTTTCCAACAGTGTTAACCGGTTAACGCCCTGGGTTAACCGGTTAACGCAACACAGAACACGCTTCCTGGCACATTTTAACAGTGTTAACCGGTTAACACCCTGGATTAACCGGTTAACGCAAGACAGACAGCAATATTTCATAATTCATAACAGTGTTAACCGGTTAACACCCTGGGTTAACCGGTTAACGCAGAACAGAAATTAATTCTTCTAAATCATAACAGTGTTAACCGGTTAACACCCTGGGTTAACCGGTTAACGCAAGATAGAAAGCTGTTCATGCGCTAACACGAACAGAATGCAGAATTACCCGCATTTTCCGCCGTCGGAGGACTTCCGGACCTCCGATTTCGATTCCGTAAACGGCTACACGTCCAGAAAATCACAACCCATCCAAATATAGATTCAATCACAGTTTTTAACGTAATTCATTCATCACAATTCAGGCATTTCTCAAAACCTAATTAGAGTCAATCAATGGCTTATTACTACCCATCACATGTTAACCCATAATACCCATTAAACGACGATAAACCCCCCTTACCTGAGTTAATCCGGCGAATCTTTTAGCTTCAAGCTCTTCCTTCTTCAACCTTCCTCTCTTGCTCTTCCTCTTTGCCCTTCTCTCACTTTCCAATCGCTTCTCTATTTTCACGTGAAAACCCTTTTTACCAAATGGAACTCTTTTTCTAATTCCAACTTTATATTCCAATTTATATTATTCCAATAATAATAATCCAATAATAATCCAATTATTTAATTAAATTAATAAATATACTATTAACTTAATTTAAATAATTATCATATTTTATCGGGGTGTTACAATGGACTCACTGGAGTTGCTTACACTTTGACTTACCTTGTGTAGATGATGAATAAACACCACTGTTGATTGTCTGTTTGTTTCTCTGAATACAATACTGATTGTTTGGCCTTTGTCAAGGTACATTATTCGCTATTAGCATTGCTTTGCTTTGCTTTGGAGTGTGGTTTGTACACCACTGAGGTAGTTTAGCCTTCTAACTCCATGTAGTCTGGAAGCCCTGTCGCTTTTTTGGCAGGCGTTTGGCTGAAGTCCTCCTTAAGAGGCAATGACTGTGATTGTTTATATTTGTGCTGAAGACCTCCTTGTCGAGGCATGTTACTTGTTAAGTCCTCCTAAGTAAAGAGGCAATTGACAGATAGAAGGGACTAGTGGCCAGTCCCCTGTTAATCGTTGAGTCGTTCATTATGCTCGCACTACGTGCTGATGCTCTTGAACCTAACCCAAGATCTTGTATAGAGTCAGTCAAGTGGAATAGGGTCCCTCATTCTGGATCCTTACATCTTCTTTGATTCAAGCTCACCCAGGCCCGGGTTAAGAGCTATGAGGTCTTATCCTCATTACCTTTCATCTGCTCACCCTGACGGTCAATGTCAGTGGTTAAGAGTTTCATACCCCTACAGTGTTGGCTTGTTTGTCGAGGTTGATATGACCCCTTGACTAAAGCCCAACCTTGTATGAGCCGCTTGTTTGCATATAGAGTGTGATACTTGTTCACCTGTGATTGATGTTTACTTGCTGTGTGATTGACTTGCTTCCTGTGCGAGTTAGGTTCTGATTAGAGACCTCAACTTAGGGATCGTTTGCATGACAAATTTTAGGCTCGAGTCGTAGTCTCCCTATTAGTTATTATCTCCCTAGTCTCTGGTTAGGAGAAAGTTTCTCCCTTGTTAAGGGGAACTACGTCGCCCTGATCCTCATACCAGATGAGGTACAAAGGCAGGAGATCAAGCGAGATCTCTCCGGGCGCCATTTTCTCTTTTTTGTCGTGTTGTGTGCGTGTTCACTCTTTTCTTTTTTCACCCTGTTGCTTGTTGTTAGGAGTCGGATGTAAGACCATTGATTGGCTATCCGTTTCCCGTTTGTTTTGTGGAGTTAGATGTAAGACCATTGATTGGCTATCTGTTTCCCGTTTGTTTTTGGAGTTGGATGTAAGCCCATCGATTGGCATTCCATTTCCAGTTTTTGTTCTCTTTTGAGACTCGCTTATTGTATCCCCATAGGATTGCTAGACTTCGTATAGTCTCTCGTTTGCATGTCAACTAAGGTAGTACGGTTCCTTCGTCTAGGACTTCCTTTCTTGCATGAGCATTCATAAAACACAAACAAACTTCATCTTCTCTTAAGGACATGTTGACTCCTTCTACTATAGGTGAGTAAGTCTCCAAAGGTCGAGCATCCGGTAGATTGCGTAGTAACGTTGTTCACTTAAAAAACACAAAACAAACAGAAATAGTTTAGCCGAACTATGGCAACTCTGATTCTCATGTTCAGATGAGATACGTAGGCACGAGATGCAATGTCTTGTTGAGTTTGACTGACGACTAACTTTTAATCCTTGTTGGTTTTCGCCCTCGTTGCGATTCTTTTCTCTCGCCCTCGTTGCGATCGAGACCTTCCTTTTCTCTTGCCCTAGTTGCAAGCGAGACCCTTTTTTCCTTCTTGTGTGCGTTTGGAGTCGGATGTAAGTCCATTTATTGGCATTCTGTTTCCTGTTTGCGTTTCATTGTTAGGAGTTGGATGTAAGTCCATTGATTGGCATTCCGTTTCCTTGGTGTGTTTCTTTTGACGTCTCAGCATCTCTTTTCAGTGTTTTGTTTCGGCG
Source organism: Lathyrus oleraceus (assembly GCF_024323335.1). Taxonomy (NCBI): domain Eukaryota; kingdom Viridiplantae; phylum Streptophyta; class Magnoliopsida; order Fabales; family Fabaceae; genus Lathyrus; species Lathyrus oleraceus. Next base: position 593,955,989 of record NC_066583.1, on the reverse strand, counting down.
TGCGTTAGACGAGCTACGAGTGCTCTGATTCTTTCTCTGGTTAGAGAAGATACGTATACATAGGATGCGATGTCCTAGCGAGCACGTTCCCCATTTCCTCGAACTACGTCGACTCTGATGTTTGTGTCTGACAAACTACGTAGGCCCAGGATGCGACATCCTGCCGAGTCCGCTTTCTCCGTCTTCTTTCACCTATTTTATTATGCCAGTGTGTGCATTCTTTGAGCAGTTTATTAGCAACCATATTCTATTCTTTTGAGCGTGGATCCCGTCGAGTACGACGGACGTGAGGGGGTGCTAATACCTTCCCCTTGCGTAACCGACTCCCGTACCTTGCAATCTCTGGTCGTAAGACCATTCCTTTCCTTTCCAGGTGTACTTCGAGTGTTTCCTTTCCCACCTTTGGGATAAATAACGCACGGTGGCGACTCTGTGTCTTTTCCCGCCGGTTGTTTTTCGCGTATGCGACACTGAGGTACTGAATATTTAACGGCAACAATGAAAGAAAAAATATTACTCATCAAAACAGTGTAGCCCAATCAACACAAAATCCAACGAGTCACAAATGCCACAAAACATATATGATCAAAATGTAACCGGTGTATCCTACATATGCGAAACCAATGGCCTAAAACAAAGCACAAGCATATGAGATCGTAACAAAACTATCAATTTTCACCTGTCATGAGCAATAGTATATAAATGAAAGAAGAAAAAGCAAATAACTAAACAAAAACTAACAAATGGAATAAAATTAGAAATAAAATCAGCTTGCCATTGTAATTGATAAAAAGAAAGTAACAAACACCTTTTTAATTAACATAAGTCGGCTTACACCATAATATTAGCTCTCCAAGATATGTAACACTAAAAGTTCTAACATTTAACAAGTGCAGCAAGAAATAAAAGTAGGAAATGGGAAAATCTCACCGACGACGAGGAACCGTAGGTGACTAAATTGATATTGTCACATTGCTCCATAGCCAAGCGTCTCTTACGTGTCCGTATTGTTAAGGACCGCCTTGAAGATTCACTTTCCCAGCTGAGACTTTCTAAGGCCAATATTATCCCCCAAGGACACCATATGATTCTCATCGCACAAGCCCTAACGAAACTCCTTATTTCAGATACCCTGATGGTGGCGCGCCGAGGAAGCGGTTCGATGATTAGGTATTAAGTCGTTAGTGGAAAAAATGGTAGCTGAATCACAATTTGGTGATGTGGAAGAGACCCGCGGTCGGAGATGGTGAAGGGAGTGAGTGTTTAGATGGAAATCGGCGGTGATGAAGGGAATGATGGAGGCGGACGGAGTTTGGCGGGTTTCCGCGATGGTGAAACGTTGGAGTGTTAGGTTTTGTCTCCAGAGGGTTTGGTTGAGAAGTGAATCGGAGTAGATGCCATGGCATCAGTTGTTGTTGTTTGTTACCGGCGGTGGAAGACGGAGGTTTGGGATGGGTGGATTCACCGGAAGATGTTGAAGATGAAGGCTGATGTGAAGGATGGAAGAAGGTTGGTTTTGGTGTGCGAAGAAGAAAAGGAGAATGGGGACGGCGGTTGATGGTTGCGTCAGTCGGAGGTTGTCGTGGGATGCTGGCGCGGTTGTAATGGCGATGACGGAGGAAGGTGAATGGAAGAAGAGGAGATGAACACTGGATTTTGTGAGAAGAGCCCCAAGTCCTTTTTTTTGTTTTTTCTTTCTTTTCGTTTTCAAAGAGAAAGAGAGTTTTTTTATTTTCGTTCGTCAGTGAGAGAGTCCTTTTTGGAGTGTATTGGTATTGTGTTTTTTTAGTATTTTTTGCTTTTGCTTTTTAGTCACAGCTTTTTTGCTACCGTTGGAGAAGAGAGAGTGTGTGGGAAGAGAAAAGTTTCTCTTTTTGAGCTGTCACCCGTCCATCTCCAGCGGGATCCTCTATGCCTCCCCCCCAAAGCCACCTTTTCAGCTGTATTGGTTGGACAAAAAATGATTCATTTTGAATTCTCCTCTGCATGACCGACACGCGTCCCTTGGAGAGAGAGGAATCAGAAGTTTGTGTCCTCAAAATCCTATTGAATAGGCACCAGCTGGCTAAAGATGGGGAGAAAAAGATATTTTTATTTTCTGACTTAATTTAAAGAAGTAAAGCGAAAAGAATCTTATTTTACGATTGGTCAATAAAGAAAAATGAGGATAATGCACATGACCCTTCGATTAAATTCGAATTGATGATTCATATTAAATTAAAGAAGCAGACTTAAATTTAAAATGTCAAAATTGCCCTTTCGAGATGATTTAATTGATTTAAATGGGATTAAAGCAATTAATTCAAATAAAATTCATAACTTCTTAAATAAACATGATAAAATTAAAGTAAGAACATGAAAAATTCTATTTAAATAATTCGAATATTTTGACGAAAGAATAAAAATAAAATGACTGAAAACGAATAAATGTCGGGGGAAAATTTGCTCGAAAAATTAAATCGGATGCACTAAAACGATTAGCACGAAAGATACTTATTGAAAAAATACAACGTTTCTTTTAATTTTGAAATAAATTTTGACTGGATAAATGGTTCAGATGGGTCAAAATGCGACTAAAAATGTCGTCAAAAAAATGAAACGAGCATACTAGATTAAGCTACGCGGACCGTAGATTAATAATACTGACGTCTGCAAGCTTGATTTCGAAACTTTTTACCCGCTGATTTTGCACGTGCTTGAGGAATGATTTAACCAAATTGTGTGTATTTTCAAGAATTTATTCCGACTGATATTTTAAGTATTATTCATGATGAAATGGATGTTTATACATATGATGCAAACTGAAATTAAAATTGAATTTATGAAATTTTAAAATGCCCAGACAAAATTGGGGTATGACAGGTGGCAAGAATTAAAACCATTAGGCTAGTTGTTGGAATTGTAAATAACAACAATTGGTCAATCTATCAAATGGGTGCCGAAATGCGTTTTTGAATGGTCCATTATAAGTGGATGTGTATGTGGCACAACCATCTAGTTTTGTTATGAAAAAGTAGGAATCCAAGTTCTATAGATTGAGAAAGTCGTTATATGGGCTGAAGCAAACATCAAGAGCTTATAACAAGAGAATTAATGGGTTTCTAAAGGAGATAAGATTTGATAAATATGTATCTGAATATGGAGTGTATGTGAAGAAGGATATAAGTAAAGGACTGATAATCATATGTATCTACGTCAATGATTTACTGATTACAAGAGTACCAAATTCAAAACTTATATAATGAAGGAATTTGAGATGAGTGACCTTGGTCTCATGACATATTTATTTGGCATTGAGTTTTACAAGTCCATAAAAGGGTTGGTCATTTGCCAAATGAGGTATGCACTTGAGATATTGAAGAAGTTTGAAATGGAGCATTAAATGTGTCCATTACCCATGCAAAACCAAGGTTGCAACTGTCAAAGAATGAAGATGAGCTGGATTTTAATCAAGCGCGGTACAGGAGGCTGATTAGATCATTGTGGTACTTTTGCAATATGATACCGTCCTTGGCATATAATGTGGGCATAGTGAGCAGATTTATGGGGAAGCCAAAACTATCACACTTGACATCAGTCAAGAGAATTCTGAGATATGTCAAAGGTTTGATTGGCTGTAGAATATTGTTTCCCATAATAGACAAATGTATAAGCTGCAAATTTGTCAGTTATACCGACTTAAACTGGTGTGGAGATAAAGATGACAGAAAATCTATTGTTGGATATATCTTTATGTATGGATAAACACCAATCTTTTTTTGTTCTAAGAAATAACCAGTCGTGGCGCTCTCTTCTTGTGAGATTGGGTACATTGCAAAGTTTATGTGTCTGTGTGTGTGTATGTGTGTGTGTGTGTATGTGTCAAGTTGTATGGTTGATGAATTAGATGAAGGAGTTGTGCAACAAAGAGAATTACGTTTTGACATTAATGATAGGCAACATTTATGTTATAAACCTTGCCAATAATCCCATTGCACATGGGAAAAGGAAGCATATAGAGATGAAATTTTACTACTTGACATAACTTGTGATTGAAGAAAAATTGAAGTTGGGGTATTGCAAAAGTGAAGATTAAGTGACCAACTTGCTAACCAAAAGAGGGTCAATTGAAGTGTTCAAGAAGTTGAAGAAACATGTGAGTATGGAACACTTGGCAAGGCAAAATTGTTTGAACATTCGAAGCTTTGATTTTGCCAACTGATACAGGTTTGTTTACACCATGTGCAGACCTATCAAACTTAGTCCAAAATGAATGAATTATGACTCTTTGGAAATCTTAGATCAAGAAGAACAACTCTTATGTTGAACAATTTTCCATTTGGAACTTGTATCATGATGCATTTTGAGGTGGAAGTTTGGAAATTTCAACATGTTAAAATATTTTCTAAGTGTCAAGTCACATATTCAATTATTCCACCTTGCTTAACTTTTTATGTGAGCTCCAAATGAGAAAAGTGTCTTCATAAAAGTTGTATCTATTTCCAAGACCTCCAAAATGGTCACAAATTTGGAATCATTTGGATTTATAATGAGTGAGTTATGCATTTTTGAAGTTGAGGAAAATCACTTGTTCAATAGTATTGGTCCAACATGACCTATAATGTATCCTCATATCACATGCTCATAAAAGTTGACTTAGCCCTTACTCCAAACATCAAAGTTGAATTAGAAATCTTGAATTGGATTGTTCAACTTGGAAATCTTTCATATCATAAACAATGAGCAAGTTATGGCCTTGGGAAGTTGACTTTCAAATTAGGGTTTAGACAAAATGACTTATAATGTTTCAACATAGAAAATGACTTTCCAAGCAAAATTAGCTCTAGACCTCAACATGAAAGTTGTTTGGAATGTCATTTAGAGTAACTGTGCTCTTGGAATCATTTTCATATGATGAAGATTGTAGGAGATAGGGTATAGGGAGACCCAGTTTTGATGGGATGAATTCATCTGGTCAACCACCATTAACCAACTTGCTAACTTCACTACGCCAAAAACTGGAATAGACAGCGCACCTTAGAGGGTGCTTTCTTAAAGAAGCGCACTCTAAAGTGAAGAGAAAAATAAGGAGGAATAGACAGCGCACTTTAGAGGGCGCTTTTGAAACAAAGCGCCCTCTAAAGTGAAGCAAAAAAATAATGAGGAAATGGAGGGACACCAATAGAGGGCACGTTTATGAAAGCGCCCTCTAAGGGTACCCTTAGAGGGCGCTTTTAAAAAAGCGCTCTCTAAGTCCATGTACAACAGCGCACTTTAGAGAGCGCTTGTGTAACAAAGCGCCCTCTAAAGTGAAGCGAAAAAATAATGAGGAAATGGAGGGACAACAATAGAGGGCGCGTTTATGAAAGCGCCCTCTAAGGATACCCTTAGAGGGCGCTTCTAAGTAAGCGCTCTCTAAGTCCATGTACAACAGCGCACTTTAGAGGGCGCTTTATTACAAAAGCGCTGTCTAAAGTGAAGCGAAAAAATAAGGAGCAATAGACAGCGCACCTTAGAGGGCGATTTTTTTCCACAAGCGCCCTCTAAGGTCCCGTTTAGTAAACATTAAAATTATAACATACTGCGCGTTTTGTTATTTCACTCTCTGTTATTTTCGTTCTTTTTCACGTTAGGGTTCTAAGGCGTTCTCCTTCCACCTCTGTTAGATCTACGACGTTTCCTCCTTCTGGCACCAAAGGTACGTTTGTTTCGTTTTAGCTTTGCCCTATTTCTTGCTTTGTTTTAGCTTTGCCCCATTTCAGTTTTATGTTATTGTTGTCTATGCTACGTTTGTTTCAACCTGTAAAGTTTCAATATTCATAGTCATTTTAAATTTGATAGCGCATGCGTTAAATTTCAAGCCCTACGTTTGTTTGGGTTTATTAGGCAATTTCAAGCCCTATGAATATCTGATTTTGTGTCAACACCAATATCATTAGAAACCTAGGTCCGAATGTGTTTGAACTCTTCTGAAATTGTTTTTTGTTTATTCTAATTAGTAATGGATAATACATGGATGTCTTCCAATCGATTGTCGAGAGAGTACGAGAATGGGGTATTAGAATTCGTTAAGTTTGCCGTTGCAAACGCCGAAGACCCCAGTAGAATGATATGTCCTTGCTTGGGTTGTTGTTATGGGAAACGGGTTGACGCAGTTCAGTTGACATCGCATCTAATGAGGCATGGAATTGATCGAAGTTATACATGTTGGAATTTGCATGGTGAGAAAAGTAACGAGAATGTTGAACCGGGGGATAGTACGACCTATGCCTCAAACTATAGTGGCGCAGATACATACGATTGTGATCGAGTTGAAGAGATTGCAGAAGCACTTGAAGGAGATCTTAAGGATTGTCCCGAAATGTTTGAGAGGTTGGTAAGTGATGCAGAGAAACCTTTGTATGATGGTTGCACTAAATTCACAAGATTGTCTGCGGTATTAAAGTTGTACAACTTAAAGGCGGGCAATGGGTGGTCGGATAAAAGTTTCACAGAGTTATTAGCCCTTTTGAAAGATATGCTTCCTGAGGATAATGTTCTTCCCAATCGAACATATGAGACCAAAAAGATGTTGTGCTCTATTGGCATGAGCTATGATAAGATACATGCATGTCCAAACGATTGCGTTTTGTTTCGAAATGAGTATGCATCGTTAAATGAGTGTCCTAAATGCGGTGTCTCGCGATATAAGAACAAGTTGTCTCCAGCAAAGGTCTTGTGGTATTTTCCTGTTATTCCGAGATTTAGACGCATGTTTCGTAGTGAAACCGATTCAAGACACTTGACCTGGCATGCAGATGAAAGAATTATAGATGGAAAGTATCGACATCCGGCAGATTCACCACAGTGGTTGAAAATTGATAATGATTATCCTGAATTTGGAGAAAAATCAAGAAACCTTCGCTTGGCATTATCTACTGATGGAATGAACCCACACGGTATCCAGAGTATCTCACACAGTACATGGCCTGTGATTATTATGATTTATAACCTACCTCCATGGCTATGTATGAAGCGTAAGTACATGATGTTGTCTATGTTGATTTCTGGACCTAAACAACCAGGGAATGACATAGACGTGTACTTGAAGCCCTTAATCGAAGATTTAAAGATTTTGTGGGAGACCGGTGTGGAGGTTTATGATGGATATAGGAAAGAAAGTTTCAACTTGAGGGCGATGTTGTTTGGTACAATTAATGATTTTCCAGCATACGGAAATCTATCAGGGTATAGCATAAAAGGTCAATGTGTGTGTCCTATTTGTGAAGATAAAACAGATTGGAAGCGCTTGGAGTTTGGTCAGAAGAATGTCTTTCTCGGTCATCGGAGATTCTTAAATTCAAATCATCACTACCGTGGATGGAGAAAGGGGTTCAATGGAGAGACAGAACAAGGCAGAGCTCCACCTATATTGACGGGTGATCAAATTTTTGAAAAGGTGAAAGATTTGGATACTCAGTTTGGCAAGCCTTTTGCCCACACACTTGTCAAAAGTGGGTGGAAGAAGAGGTCAGTTTTTTTTGAATTGCCGTATTGGAAGTCCTTGTATGTGAGACATTTTCTTGATGTTATGCATATTGAAAAAAATGTATTTGAAAGTGTTATTGGCACGTTACTCAATATACAAGAAAAGTCTAAGGATGGCCTTAAGGCAAGAAAGGACTTGATAGCGATGGGAATAAGAACTGAATTAGGACCCTTGAAGAAAGGAAAACGAACATATCTACCGCCTGCTGCTTATACTCTATCTAGAAAGGAGAAAAAAACATTGTGTAAGTTTCTAAGTGAAGTTAAAGTTCCAGAAGGGTACTCTTCAGATATTAGAAGACTTGTGTCTATGAAAGACCTCAAGTTAAAGAGTTTAAAGACCCATGATTGCCATGTTATAATGGAACATTTTCTCCCAATAGGTATACGTTCTATTCTTCCAGAAAAAGTAAGAAGCTCTATAACTAAGTTGTGTTCTTTCTTCAAGTCAATTTGCAGTAAGGTGATCAATCCTGCGATCTTACCAATGTTGCAAAAAGAAATCGTTATTACTTTGTGTGAGCTTGAAATGTTTTTTCCTCCATCATTTTTTGACATAATGGTACATCTAGTTGTTCATCTTGTGAAAGAGACACAATTGTGTGGACCAACTTATATGAGATGGATGTACCCTGTTGAACGTTATATGAAAATATTAAAAGGGTACGTGAAGAACCGAAGTCGACCAGAAGGTTGTATGGTTGAAAGATACATTGTTGAAGAAGCGATTGAGTTTTGTACTGAATATTTGTCTAATGTTCAGTCAATCGGACTCCCCAAGTCTCAGCTTGTTGAAAAGAAAGAAGGAAAAAATCTAATTGGAAATAAAATCGTGGCAGTATCAAGGGTCGAACGGGATCAAGTGCATTTGTATGTTCTGCACAATGAGAATGAGGTTGAGCCGTATGTTGAAATTCACAAGGATGTTCTCTGAGGTTTAAATCCCAATAGAAATGAAAATTGGATAGTACGAGAGCACAATCGATGTTTTATACCTTGGTTTAAGGATCATATTTATTCAAAGTATTATTCAGATCCCGCTTCAATAACAGAAAGGTTGAGATGCTTAGCATATGGTCCAAGTTTCCATGTTTTTTCTTATAGCGCATACGCGATTAATGGATACACATTTTATACCAAAGAACAAGATGATAAAAGTACTATGCAGAATAGTGGTGTCACCGTGGTAGCTGAAGCAATGCACATATCAAGTGTGAAGGACTTAAACCCCAAATTTGCAAATCTGTCGTATTTTGGTGTTATCGAGCGCATTTGGGTGTTTGATTATGAGAAGTTTCAGATTCCTATATTTGGTTGCAAGTGGGTTGAAAATAATAACGGCATTCGAATGGATAAGTCAGGATTTTTGCAAGTGGATCTTAATAGGGTGGGATACAAAGATGAGTCTTTTATTCTAGCCTCTCAAGCTAGACAAGTGTTCTATGTCAATGATCCGAAAAGTACGAAATGGTCTATAGTTCTTTTTTCCAACAAAGTAATTAATGAAAACACTAGAGATCAAGGTGATGATATTGATGTTGAGATTGAATCGTTTACCAGAAATGATCAAGATGAGAATAATATATCAAATGATTCATATATTAGAAATGATCATAATGAGGGTATTTGGATCAATCCAACCGTCCGTGTTGTTAAGAGACATGTAGAACATATTCCAACCAAGAAAAGAAAGAGAACTTAGTGAAAAAGGTACAGGTCAAATGATTTTAATTGTTTTCTTTATTACAGGTAAAATGACTTTTATGATTTTAATTGTTTTTACATTTGTCATCTGATTTTAATTGTTTTCTTTTTTACAGGTAAAATGGCTATTATGAAGTCAATCATTCGTGCAAGGGGCAAGGGATGCTCGAAAGTATCAATTGATATTTGATTAGATGATGATGCTGGATATTTGAAAGTATCCCTCTACGACAATGGAACATGTCCATCTAAACATATATCAATTCTATCTTCAAAAGATAAGGGTTCAATGTTGGCAAGTTACATTGGTTTCCTTGTTCGACAACATATTCCGATTACATGTGATAATTGGAGAAGTCCGGACTTGAAGGTTGGCAAAGAAAAAATATGGTCAGAGATACAGGCTTGTGTCTCAATAGAGGATGGGTATCTACCTAAAGTTACTTTTGTAGTGGTCCAAAAGAGACATCACACCCGTCTCTTTCCTGTCAACCCCAAAGAGACCGATAGAAGTGGAAAAATTATGCCAGGTTTTTTCAATATATTTCTCAACGCAGCTGGTATATATTATCATTTGAATTTATCACTTTTTGCTGATTTTGTTGTTCTAAATTGTCAAAGGAACCGTGGTAGACACCGACATTTGTCACCCTAGGGAATTTGATTTTTACCTTAACAGCCATGCAGGAATTCAGGTAATATTAGCTATGTCATTTAACTTTATGCCATTGTTTACTATTTGTTGCTCAATCGCCTTTTGACAGTTCTGTGTTATTTGCATTTGGACGTGTTCTTTTTGCAGGGGACTACTTATGCTGCCATCTGTTGTTTTGGTTGAGCCTTATTTTGTATGGATATGCGATAGAACTACTAGACAGCTTTTGGATATACAGAACATGTTTGCCACCATGGGTGGATGGGCGTTTTTGTTTAGTATTGGTTAGAACTACTAGACAGCTTTTGGATACAGTGGTCACTGGGTGTTGGTTGCTATGTTTTATTCTCTTAATTGTAGTACTTTGAGAATATGTTGTTGTATATTGTTGATCAAAGAATCATATATTAATGTTGTATATATGGAGGATTAATGTTGTATATAAATGGATTCATGTTGTATATATCAATGGATTAATGGTGTATAACATTGGATTAAAGGATGAAATCAATATGAATTTTACACTTTTGCAGCATGCGAACAGGTTACCAAATAAATATATATCCACTGTTTTTCAAACAAATTTTTTTAAAATAACTAACACTTTAGAGAGCGCTTTGTCCAGAAAGCGCCCTCTAAACACTTTACATTGACAACTTTAGAGGGCGCTTTTTCCTGAAAGCGCCCTCTAAACACTTTACAATGACAACTTTAGAGGGCGCTTTTTCCTGAAAGCGCCCTCTAAACACTTTACATTGACAACTTTAGAGGGCGCTTTTTCCTGAAAGCGCCCTCTAAACACTTTACAATGAAAACTTTAGAGGGCGCTTTTTCCTGAAAGCGCCCTCTAAACACTTTACACTGACAACTTTAGAGGGCGCTTTTACCAGAAAGCGCCCTCTAAGGTGTCCCTGTATGGACCACTCCAGAGGGCGCTTTTTTCTTAAAGCGCACTATAATGTGGCCACTTTAGACAGCGCTTTCTCCAGGAGAACAAAGCGTTGTCTTTACCTATGCCAGCGCCAGATTAGAGGGCGCTTAAAAGCGCTGTTATAGGCCAAAATAAGCGCCCTCTTTTCCCTTATTTGGCGTAGTGCTTGCAATTCTCTTTACTTTTTAGGCTCATGGTAGCTCATTTATTGAAATTCTGGTATCATATATGAGATGTCGAAGGTAATGTCACGAAACTAATATCTGATTAATACAAACAGGATAAAAGATAAAGAACAGTAATGCAAGAGACACAAGCAATTGTTAACCCAGTTCGGTGCAACTCACCTACGTTTGGGGGCTACCAAGTCAGGAAGGAAATCCACTAAATAGAATCAGTTCAAAGACTCTCAGTAAACAACACAAGTTACAATTTTTTTCACCTAATCTCTACCCGTGTGACTTCTACCTAAGAACTCTTATATATGAGATCCCACTCACCCCCCTCAATCACACCAGTGATATTAAACAAGAATTACAATGAAAAGAAGACACTCTTCAAAGACACACACTTGATCTTACTTAACAGCTTCAATCAAGTAGACACACACTCATGCTTAAAATCTTAGAGTGACAAATTACAACTCAAAAATCAGACCAATTCAATCATCTATGGATGAATTGAATGGCTTACAAAACACACGACCACACAAGACTAAAACCCTTATTCTCTCTCAATATTTCGTTCCTTATTTCTTGTGTATCAAATCAGGTTTTCCATGTCCTTTTTATAGAAGCATTCATATCTTCTCATGACAGTTGATTAGATCTCTTTGGAAAATAAGTTAATCACGTTGTAATTACTGATTGATAGCGTGTTCAATCAACTCATCAATCAGACACAGATTGCCATTAAAAGCGCAATCACATAATACATAACATTCAAACTGAGTGTTCTGTATACAGATGTCATGACATCGGGTCTGACATCCTGGAACAATCCTGCATAATTATTTTTTTAAACATCCAGCAGGTACAAGATATCTTATGTTAAGACATCACATGTGACATCTTGTGAACACTCTTGGTTTTACCAAAATTGCTGCCAACACCTAGAACCAACAAACTCCCCCTTTGGCAAATTTTGACTAAAACATATATCAGTCTATTTTGTTCACAAGAAAAAAACACATCAGTAGTTAAACAACATAACAACAGTTTAATTAGCAACAGAAGCAAACATAATTACTAGCTATTATAGCAACTAGTAATGCACACATAAAACACATAGGGTACTTCTTCTCCCCCTAAGTCTGTTCACCTACAGACATCTCCTTCAACATCAACAACACCTGTAACAATCAGAATTTCCTTCTGACATCTCCTTCAACATCTGTAACATACAGAATCACATTATGACATCTCCTTTAACATCACCTGTACAACACAGAACATTCTTCTGTTTAACATCAGATGTCACCTGTCAGCACAAAATAACTACAACTCTCCACATCTCCACACATTAACTGTAGCTCTCCACATAATAACTTCTCCCCCTTTTTAGTCAAAATAGACCAAAGTGACCAATTAGACAAAATAAATGTCAATCAGTCCAACAGAGAATGTCACAAAGGATGTTATAACATATAAAATGTTAAAACATAAATGTCAGGTGGTACAAAACCATAATTATACACAGCTGCAATAGTTGAGATAATCAAAAATCCAGGGAACTCATAAAGAGCCCAAATATTACATCATGGCATCAAGAAGGACTGCCGAAAATTACAAACATTAAACAGAAAAACAACAAATCATCCAAGCATCCAAAACAGCATCCAGAACACACATCATTAACAGGGGGACCATCAACACCACAACTTAGTTTGAGGAGGTAGCATCTTCTTCACCTTCAGATCCAGAACTGCCACTAGATTGATCTTGAGAATTAGACCTCTCACTTGAGGTATGGGCATCTAACTCCTTGGCTTCACCAACCTTATCCATCTCTTCTTGCTCCAAGCTACTAATGAGAACCTCTAAAGCCTCTTTCCTAGCCTTGGCCACCCTAATCCCATTTTCCAACTCTTTACAGGTTTCTTTTAATTGAGCAATAAGGCCACCTTGTGAGGCTGGCTCCTTCCTTGCAGATGTCATGACAATGTCATTAACATGTCTGCCCTCAAATAACTTGTAATGAATTAACAATGGAGGCTTCCTTCTACTGGGAATATCACTTGTGTTTAGAATACCAGGTTGCTGGCTTAAAATAATTCCACAAATGATCGAGGGAAAGGCAATTGGCAGCTTCACTGCATTAGTGGAATCATGTCTAACAATTTGTTCAAACATGAACCTTCCATCGTCAAAGTTGAGCCTGGTTCCAATAGCATATATAATCCTTCCAAGAGCATTAGATATTGTTGAGATATGGTTTGTGGGCACCCAGTTGGCTGAACCTATCTTATGCAAGATAGCATATTTTACAATTAATTTGCCAACAGATAGATGCTTTTTTCTTGGCCATTCCTTGACTTGACCAGCAGTGATTATCCTACAGACTTCATTGTCTGTGGCTTCCAATTCAACAGCTCCTTCAGTCCCTCTTCCTAGGAATTTATTGGTTATAGTTGGGGAGAACCTTACACACCTTCCTCTCACAAAGACCTTGCAAAATTCTTTGCAATTCTTGTCAGAAATATCCTCAGGGATATTAACCACAAACTCCTTCACCAGACCTTCAAAGCATTAGGGTAATGCACTAATTGTCTTTAATAAACCTGCAGACTTGATCAACTCCATAACCTCCTTCACTTCCACAGCATCTTTCCCTAGTTCCCTCTCCGCATCAACTCTCCTCTGTATAACAAATTTCCACTTGGTTGTACCATCTTCCAAATGAAAGGAAATGTTGTCCAAATGCACAGCTGCAACCTTGGCAGGAGATTTTCTAACTGTTTTCTTTTTGGCAGGAGAGATGTCTGGGACATCGTCTTCGACATCATCTTCAGAATCAGAGCTTTCTCTGACCTTCCTCTTCTTGACCTCTACTTTACTCCATGATTTAGAAGGACATACAGCAGCAGCCTTCTTACTAGTTCTGGCTGTCAACATCTCAGCCACAGTCTTGCCTTTCCTGGTCTTCATTTTCTTTGCAACACTTGGTTTCAAGTGATGAACCAAGGTGTCATCTTCTTCTTTTGAGCTCTCTTCCTCCAAATCAATCACCTTCTCAGCAGTTTCATGCTTCTTAGACTGAGAAGCACTAACAGGTTTCTTACTATGCAAGGTTTTACATAGAGAACATAGTTCCTCAGTAGCAATGTCTTTCTCTGACCTAGATGAATCATCATCTTTCTCATTTTGAGGTTCCACCTTAGGTGAGGGGTCCCTTCTAGACAGAGGAGTCGAAACTCCCTTGACTGAGTGTCCTTCATTTAGGATCCTTGTTACCAGGTTCCTAATGACACGATTTGTATAATGCATGTCATCCTTAGGAGGAGGGTTATCAGCAAAGTTACCTTGAGTGTTTCCAGCAGTGGAAGAAGGGTCAGGAACGTCGCCTGGGATTACTAAAAGAGGAATAACTTCCAAAACGTCTTCACCCAGAAACTCCATGGAGGGAGTCCTTGCTTTGTGAGTGAGTTTTGAACCAGAAGATGAGGGATGTTGTGACATTTTGTTGAACTTTTTAGAAATTTTTTGTTGCCCTAGCAGAGATGGTCTGAGAAGTTTGATGAAGATGGAAGTGGTTGTGTTGAGGTAGCGTGTGAAAATGGTATAGATACTAGTTCCAATACTAGGTAATGACTTACCATAAATGAGACACTTTCTTTTAAGTGGGCAGACAATATTTTTATTACCTTTTCCACTCCACTTTAATTGCTATAAATTCTCATGAATACAAATCCCTAATTTCCCTCTTAAACATTCAAACTGATTGGCATCCAAAGTCTTTGTAAATATGTCAGCTAATTGCATTTTAGTAGTAACATGCTCAAGTGCTATGATTTTCTCTTCCACAAGTTCTCTAATGAAGTGATGACGAATATCAATGTGCTTTGTCCTGCTATGCTGAATAGGATTTTTGGAAATATTTATAGCACTCAGGTTGTCACAGTACAATGTCATGACATCTTGTGTGACATTGTATTCAGTCAACATTTGTTTCATCCAAACCAGTTGAGAACAACTACTCCTAGCTGCTATGTATTCAGCTTCAGCAGTGGATAGGGACACACAATTTTGTTTCTTGCTAAACCATGATATCAAATTGTTCCCCAAAAAGAAACATCCTCCTGATGTGATTTTCCTATCATCAACACTTCCAGCCCAGTCAGCATCACAGTAACCAGTCAGCATAGATCCAGATCCATGAGTATATAACATCCCATAGTCACTGGTGCCATTGACATATTTCAGTATTCTCTTCACTTGGTTTATGTGACTGACTTTTGGTTCAGCTTGATATCTAGCACAAACACCTACAGCAAATGCAATGTCAGGTCTGCTTGCTGTGAGATATAGCAGACTTCCTATCATGCTTATGTATAGACTTTGATCTACACTAACACCATTTTCATCTTTGGAGACTTTCACATGTGTAGGAGCATGTGTCCTTTTATGACCTGCATTCTCCATGCCAAACTTCTTAACAATGTTCTTGGCATATTTGCTTTGAGATAGAAAGATAGAATTTGCCAGCTGCTTGACTTGTAGCCCAAGAAAGTAGGTCAGCTCTCCAACAAGGCTCATCTCAAACTCAGACTGCATTTGTCTAACAAAATGTTCAACCATCTGATTTGACATCCCACCAAACACAATATCATCCACATATATATGTGCCACCGTGAGTTTTCCTCCTTCATTCTTCACAAATAGGGTCTTATCAATACCTCTTTTCATGTATCCATTGTTAGTGAGGAACACTGTGAGTCTCTCATACCAAGCCCTAGGAGCTTGCTTCAAACCATAGAGGGCTTTCTTCAATCTGTATACATGCTTTGGAAGATTTGGATCTGTGAATCCTTTAGGCTATTCAACATATACTTCCTTATTTAAGTAGTCATTCAAGAAGGTACTTTTTACATCTATTTGGAACAGTTTGAATTTCAGAATACATGCCACTCCAAGCAATAGTCAAATGGATTCAAGGCGAGCTACAGGGGTGTCATACGGTGAACTAACTTTGTGTGTTTTTGCTTTGGAAAGAAAATGTCGCGGATAGCAAGAGTCGCCACCGACTTTTCTTTTATCCCATAAGGAAAGGTGGAAAAGAACAGGAAAGACCTTAATTAGATTTTGAGTTCGGGAGGTACATTATACAAAGGGAAGGTGTTAGCACCCTTTGTATCCATGGTTATCCATGGGCTCTTAATTGCTTGATCACTTATGTTTGTCTGAAAAAAGTGTTTGTGATTTGCTTGAAAATGTTTTGAAAAGAGAGTTTAACTTTGTAATGATTCTTGTACGAATGTATACAAAGTATTTATCTCATTTAATTTTGAAAGCGGTTTAGAAAATATAACTTGGCAATGATTCTAGTACGAATGTATACCAAGTGGTGATTTTCTAGTAATTGCAAAGTGTGAGGTATGAAAAATGTTTTAGGTTGTGAGCCAGCAATTAAGAGTTATACCTACCCAAGGTCTTTATGGGCATTTCCTATCCTTATGAGGGTAAAAATGTCCTTACTATTGAGAAGTAAGTAGTTTCATCCTTTGGATGTAAAAGGGACGTCGTAGGGTCATCGATTGGTCATTGAGGGCAACATTTGTAAGGATACCTTAGCATTCGAAGGGACGATCATCATTTAACCGAAGGCTACAACGACGGGTCACCGAGGGACAAAAATCATATATTCGAAGGCAACATCCGAGGGACTATGATTTATCTTATAGGGACGTGATGATTTAATCGAAGGGTCTTCGCTAAGTATATCCCCACATTCGCGGGACATGACCATAATACCGTAATATCGTGAGGCAACAAAGAGAGGTCCAAGATCACATATTCAAAGGCAATATTTTGTAATCAATTAGGTAGTTGTAATCAATTAGGTAATTAGGTCCATATTATAATCAATTAAGTAATTAGGATGAATCTCCACAAGGGTATCCCACAAATAAAATGGAATACCTAGCAAGCTACCTTTTCCGGGAGTATATGAACCCTTATAAAATTCAACAAACAGGTCAGAATACCAAATCAGGGTGCAATCGAGAATTACACCACAAAAGAAATCACAACAGTAATAGGGTCAGATAAACAATGCATGGCTATGATAAAACATGTCAAATGAGCAAAAATCAGAACAGAAAAGTCAGCGACTGTCACGTTCGCTTCTGCCTCGCCTAGCGACGGCTTAGCGAATGCTCGCTACATGCTTGCTTAGCAATGTGCTAGCGAGAGGCTGCGGGTTCTGGTTTTAGAACAGTACGATTCCGGCAAGCTTCACGCCCTATGGCATCCATTACAGAGATTGCATGGTTAAACATTCAAGATATTCATAATACTTAAATTCACATGCAAAACTTAAGATATTTTTATAAATTCAATCATAATGCCACATGCATATTAAGAACATAAAGAGGTAAATAGTAATGCAAACCTGTTTGCAATTGAGTTGCAACCTTGAATGGGCAAGTCGGATTGAATTGGGCGGAGGTAACCTTGGTGCAGACGGGTTTCCTTCCGGGTTTCCTTTAGGGTTGCTCTGAATTCTCTGGGTTAGCCTCCAGGGTTTGTTGTGCCTTCTCTCTAGTTCCCGTTTTCGTTCCGTTTCCGTTCTCCTTCCCCCCTCGTTCTGACTGCAGTTGTGGTATTTATAATGCTCTTTTTATGACCTAATGGGCTCAGAATGAAGCCCAGAATTTTCTGGTATTCGCAAGCTTCACTAGGCGAGTGGCGTAGCGAAGGGTTCGCTAGGCGAAGGAATTGCTCGCCTAGCGAGCAAACCAGTTTAGGCCATTTTCTGGATTTTGTCATCTGTGTGCTGGGTCCTTGTTCTTTTAAGATCAATGCCTTGAAAAATAAGTTGGAGTGCCTTAGAAATGCCTTGTAATATTAACGGGCAAATTTTGGGGTATGACAGCTGCCCCTGTTCAATATTCTTAAACCGAGAGAGTTAGAATGGTAGGTACGCCATTTGTGGTCTGGAGGTGAAAGATTATTGAACACTAGAATGCCCCAAAAATTTGCACTTGTTAATCAGAAGTTATTCCTAATGGAGATGGGCTTAAAGATGCCATCCAGGAAGTTTGATGATGAGAGCTTCAGAGTGCGTCGTACATTAGACCATATCTGAAGACGTGGGTGCCATACCGGGTCGTACGTTAGACCGTGTATTAGGTGATAATAGGGTGCGCTGAACCTGATGAGATAAGTATCAGAATGGGTCATACGCTGCTGGGGATAAAGGATCAGAATGGATCGTACGCTAGATCGTATCTGAATTGCAGAATGAACCGTCCGTTAGGCTGCATCTGGAGAGGTAAAGATCAGAACGGATCGTACGCTAGATTGTATCTGAGTAGCAGAATGAGCTGTCCATCAGGCTGTATCTGAGATATAAGGGTCAGAATGGATCGTATGCTAGATCGTATCTGAGTAGCAGAATGAGCTGTCCATTAGGCTGTATCTGAGATATAAGGGTCAGAATGGATCGTATGCTAGATCGTATCTGAGTAGCAGAATGAGCTGTCCATTAGGCTGTATCTGAGATATAAGGGTCAGAATGGATCGTATGCTAGATCGTATCTGAGTAGCAGAATGAGCCGTCCATTAGGCTGCATCCGGAGAAGTAAAGGTCAGACCGGATCGTACGCTAGATCGTATCTGAGTAGCAGAAAGAGCCATCCGTTAGGCTGCATCTGGAGAAGTAAAGGTCAGACCGGATTGTACGCTAGATCGTATCTGAGTAGCAGAATGAGTCGTCCGTTAGGCTGAATTTGATTGTGAAGGGGGGGTAGTCGTACGCTAGACTACACGTCAGAATGTACCGTACGCTAGGTAGCATCTGAGGAGATGAACATTCGAATGGGTCGTACGCTAGACCGTCTCTGAGCAGAATGAGTCGTCCGTTAGGCTGAATCTGATGATGAAAGGGGTAGTCGTACGCTAGACTACACGTCAGAATGTACCGTACGCTAGGTAGCATCTGAGGAGATGAACATTCGAATGGGTCGTACGCTAGACCGTCTCTGAGCAGAATGAGCCGTCCGTTAGGCTGAATCTGATGATGAAAGGGGTAGTCGTACGCTAGACTACACGTCAGAATGTACCGTACGCTAGGTAGCATCTGAGGAGATGAACATTCGAATGGGTCGTACGCTAGACCGTCTCTGAGCAGAATGAGTCGTCCGTTAGGCTGAATCTGATGATGAAAGGGGTAGTCGTACGCTAGACTAAACTTCAGAAATGTACCGTACGCTAGGTAGCATCTGAGGGAATGAACATCCAAATGGGTCGTACGCTAGACCGTCTCTGAGCAGAATGAGCCGTCCGTTAGGCTGAATCTGATGATGAAAGGGGTAGTCGTACGCTAGACTACACTTCAGAATGTACCGTACGCTAGGTAGCATCTGAGGGGATGAACATCCAAATGGGTCGTACGCTAGACCGTCTCTGAGCAGCAGAACGAGCCGTCCGTTAGGCTGTATCTGATGATGAAAGGGGTAGTCATACGCTAGACTACACGTCAGAATGTACCGTACGCTAGGTAGCATCTGAGGGGATAAACATCCAAATGGGTCGTACGCTAGACCGTCTCTGAACAGCAGAACGAGCCATCTGTTAGGCTGTAGCTGATAATATTTGTTGTGTTTGCAGTAAATGTCTGGGATGGGCTTAAAGATGCCACCATTAGGAGGATATCAGAGTGTTTGTCGGAATGGATGTTCATGTGGATTATATCTGAAAGATGTAAATGTAATCGATAAAGATGTTCGTCTGAATGGATCTTTATTTTGACCGTATCCGGAGGACAATTAACCTGAAAAATAAAGTTAGCTTCATGCCATGTCATGATGCATGAGATGTTTTATGCTTTCGAAAATAAATGCGAACATTGTATGCATGCGTATGATGTGAAATGATGTAATGAATGAATTATGCATCTGAAAAGTTTTTCCTGGCGACTCCCTGGGGAAAATAAATCCCCATCTTCTGCTTAGAGATACTTGTATTGATGACCCTTTCTTAGCTGGGGATACTTGATTTCTGTCTGATGGTAGAGATATTCAACAGAGTCTGGCTGGGGGGTGGAGGAGATGATCCGTCTGTCTAGCGATGCCACTTCCTTCTGGGGAGTAACTGGTTTATGCTGGGGAATAGAACTGGCAACCGGATTCGTTGGAAAGCATGATTAGACCTTCTCCTCGATCCTGAAGTCTTTTGGTAATTGCTATTGCATGTATTTTGGTAAACATTTATTATGTTCAAACGCATATATTAATTCAACCTAAATCAATGGACGTTTACGCAAACAAAACAGAGGAAGTAAAACAACAACATTTTTTTTTGAAATAAAATTGTATTGATTTTGAAAGAGGGCCTATAAACAGGCAATTTCTGTACAAGGAGACAGAAATCCTAGTAAGAGGAAATTGTCAAGAAACAAAGAGAAAGCTGTGCAGAAAAAGTCCTATTGATTTTAATTCCGCTACTGTCATTATGTCTTCAAGCGTCTCATCTCCTGCGGTCGGATAAAAGTGATTAGCTTGTTCAGTCCTTTGAACTTGGGTGAAGTTGACTGAGAACGGGACATAGTCATACGCTTTAATCCCTAATTTTTGCCTGGACCGCCTTTTCAGGTTTTCAGTCCACCAGGATACCCTTTCTTGCCCAAGTCGCCTTTTCGGGTTTTCGACTTGCCGGGTGTACATTTTTATATGTTTATCCCTAATTTTTGCCCGGACCCTTTTGGTTCGCCGGGATGCCCTTACTTTTGCCTAGATACGTCGACCTAGCGGGTCTCTTTTATGCGTAGTATTTTTTAACTATGTCCGCGTTCACGGGATGCGGGAAATCTTCGCCATCCATTGTAGCAAGCATCATGGCTCCACCAGAGAATACCTTCTTAACTACAAATGACCCTTCGTATGTGGGAGTCCATTTGCCTCTGGGATCACCTTGTGGTAGAATGATACGCTTTATTACCAAGTCGCCAATTTGATACACCTGTCTCTTGACCTTTTTGTTAAATGCCTGGGTCATGCGCTTCTGATATATCTGCCCATGACAAACAGCCGCAAGTCTCTTTTCATCACTCAAATTTATCTGATCGAGTCGAGTCTGCATCCATTCATCTTCATCTAAGCCTGCATCTTTCATAATTCTTAGAGAGGGAATCTGAGCTTCCACTGGTAAAATAGCTTCCATGCCGTAGACTAAAGAGAAAGGAGTTGCCCCTGTCAAAGTTCGTACTGAAGTGCGATAACCATGAAGAGCAAATGGTAACATCTCATGCCAGTCTTTGTATGTTACTGTCATATTTTGTATAATCTTCTTAATATTCTTATTAGCAGCCTCCACGGCGCCATTCATCTTTGGCCGATACGGAGAAGAGTTATGGTGTTTTATTTTGAACTGCGTGCAGAGTTCAGTAATCACCTTGTTGTTCAAATTAGTACCATTATTAGTGATAATTCTTTCAGGGATGCCATACCGACAAATAAGACTATTCTTGATGAACCGTGTCACCACATTCCTGGTGACAGAAGCAAATGAGGCTGCCTCTACCCACTTCGTAAAATAATCAATAGCAACAAGAATGAAACAATGTCCATTAGAAGCAGTAGGTTTAATCTCTCCAATCATATCAATGCCCCACATTGCAAAGGGCCAAGGTGCTGTCAACACGTTTAATGGAGCAGGAGGCACACATTCTTCCGGAGAGGGCAGGTTTCTCAAATATATATTTGATAGGATCCATCTTAGAAATCATAGAGAGGTATGATTCAACATATACTGTCTTAGTCGGCGAGCAATCCAAGCCAAAGCACAGCAAGTCTTCTCAAGCAGTGAACATCTTGTTTCATAGTCGGTACACTTTTTGCTAAGGTGGTATATTGCATGCTCTTTTCGACCAGACTCGTCATGTTGCCCCAACACACACCCCATCAAATTTTCTAACATGGTCAAATACATGATTAGAGGTCTTCCTTCAACAGGTGGTAGGAGATACTTCTTGATTTTGTCAAAAAGCTTCCTGACATTCATCATCTCTTGACTGTTCTCAGTAATTTGAAGATGGGTTTGCAAGTAGCAGTCAAATGGGAGATAAATCGGGCAATGTAATTCAAGTGTCCCAAGGAGCTTCTGACTTCTTTCTTGTCCACTCTAGTACTCAGATCGACAGTTTCAATTGACTCCTCATGCGGCTGTATAGTCTTTTCTTCTTCCAGTAACAGTCTGGCAAGCTATCCAGGTACTTCACAATCTTCCTCACTTCCATCCTCGGCTTGGTAGATCGGATTTTCAAAGTCATAATGAACAGTAGCGGGATTATTATCAACAGGATCCAGAGTGGATATGGATACGCAATTTGTTACGTGAGTGTGTGCAAGAAAACATAGCTTGTTTGAAAAATGACAGGAAAGATAAAGAGCGCAATATTTGAATGCAAAAAGTCCATTGATTTATTGAATGTGAGTATGATTATGAAAATGACAGA
The DNA here is from genome assembly GCF_024323335.1 of Lathyrus oleraceus. NCBI lineage: Eukaryota > Viridiplantae > Streptophyta > Magnoliopsida > Fabales > Fabaceae > Lathyrus > Lathyrus oleraceus. The sequence continues at coordinate 593,933,520 of NC_066583.1, read as the reverse complement.
ACCCTTGAAAAATTATCTATTGTGCCCCGGGTATAGACACAATGCTTTAAAAAAAATTACAAAATTTGAAACATTAAAATAGCAATAACAATTACTCCTGACTAAAGGAAATCGGGATAGTGTCTTCAGCCTTCCAATTATTGAGTCCTCCACCAATTGTTGGGAAAATCCAGTTATCCAAGTCATAATCGTTATCGGCATCTTCTACAGCATTTTTCATGATTAGGCAGAGGAGCAGTGATGACATTAGGAGTCTCCGGAGGATCAAATTCAAATTCTCCAGCGTCGATCATATCCTGAATCTTGTTCCTCAACAACCAACAATCGTTTGTATCATGCCCGGGGCTATCAAAGTGATATGCACACATGGCGTTGGGATTATAACTAGGAGAAGTAGTGTTGGGATTTGCAGGAGGATCTCTGAGGGTAATTAAATTTGCTCTTAGCATACCCTACAGTGCTTGTGCTAAAGTCATATTAATCTTCGTAAACTTCCTTCTTCTCGGGTTAATGTGACTCACAGATTTCTTGTCTTTCTTCTCGAGCAATAGAGCCTTTAGTTCCTCCTGCCCCTTGGATAAGTTCAAGATCATCTCCTGGAGTTAAGCATTCTGAGCCTGGAGATCCTTGACAATTTGTTTGAGGGCCATTTTTCTGTTTGTAGGAAAACCGTGAGAACATTGATCCCTTTAGAGTACCTGTTATGCAATGTGATGTTATGCTATGCAATGTATGAAATGTTTTCAATGTTTAAAGTCCTTGAAATGGTTAGTACAATGTCATGATGTCATGATGTTATGATGTTATGATGTTATGATGTTAAGTAAACAACAAGCACAAACAAGTCACATAACAGTCATTCCTAAGTTCTAAGGCTTGCATGAGTTCCGTAGGTAAGTACCCTCCCCACTGAAGTTTGGTTGGGTCAACCTGTCCTAGAATAGTAACCGGGTTCTAGAAGGATCTCAAATCATTGACCTTCCTTTAAGTCCACTTCAGTGCAACACCAAGTGGTTGACCGAAGCTTCCCTAAAGTCCAATCTCAAAGAGTGTAGTATCGAGTCTCAACCAACCCCAGTCGGAACCGAAGTCAGTTATCTCACTACTTTCTAATGACCAGGATGAGTCAATTAGGGTTCTAAAGGTCTGGTTAATGCTTTGATGACACCACGCAGACGCCAAATTTCTCCTCAAGTAAACATGAGGAACATCAGGACATCCAAAGTGTCACATTAACCGTAGCCATCATTTTGACCATTCCAGTATACGCCGGATAGTCGCGATGATCCTTTGCTACTTACCTAAGGTACACTAGATCCGGGTGTAGGATCTTTCACTCAAGCATAAAATACCCAAGCAATCCCTTAAAAGTAAATCAGACAATTCAAATAAGTGATCTTGTTTTTTAAGGTAACCTCTCTTTTTAAGGGTCCCCAGCAGAGTCGCCAGTTCTGTCATACGGTGAACTGACTTTGTGTGTTTTTGCTTTGGAAAGCAAATGTCGCGGATAGCAAGAGTCGCCACCGACTTTTCTTTTATCCCATAAGGAAAGGTGGAAAAGAACAGGAAAGACCTTAATTAGATTTTGAGTTCGGGAGGTAAATTATACAAAGGGAAGGTGTTAGCACCCTTTGTATCCATGGTTATCCATGGGCTCTTAATTGCTTGATCACTTATGTTTGTCTGAAAAAAGTGTTTGTGATTTGCTTGAAAATGTTTTGAAAAGAGAGTTTAACTTTGTAATGATTCTTGTACGAATGTATACAAAGTATTTATCTCATTTAATTTTGAAAGCGGTTTAGAAAATATAACTTGGCAATGATTCTAGTACGAATGTATACCAAGTGGTGATTTTCTAGTAATTGCAAAGTGTGAGGTATGAAAAATGTTTTAGGTTGTGAGCCAGCAATTAAGAGTTATACCTACCCAAGGTCTTTATGGGCATTTCCTATCCTTATGAGGGTAAAACTGTCCTTACTATTGAGAAGTAAGTAGTTTCATCCTTTGGATGTAAAAGGGACGTCGTAGGGTCATCGATTGGTCATTGAGGGCAACATTTGTAAGGATACCTTAGCATTCGAAGGGACGATCATCATTTAACCGAAGGCTACAACGACGGGTCACCGAGGGACAAAAATCATATATTCGAAGGCAACATCCGAGGGACTATGATTTATCTTATAGGGACGTGATGATTTAATCGAAGGGTCTTCGCTAAGTATATCCCCACATTCGCGGGACATGACCATAATACCGTAATATCGTGAGGCAACAAAGAGAGGTCCAAGATCACATATTCAAAGGCAATATTTTGTAATCAATTAGGTAGTTGTAATCAATTAGGTAATTAGGTCCATATTATAATCAATTAAGTAATTAGGATGAATCTCCACAAGGGTATCCCACAAATAAAGTGGAATACCTAGCAAGCTACCTTTTCCGGGAGTATATGAACCCTTACAAAATTCAACAAACAGGTCAGAATACCAAATCAGGGTGCAATCGAGAATTACACCACAAAAGAAATCACAACAGTAATAGGGTCAGATAAATAATGCATGGCTATGATAAAACATGTCAGATGAGCAAAAATCAGAACAGAAAAGTCAGCGACTGTCACGTTCGCTTCTGCCTCGCCTAGCGACGGCTTAGCGAATGCTCGCTACATGCTCGCTTAGCGATGTGCTAGCGAGAGGCTGCGGGTTCTGGTTTTAGAACAGTACGATTCCGGCAAGCTTCACGCCCTATGGCATCCATTACAGAGATTGCATGGTTAAACATTCAAGATATTCATAATACTTAAATTCACATGCAAAACTTAAGATATTTTTATAAATTCAATCATAATGCCACATGCATATTAAGAACATAAAGAGGTAAATAGTAATGCAAACCTATTTGCAATTGAGTTGCAACCTTGAATGGGCAAGTCGGATTGAATTGGGCGGAGGTAACCTTGGTGCAGACGGGTTTCCTTCCGGGTTTCCTTTAGGGTTGCTCTGAATTCTCTGGGTTAGCCTCCAGGGTTTGCTGTGCCTTCTCTCTAGTTCCCGTTTTCGTTCCGTTTCCGTTCTCCTTCCCCCCTCGTTCTGACTGCAGTTGTGGTATTTATAATGCTCTTTTTATGACCTAATGGGCTCAGAATGAAGCCCAGAATTTTCTGGTATTCGCAAGCTTCGCTAGGCGAGTGGCGTAGCGAAGGGTTCGCTAGGCGAAGGAATTGCTCGCCTAGCGAGCAAACCAGTTTAGGCCATTTTCTGGATTTTGTCATCTGTGTGCTGGGTCCTTGTTCTTTTAAGATCAATGCCTTGAAAAATAAGTTGGAGTGCCTTAGAAATGCCTTGTAATATTAACGGGCAAATTTTGGGGTATGACAAGGGGCAAATGTTTCATCAAAATCCACTCCTTCAACTTGAGTAAATCCGTGTGCTACTAATCTTGCTTTGTTTTTAGTAACCACCCCTTGTTCATCAGATTTATTCTTATACACCCACTTTGTACCTATGACATTTACTCCTTCAGGTCTAGGAACCAGTTCCCATACTTCATTCCTCTTGAATTGACCTAACTCCTCCTGCATGGCATTGATCCATAACTCATCAGTCAAGGCTTCCTTGACATTCCTAGGCTCAATCTTGGACACAAAGCATCCATGTGAGATCACTTCCCTTGATTTAATTGTGGCCCCTTTATTTGGATCTCCTATAATGAGATCTTTGGGATGATCCTTCTGAACTCTGATGGAGGGTCCCTTGTTGATTTTGTCATCTTCAGGTTCAGCTTGAGGCGGTTCACTCTCCTTATTTTTGTCTGAGAAATCGGCTGGGGGATCATTCAGAGATGTCTCAACATTGTCTGTGACATCAGTCTGTTGGTCATCAACCACAACATTAATAGATTCCATCATTACTTTAGTTCTGGAATTAAAGACTCTATATGCTCTGCTGTTTGTTGAGTAGCCCAGAAATATTCCTTCATCACTTTTGGGATCCATCTTCCTTCTTTGTTCACGATCAGTCAAGATATAACATTTACTACCAAACACATGGAAGTATTTGACTGTAGGTCTTCTCCCTTTCCAGACTTCATATAAAGTTGTAGGAGTCCCTTTCTTTAAGGTCACTCTGTTGTGAACATAGCAGGCTGTGTTCATGGATTCAGCCCAAAAATGGTAGGGCAATTTCTTAGCATGAATCATAGCTCTGGCTGATTCTTGAAAGGTTCTATTTTTCCTTTCCACCATACCATTTTGTTGGGGAGTAATGGAAGATGAGAACTCATGATGAATTCCTTCTGAAGAATAGAATTCAGCAAACTTGTTGTTCTCAAATTCCTTCCCATGATCACTTCTAATTTTGATGACAGGACTTTCCTTTTCTCTTTGAAGTTTTAGACAAAGCTCTTTGAAGACTTCAAACACATCAGATGTTTCCCTTATAAAATTGATCCAGGTGTATCTGGAGAAGTCATCCACCACTACATAAGCATACTTCTTCCCACCAAGGCTTTCCACCTGCATGGGTCCCATCAAATCCATATGGAGGAGTTCCAAAACTTTGGAAGTGGTGTCATGTCTGAGCTTCTGGTGTGACATTCTTGTCTGTTTTCCAATCTGACATTCTCCACAGACTTTTCCTTCATCAATCTTCAAGTTGGGAATTCCTCTAACAGCTTCAACAGATATAATCCTCTTCATACCTTTAAGATGCAGATGGCCCAATCTTTGATGCCATATCTTCACTTCTTCTTCTTTGGCTAAAGTACACATTGAGGAATAGCCAGTTTCTTGAGGACTCCACATGTAACAGTTGTCTTTAGACCTGACTCCTTTCATGATCACTTCACTTTCTTTGTTAGTAATCAGACATTCAGTTTTAGTGAAGTTAACATTTAGACCTTGGTCACACAGTTGACTGATGCTTATTAAATTTGCAGTCAATCCCTTAACAAGTAAGACATTGTCAAGGTCAGGAACTCCAGGGCAATCAAGCTTACCAATCCCCTTGATTTCACCCTTTTCTCCATCACCAAAGGTTACATAGCTTGTGGCATGAGGATGTAGACCAATTAGCATGTTTTTGTTTCCAGTCATGTGTCTGGAGCACCCACTGTCAAAATACCAATCTTCTTTGGCTGAAACTCTGAAGGAAGTGTGAGTTATCAGACTTGTAACATTAGTCCTAGGAACCCATTGCATTTTGTTGATAGGTCTGTGATGTTTCAGTCTAGGTTGATGATTAGCAGAACTAGGATAACCATACAACTTATAACATAAAGGCTTTATATGGCCAAATTTTCCACAGTAATGACATCTCCATCTTTGGTGTTTTCCTTTCTGCTGTCTTCCTTTATGATGTTGTGACATATGATGTGACATCGCAGGTTTGCTATCAGTATGGCTGCACTTAGGTTTGGATTTAGGTTTGCCACCAGCGTAACTGCACTCAGGCTTAGATTCACTAAACCTAATGCCAGACTTGTCTCCTGTTATTTGTCCAGTCTGGAGAATTTTGTCTAAGGTGTCAGATCCATTGTTTAGAGTTCTTACATACTTGGTCATCTCATCCAGTTTAGAATTCAAGAATACAGCTTCATTTTTTAACTTGGAGATGGTTTCCACATGTTCTGCCTTCTCATTCTCCAGCTGTGCTATCACTTTCTTCTGGCTTTCAACTTGTCTACACACTTCTGCACTTCTGTGACACAACTTTCTGTAGGTAGTGGCCAACTCTTCAAAGGTTACTTCATCATCACTTGAACCTTCATCAGAACCCCATCTTCCAGTCAAGGCAGTCACAAGATTTGCAGAGTCTTCTGTTTCACTTTCATCAGACCAAGTGGCAGCAAGACTCCTCTTCTGTTTCTTGAGGTAGGTCCCACATTCAGTTCTAATGTGTCCATACCCATCACATTCATGGCACTTAACTCATTTTCCTTCTTTGGGCTTTTCATATGACCTTGTTCTTCTTCCAATATTGTTAGATTTACTGATGTCAGATGTGATGTTCTTGACATTAGCCTTAGATCTTACATCCATCTTCTTCATAAGCATGTTGAATTGTCTTCCCAACATTGCTACATCATTTGCCAGATCTTCATCAATATCTTGACCACCTTCCTCCTCTTCCTCCTCAGTGTTTGACATGAAGGCTATAATTTTGGCTTTCTTTTCAGATCCATCACACATTCCCATCTCAAATGTTTGGAGGGATCCAATTATCTCATCAAATCTCATGTTGGAGATGTCTTGAGACTCTTTTATGGCTGTCACTTTCATAGCAAATATCTTAGGGAGTGACCTGAGTATTTGCCTTATTAATTTTTCATCTGACATCTTCTCTCCCAGGGCTCCTGAGGCATTAGCAATTCCAAGGATATTCATATGAAATTCATGAATTTTTTTCATCTTCTTTCATCCTTAAATTTTCAAACTTGGTAGTGAGCATCTGCAATCTAGACATCTTCACTCTAGAGGTGCCTTCATGGGTGGTCTTGAGAATGTCCCAAGCCTCTTTAGCCACCTCATAGTTATTTACCAATCTGAAGATATTCTTGTCTACTCCATTGAATATAGCATTCAATGCTTTAGAATTTCCAAGGGCTAAATCATCCTCCTCCTTGGACCATTATTCTTCAGGCTTCTTATCAGTTGTAGCTTCTCCTTCCTTAGTAACTATCGGATGTTCCCAGTCTGTTAACACAACCTTCCAAGCCTTATTATCCAAAGATTTAGGAAGGCTACCATTCGAGGTTTCCAGTAGTCATAGTTGGATCCATCCAAAATAGGTGGCCTGTGAACAGATCCTCCATCTCTCTCCATAGTACCAGAAAGTATCGTCCCTAGATCTCACCCAGAACCAGAGCAGGATGCCTGCTCTGATACCAATTGAAATTCTAGTATCAGATATGAGATGTCGAAGGTAATGTCACGACACTAATATCTGAATAATACAAACAGGATAAAAGATAAAGAACAGTAATGCAAGAGACACAAGTAATTGTTAACCCAGTTCGGTGCAACTCACCTACGTCTGGGGGCTACCAAGCCAGGAAGGAAATCCACTAAATAGAATCAGTTCAAAGACTCTCAGTAAACAACATAAGTTACAGTCTTTTTCACCTAATCTCTACCCGTGTGACTTCTACCTAAGAACTCTTAGATATGAGATCCCACTCACTCCCCCTCAATCACACCAGTGATATTAAACAAGAATTACAATGAAAAGAAAACACTCTTCAAAGACACACACTTGATCTTACTTAACAGCTTCAATCAAGTAGACACACACTCATGCTTAAAAGCTTAGAGTGACAAATTACAACTCAAAAATCAGACCAACTCAATCATCTATGGATGAATTGAATGGCTTACAAAACACATGACCACACAAGACTAAAACCCTTATTCTCTCTCAATATTTCGTTCCTTATTTCTTGTGTATCAAATCAGGTTTTCCAAGTCCTTTTTATAGAAGCATTCAGCTGGGCTTGGACATCATAAAACCCTAAAACTATTTTCCATTCATATCTTCTCATGACAGTTGATTAGATCTCTTTGGAAAATAAGTTAATCACGTTGTAATTACTGATTGATAGCGTGTTCAATCAACTCATCAATCAGACACAGATTGCCATTAAAAGCACAATCACATAATACATAACATTCAGACTGAATATTCTGTATACAAATGTCATGACATCGGGTCTGACATCCTGGAATAATCCTGCATAATTATTTTTTTAAACATCCAGCAGGTACAAGATATCTTATGTTAAGACATCACATGTGACATCTTGTGAACACTCTTGGTTTTACCAAAATTGTTGCCAACACCTAGAACCAACATATATGCATAATATGATGAACTTTGAAGTGTACCTTGAGAAATTTGATCAATTGATGTGGAAGCTTGTTGAAGAAGTTACACAAGATACCCAAATGAACTAGGGTTTCCAAGGCAAAATAATTTCAAACTCTTGAATAATACTTGATCAAAATAATATGTAGAGATCATTGGGACTCATATATGATGCTTAGAGCTCTTATGGTTAATTCTTTGGTTGTGCTCTTAGCAGTGAGGGTCTTAAACCCTATATGTAAACTTTATAGGTCAAGGTGATCATGCCCTTCCTATAAAAGATTTAGGCAAATGCAAAGACATATTTTTGGTATTTTGGTTAGTAAAATGATAAAATACAAGTATGATACAATCACATGGTGCTTGGTGATCTCTCCCAAAACAAACCCAATGAAATAGGGGTAAAGAGAATTCCAAGGTATGATCCCAATGCTAATGCATATGATGAGATGACATGAGGGATCTTAGGGTCAAAATTGGGGTCTTAAAACATGTTGATTCAACATTGGAGTGTGATCATTTTTAGTATCTTGTGAGATTTGTTTTCTTTTATGGTTCATCTGAAGATACTCTGAAGATTTAGTCCATGAGTTATGTAGAGCGTTTTCTAAAAAGAAAAATACTATTTTGTCTTAACTTATTTACGTAGTAAAGATGTCAAAACATTTTAGGAAACATATGATCTAATTGAAATCAAATATGTTGAAGATTTTGCAGAGATCTTGGATCTGCTGTAAATCAAGCCTGAAGCCCATGTATTTCCACTGCTATTTATAGATTCGTTCTAACCCTAAAAAGGTACCGAAGCAGTGAAGAATATTGTCTAAATGAGGGCTTCATGTCTGTGCACTGTGTGAGCCATTCGAGTATCTCATCGATACTAGAATTGGACCTGGTTTATTGAGTTGTAACTAACAATCCCTTAGAAGCTTTTAAGCAAAAATGGATTGTGTTTTTCTATTATAAGTTATTGTATGGTGGAAAGGAAGTGAGATGAGTCTCATATCTAGGAGAGTCTTAGATAAAAATATCCACGGGTAGAGATTAGGTGAGAAGTATGTAAAACCTGAGGTTGTTCAGGACTTCAAACTAATTTTGTGATAGTGGATTTCCTTTCTGATTGGTAGCCCGCAGATGTAGGTGACGTTGCATCGAACAAGGTTAACAACTGATTGTGTTATTTCCTGTCATATTGTTATTTAAATTCTAATATTGTTTGTGGTGTGATAATGTGGTGAGCCTGGTGTCGTGACGTCGTGTACGACATTCGGGATCTGCTTACCAGAATTTCAAGCTGGATTTTAATCAAGCGTGGTACAGGAGCAATATGATACCATCATTAACATATAGTGTAGGCATAGTGAGTAGATTTATGGGTAAGCCAAGCTATCACACTTGACACCAGTAAAGAGAATTCTAAGATATGTCAAGGTTTGATTGGCTGCCGAATATTGTTTCCCATAATAGACAAATGTAGAAGCTGTAAATTTCTCAGTTATACCGACTCAAACTGGCGTGGAGATAAATATGACAAAAAATCTATTGTTGGATATATCTTTATGTATGGATAAACATCAATCTCTTTTATTTCCTAAGAAATAACCAGTTGTAGCGCTCTCTTCTTGCAAGATTGGGTATATTGCAAAGTTTATGTATTTGTGTGTCAAGTTGTATGGTTGATGAATTTGATGAAGGAGTTGTGCAACGAAGAGAATGACGTTGTGACATTAATGATATGCAACATTTTCGTTATAAAGATTGCCAATAATCTCATTGCACATGGGAAAAGCAATCATATAGAGATGAAATTTTACTACTTGACATAACTTATGATTGAAGAAAAATTAAACTTGGGGTATTGCAAAAGTGAAGATCAAGTGACCAATTTGCTAACCAAATGAGAGTCAATTGAAATGTTCAAAAAGTTGAAGAAACACGTGAGTATGGAACACTTGGAATACTTGAATTAAGGTGGTGTGTTGAGAAAAATAATAATTCAAGTGGACGTAACCATTTACTTTGAGCCTGTAACTAGTTACCACATGTTCGAGTACCTAAGCATTGAGTTCTGAATAACCGGTTACCATTTTTGTGCAACCGGTAACTACTAAAGTTAGTGAGTTTTGCATAACCAATTACATGTCCGCACTAACCGATTACTACCTGTGAAAATTTGATTTTGGTTAAATTGATTAGTTGTAATGTTATGCAATGATGTATAAATACCCCCATTTTAGGTTGTCAATGAAATGCCATTATTTTCCACCATATTCTCTCTAATTTTTTCACCCTCTCCACGTTATTCATATTTTTCATTATTATATCTTGTGATTGGTTTATCTCAACAAAAATTACTTTAAAAAAAGATACTTATTCATATTTAAGGATTCATACTACAACTTCAATATATCACTAGAATCCATCTAACATATATATTATAGGTACTCAACAAAGAAATGAATGAAAAGAGGAAAATAGGAAGTGGCTTCTTATATACAATATTAATTCCTACTTGATTCAGGTTTCAATAAAAGGAAAAATGTAAAGTTCTTCAATAATACATGTCACTTTTAAAAACTTAATTATTAAAAGACTTATATCAAGAATTAAACAGAGAGAAGAAAATAATGGATGAATGCCCATTTAGAACACACAAAGCAACCTTATCTCTAACCTTGAGGGATTAAAAACATAAGAAAATGGTTGTTGTACAAGGTAGTTTCTAATACATACACACAAACTCAAGACATATATTATATGTCCAACTATTAAGGTATAGTTGGAGGGAGCGGTGCCTAACCTGCACGTCTAAGTATTGGTCATTTTAACAATACAAGTATGAATAAAGGATAGAAATCAAACGTACTAGAAAAAGCTAAGTGAGGAACAAAGACGAAGCACACACCATACATACCATGAAAGTTTGAAAATTGGTACTAATGAAATGATGAAAAACAAAAACAAAAGGTATAAAGGCCATTGATGGCAACATTTCCCTAACGGGTGCAAATGCTTCATTTTTTTTTACTAATTGACATGAGAGTTTCTTAATTTGCTCTACATGTTTTTTTTAGGTACCACACAAATTTCTAAAAATATCATCCGTTTTTGGATATACATTTTCGAATGCATCTCAATACATATATTTTATTTGTTTGAGTCAGATCCCAATTTTTCAGAGATACATTTCCGAAATAATTTATTCATAAAATTGAGATTTAATTTAAAAAACAGATAAAATATGTGTATTTGAATGTGTTCGGAGATACATCTCCGAAAATTAATGATATTTTTAAAAATCTGCATAATATTTAAGAAATATATAGGATACATTAAGAAGTAGGGGTGGACATAATGCAACCACCCGACGGTATCCGACCGTTCCGATCCAAAATTTGAGACACCGTTCGGGTTTAGTCGGTTGGTGGGTTAGGTTGGAAAGTAGCAAGAGGTTTTTACGGGTTTGTGCGGTCGGATTCGGAGATTGGTTTTGGGCCCGTCGGAAACCGAATCCGATCGAATCTAAGGTTATTTTTATGGCTAGGCCCAATCTAAACAGAAATCTAAGGTTCATTCCTAATCCTATAGTTAGAGATGTGGTATGAATCTCACTTTTTCATACGCACAAAATATTCGATGTATCCACAGAGAACTAACAAAAAACCAAGACTCTCTCTCAGTCTCAAATCTCAATTCATTAGTTCCACTTCTTCGTGAGATTCATACGCACAAACAGCAACGTTACTCCGCTAGGGTTCATCATTCTCTCAGGTAATCGGTTGATTCTAGGGTTCATCCTTTCAATTTCCAGTTCGTGGTTTCATCGTTTAAGAACTAACTCTTTCTACCTTCCAATTTTTCGGTTGATGCTAGTTCGTGGTTTCATCGTTTAACGAAGAACCGTCGCCGTCCATTATTCAACCACAAATCACCACCGAGCTTGTTAGATCAAGGAGTTGGATGAGTCCTGCCGCCAATGGAGCGCGGCAAAAGTAGCTTGCAAGGAGTTGGAGTTCCTAGCTTGCAAGGAGTTGGAGTTCCTAGCTTGCAAGGAGTTGGAGTTCCTAGCGGAGTTGTAGATCAAGGAGTGAGTCAAGGTAATGCCATCACCTGTCATTTTTATACTGAGTGTTTGTTTAATAAGTGATACATGTTATGCTGTCATTTTTAAATGTATGAATTATAGGAGCAGCTGCTGGTACTGCACTCCCTCCACTTCGAAAAAGGAAACTTAATGTTAGTGGTAGTAGAAAAACTTCTACGGTTTGGGAAGAGTTTAACATTTTACCGGATGAGCCTGAACCTATAGCCGCGTGTAAACACTGTCATAAAAGGTACCGATGTGACCCTAAAACACATGGTACTTCTAACATGCTAGCTCACTCGAAAGTGTGTTACAAAAACCCTGCCCTTTTGTTGAAAGACCCCAATCAGACAAACCTTGTAAGCGGCGAGGGTGGGTTTTTAGTTCCAACTAGTCAAAGGTTTAATGCTGCAGCCTGTAGGAAGGCCATTAATACCTTTGTTATCCTTGATGAACATTCCTTTAGAGTGGTTGAGGGTGTTGGTTTTAAGCAAATGTGTAAACAATTGCAACCCCAAATGGCTATCCCTACTAGGAGGACCGTTGCTAGGGATTGTTTTCAGCTTTACCTAGCTGAAAAGTCACGTCTTAAAGCCTTTTTTAAATCTGATTGTACTAGGGTTGCACTAACCACAGACTGTTGGACTTCGATACAAAACCTTAGTTATATGGCCACCACTGCACACTTCATTGACACTGCTTGGAAGTACCAAAAAAAATTATTAGTTTCTCTTTAGTTCCAAATCACAAAGGTGATACCATTGGCATGAAAGTCGAGGACGTTTTGAGGGAATGAGGGCTTAGGAAAGTGTCTACAATTACCCTGGATAACGCAACAGCAAATGATGTGGCTGTGAGTTATTTGGATAGAAGACTTAAGAGCAAGAATGCTTTACTGGGTGTAGGTGATTATTTGCATATGAGGTGTGCTGCCCATGTCTTGAACTTGGTAGTGAGAGATGGTGAAAAAGAACATGAAGGGTCTATTGAATCAGTTCGCACTGCTGTTAGGTTTGTAAGGTCTTCTCCACAAAGAGCTATGAAGTTTAAGGAGTGTGTTGAACTTGCGGGCATAACTTGTAAAAAAAAACTTTGTCTTGATGTTTCTACAAGGTGGAATTCCACTTACCTAATGTTGGATGCTGCTGAAAAGTTTGAAGCTGCATTTGACAATATGATTGATGAGGATCCTGGATACATCGAATATTTTGACCTCCTTACCGGTCCACCCGGTTCTCAGGATTGGAAAAAAGTTAGGGCTTTTGTGGTTTTCTTACAAACCTTCTATGAGGCAACCAAAGTGTTTTCAACTTCGCAAGAAGTGTCCTTGCATTTAGCTTTTCATAACTTGTCTTCAATTTTGTGTGAGCTTCAAGAAGCTTCATTTAACTTTAATTCTTATGTGGCTCCAATGATTTCACATATGAAGGTTAAATATGATAAGTATTGGGGGGATGTGGGAAAAGTGAATCATTTTCTTTACTATGGAGTGATCTTTGATCCTAGGTTTAAGTTTAACTATATTGAGTGGTCTTTTAATGATATGTATGGGCATTCTAGTGACCTTGCCAAGAAAAATATTGAATGTGTCAAAACTAGTTTGTTTAAACTATATAATTGGCATAAATCTGATCATGATAAGAATGTTGGGGCTAGTCCTTTAAGTGCACCAGGGAGCACTTCCCTTGGAGAAGCATCTTCCCAACCAAAAGAACCATCACCTTTTACAAGGGCTAATGCTTTTAAGAAACATCTGAAGGAAAAAGACACAATTGAAAATGAAAATGAACTAGAGAAGTACTTAGGTGACCCTTGTTGCGGGGAGGGGGAAAATTTTAGTATTCTTAATTGGTGGAAGGAAAATTGCACCCGTTATCCTATATTAGCAACCTTGGTTCGGGATGTGTTGGCAACACCTGTTTCTAGTGTAGCCTCAGAAAGTGCTTTTAGCACGGGGGGGAGGATTTTAGATATCTATAGGAGCTCTTTGAGTCCAGATATGGTCGAAGCGCTTATATGTACTCAAAACTGGTTGAAGCCTTCTGACAATGATCTAAATGTCCTTAATATGACTGAAGAATATGAGATTAGTGAATCAATTGTTTCAGGTACGTTATTAATGAAAACTTTGTCTCTTTTAACATTATTTTAAATATTTGTTAAAATTAAGCCTCTTGCTATATGTTTAACGTATGTTTAAACAACTTGTAGAGTTTCAAGTAGCTACTGGTGGAGCAGCTGCTCCTACACAGGCTGGGCCTGTTTAATTCTCGCCTAGGTATGAAAAATATAGTTTTGTTTTATGTCTTACATTGGTTTAACTATACTGATTTGATTTGATTTGCAGCTGTGAATTTTTGAATATTTTGGAGTCACTTTGTGATTCAATAAGACAAGCCTTTCTTTTTTGGAGTCATTTTTTGAAACTAAGGATGGAACCGTTTCAGTAGCTACTGCGTTTGCTGGTCATCAGGCACGTTGTCTTGGGCTTATGCAATTGTTCTTACCGAAGTACACAAACATAATGTCACTTGTATTTCTTTTGCATTTGTGCTCAAGCTTACAAACTGAGTTTGAATACTGCATGTTATGCTAATCTGTTTTTGGTGGTGCAGTATACTGGGATGATGTTACTTGAGGAGATGGCCTGTGTAATGTTCTCTTGCCTGTGTAATACCACTAACCAAGACGTTTGAGCATATAAATTTAGCTTTCTGCCTGATTTCTAAGAAACCTTATATCCTATTGGCAGGTTGTTAGTTCTGTGCCTTCTCATTCAAGTTCCATTGAGTGTGTTGGGTTCGCACCAAGGTATGATTTAAGATTAGTAAACTTTTTATAAGATTAGTTAACTGTTCATAATCTGCGTGCATGTGCATTTCTGCACATTTTCATGTCATGTATGCTTGATGGATCATGCATGTGTTTGGTTGAAGTTTTATTTATTCAAAGATTGCTCAAGTCTTGAAGGACAGTGACATCCTGGAGATGACAATCAGACAGGACGAGTTCAGCTTGTGCCTAGGTCAAGAGGAGGTGAAGAACAGTCTCTAGGGCGTTCAAGATTTGGTACTGGAAATGCAGGTCAGGGGTATACTTTTGAAGAGGTATAACTTAGTTACAACTTGCCTAAAATATCTTATTTTTGTTATTTGTGACTGACATAAATGTTTGGAAACCATGGCAATTCATTCCTTTGCTTACAGCAGTTGAACTGTTATTTCACTTGAGGTTTTAAAGCACTAGTAATGCAGGTCAAGGTTCTTTTTCTAGTAGTTATGGACCTCTGTCGCCGAACTTCTGGTCTGCAACACCCCTTGCCAGTTTCTCAGGTGGGGAGCAGCAACATTCAGGTTCGTTTGCATTATATTGATGGGAACTACACTGTACTGCCAGAGGTTGTGGAAGCATCCCTTGGCCCACATATGCAGGTAACTTTCTGTTTTCTGTTTTCACAAGCATGATGCATTATTTCCACTAGTTTAAGATGCCACTCAATTCATGATTTGAAAATATGATGCAAGAATGATAGAAATGAATGAAATAGGGATAGAAAGGGGCTCGGTTGTCTTAAACTAGCATGTTGTTTCTCATTTAATCATAAAGCACACTGTTATAGATCATGTAGGAACAGTTAATATGAATGAATATTGAGCTCTTGATATAGTACATGATTTTGTTTGTTTTATTTCATTTGGGTGAATTAAGATCTGTTTCTTTCCTTGATATTAGCCGTGTTCATCATAAACATCTTGTTTCTCTTGTTGGATACTGCAGCACCGGGTTTCAGAGGCTACTTGTTTATGAGTTTGTTCCCAACAATACATTGGAATTTCATTTACATGGTATTTTTTTTTTGTCATTCTTTTGTGTAGCACAATGCTTATGCCAGAAGTGTTCTTAATTCTTATGCTTTTGTCATTCTTTTGTGTAGCACAATGCTCTGTACTTGACTGTAATTTTTTCAGCAAAGCTAGTTTTTGTCAAACTCAATGTTTATTGTAATTATCTGTTTGTGTAGGTCATCCTAAGATCATTCATCGTGATATTAAAGCTGCTAACATCCTTCTCGATTTTAAGTTTGAAGCAAAGGTATGCTCTTTAATATATCTTCCTTGCAGCAGTGGTGATGCTCCATTTAAAATGCCCTAAGAAGTTCTGTGCAATAATTGTTTAATATGAAGTGTGGATTTTAGTTATAATTTAGTGTCAAATTTCTATTAACAGGTTGCTGATTTTGGTCTTGCAAAGATTGCTTCCGATCTCAACACTCATGTTTCTACTCGAGTGATGGGGACTTTTGGGTAAGAACTAATTTATTCCCTTCCTCTCAAAATTTGGATATTGCAAGAAATGTATTTTCTAATCTGCTATTGTTTATGGTAGATTGAATTAATGCATTAAAGGGCATGAAATGTGCTATATGGTGGTTTAGAACTGCGTTAACCAATCAAATTGTTGTTGAAATTAGTTGTTAAATTTGTGTCAAAATATCAGTTCTGATATGCTAAACTCATGAATTATCAATTACTGCTTTCTTACAGGTATCTGGCTCCAGAATATGCAGCAAGTGGAAAACTTACAGACAAATCAGATGTTTTCTCTTATGGAGTCATGCTCCTTGAGCTATTAACTGGACGTCGACCGGTTGATAAAAATCAGACTTACATGGATGATAGTTTGGTGGAATGGGTAAGTGTCATGTTACCATCCTCCTCTTTTCTTGAGGGCTAAATATAATTTGCAACTGAAAATTCAGTCATTTATAATATATTATGAAATAAAGAGTTTTCTGTGTAATATTTCTTTTATTGGAAGAGAACAAGATGACATAGAGTGGCCCTTAACTTTATTCATCTTTCATTGTCATCACAGGCTAGGCCTTTGCTCATGCGTGCTTTAGAAGAAAATAATTTAGATTCTCTGATTGATCCAAGACTTCAGAATGAATTTGACCCTAGTGAGATGACGCGTATGGTAGCATGTGCTGCAGCTTGCACACGCCACTCAGCAAAGCGTCGACCAAGGATGAGCCAGGTAAAGTGAATAATTTGTTCTATCATTTATTACTGCACTCCATTCCTTTTGAACTGTCTTTTTAAGAAGAAAAACTATCATTCGTTGTGCTGCTACTGTAAAATCAAACCTAGGTCTTACTTTCCATTCTGAGTTCCTTGTATATGTAAGCATCTTTTTGGGTCTAATAATGGAACAAACCGTAGGTTGTGCGTGCCTTAGAAGGAGACGTGTCACTAGCAGATCTTAATGAAGGAGTAAGACCTGGACACAGCAGTGTCTACAGTTCTCACGAAAGGTGGATTCAGAGCTAAAATTCAAATTTTTTTGTTTTGCAGGCATATCAAGAGGAGACTGAATAGCTCAAGCTTCTTGCTGAATGGAAGAGAAAGAAAGGTGGATTCAGAGCTACCATGTTTGTTTTTGGTGAGTACAAGACCATTGTTCTCAAAGTTTACCTACTGAAAAGAGGTTTCTATCAGTGGTAGCAAACCCTGTTAACCTTGTTTCTGTTATAGGAAACTTGGTGGCGGCTCAAGTTGCGACAGAAATCGGTTGGAGCGAGTTTGCGATTTCAATGTTTTCACTAGGAATGGTACATTATTTCCTAGATAAAATCCACTTGTGTTGGGTTTATTTTGGAATGAGCTCAATTATTTTTAAAACCGAATAAACCGCATTATGAAACCGAACCGAACAAAACCGAAACCGAAAATAACCGAATTGCAAACCGGTCGGTTTTGGTTATGTTTTTTCCAACCGATGGTTAGGTCGGATTGGGAATTTGGACCCGAAAACCGATCCAACCCAACCGATGTCCACCCCTATTAAGAAGCTTGCTACATAGTTTTTGAACAGCTCATCAATTCATTTATATAGGGCCCTCAATTAAATCATTGACCTAAAAAAAGGGACTTGTGTCAACTTTTTTTTATGTCAGCCCTGATTTAAAATTACTCATAACCACCCAACTAAAAGAGTAGTTCTAGGCCCACACTTTGGGACCCTTAATTACATGGTATTTTGATATTTGTGTAATTAACCATTATCGGTTTCTATTATACATAATGACATATATAAGCATATGTTTCACGGATCAACATGATTGTTGAGTTGTTGTCATGTCATATCAAGTGACTCAAGTTGGACAACATTGGGAAAATTTTGAAGGTAGCTCCATTACAATCATCAATGTTTGTCCTTAGTGAAACACAAAAGTGTAAATGTAAAACAAGCTTTAAAGTTCACATCGTGTTAGTTAATGTCATTAACTACTTTTAGCTTATTTGGCCTAGCATGAAAGATTATAGATGGCAAATGGACAGGACAGGCCATGCCATGCCCTTTTAGGTTTGTCAAGTAAAAATCTACGAAAAAATAACACCTCTCAAAATGATAAATCTAAAATCGTAATTCGGCTAGAAAAAATGAATTTTGCATCATATTAAGTAATACAAACCTAAAAATATTCTTGATCGTCTAAAAAAATCGGATAAAATGGACATGTCGGTTGGTCTTGATCGGTTTTTTCTCCATGTAAATCTCAAAATTATGAAAATCCATTTTTATTAGTAATAAAAAAAATGCATTAGAATTTTATCTAGGTAAAAGACATTGTGACCAATCAAAGAATTATTCTCACATAACATGGAAACAAACCTTACCCCATAGATCTAGGTCCTCGAAATTTAAATATTTGGGACCACACTGTCACTTCACCTTCTCAATTATTTTCTAACTTTATCCAAATTCTCTATACCAAGATAACCCGTGACCTTGCCGTACCCTAAACAAAAATAATCACATTCTCCAAAAATATCTCACCACTATTATATGGTATGATCCACAATTCTTTGAAATAAAATAAATTAAACATCAAGAATAAAATTGGATTTTGCACAACAAACTAGGGAATAAAATAATTCACATAAAACCATAGCAAAACAAATTAATATATTACAATGTGATGCAAAACATGAAGAACATGTTCACAAATTCTTCCCTTGGAAACTACTTCAAATTTTCATGCATTATGCACCAAAACATCTATCCTAATGGAACTCTCCATTTTTTTCAATGGTGGTGGCGGACACATTCGGCGGGGATGACGGGAAACCTAGCGGTATCGGCGCAATAATCGTAAACCATATGATTAGCCCTAACCCAAATAAGTTGATGACTTTGATGCAAAGTGAGTTCAGACAACATAGGTTCATCCCACCAAAATTTCTTATCCTCACTACTACTACATTTCTTAGCATTATCAATGGATGTAACAGGTGTTGGACATTCACAAGCATTGATTTCGAAATCTTTATAAGTAGCAACAAAAGGTGCATGAGACCAATCTGTTTTCACACGACCACCTTGTGTGGCCCAATCATCAGCATTCCATATTGAACTATAAACACCCATTGCTTGGTCTTTGGGGAAAGGGATTCCTTTGTGTTCCAAATTTGTGTGTACTCTAATTGGTGTCTCATCCACTAGAAACCTATAACATAATCATAAGAAAAAAACATTAGAATAATAATTAATGATAGTTAAGATTAATTAATAAGTATTGATTGTTATTATGTAGGTGCTTACACTACTTGACGTTGGTTCCAAAAGATTGAGTAGGTGTGAAAATCCTTAGATGGATCAAACCATAGGTTAAGTCTTTGTTCTCTATTACCAACACCATTCACATACACATTTGTTTGAACTGAGTAAGGTTCACCAGTTGTGTTGCCCAAAAACTCAAAATCAAATTCATTATGAGTTGGTCCTTCTGATGACATCTACATCAAAAATAAAAAATAAAAAATTAAAGTTAGATACAATGAATTATTATTATGAATTATTAATAGTACGGGTAGAGTCACAATCATTCATAAAGGGACATAAAGTGGGAATAAATTCCATAAAATTATTAGGTTTTTTAATAATAACAAAATAAAGGTACCACATGTTTGTAATAAAGAAAAATAAATAAATAGCTATAGATCAATAATTAGTGGTGTAATAATAATAATAATAATAATAATAATAACACTAATAAACTCTAAAACAAACAAAAAACACAGTTAAACTAGTCACAATAAGAAAAATTAATTAATAAATTAAAGTAATTTTTTCGACTTACATAGAAAGCTGTAACAGTTCCAGCAGAGTCACCTTCCACAAGCTTAAGCTGAACAGTCACTTTTCCAAACATATATTTGCTCTTAGATCCAAATCCAGCACCTGCAATATTTTCATATTTATCTTCATAAGCAACATTTTTTATACAATAATGTAAACCATAATAGTTTTATTAAAACACCTATTAACAATCATAGATCTAGCCTTAAACAACATTATTAAAACTAACAAACATTCTATTTCAGGAAAAGCACTTAAAATAGAAAAACTTCATTAATTAACAATGTAATAATCCAAAATGAAGATTAATTAATTAGTTAGTTAATTACCGGAATAATTGTCGAGTTTGAGTTTGAGTAAATCTCCTTCATGAACGAAATGGTCCATAGCCCAACCAGGTTGAAAAAGCTCCTCAAATTTGGAAGAAGCAACTAATGCAACAAACAAAAAACTCAGAGAAAGTCCTAAGAGACAAGACATTTTTGTCATGTTGAAAAACACAGACAAAAAAAATCGATGAAGAAGAAGAAAGAGAGAGTGAGTGAGTGAAGTGAAGCTTCTACTCTGAAATTGTGTGAGGGCTCACAACAAGGGCATGATGGTATTTATAACCAATTTCATTTTATTTTATTTTTAAAATTTTTTAATTTTTTAATTTTTCCACGTAATGAATGTGTGTGTGCCATATCACGTGCCACGTCGAGTTTTGAAATTCCCAAGAAATGGACAAACAAAAAATGTAGCCGTTGGTGTGGCGAGTGATAGCTGGCGAAAGCTGTTTAAAGAGGAGTGGGTTCTGAAAAGAATGATGGGAGATTTTGTCCAATGGAGTTTTGACACGTGTCGGATTACAGCTGGTGGATTTATTGTACAGTTGTCATTTGCTGTATGTGCACTTAAAAAATCTACTGCTTTTCAGAGCAAGTGTTGGATTTTAAATATATATGGAGAATAGCTTTTCTATATAAAATTGAATTATTTACTTTTTGTATAAGATTCTTATTCTCAAATTCTCCTTCTTTATATTTATTCTTAAAAGTGATTAATTAGAGAATCAATCATATGATTTTTTATATAAGTAGAATTAAATGAATATAAATTGTTATCTTTTTATAAATTAATAGTTTATAAAAAATATAATGTTAAATGTTTTTAAACTTAAGTAGTCTTTCTATTTTTATAAATTGACATATTTTTGTTTTTATTGTATTTTTATTTGTTAAATTTGGAGTTTATTTTGGATTTTTATCTTTAAAAAAAATTATATTAATTCTTTAACTTTTTAAATATACTATATTAATTGTTTTTATCGAAAAAACCATTATTTATCGATAAATTTGTCATTAATTAGACAAGAAAATTAACATAATACATTTTGAATTGTTAAAAAATAAATATAATTTTTTAAAATTTAGGGATTAAAATAAAACATGAGATTAGCATTTGAAAAAAAATTAAACTTAAATTAAAACAAGTATAAATAGGTATAACTAATGTCAAACTACTTCAAAAAAATGCACACCACCTACCAAAACTATTTGAGTTTTTATATATATGTATATATATATTTTTTTTCATTTTCGTGACAATAAACGTGATATAGTAATAACTTTTGTTGTTGTTGGAGAAATTAAAATTGAATATGTGGGATCCAAAATTTATGATATTTATTGTTGCTTTACCCAAATTCATGGATGAATGTTTATGATTTCATTTGAAGTGGGTTTCTGTTTTATCCACTTTGTGTCCCGCTTTTGTTTTTGCCGACCTCATTTCCAGCTGGACAGTTCATATCATACTTAATTACACTACCTGTTAACATTGCAAGAGAAATATCATTTTTTTTACATTTAATTGTCATGAAATTTAACCATCACCGATTTTGTACTTTTTTATTGTTAAGAACATTGAATACAAATACAATAATCTCTTCATATTTAAATTTAAATAAAAGTCATTATAAATTTGAGTATATGTGTATTCTTTACCAGCTAAAGGGGTATATTATCACATATTTCAAATATAAATATAAAACAATAATTAAAAGAGATATGTGCATCATTATTAACATTATAACAAATAAATTACCAATATATTAGAGCTATAATTACAATGATATCTTGATAATCGAAAAGAAATGAGATTGCAATTTTTTAAAGGAAAATAATAGTGTTTTTGTCTTTTAAATTAGTCAAAATACTCCTAAAGTATATCCTATGTGATCACTATTATAAGTAATAGATTTTTTTTCTTCAAATTTATTAAATAATTGATGTATCTGATGCGTAATAAATCGACTATGTTTTTAAAGTCATCTCAAACTGGATTTTCTCAATTGATTTGCATGATAATCCATTTTGCTTGTCATGACGTTTTGAAACTCTAACCAATTTATTATAAAAAATGGTAGACTTTGTTATAAAATAGACATTCACAAAAATAAATGCCAAATAATTCTTTTTAGCTGTTGCATCCAATTTAAACACATATTTATATATGGTATAGTGTAGGCATGAGGTTCTCTTGGATCTGACTGAAATCTAACACAGAGACACACGTTGAATAATATATCTGGACATATAGTAGTCAGATAGAGAAGAGAACCTATAATACCACGATAGAGTTTTTGACAAACCTTTTGACTTACCTCTTCTTTCTCAAGAATGCAAGTGGGGTGCATGAGAGTCTTTGCTGGTTTGCTTTCTGACATTTCAAACTTCTTCAGAATGTCATTTATGTATTTGCTTTGATATACATAAGTAGCATATGATGTTTGATTGATTTGATCCCCAGAAAGAACTTTAGTTCTTGCATCAGACTCATTTCGAATTCAGCCTGCATTAGCTCAGAAAATTCTTGACAGACAGAGGGGTTAGCAGAACCAAAAATTATGTCATCAACGTTTATCTAACAGATCATAAGGTCGTTTCTGATGTTTTTACAAAAGAGAGTGGAATCGACTTTGCCTCTGATAAAATCATTTTCCAGAAGAAAAGAACTTATTCTTTCATACCAAGCTTTAGGAGCTTGTTTAAGACCATAACGAGATTTTTTCAGTTTAAAAATACGTTATGGACATTTTGAGTTTTCAAAACCAGGAGGCTGATGAACATACACCTCTTCAGAAATATATCCACTCATAAACACACTTTTGACGTCCATCTGATATAGTTTGATAGAGTAATTTACAGCAAAACATACAAGTAAACGAATAGATTCTAACCTGGAGACTGGAGCAAAGGTTTCATTGTAGTCAATACCTTCTTGTTGATTGTAACCTTGTGCCACCAGTCGTGCTTTGTTTCTGACCACTTCACCATTTTCATTGAGTTTGTTTCTGTACACCCATTTGGTTCCAATCACGTGGTTCCCTTGGGTCTTGGTACAAGATCCCAAATATCGTTCTTTTCAAATTCATCAAGTTATTCTTTCATTGTCATAATCCATTCTTTGTCTTGAAGAGCTTCTTCATAGGATGTTGACTCTATCTGTGATACTAGTCCCAGAAGTGTTTCTTTAGAAACTTTGAATGTTGATCTTGTTCTGACAGGTTCGTTTTTGTTTCCCGGAAAAAATTCTTTAGAAACACTTTGTCTATTTCTTGATCTTTTCTAATTGATTGTGACTTCAGGTGCTTCTAACATTTCCTTTTCTGCTTCTTCATATTCTTTAGTCTTTTCATTAGAACCTGCAAGTTTTATCGCTAAATCTACAAAATTCTCAACTAGCTTTGACTTTTCAGAGTCAAGTTTATCATCAAATCTGACATGTATTTATTCTTCCACGATTTGTGTTTCTGTATTGTATACTCTATAGCCTTTAGATCATTTTGAGTATCCCAACATAATACACTTTTGTGCTTTAGAGTCAAACTTATTCAGATTATCTTTAGTATTTAGGATAAAACAAGAACATCCAAAAGGATGAAAATAAGAAATGTTGGGTTTTCTTCCCTGACGCGGATCATAAGGAGTCTTCTCTATAATAGGTCTAATAGAGGTTCTATTCTGAATATAACACGCTGTATTCACAGCTTCAGCCCAGAAGTGCTTAGCTACATTTGCTTTATTGATCATGGTTCTGGCCATTTCTTAGAGAGTCCTATTCTTCCTTTCTACAACTCCATTTTGTTGTGGAGTTCTAGGACAAGAGAATTCATGGGATATTCCATTAGAATCAAAAAACTCTTCAAAAATTTTGTTTTCAAAATCGCCACCATGATCACTTCTAACTCTAATGATTTTAAAGTCAAATTCATTTTGCACTTTTGAGAAGAAACTAGTGAACACCGAATGTGACTCATTCGTGTGTCTTAGGAATTTTACCCATGTCCAACGACTATAATCATCAACAATGACAAGTCCATAATTTTTACCATTGACTGATGTTGTCTTAACAGGTCCAAACAAGTCAATGTGTAGAAGTTCCAGGGGCCTGGAGGTAGAAACAACATTTTTTTTAAAGTTGTTTTAGAAAATTTTCCCTTCTGACATGCCTCACAAAGAGCATCTGAAGAAGACTTCAGCTTAGGTAGGCCTCTAACTAACTTAAGTTTATTTAGCTGAGAAATCCTCCTCATGCTAATGTGACTCAAGCGTCTATGCCACACCCATTGCTCTTTATTTAAAGACATTAAACATTTTACATTTTGATCTTTTAGATCTAAAAGCTTAATTTTGTAAATGTTGTTCTTCCTCTTACCAATGAAAAGGACTGTGCCATTTTTCTGATTAATAGCTTTGCATATTTTTTTATTAAAGATTATACCATAACC
The DNA here is from genome assembly GCF_024323335.1 of Lathyrus oleraceus. Taxonomy (NCBI): domain Eukaryota; kingdom Viridiplantae; phylum Streptophyta; class Magnoliopsida; order Fabales; family Fabaceae; genus Lathyrus; species Lathyrus oleraceus. The sequence continues at coordinate 593,908,661 of NC_066583.1, read as the reverse complement.
GGGATCACTTAATTGACTTATGTATAACAAGTTATGCATTAATCCTTCAACATAAGGACATCATAAATAGAGGGAAGATATTCATTACCAACTGTTCCAGATCCTCTGATTCTTCCTTTCTGATTTCCTCCAAAGCCTATGAAGCTAGCGTCTTTAAGTTCCAGGCTTTAGAGCATATGTTTTCTTCTCGTCATGCGTCACGAGCATCCAGAGTCCAGGTACCATGATTGGTGTTTTAACTCTGCTGCACAAGATATCTACAAAAAATACTATTTTATCTTTTGGTACCCATAATCTTTTGGGTCCTTTATGATTACTTCTCCAAGAGTTTCTGGAAACTTTGGGTTTTCTAGCATTATTAAATTTTTGTGTTTGTGCATGTGTATAATGATAAGAAAAAGAAGATTTAGGTTTGTCTTCTGTAGAAGGTATTAACTCATCTTCATCAGAGTCATATCCAATTCCTCTTTTCTTATTGTGACTAACACCATAAATCATAGAAGCCATTTTGCTTATTTCAAGCCCATTGTTCAGAAATTTCTGAAAAGCTTTTTCATATTTATATATGATGGTGTCAGAAGTTGGTGGAGCTTTGGAAAGAGTTTCTTCAAGTTTTAAACATTTTTTTGTTGAAAATTCATTTTCTTTTTCAAGGATAAAATTGTTTTCTTTAAGTTCAAAAATTTCTTTCTCAAGCTTATCACACTCTTCAACAGTTTCTTGATGAACCCTTTTTAGGATCTTGAATTTCTGTCGAAGCTTCTGATAAGATCTTAGAGATTCTTATAAACAGGCTTCCAAATCAGAACGAGAAAAATCAGAAAATACCTCCTCGGAGTCAGAATCCTTTTCGGATGAACTTCTAGATGTGGTAGCCATGAATGCAACATTTTCATGTTCCTCTTCAGAATCAGATTCTGAAGCATTAGATTCAGAGTCATCCTAGGTTGCCATGAATCCCTTCTTAGTTTTGAAGGAGTTTTTCTTGAATCCTTCTTTTCTGGAACTGTCTTTCTTGAGGTTTGGACATTCATTTATGTAGTGTCTAGGTTCTTTACATTCACAGCAGGTTACCTCTTTGTTTGGTCTGCCCCTGGAAGTTGACTCTGGACGATCTCCCTTCTGTCTGGGTCTTCTGAAGTTATTATTCCTTTTTCTCTAGAGTTGTTTGATTCTTCTGGATAAGAGAGATGACTCTTCTTCATCATCAGAATCTTCCTTTTTAGAGTCATCATCGTCTTCTTCTTTAGCTTGAAAGGCTTTGTTCCTTTATGGCTTTCTTCTTTATGATCTAGACTTTAGAGCCACTGATTTGCTTTTATTTTGAGGTTCATCTTCCTCTATCTCTATCTCACGACTCCTGAGGGAGCTGATGAGTTCTTAAAGGCTTATGTTGTTCAGATCCTTGGATAACTTTAAAGCAGTAACCATGGGTCTCCACTTCTTTGGAAGACTTATGATTATCTTTTTGACATGATCTATAGTTGTGTATCCTTTGTCCAGAACCTTGAGTACTGCAACTAAAGTTTGGAATCTAGGAAACATTACCTCAACAGCTTCATCATCTTCCATTCTGAAGGCTTCATATTTTTGGATTAAGGCCAGAGCCTTAGTCTCTTTGACTTGGTTATTGCCTTCATGAGTCATTTTAAGGAATCAAATATTCTTTAGTTGTTTCCCTGTTGGTGATCTTTTCATACTCATTGTATAATATTGCATTCAACAGAATAGTTCTGGCTTTATGGTGATTCTTAAAGTCACGCTTCTGATCATCGCTCATTTTGCTTCTTGCAATGACAATACCAAAATCAGATACGGGTGGTGCATAACCATTTGTACCAATGTCCCATATGTCAACGTCATATCCTAGGTAGAAGCTTTCAATTTTGTCCTTCCAATAATCAAATTTCTCTCTATCGAACACTAGAGGTTTAGTGTTTCATCTATCTCTTTCATTGGTGTTAGCCATGATGTTTTTCTCACACTAGATCTCTCTACACTGTTAAGTGTTTGATTCAAAAATCAATAACATAGCCGAAGCTCTGATACCAATTGAAGGTAGAGAAAAACAAGAAAGGGGGGTTTGGATTTTTTTCACAGACAATAAAAACTTTTGGCAACACTACACAATTAAAACATAAACGATCAATGATCACACTGAAAGAAACAACTCGTATGTGATAACTGAATTATAAAATGACAAGAATTTAGTATATGATTTAAAATGTATTTTCAAAATTCTTGTATGATAGCTTTGGGTGTTGGTATGATGATAGTTGGGCCTTTTTATAATGCTTAGAGATGATACCGTTGGAGAGAATATTGATGGTAATATCTTGCAAATAATGGGACTTCATGACATTAATTTTCTTGTCCTTTCCATAGCAGTCTTAGGGTGTATTCAATATTATCCATATAAAGATTCATACCATACTTAGAATACTTCTTTGTTAAGTTACTGATTTTGATTGCTCAGATGATCTGTTGGGCGTGAATCAGAGTGAGCGGAAATCAGAGTCTTTTCTCAAATCTTGTATTCTTCAGATAGTTTTTTGTTGTGTCTTCTTCAGATAGTTCTTTGACTAATCTTCAGATGGAGCGTCTTTAGAGTCTATAGATGTACATTCATCAAAGTCTTTAGTTTCTTCATAGTCTTTAGATTTTCTATGTGATTTTTTTGGATATGCTTGTGTTCAACGTCAAATAGGATTTATTTAATTCTGAGTCAGCTGTTCTGAACTTTGTGTGATGTCAAATGTTGTTTTATCATATTCATTTTTCGTTAGAGTCCCGCACACTTAGAAAATTTATTAGGGTACCAAATTGTTTCACTCTTTGTTATCATCAAAACTTAGAGATAAATTCCAGAACCAAAATCTTGTTTTAACATTATTTATCGCATCCCTGAGAGATGTGTTGTCGTTATAAAAAAAAGGGGGATAATGTAAAACTTTTTTTTGCAGGTCATAGAACATGATTTTCATAATGAGAACTATTAAATATGAACATGCATTTAATAAATGACAACAGGATTTTAAGGATAACTAAATAGTGTTTAAAGATAAAACGTGAACATTATGGTTTAATGGACTTGACTCACTAATGATGGCAATCAACTTGAATATAAATCAAGGCTCATCTTAAGCTCAAGCAAGTGTCTACAAGAATTAAAGCATTTGACAAGTCTTGAAGTATATAAAAGTCTTCCTCGACTCGTTTGAGTGAATATATTGTAAAAGCTTAAGGGCTTTCTTATAAAAGTGCATGGATACTGAAGGTGTAAAAAACACAAGAAAGGGGGGGGGGGTTTGAATTGGGTTTTACAAAACAAAATCTTTTTACCAACACAAGAACACCACTTAAAAGTTCATAATAAAGAGATAAAAACACAAGTTCTTTTATCCTGGTTTGCTTGAAATTCAAAGCTACTCCAGTCCATCCGCCAAGGTGATTTTTCCTTATACACAAGGATTTAATCAACTATAATCAACAAATTACAATAATCACAAAGAATGACCTCCTTTGTCTTCTCAAGGATCTAATTATACCCTAGTCTCCTTAAGGAATCATAAAGAGTAACCTTCTTTGTCTTCTCAAGGATCTGACTATACCCTAGTCTCCTTAAGGAATCAAATAAAAAGTTTGAATAATATTTTATGTGTTACAAGTTGCTTCTATATAAACAGATTTTACACAAATGATAAATAAATACTTAAAGAAAATTGTGTACAAAAATTGATAGCTTTTCACAATGAAACAGACTTGTCAAGTTTGTTGTAGCACATGCAACATTCAACATTCTTGTTTTCTTCAAGTCTCTAAGTCTTACTTATATAACATAATAAAAAAGACCGTTGGACGGCAAAATGGGGAAAGCTCATAGAGCGGCTGTCCACTAGTGGATGGTGAAAGGAGTGATATTGCGTACTGTCCTTATCCCACAAAATGAGTGACATGTGTAATGTATAGTACTATCCTTACCCATGAAATCAGGTAGTGGAACAGATATTTGATTTGTACTATGTACTATTTGATCACGTACCCATTTGATCTTATCTTCAAGTTCATTGACTTCTGATGAAATTTGATGAAGCATGAAATGAGGAAACATAAAGCTGGATTCAAAAAATTTAGAATCTTTGGTATGAACCTTAACAGCGTCAGTAGTTTGGCTTGAGATCTTCAATATCTTCAGAATCTTCAGAGTCTTCAGAATCTACAGTCAGAACCTTGATAACCTCAATCGTCTGGCTTGAGATCTTCAGAATCTTCAGCTAAGTAACACAACTTCATAAGCTCGCCATTCTTCAGAAGTTTAATGATCAGAGTCACATCTAGAAGCACAGGCTGAGAGACCGTTGCAACAACAACATAATGTCTCCTCAGAAGCTTCTCAGGAGTGACACAACACAAAAGCAGAAAGATCATTGCAGCAACAACATTGATCATCTTTCAGAACTTCTTATGACTGGCGTAGAAGCGGATTTGGAACTCTTCATTCAGAAACTGATGATGTTGCATGCCATATACTCAAAATCGAAACTAGCTGTTAAAGTTACACAATAACAAACCATTAGGGTACCAAAATTATTCTCACACAAATACAATATTGTTATCATCAAAACTCAAGGTATAGATGCAAGACAAAATCTTGTTCTAACAATCTCCCCCTTTTTAATGATGACAAAACATGTATTTTGATGAACAATTTTGTACAGGGTAATCACAGAAGAATACATCTTATAGAAGCATAAAGCTCCCCCTAAGATGTATAATCCTAAAAACATAAAATCAGAATGAAAGAACACTTTCCTGATTAACCATTCTTTTGAAGTACCAAAATGATCTTCGATCAGAGTCTAGTTTATCTTCATAAGTTGCTTGATGTTGTCCAGAGCACTAGTTGGTTAACATCAACATTCTGATGAGCTTCACTTCAGAAGCTTGGTTGAATTTTTTTGAATAAGCTTAAGAGTTGGTTATCTTCAGAAGCTTGAATCTTGGTTCTCTTTGAAGTTCTCTTTCAGAGCTAGATTACCTTTGAAGAGAAGAAATATTTAAGAAGAACACTTCCTCATAGTCTGATTACTATGGAAGTTACACCTCCTCGTAGTTTGATGCCGAATTTTCCAATTCTTTAGAAATTGATGCCAAGTACCCAATGTTCCTTGAAGGCTCATAAGCTTGGATCTGATTCTCAATCATCGGCATAAAAGTTTTCGAACATAGATAGTAGACCATTTCATCAGAAACTGGTAACTTATATTCCAATCTTTGAAACTTCACAAGAGCTTCTGATGTTTGAACTTAGCCATTCTGATCTTTGAACATAATCCTGCAAAACAATTAACAAACTATTCTTTGAAGTAGTTGTTAGCAAAAAACATTAAGCAATGTTTGGGTTCTTAGTTAGGAAATTAGGTATATCAAAATTAATTATGAATCTTCCCCTTAGATATGTTTCTCCCCCTTTGTCATCAATCAAAAAGACATAGACAAATAAAATAAAATAAATAATGGAAAGAAACAAAACATGAGTTTCATTAAACATGCCAAAAGGGCAGAAAAGATACAGTTGATTACAGAGACGGAAATATAGAGAAAAACAATATAGAAGTGCAACAAGTATTCAAACATAAAAAGGCACACATACACTTAGATAAACAACACACACACGTGTGAAGATTATTTTAGAAAAACTAAGAGTTTTGGGAAGGAGGAGGAGATGGCGGAACAACTGGGTAGTCATCCGGGAGATTAAAGGGATCCAACAATGGATCAATATTGTCTTCAAGACAGATTTCCATGTAGTATGCCAAAACTTCCGGTGGATCAATCTTTATGAAGATAGGGTAGTTTTCCAAAGGGATATTACTACCGCTGATTTCTTCTTTGAATGGAGGAGTGCTTTCAATGACGACAAATCTAGGCGGAGATTTAAGATGAGCTAGTTGTAGTTGTTGAAACTATTGTTGAATATGTTGTTGAGGAGCAACCATTATTGAAGTTGAAGGAGAGAATGAACAGTTGTAGATAGGTGTTTTAGGTTTGAAAGAAGAAAGTGTGGGAATGATGTGTGCCTAGTGTGAAAATGTGAGTGAAATGGGTTTATATATAAAACAATTTGCAATGACGACAAGGGAAAAATACGCAGTCATGGGGGGAGCGTAAAAGTTTTTAACCTAATTCCAAGAATTGTGAAACCCAATGTGTCACGCTTTCATCATGCATGCTCAGAAAGTGGGACAACTGTCACCACTTAAACCCACATGAAATCAAACGATATGACAACCATTTAATGCAATGACTATTCAAAATCAAGAAGACAAATCGTTAAGATTGCTTATGATCAAAAACTTTTTGATTCATGAAACTTCCTTACTTAAGAAAGCTCATGTTTTAGAGTTAATGTTAGTTGTAATTTTAAGTGTCGGGTTTTTGTTATCGTATCCACAGGGATTGTAAGATATCACCGTCGTTCGATGGTTGTATTAATCTTAGCTTAAGTAACACAAGGGGTTTTGGTTTTAATCAAGTTATCTTGCATAAAAAGGTAATACAATGCGGTAAAAGTTTGATTTGAATATTTGAGAAATATTGCCAAAGTTAGGGTTCAACGATCACGTTGCATGTATTTGTTCGGTCAACAATCTTATAAACTCCTTTAGATGATAAATTATTTCACAAAGTCCTCCCAATGTGTTTCTCTCGAACACACATTGTGAGTTTTCCCATTTTGATCGATTGTTTATCTCTAACACAAGCTATCAAAATGACAACTTTTTGGTTCAACCTTATGGTGAACAAAATCATTCATTACTATCTCTAGCTAACAAACAAGATTGGATGAAAACCTAGGTTAAGAGTTGGTAAACATCTCTAGATCATAAACCAACACAAAGAGTTTTGAATAAGAACAAAGTTTTCATCATATATTCACCATTAAAGAGTTTACACATGAAGATCCTTACATTTACACACAAAGCTAATGATCATCTACATCTAACCTTGACAAATGGAGGACTTAGCTACTCATTTTCATGGTAGCTTGGTCGGCAAGTTTCGGAAGAAGGTTGATCAACATCCGAGTCGAATAATCGATATTGGATGGGAATCCACCTTCTTTTTGTAAAAGATGGTTAAGAGATGAAGAGAAATGAAATTTAGGACACAAAAGCTTCTAAGAACAATGCTGTAAAAATATCTAGAAAAAGTGCAAAAGTATGGAAAACTAGGTACTGCTCCAAAAAGTGGCACTTGCTACTTATAGAGCTGTACTGGGCTGTCATGCTCGCTAGGCGAGCAGAGGGTCTAATTGAGGCACATGAGGCACCTGTGCCCAGAGAAACAGCCTATCTCAGACTGTCATGTTCGCCAAGCGAACAAAACCTTCGCCTAGCGAAGGGCACGCTTCAACCCTCGCTCCAGCGAGGTTGAGAGGTTTTGCTACTGGAATGCTCGCTGGGAACTCGCTAGAGCCTCGCCTAGCGAGTGAGTGCTGGCTGCGCTTTTCACCAAGCCTGGAATTGTTCGCTACCCACCTCGCTAGCAGCTCGCCTAGCGAGTTTGGTCATGTTTGCCACTGTAAAATCCTGGAGCATTTCGCTGGACTCTCGCTGGACGCTCGCCTAGCGAGTGCTTCGCCACAGACCTCGCCTAGCGAGCAAGGTGATGAATGCTTATTTTATTTGGTTCCTTTGCCAACTTTCTTGTGTCTTCATTTTCAATTATTTCATGCCTTCTTCCTGCACAATAACACACAAATCAAAGGTACCAAGATCGTTTATCAATGTATTGCATTTCATCTAAAACAAAGGTGGTTTTGACAATTTAGAAAGGAAATGGAGTGAAAGATGCCCATATTTGATAGCTCAAATAAGCACTTTTGGGTATCTAACAACTCTCCCCAACTAGATTCTTGCTTGTCCTCAAGCAAAGTATGCCTCTTGAAGGACAAGAGGATTTGCTTTAAGAAAATGGTTTCTCCGAAGTTGGATAAAACGACTCAAACACAAGCGAATCAGCATATACAAGTTTCCAACGGTTCGAATAAAATAATACACAAGAACTAAAACTTAATAGCTATGCGAAATATTTATCTATCTACAACAATATTATTCTGAATGAATCACCCTATCTCTCCTCTTCGAATAAGGAATGAAGAATTTACGCGTTTGCAACCGCGGGAATAATCTCACTCTCTAACAACTAATGAAGAAATCAATTCGATTCATACAATGTCTAACAATTATAAATGGTAATGTGGAAGCATGAAGATCACTAAGGGCTTTTCGGTTAAAGCTTGGTCAGGTTAACAAACAAGGGTCATTTCTAAGGCCATTGAAAACGAAATTGCCGATGCTAAAGAGACATTCACTGTACATTATTAACACATCTCGACTTCGTTCCATTTGTTTCTCATTTGAAACCTTCACAACTCTTATTTCACAACTCAATTTTTATTTTTCACTATTTTTCTTCCAAGCAAGCATTCATTTTAATTCTTTTTATTTTTGTTCTTTTCTTTTACATCATATTTACAAAACAGATGTTTCTTTTCTATATTTTTATTTTCAATGCTTGCTTGTTTTTTCATTATTTTTCTTTTTTCAAGAGTTGTGGTACTTACCGATTCTCCCCAACTTATTTCTTACTCACCCTAAGTGAATGCTCTTAACTTTTTACGGCAAAAGAAAAATAATCAAGATTTTCCGGGTTGTAAAAAAAAGATTTTTGAAATCTCGCTTTATTTCAAGCTGAGATTCAACTGTTTAAGCTCAAAGGGGTTAACGAATACTCTCTCTGCTCACACGTAAGTTGTTTTTGGATGTAGTTGTGCTCGATAGAAAACAAGTGCCTTGATCATTTCTAATTGCTTTCACATATTCACAATAATAAAAGACAAAGCATGAATAAAATGAATCAACAAAACTTATTAGAATCCAGCATTTAAGTGTACAATGGAGGTTTCCTCACAATTTGTGGTTTTAAGTTCTAGATGAAACATTCATTCAATTATGTTGCAAAAAGACAATATTCAATTTACCAAAAAGAGTAAAGTTCTTAATGCATTCTAAAATTCTAGCCGGAGGTAACCATGTACCTTAGCCTTATTCACTTGTTTATTCTTATCATTGCCATCCAAGCTCGGATGCACCTTCCTTGGGTACTTCTTTGAGGAGGAACCAATCTAGAGGGTTTGCCACTCAATCAACCAAAAATTTATTAAAACAACAAAATTTAAAACAGAAATAATAATATAAACTTCAAAATTTAAATTTGTTCGTGGGGGACAAAACACCCCAAAAGTACAAAACCAAAGTCAAAATACAGAATCCGAAAATACAATAGAAATAAACATAAAAACTGAAAAATACAATAACTTAACCCTCCAAGGGCACATAATCCTCCTCGCTACCGGCCTCATAACCGGTAGCCTCATCATCATCATCATCAGCTGCACCACCAGAAGACGCACCAGCGCCCGCCCCCTCACCATACACAGGCCTGTCCACAGGCCAGTTGGCGTTAAGCAGAAACTGCTCACGCGTCATCAAGGCATGAGCACCACTTCCCTGCAGCTGTAACCGCTGCATAGAGTCGTGCATATCTATCATGGCACGCTGGGTTGCCGCCATCCATTCAAAACTGTAATCGCACACAGCTTGCAGGTAGGGATCTGGTCCAGGAGTAGAAGTACCAGGACCATCAGAAGCCCGGGTACTCTCTGCAGCTGCACTGGCTCTGGCATTCTTGGCCCTGCAATATTTGGCCAGGTACCGGTCATCGATAGGCGACGGGATCCTTACCTGACCCCGAGATGGTAGTTTCACCTTTGCCTGAATGCACAAACGCATGATCAAGCACGGGAAAGCTAGGGGACAATTCACACGAGCCCCCGACTTTAGCCCGCTCTCAATCACGGACTTAAGCTCATTAGCGATGATCCTCGCCACATCGATCTGGACGTTGGAGAGGATACTGTGAACCAAATGTGCCACTGGGATCGGCACTGTAGAAGTGTGGGACTTTGGCTGGATGTTTGTCAGAACCAAAAGCAGTATCAGTTGAGCCATGGGAGTCATGTCCTCCCTATGATACCTCATTGGAACCCCAGATGGGTTCAGCTCAACAGATTTCCCTCTTAATAGCAGGGCGGCAGAAATGGCTTCAACATCCCGGTGAAGCCGTAAATCAGTGTGGTATGTGTCTCTCTCCTCAGCTCCCAGCTGGAGCGGCTCACCAAGGACTCGGTTAATGGCATCCCTATCAAATGCAACTGGACGACTGGCCACTCTAGATATCCAAGTAAAGGGCTCGTCGTCATCAGGCAGTGCGTTTGCATAAAACTCACGCACCGTTGCTATGTCATAATGCTCAAGTGGGGAAATTAACCGATCCCACTTCATAGTGTCTATCAACCCGGCAAATGCTCTGTTTGTGCCTTGGGGGTTGATGAGGAATCGCTTCTCCGGAAGAATTTTCCGTTTCTCCAAAGCAATGTACCTGGCGGCCTGCTTCGCCCCGACAAATTTGTCGTTATCAAATTGGATCGTTACTGGACGGGAAGTGCTCGTTCCCTTTCTCTTCTTTGAATTTCCAGACCTTGATTCCATCTGCAAAATATAAAAGGAAACAACACACACCAAACAGATTAGACAGCAAAACCAAAATTTAAAGAACTGTCATGCTCGCTGCTGCTTCGCCTAGCGAAGTGGCAGCGAACGCTCGCCCCTGGTTCGCCTAGCGAGTGCTAGCGAACCTTACGGGTTTTTGGGTTCTGCAACGGCGCCATTTTGTTAGTTGTAATTTTAAGTGTCGGGTTTTTGTTATCGTATCCACAGGGATTGTAAGATATCACCGTCGTTCGATGGTTGTATTAATCTTAGCTTAAGTAACACAGGGGGTTTTGGTTTTAATCAAGTTATCTTGCATAAAAAGGTAATACAATGCGGTAAAAGTTTGATTTGAATATTTGAAAAATATTGCCAAAGTTAGGGTTCAACGATCACTTTGCATGTATTTGTTCGGTCAACAATCTTATAAACTCCTTTAGATGATAAATTATTTCACAAAGTCTTCCCAATGTGTTTCTCTCGAACACACATTGTGAGTTTTCCCATTTTGATCGATTGTTTATCTCTAACACAAGCTATCAAAATGACAACTTTTTGGTTCAACCTTATGGTGAACAAAATCATTCATTACTATCTCTAGCTAACAAACAAGATTGGATGAAAACCTAGGTTAAGAGTTGGTAAACATCTCTCGATCATAAACCAACACAAAGAGTTTTGAATAAGAACAAAGTTTTCATCATATATTCACCATTAAAGAGTTTACACATGAAGATCCTTACATTTACACACAAAGCTAATGATCATCTACATCTAACCTTGACAAATGGAGGACTTAGCTACTCATTTTCATGGTAACTTGGTCGGCATGTTTCGGAAGAAGGTTGATCAACATCCGAGTCGAATAATCGAGATTGGATGGGAATCCACCTTCTTTTTGTAAAAGATGGTTAAGAGATGAAGAGAAATGAAATTTAGGGCACAAAAGCTTCTAAGAACAATGCTGTAAAAATATCTAGAAAAAGTGCAAAAGTATGGAAAACTAGGTACTGCTCCAAAAAGTGGCACTTGCTACTTATAGAGCTGTACTGGGCTGTCATGCTCGCTAGGCGAGCAGAATGGCTCGCCTAGCGAGGGTCTAATTGAGGCACATGAGGCACCTGTGCCCAGAGAAACAGCCTATCTCAGACTGTCATGTTCGCCAAGCGAACAAAACCTTCGCCTAGCGAAGGGCACGCTTCAACCCTCGCTCCAGCGAGGTTGAGAGGTTTTGCTACTGGAATGCTCGCTGGGAACTCGCTAGAGCCTCGCCTAGCGAGTGAATGCTGGCTGCGCTTTTCACCAAGCCTGGAAGTGTTCGCTACCCACCTCGCTAGCAGCTCGCCTAGCGAGTTTGGTCATGTTTGCCACTGTAAAATCCTGGAGCATTTCGCTGGACTCTCGCTGGACGCTCGCCTAGCGAGTGCTTCGCCACAGACCTCGCCTAGCGAGCAAGGTGGTGAATGCTTGTTTTATTTGGTTCCTTTGCCAACTTTCTTGTGTCTTCATTTTCAATTATTTCATGCCTTCTTCCTGCACAATAACACACAAATCAAAGGTACCAAGATCGTTTATCAATGTATTGCATTTCATCTAAAACAAAGGTGGTTTTGACAATTTAGCAAGGAAATGGAGTGAAAGATGCCCATATTTGATAGCTCAAATAAGCACTTTTGGGTATCTAACAACTCTCCCCAACTAGATTCTTGCTTGTCCTCAAGCAAAGTATGCCTCTTGAAGGACAAGAGGATTTGCTTTAAGAAAATGGTATCTCCGAAGTTGGATAAAACTGCTCAAACACAAGCGAATCAGCATATACAAGTTTCCAACGGTTCGAATAAAATAATACACAAGAACTAAAACTTAATAGCTATGCGAAATATTTATCTATCTACAACAATATTATTCTGAATGAATCACCCTATCTCTCCTCTTCGAATAAGGAATGAAGAATTTACGCGTTTGCAACCGCGGGAATAATCTCACTCTCTAACAACTAATGAAGAAATCAATTCGATTCACACAATGTCTAACAATTATAAATGGTAATGTGGAAGCACGAAGATCACTAAGGGCTTTTCGGTTGAAGCTTGGTCAGGTTAACAAACAAGGGTCATTTCTAAGGCCATTGAAAACGAAATTGCCGATGCAAAAGAGACATTCACTGTACATTATTCACACATCTCGACTTCGTTCCATTTGTTTCTCATTTGAAACCTTCACAACTCTTATTTCACAACTCAATTTTTATTTTTCACTATTTTTCTTCCAAGCAAGCATTCATTTTAATTATTTTTATTTTTGTTCTTTTCTTTTACATCATATTTACAAAACAGATGTTTCTTTTCTATATTTTTATTTTCAATGCTTGCTTGTTTTTTCATTATTTTTCTTTTTTCAAGAGTTGTGGTACTTACCGATTCTCCCCAACTTATTTCTTACTCACCCTAAGTGAATGCTCTTAACTTTTTACGGCAAAAGAAAAATAATCAAGATTTTCCGGGTTGTAAAAAAAAGATTTTTGAAATCTCGCTTTATTTCAAGCTGAGATTCAACTGTTTAAGCTCAAAGGGGTTAACGAATACTCTCTCTGCTCACAGGTAAGTTGTTTTTGGATGTAGTTGTGCTCGATAGAAAACAAGTGCCTTGATCATTTCTAATTGCTTCCACATATTCACAATAATAAAAGACAAAGCATGAATCAAATGAATCAACAAAACTTATTAGAATCCAGCATTTAAGTGTACAATGGAGGTTTCCTCACAATTTGTGGTTTTAAGTTCTAGATGAAACATTCATTCAATTATGTTGCAAAAAGACAATATTCAATTTACCAAAAAGAGTAAAGTTCTTAATGCATTCTAAAATTCTAGCCGGAGGTAACCATGTACCTTAGCCTTATTCACTTGTTTATTCTTATCATTGCCATCCAAGCTCGGATGCACCTTCCTTGGGTACTTCTTTGAGGAGCAACCAATCTAGAGGGTTTGCCACTCAATCAACCAAAAATTTATTAAAACAACAAAATTTAAAACAGAAATAATAATATAAACTTCAAAATTTAAATTTGTTCGTGGGGGACAAAACACCCCAAAAGTACAAAACCAAAGTCAAAATACAGAATCCGAAAATACAATAGAAATAAACATAAAAACTGAAAAATACAATAACTTAACCCTCCAAGGGCTCAGAATCCTCCTCGCTACCGGCCTCAGAACCGGTAGCCTCCTCATCATCATCATCAGCTGCACCACCAGAAGACGCACCAGCGCCCGCCCCCTCACCATACACAGGCCTGTCCACAGGCCAGTTGGCGTTAAGCAGAAACTGCTCACGCGTCATCAAGGCATGAGCACCACTTCCCTGCAGCTGTAACCGCTGCATAGAGTCGTGCATATTTATCATGGCACGCTGGGTTGCCGCCATCCATTCAAAACTGTAATCGCACACAGCTTGCAGGTAGGGATCTGGTCCAGGAGTAGAAGTACCAGGACCATCAGAAGCCCGGGTACTCTCTGCAGCTGCACTGGCTCTGGCATTCTTGGCCCTGCAATATTTGGCCAGGTACCGGTCATCGATAGGCGACGGGATCCTTACCTGACCCCGAGACGGTAGTTTCACCTTTGCCTGAATGCACAAACGCATGATCAAGCACGGGAAAGCTAGGGGACAATTCACACGAGCCCCCGACTTTAGCCCGCTCTCAATCACGGACTTAAGCTCATTAGCGATGATCCTCGCCACATCGATCTGGACGTTGGAGAGGATACTGTGAACCAAATGTGCCACTGGGATCGGCACTGTAGAAGTGTGGGACTTTGGCTGGATGTTTGTCAGAACCAAAAGCAGTATCAGTTGAGCCATGGGAGTCATGTCCTCCCTATGATACCTCATTGGAACCCCGGATGGGTTCAGCTCAACAGATCTCCCTCTTAATAGCAGGGCGGCAGAAATGGCTTCAACATCCCGGTGAAGCCGTAAATCAGTGTGGTATGTGTCTCTCTCCTCAGCTCCCAGCTGGAGCGGCTCACCAAGGACTCGGTTAATGGCATCCCTATCAAATGCAACTGGACGACTGGCCACTCTAGATATCCAAGTAAAGGGCTCGTCGTCATCAGGCAGTGCGTTTGCATAAAACTCACGCACCGTTGCTATGTCATAATGCTCAAGTGGGGAAATTAACCGATCCCACTTCATAGTGTCTATCAACCCGGCAAATGCTCTGTTTGTGCCTTGGGGGTTGATGAGGAATCGCTTCTCCGGAAGAATTTTCCGTTTCTCCAAAGCAATGTACCTGGCGGCCTGCTTCGCCCCGACAAATTTGTCGTTATCAAATTGGATCGTTACTGGACGGGAAGTGCTCGTTCCCTTTCTCTTCTTTGAATTTCCAGACCTTGATTCCATCTGCAAAATATAAAAGGAAACAACACACACCAAACAGATTAGACAGCAAAACCAAAATTTAAAGAACTGTCATGCTCGCTGCTGCTTCGCCTAGCGAAGTGGCAGCGAACGCTCGCCCCTGGTTCGCCTAGCGAGTGCTAGCGAACCTTACGGGTTTTTGGGTTCTGCAACGGCGCCATTTTGTTAGTTGTAATTTTAAGTGTCGGGTTTTTGTTATCGTATCCACAGGGATTGTAAGATATCACCGTCGTTCGATGGTTGTATTAATCTTAGCTTAAGTAACACAGGGGGTTTTGGTTTTAATCAAGTTATCTTGCATAAAAAGGTAATACAATGCGGTAAAAGTTTGATTTGAATATTTGAAAAATATTGCCAAAGTTAGGGTTCAACGATCACTTTGCATGTATTTGTTCGGTCAACAATCTTATAAACTCCTTTAGATGATAAATTATTTCACAAAGTCCTCCCAATGTGTTTCTCTCGAACACACATTGTGAGTTTTCCCATTTTGATCGATTGTTTATCTCTAACACAAGCTATCAAAATGACAACTTTTTGGTTCAACCTTATGGTGAACAAAATCATTCATTACTATCTCTAGCTAACAAACAAGATTGGATGAAAACCTAGGTTAAGAGTTGGTAAACATCTCTCGATCATAAACCAACACAAAGAGTTTTGAATAAGAACAAAGTTTTCATCATATATTCACCATTAAAGAGTTTACACATGAAGATCCTTACATTTACACACAAAGCTAATGATCATCTACATCTAACCTTGACAAATGGAGGACTTAGCTACTCATTTTCATGGTAACTTGGTCGGCAAGTTTCGGAAGAAGGTTGATCAACATCCGAGTCGAATAATCGAGATTGGATGGGAATCCACCTTCTTTTTGTAAAAGATGGTTAAGAGATGAAGAGAAATGAAATTTAGGGCACAAAAGCTTCTAAGAACAATGCTGTAAAAATATCTAGAAAAAGTGCAAAAGTATGGAAAACTAGGTACTGCTCCAAAAAGTGGCACTTGCTACTTATAGAGCTGTACTGGGCTGTCATGCTCGCTAGGCGAGCAGAATGGCTCGCCTAGCGAGGGTCTAATTGAGGCACATGAGGCACCTGTGCCCAGAGAAACAACCTATCTCAGACTGTCATGTTCTCCAAGCGAACAAAACCTTCGCCTAGCGAAGGGCACGCTTCAACCCTCGCTCCAGCGAGGTTGAGAGGTTTTGCTACTGGAATGCTCGCTGGGAACTCGCTAGAGCCTCGCCTAGCGAGTGAATGCTGGCTGCGCTTTTCACCAAGCCTGGAACTGTTCGCTACCCACCTCGCTAGCAGCTCGCCTAGCGAGTTTGGTCATGTTTGCCACTGTAAAATCCTGGAGCATTTCGCTGGACTCTCGCTGGACGCTCGCCTAGCGAGTGCTTCGCCACAGACCTCGCCTAGCGAGCAAGGTGGTGAATGCTTGTTTTATTTGGTTCCTTTGCCAACTTTCTTGTGTCTTCATTTTCAATTATTTCATGCCTTCTTCCTGCACAATAACACACAAATCAAAGGTACCAAGATCGTTTATCAATGTATTGCATTTCATCTAAAACAAAGGTGGTTTTGACAATTTAGCAAGGAAATGGAGTGAAAGATGCCCATATTTGATAGCTCAAATAAGCACTTTTGGGTATCTAACAACTCTCCCCAACTAGATTCTTGCTTGTCCTCAAGCAAAGTATGCCTCTTGAAGGACAAGAGGATTTGCTTTAAGAAAATGGTTTCTCCGAAGTTGGATAAAACTGCTCAAACACAAGCGAATCAGCATATACAAGTTTCCAACGGTTCGAATAAAATAATACACAAGAACTAAAACTTAATAGCTATGCGAAATATTTATCTATCTACAACAATATTATTCTGAATGAATCACCCTATCTCTCCTCTTCGAATAAGGAATGAAGAATTTACGCGTTTGCAACCGCGGGAATAATCTCACTCTCTAACAACTAATGAAGAAATCAATTCGATTCACACAATGTCTAACAATTATAAATGGTAATGTGGAAGCACGAAGATCACTAAGGGCTTTTCGGTTGAAGCTTGGTCAGGTTAACAAACAAGGGTCATTTCTAAGGCCATTGAAAACGAAATTGCCGATGCAAAAGAGACATTCACTGTACATTATTCACACATCTCGACTTCGTTCCATTTGTTTCTCATTTGAAACCTTCACAACTCTTATTTCACAACTCAATTTTTATTTTTCACTATTTTTCTTCCAAGCAAGCATTCATTTTAATTATTTTTATTTTTGTTCTTTTCTTTTACATCATATTTACAAAACAGATGTTTCTTTTCTATATTTTTATTTTCAATGCTTGCTTGTTTTTTCATTATTTTTCTTTTTTCAAGAGTTGTGGTACTTACCGATTCTCCCCAACTTATTTCTTACTCACCCTAAGTGAATGCTCTTAACTTTTTACGGCAAAAGAAAAATAATCAAGATTTTCCGGGTTGTAAAAAAAAGATTTTTGAAATCTCGCTTTATTTCAAGCTGAGATTCAACTGTTTAAGCTCAAAGGGGTTAACGAATACTCTCTCTGCTCACAGGTAAGTTGTTTTTGGATGTAGTTGTGCTCGATAGAAAACAAGTGCCTTGATCATTTCTAATTGCTTCCACATATTCACAATAATAAAAGACAAAGCATGAATCAAATGAATCAACAAAACTTATTAGAATCCAGCATTTAAGTGTACAATGGAGGTTTCCTCACAATTTGTGGTTTTAAGTTCTAGATGAAACATTCATTCAATTATGTTGCAAAAAGACAATATTCAATTTACCAAAAAGAGTAAAGTTCTTAATGCATTCTAAAATTCTAGCCGGAGGTAACCATGTACCTTAGCCTTATTCACTTGTTTATTCTTATCATTGCCATCCAAGCTCGGATGCACCTTCCTTGGGTACTTCTTTGAGGAGCAACCAATCTAGAGGGTTTGCCACTCAATCAACCAAAAATTTATTAAAACAACAAAATTTAAAACAGAAATAATAATATAAACTTCAAAATTTAAATTTGTTCGTGGGGGACAAAACACCCCAAAAGTACAAAACCAAAGTCAAAATACAGAATCCGAAAATACAATAGAAATAAACATAAAAACTGAAAAATACAATAACTTAACCCTCCAAGGGCTCAGAATCCTCCTCGCTACCGGCCTCAGAACCGGTAGCCTCCTCATCATCATCATCAGCTGCACCACCAGAAGACGCACCAGCGCCCGCCCCCTCACCATACACAGGCCTGTCCACAGGCCAGTTGGCGTTAAGCAGAAACTGCTCACGCGTCATCAAGGCATGAGCACCACTTCCCTGCAGCTGTAACCGCTGCATAGAGTCGTGCATATTTATCATGGCACGCTGGGTTGCCGCCATCCATTCAAAACTGTAATCGCACACAGCTTGCAGGTAGGGATCTGGTCCAGGAGTAGAAGTACCAGGACCATCAGAAGCCCGGGTACTCTCTGCAGCTGCACTGGCTCTGGCATTCTTGGCCCTGCAATATTTGGCCAGGTACCGGTCATCGATAGGCGACGGGATCCTTACCTGACCCCGAGACGGTAGTTTCACCTTTGCCTGAATGCACAAACGCATGATCAAGCACGGGAAAGCTAGGGGACAATTCACACGAGCCCCCGACTTTAGCCCGCTCTCAATCACGGACTTAAGCTCATTAGCGATGATCCTCGCCACATCGATCTGGACGTTGGAGAGGATACTGTGAACCAAATGTGCCACTGGGATCGGCACTGTAGAAGTGTGGGACTTTGGCTGGATGTTTGTCAGAACCAAAAGCAGTATCAGTTGAGCCATGGGAGTCATGTCCTCCCTATGATACCTCATTGGAACCCCGGATGGGTTCAGCTCAACAGATCTCCCTCTTAATAGCAGGGCGGCAGAAATGGCTTCAACATCCCGGTGAAGCCGTAAATCAGTGTGGTATGTGTCTCTCTCCTCAGCTCCCAGCTGGAGCGGCTCACCAAGGACTCGGTTAATGGCATCCCTATCAAATGCAACTGGACGACTGGCCACTCTAGATATCCAAGTAAAGGGCTCGTCGTCATCAGGCAGTGCGTTTGCATAAAACTCACGCACCGTTGCTATGTCATAATGCTCAAGTGGGGAAATTAACCGATCCCACTTCATAGTGTCTATCAACCCGGCAAATGCTCTGTTTGTGCCTTGGGGGTTGATGAGGAATCGCTTCTCCGGAAGAATTTTCCGTTTCTCCAAAGCAATGTACCTGGCGGCCTGCTTCGCCCCGACAAATTTGTCGTTATCAAATTGGATCGTTACTGGACGGGAAGTGCTCGTTCCCTTTCTCTTCTTTGAATTTCCAGACCTTGATTCCATCTGCAAAATATAAAAGGAAACAACACACACCAAACAGATTAGACAGCAAAACCAAAATTTAAAGAACTGTCATGCTCGCTGCTGCTTCGCCTAGCGAAGTGGCAGCGAACGCTCGCCCCTGGTTCGCCTAGCGAGTGCTAGCGAACCTTACGGGTTTTTGGGTTCTGCAACGGCGCCATTTTGTTAGTTGTAATTTTAAGTGTCGGGTTTTTGTTATCGTATCCACAGGGATTGTAAGATATCACC
Source organism: Lathyrus oleraceus (assembly GCF_024323335.1). Taxonomy (NCBI): domain Eukaryota; kingdom Viridiplantae; phylum Streptophyta; class Magnoliopsida; order Fabales; family Fabaceae; genus Lathyrus; species Lathyrus oleraceus. The sequence continues at coordinate 593,888,991 of NC_066583.1, read as the reverse complement.
GTCGTTCGATGGTTGTATTAATCTTAGCTTAAGTAACACAGGGGGTTTTGGTTTTAATCAAGTTATCTTGCATAAAAAGGTAATACAATGCGGTAAAAGTTTGATTTGAATATTTGAAAAATATTGCCAAAGTTAGGGTTCAACGATCACTTTGCATGTATTTGTTCGGTCAACAATCTTATAAACTCCTTTAGATGATAAATTATTTCACAAAGTCCTCCCAATGTGTTTCTCTCGAACACACATTGTGAGTTTTCCCATTTTGATCGATTGTTTATCTCTAACACAAGCTATCAAAATGACAACTTTTTGGTTCAACCTTATGGTGAACAAAATCATTCATTACTATCTCTAGCTAACAAACAAGATTGGATGAAAACCTAGGTTAAGAGTTGGTAAACATCTCTCGATCATAAACCAACACAAAGAGTTTTGAATAAGAACAAAGTTTTCATCATATATTCACCATTAAAGAGTTTACACATGAAGATCCTTACATTTACACACAAAGCTAATGATCATCTACATCTAACCTTGACAAATGGAGGACTTAGCTACTCATTTTCATGGTAGCTTGGTCGGCAAGTTTCGGAAGAAGGTTGATCAACATCCGAGTCGAATAATCGAGATTGGATGGGAATCCACCTTCTTTTTGTAAAAGATGGTTAAGAGATGAAGAGAAATGAAATTTAGGGCACAAAAGCTTCTAAGAACAATGCTGTAAAAATATCTAGAAAAAGTGCAAAAGTATGGAAAACTAGGTACTGCTCCAAAAAGTGGCACTTGCTACTTATAGAGCTGTACTGGGCTGTCATGCTCGCTAGGCGAGCAGAATGGCTCGCCTAGCGAGGGTCTAATTGAGGCACATGAGGCACCTGTGCCCAGAGAAACAGCCTATCTCAGACTGTCATGTTCGCCAAGCGAACAAAACCTTCGCCTAGCGAAGGGCACGCTTCAACCCTCGCTCCAGCGAGGTTGAGAGGTTTTGCTACTGGAATGCTCGCTGGGAACTCGCTAGAGCCTCGCCTAGCGAGTGAGTGCTGGCTGCGCTTTTCACCAAGCCTGGAAGTGTTCGCTACCCACCTCGCTAGCAGCTCGCCTAGCGAGTTTGGTCATGTTTGCCACTGTAAAATCCTGGAGCATTTCGCTGGACTCTCGCTGGACGCTCGCCTAGCGAGTGCTTCGCCACAGACCTCGCCTAGCGAGCAAGGTGGTGAATGCTTGTTTTATTTGGTTCCTTTGCCAACTTTCTTGTGTCTTCATTTTCAATTATTTCATGCCTTCTTCCTGCACAATAACACACAAATCAAAGGTACCAAGATCGTTTATCAATGTATTGCATTTCATCTAAAACAAAGGTGGTTTTGACAATTTAGCAAGGAAATGGAGTGAAAGATGCCCATATTTGATAGCTCAAATAAGCACTTTTGGGTATCTAACAACTCTCCCCAACTAGATTCTTGCTTGTCCTCAAGCAAAGTATGCCTCTTGAAGGACAAGAGGATTTGCTTTAAGAAAATGGTTTCTCCGAAGTTGGATAAAACTGCTCAAACACAAGCGAATCAGCATATACAACTTTCCAACGGTTCGAATAAAATAATACACAAGAACTAAAACTTAATAGCTATGCGAAATATTTATCTATCTACAATAATATTATTCTGAATGAATCACCCTATCTCTCCTCTTCGAATAAGGAATGAAGAATTTACGCGTTTGCAACCGCGGGAATAATCTCACTCTCTAACAACTAATGAAGAAATCAATTCGATTCACACAATGTCTAACAATTATAAATGGTAATGTGGAAGCACGAAGATCACTAAGGGCTTTTCGGTTGAAGCTTGGTCAGGTTAACAAACAAGGGTCATTTCTAAGGCCATTGAAAACGAAATTGCCGATGCAAAAGAGACATTCACTGTACATTATTCACACATCTCGACTTCGTTCCATTTGTTTCTCATTTGAAACCTTCACAACTCTTATTTCACAACTCAATTTTTATTTTTCACTATTTTTCTTCCAAGCAAGCATTCATTTTAATTCTTTTTATTTTTGTTCTTTTCTTTTACATCATATTTACAAAACAGATGTTTCTTTTCTATATTTTTATTTTCAATGCTTGCTTGTTTTTTCATTATTTTTCTTTTTTCAAGAGTTGTGGTACTTACCGATTCTCCCCAACTTATTTCTACTCACCCTAAGTGAATGCTCTTAACTTTTTACGGCAAAAGAAAAATAATCAAGATTTTCCGGGTTGTAAAAAAAAGATTTTTGAAATCTCGCTTTATTTCAAGCTGAGATTCAACTGTTTAAGCTCAAAGGGGTTAATGAATACTCTCTCTGCTCACAGGTAAGTTGTTTTTGGATGTAGTTGTGCTCGATAGAAAACAAGTGCCTTGATCATTTCTAATTGCTTCCACATATTCACAATAATAAAAGACAAAGCATGAATCAAATGAATCAACAAAACTTATTAGAATCCAGCATTTAAGTGTACAATGGAGGTTTCCTCACAATTTGTGGTTTTAAGTTCTAGATGAAACATTCATTCAATTATGTTGCAAAAAGACAATATTCAATTTACCAAAAAGAGTAAAGTTCTTAATGCATTCTAAAATTCTAGCCGGAGGTAACCATGTACCTTAGCCTTATTCACTTGTTTATTCTTATCATTGCCATCCAAGCTCGGATGCACCTTCCTTGGGTACTTCTTTGAGGAGCAACCAATCTAGAGGGTTTGCCACTCAATCAACCAAAAATTTATTAAAACAACAAAATTTAAAACAGAAATAATAATATAAACTTCAAAATTTAAATTTGTTCGTGGGGGAAAAAACACCCCAAAAGTACAAAACCAAAGTCAAAATACAGAATCCGAAAATACAATAGAAATAAACATAAAAACTGAAAAATACAATAACTTAACCCTCCAAGGGCTCAGAATCCTCCTCGCTACCGGCCTCAGAACCGGTAGCCTCATCATCATCATCATCAGCTGCACCACCAGAAGACGCACCAGCGCCCGCCCCCTCACCATACACAGGCCTGTCCATAGGCCAGTTGGCGTTAAGCAGAAACTGCTCACGCGTCATCAAGGCATGAGCACCACTTCCCTGCAGCTGTAACCGCTGCATAGAGTCGTGCATATTTATCATGGCACGCTGGGTTGCCGCCATCCATTCAAAACTGTAATCGCACACAGCTTGCAGGTAGGGATCTGGTCCGGGAGTAGAAGTACCAGGACCATCAGAAGCCCGGGTACTCTCTGCAGCTGCACTGGCTCTGGCATTCTTGGCCCTGCAATATTTGGCCAGGTACCGGTCATCGATAGGCGACGGGATCCTTACCTGACCCTGAGACGGTAGTTTCACCTTTGCCTGAATGCACAAACGCATGATCAAGCACGGGAAAGCTAGGGGACAATTCACACGAGCCCCCGACTTTAGCCCGCTCTCAATCACGGACTTAAGCTCATTAGCGATGATCCTCGCCACATCGATCTGGACGTTGGAGAGGATACTGTGAACCAAATGTGCCACTGGGATCGGCACTGTAGAAGTGTGGGACTTTGGCTGGATGTTTGTCAGAACCAAAAACAGTATCAGTTGAGCCATGGGAGTCATGTCCTCCCTATGATACCTCATTGGAACCCCAGATGGGTTCAGCTCAACAGATTTCCCTCTTAATAGCAGGGCGGCAGAAATGGCTTCAACATCCCGGTGAAGCCGTAAATCAGTGTGGTATGTGTCTCTCTCCTCAGCTCCCAGCTGGAGCGGCTCACCAAGGACTCGGTTAATGGCATCCCTATCAAATGCAACTGGACGACTGGCCACTCTAGATATCCAAGTAAAGGGCTCGTCGTCATCAGGCAGTGCGTTTGCATAAAACTCACGCACCGTTGCTATGTCATAATGCTCAAGTGGGGAAATTAACCGATCCCACTTCATAGTGTCTATCAACCCGGCAAATGCTCTGTTTGTGCCTTGGGGGTTGATGAGGAATCGCTTCTCCGGAAGAATTTTCCGTTTCTCCAAAGCAATGTACCTGGCGGCCTGCTTCGCCCCGACAAATTTGTCGTTATCAAATTGGATCGTTACTGGACGGGAAGTGCTCGTTCCCTTTCTCTTCTTTGAATTTCCAGACCTTGATTCCATCTGCAAAATATAAAAGGAAACAACACACACCAAACAGATTAGACAGCAAAACCAAAATTTAAAGAACTGTCATGCTCGCTGCTGCTTCGCCTAGCGAAGTGGCAGCGAACGCTCGCCCCTGGTTCGCCTAGCGAGTGCTAGCGAACCTTACGGGTTTTTGGGTTCTGCAACGGCGCCATTTTGTTAGTTGTAATTTTAAGTGTCGGGTTTTTGTTATCGTATCCACAGGGATTGTAAGATATCACCGTCGTTCGATGGTTGTATTAATCTTAGCTTAAGTAACACAGGGGGTTTTGGTTTTAATCAAGTTATCTTGCATAAAAAGGTAATACAATGCGGTAAAAGTTTGATTTGAATATTTGAAAAATATTGCCAAAGTTAGGGTTCAACGATCACTTTGCATGTATTTGTTCGGTCAACAATCTTATAAACTCCTTTAGATGATAAATTATTTCACAAAGTCCTCCCAATGTGTTTCTCTCGAACACACATTGTGAGTTTTCCCATTTTGATCGATTGTTTATCTCTAACACAAGCTATCAAAATGACAACTTTTTGGTTCAACCTTATGGTGAACAAAATCATTCATTACTATCTCTAGCTAACAAACAAGATTGGATGAAAACCTAGGTTAAGAGTTGGTAAACATCTCTCGATCATAAACCAACACAAAGAGTTTTGAATAAGAACAAAGTTTTCATCATATATTCACCATTAAAGAGTTTACACATGAAGATCCTTACATTTACACACAAAGCTAATGATCATCTACATCTAACCTTGACAAATGGAGGACTTAGCTACTCATTTTCATGGTAACTTGGTCGGCATGTTTCGGAAGAAGGTTGATCAACATCCGAGTCGAATAATCGAGATTGGATGGGAATCCACCTTCTTTTTGTAAAAGATGGTTAAGAGATGAAGAGAAATGAAATTTAGGGCACAAAAGCTTCTAAGAACAATGCTGTAAAAATATCTAGAAAAAGTGCAAAAGTATGGAAAACTAGGTACTGCTCCAAAAAGTGGCACTTGCTACTTATAGAGCTGTACTGGGCTGTCATGCTCGCTAGGCGAGCAGAATGGCTCGCCTAGCGAGGGTCTAATTGAGGCACATGAGGCACCTGTGCCCAGAGAAACAGCCTATCTCAGACTGTCATGTTCGCCAAGCGAACAAAACCTTCGCCTAGCGAAGGGCACGCTTCAACCCTCGCTCCAGCGAGGTTGAGAGGTTTTGCTACTGGAATGCTCGCTGGGAACTCGCTAGAGCCTCGCCTAGCGAGTGAATGCTGGCTGCGCTTTTCACCAAGCCTGGAAGTGTTCGCTACCCACCTCGCTAGCAGCTCGCCTAGCGAGTTTGGTCATGTTTGCCACTGTAAAATCCTGGAGCATTTCGCTGGACTCTCGCTGGACGCTCGCCTAGCGAGTGCTTCGCCACAGACCTCGCCTAGCGAGCAAGGTGGTGAATGCTTGTTTTATTTGGTTCCTTTGCCAACTTTCTTGTGTCTTCATTTTCAATTATTTCATGCCTTCTTCCTGCACAATAACACACAAATCAAAGGTACCAAGATCGTTTATCAATGTATTGCATTTCATCTAAAACAAAGGTGGTTTTGACAATTTAGCAAGGAAATGGAGTGAAAGATGCCCATATTTGATAGCTCAAATAAGCACTTTTGGGTATCTAACAACTCTCCCCAACTAGATTCTTGCTTGTCCTCAAGCAAAGTATGCCTCTTGAAGGACAAGAGGATTTGCTTTAAGAAAATGGTTTCTCCGAAGTTGGATAAAACTGCTCAAACACAAGCGAATCAGCATATACAAGTTTCCAACGGTTCGAACAAAAATAATACACAAGAACTAAAACTTAATAGCTATGCGAAATATTTATCTATCTACAACAATATTATTCTGAATGAATCACCCTATCTCTCCTCTTCGAATAAGGAATGAAGAATTTACGCGTTTGCAACCGCGGGAATAATCTCACTCTCTAACAACTAATGAAGAAATCAATTCGATTCATATAATGTCTAACAATTATAAATGGTAATGTGGAAGCACGAAGATCACTAAGGGCTTTTCGGTTGAAGCTTGGTCAGGTTAACAAACAAGGGTCATTTCTAAGGCCATTGAAAACGACATTGCCGATGCAAAAGAGACATTCACTGTACATTATTCACACATCTCGACTTCGTTCCATTTGTTTCTCATTTGAAACCTTCACAACTCTTATTTCACAACTCAATTTTTATTTTTCACTATTTTTCTTCCAAGCAAGCATTCATTTTAATTATTTTTATTTTTGTTCTTTTCTTTTACATCATATTTACAAAACAGATGTTTCTTTTCTATATTTTTATTTTCAATGCTTGCTTGTTTTTTCATTATTTTTCTTTTTTCAAGAGTTGTGGTACTTACCGATTCTCCCCAACTTATTTCTTACTCACCCTAAGTGAATGCTCTTAACTTTTTACGGCAAAAGAAAAATAATCAAGATTTTCCGGGTTGTAAAAAAAAGATTTTTGAAATCTCGCTTTATTTCAAGCTGAGATTCAACTGTTTAAGCTCAAAGGGGTTAACGAATACTCTCTCTGCTCACAGGTAAGTTGTTTTTGGATGTAGTTGTGCTCGATAGAAAACAAGTGCCTTGATCATTTCTAATTGCTTCCACATATTCACAATAATAAAAGACAAAGCATGAATCAAATGAATCAACAAAACTTATTAGAATCCAGCATTTAAGTGTACAATGGAGGTTTCCTCACAATTTGTGGTTTTAAGTTCTAGATGAAACATTCATTCAATTATGTTGCAAAAAGACAATATTCAATTTACCAAAAAGAGTAAAGTTCTTAATGCATTCTAAAATTCTAGCCGGAGGTAACCATGTACCTTAGCCTTATTCACTTGTTTATTCTTATCATTGCCATCCAAGCTCGGATGCACCTTCCTTGGGTACTTCTTTGAGGAGCAACCAATCTAGAGGGTTTGCCACTCAATCAACCAAAAATTTATTAAAACAACAAAATTTAAAACAGAAATAATAATATAAACTTCAAAATTTAAATTTGTTCGTGGGGGACAAAACACCCCAAAAGTACAAAACCAAAGTCAAAATACAGAATCCGAAAATACAATAGAAATAAACATAAAAACTGAAAAATACAATAACTTAACCCTCCAAGGGCTCAGAATCCTCCTCGCTACCGGCCTCAGAACCGGTAGCCTCCTCATCATCATCATCAGCTGCACCACCAGAAGACGCACCAGCGCCCGCCCCCTCACCATACACAGGCCTGTCCACAGGCCAGTTGGCGTTAAGCAGAAACTGCTCACGCATCATCAAGGCATGAGTACCACTTCCCTGCAGCTGTAACCGCTGCATAGAGTCATGCATATTTATCATGGCACGTTGGGTTGCCGCCATCCATTCAAAACTGTAATCGCACACAGCTTACAGGTAGGGATCTGGTCCAGGAGTAGAAGTACCAGGACCATCAGAAGCCCGGGTACTCTCTGCAGCTGCACTTCCTCTGGCATTCTTGGCCCTGCAATATTTGGCCACGTACCGGTCATCGATAGGCAACGGGATCCATACCTGACCCCGAGACGGTAGTTTCACCTTTGCCTGAATGCACAAACGCATGATCCAGCACGGGAAAGCTAGGGGACAATTCACACGAGCCCCCGACTTTAGCCCGCTCTCAATCACGGACTTAAGCTCATTAGCGATGATCCTCGCCACATCGATCTGGACGTTGGAGAGGATACTGTGAACCAAATGTGCCACTGGGATCGGCACTGTAGAAGTATGGGACTTTGGCTGGATGTTTGTCAGAACCAAAAGCAGTATCAGTTGAGCCATGGGAGTCATGTCCTCCCTATGATACCTCATTGGAACCCCAGATGGGTTCAGCTCAACAGATTTCCCTCTTAATAGCAGGGCGACAGAAATGGCTTCAACATCCCGGTGAAGCCGTAAATCAGTGTGGTATATGTCTCTCTCCTCAGCTCCCAGCTGGAGCGGCTCACCAAGGACTCGGTTAATGGCATCCCTATCAAATGCAACTGGACGACTGGCCACTCTAGATATCCAAGTAAAGGGCTCGTCGTCATCAGGCAGTGCGTTTGCATAAAACTCACGCACCGTTGCTATGTCATAATGCTCAAGTGGGGAAATTAACCGATCCCACTTCATAGTGTCTATCAACCCGGCAAATGCTCTGTTTGTGCCTTGGGGGTTGATGAGGAATCGCTTCTCCGGAAGAATTTTCCGTTTCTCCAAAGCAATGTACCTGGCGGCCTGTTTCGCCCCGACAAATTTTTCGTTATCAAATTGGATCGTTACTGGACGGGAAGTGCTCGTTCCCTTTCTCTTCTTTGAATTTCCAGACCTTGATTCCATCTGCAAAATATAAAAGGAAACAACACACACCAAACAGATTAGACAACAAAACCAAAATTTAAAGAACTGTCATGCTCGCTGCTGCTTCGCCTAGCGAAGTGGCAGCGAACGCTCGCCCCTGGTTCGCCTAGCGAGTGCTAGCGAACCTTACGGGTTTTTGGGTTCTGCAACGGCGCCATTTTGTTAGTTGTAATTTTAAGTGTCGGGTTTTTGTTATCGTATCCACAGGGATTGTAAGATATCACCGTCGTTCGATGGTTGTATTAATCTTAGCTTAAGTAACACATGGGGTTTTGGTTTTAATCAAGTTATCTTGCATAAAAAGGTAATACAATGCGGTAAAAGTTTGATTTGAATATTTGAGAAATATTGCCAAAGTTAGGGTTCAACGATCACTTTGCATGTATTTGTTCGGTCAACAATCTTATAAACTCCTTTAGATGATAAATTATTTCACAAAGTCCTCCCAATGTGTTTCTCTCGAACACACATTGTGAGTTTTCCCATTTTGATCGATTGTTTATCTCTAACACAAGCTATCAAAATGACAACTTTTTGGTTCAACCTTATGGTGAACAAAATCATTCATTACTATCTCTAGCTAACAAACAAGATTGGATGAAAACCTAGGTTAAGAGTTGGTAAACATCTCTCGATCATAAACCAACACAAAGAGTTTTGAATAAGAACAAAGTTTTCATCATATATTCACCATTAAAGAGTTTACACATGAAGATCCTTACATTTACACACAAAGCTAATGATCATCTACATCTAACCTTGACAAATGGAGGACTTAGCTACTCATTTTCATGGTAGCTTGGTCGGCAAGTTTCGGAAGAAGGTTGATCAACATCCGAGTCGAATAATCGAGATTGGATGGGAATCCACCTTCTTTTTGTAAAAGATGTTTAAGAGATGAAGAGAAATGAAATTTAGGGCACAAAAGCTTCTAAGAACAATGCTGTAAAAATATCTAGAAAAAGTGCAAAAGTATGGAAAACTAGGTACTGCTCCAAAAAGTGGCACTTGCTACTTATAGAGCTGTACTGGGTTGTCATGCTCGCTAGGCGAGCAGAATGGCTCGCCTAGCGAGGGTCTAATTGAGGCACATGAGGCACCTGTGCCCAGAGAAACAGCCTATCTCAGACTGTCATGTTCGCCAAGCGAACAAAACCTTCGCCTATCGAAGGGCACGCTTCAACCCTCGCTCCAGCGAGGTTGAGAGGTTTTGCTACTGGAATGCTCGCTGGGAACTCGCTAGAGCCTCGCCTAGCGAGTGAGTGCTGGCTGCGCTTTTCACTAAGCCTGGAAGTGTTCGCTACCCACCTCGCTAGCAGCTCGCCTAGCGAGTTTGGTCATGTTTGCCACTGTAAAATCCTGGAGCATTTCGCTGGACTCTCGCTGGACGCTCGCCTAGCGAGTGCTTCGCCACAGACCTCGCCTAGCGAGCAAGGTGGTGAATGCTTGTTTTATTTGGTTCCTTTGCCAACTTTCTTGTGTCTTCATTTTCAATTATTTCATGCCTTCTTCCTGCACAATAACACACAAATCAAAGGTACCAAGATCGTTTATCAATGTATTGCATTTCATCTAAAACAAAGGTGGTTTTGACAATTTAGCAAGGAAATGGAGTGAAAGATGCCCATATTTGATAGCTCAAATAAGCACTTTTGGGTATCTAACAACTCTCCCCAACTAGATTCTTGCTTGTCCTCAAGCAAAGTATGCCTCTTGAAGGACAAGAGGATTTGCTTTAAGAAAATGGTTTCTCCGAAGTTGGATAAAACTGCTCAAACACAAGCGAATCAGCATATACAAGTTTCCAACGGTTCGAATAAAATAATACACAAGAACTAAAACTTAATAGCTATGCGAAATATTTATCTATCTACAACAATATTATTCTGAATGAATCACCCTATCTCTCCTCTTCGAATAAGGAATGAAGAATTTACGCGTTTGCAACCGCGGGAATAATCTCACTCTCTAACAACTAATGAAGAAATCAATTCGATTCATATAATGTCTAACAATTATAAATGGTAATGTGGAAGCACGAAGATCACTAAGGGCTTTTCGGTTGAAGCTTGGTCAGGTTAACAAACAAGGGTCATTTCTAAGGCCGTTGAAAACGAAATTGCCGATGCAAAAGAGACATTCACTGTACATTATTCACACATCTCGACTTCGTTCCATTTGTTTCTCATTTGAAACCTTCACAACTCTTATTTCACAACTCAATTTTTATTTTTCACTATTTTTCTTCCAAGCAAGCATTCATTTTAATTCTTTTTATTTTTGTTCTTTTCTTTTACATCATATTTACAAAACAGATGTTTCTTTTCTATATTTTTATTTTCAATGCTTGCTTGTTTTTTCATTATTTTTCTTTTTTCAAGAGTTGTGTTACTTACCGATTCTCCCCAACTTATTTCTTACTCACCCTAAGTGAATGCTCTTAACTTTTTACGGCAAAAGAAAAATAATCAAGATTTTCCGGGTTGTAAAAAAAAGATTTTTGAAATCTCGCTTTATTTCAAGCTGAGATTCAACTGTTTAAGCTCAAAGGGGTTAACGAATACTCTCTCTGCTCACAGGTAAGTTGTTTTTGGATGTAGTTGTGCTCGATAGAAAACAAGTGCCTTGATCATTTCTAATTGCTTCCACATATTCACAATAATAAAAGACAAAGCATGAATCAAATGAATCAACAAAACTTATTAGAATCCAGCATTTAAGTGTACAATGGAGGTTTCCTCACAATTTGTGGTTTTAAGTTCTAGATGAAACATTCATTCAATTATGTTGCAAAAAGACAATATTCAATTTACCAAAAAGAGTAAAGTTCTTAATGCATTCTAAAATTCTAGCCGGAGGTAACCATGTACCTTAGTCTTATTCACTTGTTTATTCTTATCATTGCCATCCAAGCTCGGATGCACCTTCCTTGGGTACTTCTTTGAGGAGCAACCAATCTAGAGGGTTTGCCACTCAATCAACCAAAAATTTATTAAAACAACAAAATTTAAAACAGAAATAATAATATAAACTTCAAAATTTAAATTTGTTCGTGGGGGACAAAACACCCCAAAAGTACAAAACCAAAGTCAAAATACAGAATCCGAAAATACAATAGAAATAAACATAAAAACTGAAAAATACAATAACTTAACCCTCCAAGGGCTCAGAATCCTCCTCGCTACCGGCCTCAGAACCGGTAGCCTCATCATCATCATCATCAGCTGCACCACCAGAAGACGCACCAGCGCCCGCCCCCTCACCATACACAGGCCTGTCCACAAGCCAGTTGGCGTTAAGCAGAAACTGCTCACGCGTCATCAAGGCATGAGCACCACTTCCCTGCAGCTGTAACCGCTGCATAGAGTCGTGCATATTTATCATGGCACGCTGGGTTGCCGCCATCCATTCAAAACTGTAATCGCACACAGCTTGCAGGTAGGGATCTGGTCCAGGAGTAGAAGTACCAGGACCATCAGAAGCCCGGGTACTCTCTGCAGCTGCACTTCCTCTGGCATTCTTGGCCCTGCAATATTTGGCCACGTACCGGTCATCGATATACGACGGGATCCTTACCTGACCCCGAGACGGTAGTTTCACCTTTGCCTGAATGCACAAACGCATGATCAAGCACGGGAAAGCTAGGGGACAATTCACACGAGCCCCCGACTTTAGCCCGCTCTCAATCACGGACTTAAGCTCATTAGCGATGATCCTCGCCACATCGATCTGGACGTTGGAGAGGATACTGTGAACCAAATGTGCCACTGGGATCGGCACTGTAGAAGTGTGGGACTTTGGCTGGATGTTTGTCAGAACCAAAAGCAGTATCAGTTGAGCCATGGGAGTCATGTCCTCCCTATGATACCTCATTGGAACCCCGGATGGGTTCAGCTCAACAGATTTCCCTCTTAATAGCAGGGCGGCAGAAATGGCTTCAACATCCCGGTGAAGCCGTAAATCAGTGTGGTATGTGTCTCTCTCCTCAGCTCCCAGCTGGAGCGGCTCACCAAGGACTCGGTTAATGGCATCCCTATCAAATGCAACTGGACGACTGGCCACTCTAGATATCCAAGTAAAGGGCTCGTCGTCATCAGGCAGTGCGTTTGCATAAAACTCACGCACCGTTGCTATGTCATAATGCTCAAGTGGGGAAATTAACCGATCCCACTTCATAGTGTCTATCAACCCGGCAAATGCTCTGTTTGTGCCTTGGGGGTTGATGAGGAATCGCTTCTCCGGAAGAATTTTCCGTTTCTCCAAAGCAATGTACCTGGCGGCCTGCTTCGCCCCGACAAATTTGTCGTTATCAAATTGGATCGTTACTGGACGGGAAGTGCTCGTTCCCTTTCTCTTCTTTGAATTTCCAGACCTTGATTCCATCTGCAAAATATAAAAGGAAACAACACACACCAAACAGATTAGACAGCAAAACCAAAATTTAAAGAACTGTCATGCTCGCTGCTGTTTCGCCTAGCGAAGTGGCAGCGAACGCTCGCCTCTGGTTCGCCTAGCGAGTGCTAGCGAACCTTACGGGTTTTTGGGTTCTGCAACGGCGCCATTTTGTTAGTTGTAATTTTAAGTGTAGGGTTTTTGTTATCGTATCCACAGGGATTGTAAGATATCACCGTCGTTCGATGGTTGTATTAATCTTAGCTTAAGTAACACAGGGGGTTTTGGTTTTAATCAAGTTATCTTGCATAAAAAGGTAATACAATGCGGTAAAAGTTTGATTTGAATATTTGAGAAATATTGCCAAAGTTAGGGTTCAACGATCACTTTGCATGTATTTGTTCGGTCAACAATCTTATAAACTCCTTTAGATGATAAATTATTTCACAAAGTCCTCCCAATGTGTTTCTCTCGAACACACATTGTGAGTTTTCCCATTTTGATCGATTGTTTATCTCTAACACAAGCTATCAAAATGACAACTTTTTGGTTCAACCTTATGGTGAACAAAATCATTCATTACTATCTCTAGCTAACAAACAAGATTGAATGAAAACCTAGGTTAAGAGTTGGTAAACATCTCTCGATCATAAACCAACACAAAGAGTTTTGAATAAGAACAAAGTTTTCATCATATATTCACCATTAAAGAGTTTACACATGAAGATCCTTACATTTACACACAAAGCTAATGATCATCTACATCTAACCTTGACAAATGGAGGACTTAGCTACTCATTTTCATGGTAGCTTGGTCGGCAAGTTTCGGAAGAAGGTTGATCAACATCCGAGTCGAATAATCGAGATTGGATGGGAATCCACCTTCTTTTTATAAAAGATGGTTAAGAGATGAAGAGAAATGAAATTTAGGGCACAAAAGCTTCTAAGAACAATGCTGTAAAAATATCTAGAAAAAGTGCAAAAGTATGGAAAACTAGGTACTGCTCCAAAAAGTGGCACTTGCTACTTATAGAGCTGTACTGGGCTGTCATGCTCGCTAGGCGAGCAGAATGGCTCGCCTAGCGAGGGTCTAATTGAGGCACATGAGGCACCTGGAAGTGTTCGCTACCCACCTCGCTAGCAGCTCGCCTAACGAGTTTGGTCATGTTTGCCACTGTAAAATCCTGGAGCATTTCGCTGGACTGTCGCTGGACGCTCGCCTAGCGAGTGCTTCGCCACAGACCTCGCCTAGAGAGCAAGGTGATGAATGCTTGTTTTATTTCACTACGCCAAAAACTGGAATAGACAGCGCACCTTAGAGGGCGCTTTATTACAAAAGCGCTCTCTAAAGTGAAGCGAAAAAATAAGGAGCAATAGACAGCGCACTTTAGAGGGCGCTTTTGTAATAAAGCGCCCTCTAAGGTGAAGCGAAAAAATAAGGAGGAGATAGAGGGACAACAATACATGGCGCTTTTTAGAAAGCGCCCTCTAAGGTTACCCTTAGAGGGCGCTTTTAATAAAGCGCTGTTATAAGTCCATTTGCATTTCCAGCTTATAAAGCGCTTCTGGAAAGCCTTAGAGAGCGCTTCCATAAGCGCCCTCTTAGGCCCCCTTTAGAGGGTGCTTATTTAATAAAGCGCCCTCTAAGGTGAAGCGAAAAAATAAGGAGCAGATACCTTAGAGGGCGCTTTTAATAAAGCGCTGTTATAAGTCCATGTGCATTTCCAGCTTATAAAGCGCTTCTGGAAAGCCTTAGAGAGCGCTTCCATAAGCGCCCTCTTAGGCCCCCTTTAGAGGGCGCTTTTTTTCCAGAAGCGCCCTCTAAGGTCCCCTTTAGTAAACATTAAAATTATAACATACTGCGCATTTTGTTATTTCACTCTTTGTTATTTTCGTTCTTTTTCACGTTAGGGTTCTAAGGTGTTTTCCTTCCACCTCTGTTACATCTACATTATTACTGCGCGTTTCCTCCTTCTACCAATCAAAGGTACACGATGCATACATTATTACTTTTACTATTGCTTTGTTTTAGCTTTGCGTAATTTCAGTTTTATGTTATTGTTTTACTATTGCTTTGTTTTAGCTGCGCGTTTACTATTGCTTTGTTTTAGCTTTGTTTTAGCGCATGCAATGGGACTACATTACCCAGTAGTTAGGGTTATACGACCTATGAACATTTGATTTTGTGTCAACACCAGTATCATTAGAAACCTAGGTCCGAATGTGTTTGAACTCTTCTGAAATTGTTTTTTATTTATTCTAATTAGTAATGGATAATACATGGATGTCTTCCAATCGATTGTCGAGAGAGTACGAGAATGGGGTATCAGAATTTGTTAAGTTTGCCGTTGCGCACGCCGAAGACCCCAGTAGAATGATATGTCCTTGCTTGGGTTGTTGTTATGGGAAACGGGTTGACGCAGTTCAGTTGACATCGCATCTAATGAGGCATGGAATTGATCGAAGTTATACATGTTGGAATTTGCATGGTGAGAAAAGTAACGAGAATGTTTAACCGGGTGATAGTACGACCTATGCCTCAAACTATAGTGGCGCAGATACATACGATTGTGATCGAGTTAAAGAGATTGCAGAAGCACTTGAAGGAGATCTTAAGGATTGTCCCGAAATGTTTGAGAGGTTGGTAAGTGATGCAGAGAAACCTTTGTATGATGGTTGCACTAAATTCACAAGATTGTCTGCGGTATTAAAGTTGTACAACTTAAAGGCGAGCAATGGATGGTCGGATAAAAGTTTCACAGAGTTATTAGCCCTTTTGAAAGATATGCTTCCTGAGGATAATGTTCTTCCCAATCGAACATATGAGACCAAAAAGATGTTGTGCTCTATTGGCATGAGCTATGATAAGATACATGCATGTCCAAACGATTGCGTTTTGTTTCGAAATGAGTATGCATCGTTAAATGAGTGTCCTAAATGCGGTGTCTCGCGATTTAAGAACAAGTTGTCTCCAGCAAAAGTCTTGTGGTATTTTCCTGTTATTCCGAGATTTAGACGCATGTTTCGTAGTGAAACCGATTCAAGACACTTGACCTGGCATGCAGATGAAAGAATTATAGATGGAAAGTATCGACATCCGGCAGATTCACCACAGTGGTTGAAAATTGATAATGATTATCCTGAATTTGGAGAAGAATCAAGAAACCTTCGCTTGGCATTATCTACTGATGGAATGAACCCACACGGTATCCAGAGTATCTCACACAGTACATGGCCTGTGATTATTATGATTTATAACCTACCTCCATGGCTATGTATGAAGCGTAAGTACATGATGTTGTCTATGTTGATTTCTGGACCTAAACAACCAGGGAATGACATAGACGTGTACTTGAAGCCCTTAATCGAAGATTTAAAGATTTTGTGGGAGACCGGTGTGGAGGTTTATGATGGATATAGGAAAGAAAGTTTCAACTTGAGGGCGATGTTGTTTGGCACAATTAATGATTTTCCAGCATACGGAAATCTATCAGGGTATAGCATAAAAGGTCAATGTGCGTGTCCTATTTGTGAAGATAAAACAGATTGGAAGCGCTTGGAGTTTGGTCAGAAGAATGTCTTTCTCGGTCATCGGAGATTCTTAAATTCAAATCATCACTACCGTGGATGGAGAAAGGCGTTCAATGGAGAGACAGAACAAGGCAGAGCTCCACCTATATTGACGGGTGATCAAATTTTTGAAAAGGTGAAAGATTTGGATACTCAGTTTGGCAAGCCTTTTGCCCACACACTTGTCAAAAGTGGGTGGAAGAAGAGGTCAGTTTTTTTTGAATTGCCGTATTGGAAGTCCTTGTATGTGAGACATTTTCTTGATGTTATGCATATTGAAAAAAATGTATTTGAAAGTGTTATTGGCACGTTACTCAATATACAAGGAAAGTCTAAGGATGGCCTTAAGGCAAGAAAGGACTTGATAGCGATGGGAATAAGAACTGAATTAGGACCCTTGAAGAAAGGAAAACGAACATATCTACCGCCTGCTGCTTATACTCTATCTAGAAAGGAGAAAAAAACATTGTGTAAGTTTCTAAGTGAAGTTAAAGTTCCAGAAGGGTACTCTTCAGATATTAGAAGACTTGTGTCTATGAAAGACCTCAAGTTAAAGAGTTTAAAGACCCATGATTGCCATGTTATAATGGAACATTTTCTCCCAATAGGTATACGTTCTATTCTTCCAGAAAAAGTAAGAAGCTCTATAACTAAGTTGTGTTCTTTCTTCAAGTCAATTTGCAGTAAGGTGATCAATCCTGCGATCTTACCAATGTTGCAAAAAGAAATCGTTATTACTTTGTGTGAGCTTGAAATGTTTTTTCCTCCATCATTTTTTGACATAATGGTACATCTAGTTATTCATCTTGTGAAAGAGACACAATTGTGTGGACCAACTTATATGAGATGGATGTACCCTGTTGAACGTTATATGAAAATATTAAAAGGGTACGTGAAGAACCGAAGTCGACCAGAAGGTTGTATGGTTGAAAGATACATTGTTGAAGAAGCGATTGAGTTTTGTACTGAATATTTGTCTAATGTTCAGTCAATCGGACTCCCCAAGTCTCAGCTTGTCGAAAAGAAAGAAGGAAAAAATCTAATTGGAAATAAAATCGTGGCAGTATCAAGGGTCGAACGGGATCAAGTGCATTTGTATGTTCTGCACAATGAGAATGAGGTTGAGCCGTATGTTGAAATTCACAAGGATGTTCTCCGAGGTTTAAATCCCAATAGAAATGAAAATTGGATAGTACGAGAGCACAATCGATGTTTTATACCTTGGTTTAAGGATCATATTTATTCAAAGTATTATTCAGATCCCGCTTCAATAACAGAAAGGTTGAGATGCTTAGCATATGGTCCAAGTTTCCATGTTTTTTCTTATAGCGCATACGCGATTAATGGATACACATTTTATACCAAAGAAAAAGATGATAAAAGTACTATGCAGAATAGTGGTGTCACCGTGGTAGCTGAAGCAATGCACATATCAAGTGTGAAGGACTTAAACCCCAAATTTGCAAATCTGTCGTATTTTGGTGTTATCGAGCGCATTTGGGTGTTTGATTATGAGAAGTTTCAGATTCCTATATTTGGTTGCAAGTGGGTTGAAAATAATAACGGCATTCGAATGGATAAGTCAGGATTTTTGCAAGTGGATCTTAATAGGGTGGGATACAAAGATGAGTCTTTTATTCTAGCCTCTCAAGCTAGACAAGTGTTCTATGTCAATGATCCGAAAAGTACGAAATGGTCTATAGTTCTTTTTTCCAACAAAGTAATTGATGAAAACACTAGAGATCAAGGTGATATTGATGTTGAGATTGAATCGTTTACCAGAAATGATCAAGATGAGAATATTATATCAAATGATTCATATATTAGAAATGATCATAATGAGGGTATTTGGATCAATCCAACCGTCCGTGTTGTTAAGAGACATGTAGAACATATTCCAACCAAGAAAAGAAAGAGAACTTAGTGAAAAAGGTACAGGTCAAATGATTTTAATTGTTTTCTTTATTACAGGTAAAATGACTTTTATGATTTTAATTGTTTTTACATTTGTCATCTGATTTTAATTGTTTTCTTTATTATAGGTAAAATGGCTATTATGAAGTCAATCATTCGTGCAAGGGGCAAGGGATACTCGAAAGTATCAATTGATATTTGTTTAGATGGAGATGTTCCATTGTCGTCAAGCCTCATTCGCGTAGATGATGATGCTGGATATTTGAAAGTATCCCTCTACGACAATGGAACATGTCCATCTAAACAAATATCAATTCTATCTTCAAAAGATAAGAGACCAAAAATATAAGGGGATTACGCAGCAAATCGAGTCAGTTGCATCAAAAAAAAAGGTATAAACACAATTATATGATATTTATGCATAGAAAATGTTAATTCTTGATCTTATACATCACCTAACTAATTTTATGATATTTTAGGTTCATGCTATTGATATTGAACAAAAAGAGGTTGTTGCTAAGAAGACTGCTGCTAGCAAAAAAAACATACATCTCAGAGATGCTTTTGCTACTTAGTTTTATTTCTTTTTAAGTTATGAATTGGTTGTATATAGAATCTTTAGAAGTTAAACGATTATATATCAGTGGATTGTTGTATATGTATGAATTGTTGTATATAAGGCTTGTTGAATGCAATGTGTGGAAAAGGGCTTCAAATTATATAGTTTTGGTGTACTGCTTCAATATACAGGTTGTCTAAAATAAATAAAAAAATATAGCGCTTTTTAAAAAAAAAAATTTAAATAACCACCCACTTTAGAGGGCGCTTTTTTTAAAAAGCGCCCTCTAAAGTGGAAACATTTAAGGGCTTAGAGGGCGCTTTTACTAGAAAGCGCCCTCTAAACCCTTAAAAGTTTCCACTTTAGAGGGCGCTTTCCAGTAAAAGCGCCCTCTAAACCCTTAAATGTTTCCACTTTAGAGGGCACTTTTTTGAAAAAGCGCCCTCTAAAGTGGCCCTTAAAGGGCTTAAAGAGCCACTTTAGACAGCGCTTTCACTAGGAAAAAAAGCGCTGTCTTTACCTATGCCAGCGCCAGATTAGAGGGTGCTTTGAAGCGCTGTTATAGGCCAAAAAAAGCGCCCTCTTTTCCCTTATTTGGCGTAGTGTTTGGTTCCTTTACCAACTTTCTTGTGTCTTCATTTTCAATTATTTCATGCCTTCTTCCTGCACAATAACACACAAATCAAAGGTACCAAGATCGTTTATCAATGTATTGCATTTCATCTAAAACAAAGGTGGTTTTGACAATTTAGCAAGGAAATGGAGTGAAAGATGCCCATATTTGATAGCTCAAATAAGCACTTTTGGGTATCTAACAGTTAACAAATAAATTCTCAGAATCTAATTTAGAGTTCTAAAGACTTAAACATTCTAAAATCCATCTTTTCATTCTGGACAAAAATCCATAAATACGTTTTTCAAAATGAAAATAAATCTATTTGTAGCAAGGGGTTTTAGAAAGATATTAGCCCATTGATGGTCTATATCAACAAATTTTAGATGAAAAATACCCTTCTGAACATAGTCATGTAAAAAGTGATGTTTAATTCCAATATGCTTAGCCCTAGAATGCAAGATAGAATTCTTAGATAAACAAATATCATAAGTATTATCACAAAGAATAAGAATGTTACTCTCAGATATCTGATAATCTTCCAGTTGACTCTTCATCTAGTGTATTTGAATGTTGCATCTAAAAGCTACAATATATTCAGCTTCGACTGTTGAAAGCATAATTATTGACTATCTCTTGCTGGACCATTAGATCAGATTGTCTCACAGAAACTGACAACCTCCAGAAGTACTTTTCTTTTTATTTTGTCTCCAGCGTAGTCAGCATAACAATAGCCTACTAATTTGTAATCACTTGATTTTCTATAAAACAAACCAAGGTTAGTAGTACCTTTCAGATACCTAAAGATTCTCTTAACAATAGCTAAATGAGTTTCCTTAGGATCTGATTGGAAGCAAGCACATAAGCAAACATTGAATAAAATATAAGGTCTAGAAGCGGTTAGATAAAGGAGAGATCCTATCATATCTCTGAATAGCTTATGATTTACCTTACTACTTACCTCTTATTTCTCCAGAATACATGAAGGATGCATTGCAGTCTTTGGTTGCTTGCATTCTGACTAGTTAAACTTCTTCAGAAGTTCTCTTGTATATTTGCTCTGATGAATGTATGTTCCTTCTGAACATTGATCAATCTGGATTCCTAGAAAGAACCTGAGTTCTCCTATAAGACCCATTTCAAATTCTGCATGCATTGACTTAGCAAAATCCTTGCACAACGAAGCATTAGCAGAACCAAAAATAATATCATCAACATAAATTTGCACAACCAGAATATCATTCTTAAATGTTTTGCAAAACAGAGTTGTATCCACTTTCCCTCTAGTAAAATTATTTTCTAAAAGGAAGTTACTTAGTCTATCATACCAAGCTCTGGGAGCTTGTTTCAGACTATATAACGAATTTTTCAGTTTAAAAACAAAGTCATGATTTTGAGATATTTCAAAACCAGGAGGTTGGAGCATATATACTTCTTCAGAAATATATCCTTTTAAGAATTCACTCTTAACATCCATCTGATAAATAATGATGTTATGATTCACTACAAACCAAATTAAAAGATGAATACTCTAACCTGGAAATCGGAGCAAAGGTTTATGTATAGTCTATACCTTCTCGCTGACTATAACGTTGTGCTACCAGTTGAGCCTTGTTTCTGACAAATTATCCCTCTCATTGAGCTTGTTTATGAATAGCTATATGGTTAAAATAACATGGAAACCTTTTGGTTTCTGAATAAGATCCTAAACATCATTTTTGGTGAATTGATTCAGTTCTTCTTCCATAGCCAGAATCCATTCACTATCCAGACGAGCTTCATCAATAGATGTGGGTTCTATCAGAGATACCAAACCTAAAAGAGTCTCTTCAGAAGGTTTGAATGAATATCTAGTTCTGACTGGAGCATTTTTATCTCCCAGAATCAGTTCTTCAGAATGAGAGGTTCTTGGTCTACTCTTCTTATGATGAGTTGGACCAGCGACAACTTATGGTTGAGTCGCTTTTGAGTCGTTTGCTTCATATTCTTTAGTTTTTCCTTCTTAGTCTTTTTTCTCCAGAATCATTATCCTTGGATTTTGAAAGATTGATCTTCAAATATGCAAATTTCTCAACTAGCTTTAACTTTTCAGGATCAAGCTTATCATTGAATATATTATTAATTGATTCTTCAACAATTCATGTTTCAGCGTTAAAGGTTATGTAGCCTTTAGAGCGTTCAGAATATCCTAATAATAAACACTTTTGTGCTTTAGAATCAAACATTCAAAGATTCTCTTTAGTGTTCAACATAAAACACTCACAACTAAAAGGGTGAAAGTAACAAATGTTGGGATTTTTGTTCTTCCACAATTCATAGGGATTCTTATCCAGAATAGATCTAATAGAAATCATGTTCTAAACGTACCAAGTTGTTTTAACTGCTTCTTCCCAGAAATGCTTAGCCATGTCAGTTTCTTGGATCATGGTGCGAGCCATTTCTTGCGAAATCCTATTCTTCCTTTCTACAACCCCATTTTGCTGTGGAGTTCTAGGACACGAGAAGTCATGGGAAATTCCATTTGTATCAAAAGGATTTCCAAAATGTTTATTTTCAAATTCGCCATCATGATCACTTCTGACTCTGACTATTTTGCAGTTCATTTCTGTTTGCACCAGTGAACAGAAAGTAGAGAACACAAAATGTGACTCATCCTTATGTTTCAAGAACTTTATCCATGTCCATCGACTATAGTCATCAACAAATACCAATCCATACTTCTTTCCATTTATAAAGGCAATTTTCACTGGTCCAAACAAATCAATATGCAGAAGTTCTAACGGTCTAGAGGTAGAAACAACAGTTTTCACTTTGAAAGATGTTTTAGAAAACTTGCCTTTCTGACATGCTTCACAAAGAGCATCTGAAGCGAACTTTAGGTTGGGTAAGCCTTTGACTAATCCAAACTTATTTAGCTAAGAAATCCTTCTCATGCTAACATGGCTCAAACGTTTGTGCCATACCCATTTCTCTTTATTAATAGACATTAAGCATTTTAAATTTTGATCCTCAAGATCAGAAAGTCTGATTTTATAAATGTTATTCTTTCTCTTCCCATTAAAAAGGACCGTACCATCTTTATGACTAACAACCTTACATGACTTTTGATTAAAAATGATATCATAACCATTATCACTAAGTTGACTAATAGACAAAAGGTTATATGCATCATACTATCAACTAAAAGAACATTAGTAATAGACAAAAATTTACTGTTACCAATAGTTCTAAAGCCAATGATCTTTCCTTTCTGGTTTCCTCCGAAACCAACAAAGCCTTCAAGCTTAAGTTCCAAATCTTGGAACATAGACCTTATGTTTGTCATATGTCATGAATATCCACTGCCCTGGTACCATGACTGGTGTTTCAGCTGAGTTGCTAAGGATGTCTGTAACATAAATTATTTTATCCTTAGGTACCCATTTTCTAGGTTCTCTCTTGTTAGTTTTCCCAGAGTTTCTTACAACTTTGGGTCTTTGAGAAGAAGGATAATCATGGGGAATTTTTGAATGATACTTAGGTTTCATAATTGAGTTCTTACCCTTTGTATGTTTCTGTGTCTGTGCAGAAATATCAAGCTCAGTGCCAACAGGCACGGAATGCACATAGAGAGGTTTTGGTTTTACCTTCTGACTTTCGTCAGGTTTTGTAGTTTTTGTACAACCTAAACCTTTCTTTCCATTTCTACTAACTCCGTTGATCAAAGAATACATTTTTCTTTTATTTATGCTTTTAACTAGAAAGTACTGGAACACTCTGTCATATATAATAATTCAATAAATAATAGAAGCTTCTAAGACTATTTCCTCCTCTTGTTTTGAAATTTTGCTTTTCAAAGTAGAGTTGTTACTTTCTAAAGAAAATACTTTTTCATTTAGAGAGGAAATATATTTATCAAGCTCACTGTGAGTTTCAGAGACAACTACTTGGACTTGTTTAAGGTCCTTGTATTTAATCTGAAGACTCTGGTACTTTTTCAGCATTTGAGAGAGACTTTATTCAAGATCAGAATGAGATAGGTTAGAAAATACCTCTTAGAAATAGAGTCGGATTCTGATTCTGATAATACCTTATCTTCTGGTTCTTCAGATCCTTCGGGATCCTCTGTAGTTGGCATCAATGCAACATTGGCTTTTTCTTCGACGTAATCTTCTTCTTCGGATTCTGAGTCATCCCGCGTAGCCATCAACCCCTTCTCGCCTTTAGAAAAATTCTTCTTAGGCCTTATGTCCTTTTTCATCTTAGGACAATCATTTTTGTAGTGGTCTGGCTCCTTGCACTCAAAGCAAATAACTTCTTTTCCAGAACCTTGCTTCTTCTGTCCAAATGAAGAATCAAAACAACGAGCAATCCTTCTGGCTCCTCTGAACTTCCCTTGACCATTTTGCATGTGCTTCTAGAGGTTGTTGACTCTTTTTAAAATTAGAGACAACTCACCATCATCCTCTGAGTCTTCATCAGATCCTTCTGATTCTTCCTCAGCTTGATAAGCTTTTGTCTTCTCAGGCTTAGACTTAAGGCAACAGATTTACCTCGCTTCTGAGGTTCATCTTCCTCAAGCTCAATCTCGTGGCTTCTTAAATAACTAACAAGTCCTTTAAGACTAATACTGTTTAGATCCTTTTCCAGCTTCAAAGCAGTTACCATAGGTCTCCATTTTTAGGAAGACTTTTGATAATCTTCTTGACGTGGTCAACTATAGAGTCTCATTTGTCCAGAACTTTCAGTCCTGCAACAAGCTTATGAAACCTTGAGAACATAGTCTCAATTGTTTCATCATCTTCCATTTTGAATGCCTCATACTTCTGGATTAAGGCCAAGGCCTTTTCCTCATTTACTTGAGCATTCTCATCATGAGTCATCCTCAGGGAGTCAAATATGTATTTGGAAGAATCTCTGTTTGTTATCTTCTCATACTTTGTATAAGAGATAACATTTAGCAATATAGTTTTGGCCTTATGATGATTTTTGAAATCTTTCTTCTTTTGATCAACCATATCACTTCTTTCTATATCATTTCCTTCAATATTAACTAGGTGAACGTAGCCATCGACTATAAGATCCCAGAGATCAACATCGTAACCAAGAAAGAAACTTTCTATTCTATATTTCCAATAATCAAATTTCTCATCATCAAAGATTGGTCGTTTTGCATTGTAGTGATCTCTTTCATTATTGTTAACAACGTTAGCAGCGACCATTATGTCTCACACAAACTGGAATGGTATTGAACACGTTGAAGTGTTGATAAATCTTTTATTACAATTAGAACTGGAGCTCTAATGCCAATTGAAGGTGTGAAAAGCACAAGAAAAGGGGGGGGGGGGGGTTGAATTGGTTTTTACAAAACAAAATCTTTTTACAAACTCAAGAATACCACTTAAAAGTTAATAACAAAGAGATAAAAACACAAGTATTTTTATCTTGCTTTGCTTGAAACTCAAAGCTACTCCAGTCCACCCGCCAAGATGATTTTTCCTAATACACAAGGACTTAATCCACTACAATCAACATATTACAATAATCACAAAGAATAACCTTCTTTGTCTTCTCACGGATCCAACTATACCCTAGTCTTCTTAAGGACTCACAAAGAATAATGTTCTTTGTCTTCTCAAGGATCCGACTGTACCCTAGTCTCCTTAAGGAATCAAATAAATAGTTTGAATAATATTTTGTATGTTACAAGTTGCTTCTATACAAGTAGATTCTACACAAATGATAAACAAATACTTAAAGAAAACCGTGTACAAAAATTGATAGCTTTTCACAAAGAAACTGACTTGTCAAGTTTGTTATAGCACATGCAGCATTCAACGTTCTTGTTTTCTTCAAGTCTCAAAGTCTTACTTATATAGCATAAGAAAAAAGACCGTTAGAGGGAAAATGGGGAAAGCTCATAGAGCGATTATCCACTGTTGGATGGTGAAGGGAGTGATATTGCGTATTGTCCTTCGCCCACAAAATTAGTGACATGTGTGATGTATAATACTGTCCTTGCCCATGAAATCATGTAGTGGAAAGGATATTTGATTTGTACTATTTACTATTTGATCAGGTGCCTATTTGGTCCTATCTTCATTGGATTCTTGTGAAAGTTGATGAAGTATGAAATGAAGAAACTTAAAGCTGGATTTAGAAACTTCAGAATCTTTGTTCAGAACCTTGACAACGTTAGGAGTCTAGCTTGAGATCTTCAGTATCTTCAGAATCTTTAGAGTCTTCAGAATCTACAGTCAGAACCTTAATAACCTCAATCATCGGACTTGAATCTTCAAAATCTTCAACTAAGTAACATAACTTCAGAATGTAAGTTGAGTCTGCACCTAAGAGGGGGGTTAATTAGGTACTATGAAACTTTTCCGGTTTTTGACTTGTTTTAAGAATCTTTCCTAAGTGATTACTATGTGATAAATGCATTAAATGCCGAAAGATTAAGAACACAGAGAGATATCCTGGTTCCTCTCATAGATCGAGAGTACTCCAGTTCCTTTTCAATATGAAAGATATTTTACTATTGTTAGGACTTTTACAAGACTCTTCCTAGTCTTACTATACAGACACTAACAATCACACCAAGAACAATCCTCTTGGATTTTTCACTAAGTTCAAAAAGAGAACAATCCTCCCTTTAATGAACCTCTTGTTTCCAACAATCCTGGACAACAAGGATACACAAAGTAATCTGAATTTTTGATAAGTATGTGAAATAGAATTGTATAAGTATTAACCTATGGATTAATCTTCTCCTTTATAACAAACAAATCTCTTAATGATACTCAAGTGTTCACTATGAGTGAAATGAAACTTAGAATGCTTTTCTATGAAGGTTAAGTGCATAAGTTTCACTCTTAAAATTCTGATTTTGAACACTTAGAGAAATTTTGAAAGATGAAGAGAATATTTGAATGTTTGAAAATTTGCAAAAGGAGGTAAGATTAAAATCTGAAGAAGTGGTGTTTATATAACCCTAATGCACCTCTACAAATCATTACAAATCATGAAAGGATGCCATGCTTCAAGACCTATTTTTGAAAACCAAAGGAAAGAAAAAATACAATTTTTTCAGGCACTGGTATAGTGGTAATCGGTTAACCAAAAACGGTTAATCGATTGCACCCTTGTAACGTGCAAAAGATTTGAAAATTTTAGCCTGTTAATCAATTAGCCCAATCTTGTTAACTGATTAACATCGCTCTAAAATGTAAAAATAGTTAATTTTCAAAGAGAAAAACATTGCCAAGATGCATCCAAACATATTAAACAAACATGATATGAATGTATGAGGACTTGAACACTTGTATACTCATTAGAAAGGTTGAATACTATATACCTTATCATTCATGATAAATCCATAAGAATTTATTCAAGACTTGACATAATATGAAACTTGTCTTTGCTTTAAGTCTTTGATTCATTTCCTTTTGTCAATCCATTCTTGCTTTGTAGAATCTTGTCGTCATCAAAACACTTGAGAAGCATGTCTTCACATTCTCCCACTTTTTGATGATGACAACCATATCTTAAAAATTTGCTTCAATCTTGTTTCTCTAATGCAAAATGCTCCCCCTTGATCAATGCACAAATGAGTTTAAAATGCCCCCCTTGATCAATGATGGAAAGAGATTTTGCTAGCTGCACTTTGTTAGAGAAAAAGCATACAACATAATAACATACTTCTCCCCTTTTGTCATTACCAAAAAGGAAGGGAAAAGACTTAAAAATTGAAACTTCATAAGTTGTTGAAATTTTGCAAAAAATTATAGACACATCACATAACATAAAAATATATAGCATAACATAATTGTTGTACGGAAATATAACACACAATTGTTCAAAACATAAAGTACTAGGAACATAACATAAACATGAGAACACAAGTAAAAAGAAAGAAACATAATAGTAATACAATGCAATACAAGACATCTATTCACTTTTCTAAAAAAACACTTAAATGAATAAGACAAAATATGAATAAATATATTTATGCACAAATAAATTAACACATGTGGCAATTCGTCCCAGGTGTAATCGGTTAACCGCATATGGTTAATCAATTGCATCATCAAAATATGCAGAAAATACGCATGAAAATGAGTGTTAATTGGTTAGCCCATTTTGGTTAATCGATTAACGCATGAAAAATAGTGACTTCATAACTGGCAGCATACATGAAATTTCCATAATTTATCACTTTGACATGTTATAATATATAATAATGCAACTTTGGATTTACCGTAAATGACATAAAAAATATTTTAGCATCATGTAAAATAAAAATTTATAACTATAATAAAAAAAACTCACATTCTTGAAAATTAAGTAAAAAAATTTTAAGTTAAAATTTGTGCACCTTTGATTCATTATAGAGTATAATAAGTAAATATTGAGGAATTATATGTCACCTTCATTTAAAATTCCAAGCTCTCTTCTAATTTTGTTAAAAGCGTCTCGAGAAAGTGGCTTTGTAAATATATCCGCGAGTTGATTGTGAGTATCGATGAAAGAAATATCAATATCACCTTTTAAAACGTGATCCCTTAAGAAGTGATGTCTAATGTCTATGTGTTTGGTTCTCGAGTGCATGATTGGATTCTTTGAAATATTGATTGCACTTATGTTATTGCATTTGAGAGAGATGCTACCTAGATTTACACCATAGTCAAGAATTTGTTTCGTAAACCAAAGTATTTATGCACAACAACTACCGACGACAATATATTCTGCTTCTGCAGTGTTGAGAGCCACACTTGCTTGCTTTTTACATGTCCAACAAACTAGAGAATTTCCAAAAATGTGATATGTTCCACTCATGCTTTTCCTGTCCGTCTTACACCCTGCATAATCTGCATCAGATAAACCAGCAAGACTACATATACTACCTTTGGGGTACCATAAGTCGACACTGGATGTTCCTTTGAGATACTTAATTATTCTCTTCACAGCAGTGAGATGAGATTCCTTTGGACATGCTTGAAATCGAGCATATAAATATATACTAAATATAATATCGGTTCGACTAGTCGTTAGATACAACAAGGAACCGATCATACCTTGATACTTAATGATGTCAATTGGAGTTCTGGATTCATCATGATCAAGATATGTCCTCGATCCCATTGGAGCGGTTAAATCTTTGCAAGTATCCATGTCAAATCTTTTGATAAGTTCTTTGCAATATTTAGATTGATTGATGAATATCCCATTCTTTGTTTGTTTGATATGCAACCCAAGGAAGTAGTTTAACTTACCCATCATGGGCATTTCAAATTCTCCTTGCATGATTATTGAGAATTCTTCACATAAGGATTCATTTGTGGATCCAAATATGATGTGATCTACATAAATTTGCACTAAGATAATATGATGGTTAATTATTTTGATAAACAAAGTAGTATCCACTTTACCTTTTTCGAAACCATGTCCGCAAAGAAAATTACTTAACCTATCATACCAAGCCTTTGGTGCTTGCTTCAATCCGTACAAGGCCTTTTTGAGTTTGTACACATTATTAGGATGTTTGAAGTCTTCAAATCCTGGAGGTTGACTTACATAGACTTCTTCAAGTATGTATCCATTTAGGAATGCAATTTTAACATCCATCTGGTATAACTGAAAATTCAAAGATCAATCATATGCCAACAATAATCTAATTACCTCTAATTTAGCAACAGGAGAAAATGTTTCCTTAAAATCTATACCTTCCTCTTGATTATAGCCTTGGGCTATTTGAATGTTTGAAAATTTGCAAAAGGAGGTGAGATTAAAATATGAAGAAATGGTTTTTATATAACCCTAATGCACCTCTACAAATAAGTACAAATCATGAAAAGATGCCATGCTTCATGACCTATTTTTGAAAACCAAAGGAATGAAAAAAATGCAATTTTTGCAGGCACTGGTACAATGTTAACCGGTTAACCAAAAATGGTTAATCGATTACACCCTTGTAACATGCAAAATGTTTGGAAAATTTAGCCTGTTAAACGATTAGCACAATGTTGTTAACCGATTAACAAATCTCCAAAATGTAAAAATTGTTAATTTTCAAAGAGAAAAACTTTGGCAAGATGCATCCAAACATATTAAACAAACATGATATGAATGTATGAGGATTTGAACACTTGTATACTCATTAGAAAGGTTGAATGCTATATACCTTATCATTCATGATCAACCCATAAGAATTTCTTCAAGACTTGACATAATATGAAACTTGTCTTTGCTTTAAGTCTTTGAGCCATTTCGTTTTGTCAATCTATTCTTGCTTTGTAGAATCTTGTCGTCATCAAAACACTTGAGAAGCATGCCTTCACATAGAAGCTTTTTCCATTATTCATAAGTTTAGTGATCAGAGTCACGTCCATAAGCACACGCTGAGAGAACGTTGCAACAACAACATAATGTCTCCATAGAAGCATCTCAGGAGTGAATCAGCATAGAAGCAGAAAGATCATTGCAGCAACAACATTGACCATCTTTTAGAACTTCTTATAACTGGCGCAAAAGAGGATTTAGAACTCTTCATTCAGAAATTGATGACGTTTCATGTCATATACTCATAATTAATTTTGGTTGTTAAAGCTACACAATAACAAACCATTAGGGTACCAAAATTATTCTCACACAAATACAACATTGTTATCATCAAAGCTCAAGGTATAGATACAAAACCAAATCTTGTTCTAATAGATACATCACACACGCATATAAACTATTTTCAAACTTATTTTTCTCAATAAATGTTTCCTAAAAATGCCTTGAAGTCGTGCCAAGAAAGTTAGGAACTGTCAGAAAATATATGGTCAAATTTTTGCTCTTGCCAATCGATAGACACCTTACGGAAATTGATTGGAAAAATTCAAAAAAACGCCCTAATTGATTAGGAAAGCGCTTTAATGAATGGTAACGGATAAATATATTTACTTACCATTTTGATGGAAATTGATGAATTCTCGGCAAGTGTATCGATAATGTCGAAGTAATACTTAAAAGATTGTCTCCACGAGGATTGCAATTTAATAAGGTGTACGATTGTGTGAATTTAAAGTAACAATGCGGGTTTTTGAGTTTGAAGGCGATTAGGTTTCGTCTCGAATCCCCTGTATGTCTCTGTTGATGCTAGAGTTTATCTACCTTTATGATGATTGATTAAATTACTACGATGGTCTAACTAAGCCAGTATACCCAATCTCTAGGTGTCTACCTCACTATTATAAGTTATGATCACCTAATCTTTTATGAAACTTCGTTAGTTAAAATAGGCGATGTCTGTTCTTTAAGCCCTAAGTCACAACCTTACAATTTACTATCTGTAGCTCAATTATTAGGCTGAACAATTAAATTAGATCTGATTCGCATGGTTAGGGTTAGTACTTAGCATGAATCTGAATCGATACATGAACATTTGTAAATGCATGTAAAGCTTTAAACACAAATATTTACCGATTAGAAAACTGAATATCAAAAGCATATATAGTATAAAGATGTAACATATGGTCTCAACAAATCCATACAGGTTCATCTAAACGATACCTAGCCTAAGAAAATTAGTTACTCATAACTAGATAATTCATAAAGGAAAGATACATGGATTACTAGTTAGAATTCGGCTTCCGGTGGTGAAAACCATCTCTTCAGAGCTCCATAGTATATCTCTAAAGTCAAAATTAGGTTTATAGAAGAAGATCCTCAAAAGGTGTGCAAAAATCCCTTTATAAAGCTTAGGCAAACGCGAATTAAGAAAACAAATTAGGCAAACACGAATTAAGCAAACGCGGTTATGGAACATATATCAATCAAAATTAATCAACACATATTCTATACAACTTGAATAAAGCATACAAGACATAGAACAAAATATTTAAAGGGAAAAGACATTTGATTGAAAATTAAATAATCTCAAAGTATCGGCAAAAACCGATTAGAGCAGATCAACCTTAGGTGATTACTTCTCCATAAAATTCGGCCAAAAACTTATTATTTTATTAAGTTTGGAGATAAAACAAATTGTTTGACCCTTCTGCACTCCGAATCAACTTTTGACTTTAAAATAAAACTTGTAGCTTATCCTCTTATCTTTTAACGCATATCAGAACGTGTCAATTTGATTCTCATAGCCGAAGTTATGACCTGCGAAACGAGAGGGTGTAAATCGTTGTTTATTTAGAAAATATCATACGAAATTAAAATAAATGTAACAATAAACTAAACTAAGGAAGCATATTAAAATAGCAAATATAACAAAAGACACTTTAGAATTGTCGCAATATAATAGTGAAAGAATGTGCATGAAAATGCACTGATCAGTTATCATAGCCCCAAACTTACACTGTTGATTGTCCTCAAGTAACTCATTCATACCTGTGAATTTCAAAACCTCGTACTTACCAAACCAATAACAAACACCAATGCTCACAAAGTCTTTACTTCCATCACTTGCTTCAATTCAACACTTTCTAACAAAATTTCTTATACTTTCTCCATACTCAACGTCTCTCACAATCTCACCAGTTCACTCACATAATTGGAAAATTTGGTACGCTCATTCAAACATAATTGACATCAAACATATGAACTTGTAAAAGTTTCTAAAAAGTATATCACATTCTATCTGAAAATATGTTTTTGAGGTCTTTCAAAGGGGATAACATGGCTTATGTTAGGGTATAATATTTTTTGGTCAGTAGGCTTAATTTTTTGGAGTTAAGTACTTGCTAATTTTCTAAAAATCTCACCTTTTTTACTTTCTAATTATAATTGGGTACTAGACTTGAGTTTTTTTTCTTTCTTTTCTCTTATTTTTTTTTCCTTCAGAAGTTATAATTTAACAAATTTTCTTATTTCATGCTTCTTTTTCATCATTTTTTATATGACTCAAGATTTCTATTACCCTACCCCCAAACTTAAACGTTTCTAATTCCAAGAGGAACCCCAAACTTAGCTTCTTATATCGCCTATAAAATCAATCTACTTAACTCTAAAGAGAGGGTGGAATGATAAATCTCTCAAGTCAATAGGATAATAATGTGGCTAAGTCACTGAAAGAATGACCCGGGCTCAAAGGGTTTAATGAAGTATAAAATATTTAAGGGGACACCTGAAAAAGGTTCTAAGTTTTAAAACAAAAAACACGCCTTAGCGCACAATTAAATAAATAGATGACAATTCTGTAACAATGCAAGTCATAGTAGATGTACAATCATATGAACATTCATTACAAGGAAAAAAACATGTCTCAGTGCGTAATCAAATAAATAGATAAAAATTCATTAATAATTTCAAGTCCTAGTATATTTACAATCATATGAACACTCATTTCAAGGAAATAGTAACAAGTGGAAATTTTGGCTCAAACCTTACTTGTTGAGGTATCAGGAGGTTGAGAACATGATTGTTGAAAAATCATCCATCTTCTACGCATTTGCAACTTCAGTTCAAATTCTGCTTGCTTTTCTCTTTTCTCTTTTCTTTTTCTCGTGTCTTGCTGTTTTAGTCATTGGTATGGTCATATAACTCACATTGAGAAAACACATAAAAAATTTATTACTTAACTAAAGAACATGTAGTTTACAAAATAGGGAAAGCATTAAAAAT
Source organism: Lathyrus oleraceus (assembly GCF_024323335.1). Taxonomy (NCBI): domain Eukaryota; kingdom Viridiplantae; phylum Streptophyta; class Magnoliopsida; order Fabales; family Fabaceae; genus Lathyrus; species Lathyrus oleraceus. The sequence continues at coordinate 593,855,764 of NC_066583.1, read as the reverse complement.
GATTGTATAAACTCTTCGTAATCTTCCAATTCCTGTAGATCATATGTCCTTTCAGACACACAATGAACTTATTTACTCTTAAAAATCTTACAACATGTTTTTGAGAGAGGAATTTATAAGTTGGAAAGGTTGATTGTTATGGTGAGGTTGACTGTGATGGATCGGAGACTTGTTTTCTCTTAGGTGCCATTAGCTCTGTAACAACAATTGAAACAAAATAACACCACAAGTGAAAAAATAAAACATAAATTTAATGCAATGTGACCTTATGTAAATAAGGAGAAGGACTTAGAATATGACATGGAGGCTGCACATGAAAGCCACCTAGAAATTACAACTTCATCATGTTGTAATTTGGCTTCTCTCTCTTTGCGATGTGCTAGTATCATGGCATAATTTTTCCAAAGGTTAACTCTCTCTTTTTCCATTTTCCAGAATACTTCTAAGTCCATATTTTCATACTCCAACGCTTATTAGAATTTCCAAAACAAGAAGAACTTAAAACAAAACAACTAGACTAACTTGTAAATAACTAAAATTAAGACTTCCAGAATGTTTTTCAAACCTTATGGGTTACCTCCTATTAAGCGCTTCTTTATTGTCACTATCTTGACAACTTCATTCTAAGGTTTTGAAAGCATAAGTGAACCCTTTGCAGTAGGTATCTCACCTCCAAAGTATTGTTTCAACTTCTATCCATTCACTTTAAATTTAAATTTATCATTTGATTTTCACATTTCTACAACACCGCTCAAGAATACCTCTCTAATACTGAATGATTGTGCCCCATTTGTTTTTAACTTCCTAGGAAAAAGTTTCATTCTAGAATTGAAAAAGGAGAACTTGTTATCCTGGTTGGAAGTCTTATTTTACCAATTTCTTATCATGATATCTTTTTGTTCTTTCTTTGTAGATCAAGTAATTTTTATAAGCCTGCATGCGCGTCTCTTCTAATTCATCCAACTTAAAAAATCTTTTTCTTCCAGGAAGTTTCTCGTCATATTCAAATTTTACAACCCAATATGCCTTATGTTCTAACTTCACTGGTAGGTAACAAGCTTTACTGTAGACTAATTGATACAGAAAGAATCTTAAATGTGTTTTGAAATTCATTTTGTACGCCCAAAGAGCGTCATCTAAATTCTTTGACCAATCTTTCTATGATGATGCAACTATGTTTTCTAAAATCTATTTAAGTTGTCTATTTAAAACTTCTACTCGCCCACATGTTTGCGGGTGGTAAGGTGTGGATACTTTATGTTTCAAACTATACTTTGCTAGCACACTTTATAAATACTTGTTGCAGAAATGCGTCCCACATCACTAATTAATATTCTATGTACTCCGAACTTAGCAAAAATATTCTATTTAAAAAAGTTTGTGACAATGTAAGCATCATTAGAGCTACACGTAACTGCTTCAACCCATTTAGTAACATAATCAACACATACTAGAACATAAAGATTAGAGTTAGATTTAGGAAAAGGACCCATAAAGTCAATTCCCCAACAATCAAAAGACTCTACTTCCAGCATTATATTAAGTGGTATCTCGTTCCTCTTTGTAATATAACCTATTTTTCTACATTCGAGGCAAGTTAACACATAAGCCTTACAATATTGAAACAAGGGTTGCCACCAAAAACCACTTTGTAACACCTTAGCTGCAGTCCTTTCCCCATTATGGTGGCCTCTATAAGGTGAGATGTGGTAGTGTCACATAATATTATCAGCTTCAGTGCCTGCAACACACCTCCAAAGTAACCTGTACGGACTTATTTTAAATAGATAGGGGTCATCCCAAAGGTAAAACTTAAATTCTCCGTAGAAGATTCTCCTTTGCTGCCAAGTGTACTCCTCGTGTACAATATTTGTAGCTTTATAATTTTCCATGTTAGCAAACCAAGGTCGCTCACTGATTTCCATTAAGTGTTCATTAGGAAATTCTTCAACTATGTTCCTTTCTTTATTAGTTGTGTCGTTATTTTCCAGTCTCGAGAGGTGGTTAGCTATAACATTCTCAATTCCTTTCTTATCTTATATTTGATTTCCAAATCAAATTCTTACAACAAAAGTATCCATCTTAGCAACATGGGCTTGGAATCACTTTTCATAAATAAGTACTTCAAAGCTGCATGATATGTGTAAATAATAACTTTCGAACCAGTTAGATACTAACATAATTTTTCCAATGCAAATACTACGACTAGCAATTATTTTTCAGTGCTAGTGTAACTCACTTAATTTTCATTCAAAACTTTGTTATCATAGTAAATTGCATGGAAATATTTTTCATGTCATTGGCCAAGAACCTCTCCAACAACATAATTGCTCGCATCGCACATGAGTTCAAAAGGTAATTCCTAATTTAGGGCGACGATTACTGGTGTAGTTGTCGTACCTTAAAATTTTCCCTCCCATTTTCATCTTTTTACTCAACCCTTGGCTTGATATTCATCTGTACACATTCATGGTTCATTCATGTGCACCATTCATTCATTTATACTTGATAATTGATCACTATAGATTCAAAGCTCCATGGCTTGCAAAGTTAGTGTTCGTGTATGGAACAAACCTTAAAATTGTGACTTGGCTCTTCATCTGATCATATTGGAAGTGAAACCCTAATTTGCCTGATCTTTGAGATGTGGATTCAAAAGACTTCATCATGTCACTCCTTAGGTCTTTCAAACCCTAATTCTTGATGATATGGTCATGAGATCTCGTGGATGCTCTTTGAGCCTTGTATTGGCTACTCAAACCATAATTGAGGGCTCATACATTGGAGACTTGCTTGTGGAGCGTCATACTTGATTTAGATGTTTTGATTAAAGGGCGTGCCTCATGAAACCCTAATCAAGGAAGATTTGGTCCTAATGCACCTTGTGGCTTGACTTTTCACTTTGTGCTTGTTTAAACTCTAATTCATTGGGGAAGGTATTTTGTCTATCATATCATGCATCATTCATCATCTGCTTTCCTACATGATTGATGTTTCATCTGATTCAAACATTGCCTAGGCCTTTGACTTAGGTCTTTTGGTTGGAAGAAGCAATGATCCATATGTCCTGATTCATTGTGGCTTAAACAATAATTCTTGTTTCATGTGAACCATACCCTGATTGCATTACATGTGAAAACCCTAATTCATGACATAGACATTTGGCCAACGGGGTTTGCGTCATACTATGTTTGTTTGGGATCAATCATTTCTTAACCAGGGCTTGTTATATGTCTATGTGCTGGATGATCGATTTGGTCCATGGCTTTATTTCATTCATACCTCATTCATGGTTTCATTCAATTCCATAATCCATTAATTCATTCATAGTGCATTCATTGGTTCATTAGTTCTTGATTCATAATTCTCATTCATGGTATTTAATCAAATCTTATAAATCCATAGTTCATTCAAAGATTTGATTCAAATGAGAACTTTTGGAGAATTTTGTTTATTTGAAAAGCAAAACATTTTGGCATTAACTTAAAGCATCGTTTTTATTCAAAATTGTTCATTCATTCACATAAAATCATGTTACAATGTCTATACAAAAAGTTACAAAGCAAAATTCTGATTTTTAACCTATAGTTGACTTTGGTCAATTGTTGACTTTTTGGTCAACCAGTTGAACAAAGTCAACTCATATCTTCTAAGTCCTAACCTATTCTATTTTCAGCCTCATGGTAATCCTAATCTCCTCCATTCCCTATTTGCATCTTCACACATTTTTTTCAAACAAGAACCAAGTTCAAGTATGCTTCCATGCCTTTTTGCCTTGAAACCATGACCTTTGATGAGGCAAGTTATCCTTGCATCATCATGATTTTTGAATTCACCACATAACCGAGAAACACTCCATGCGTGAAATGTTGTTCCTACAATAAAAAAGCACACAATTCAAGCAAAATGCAAGAAGTTACCATGCTGCATAAAAGAATAAAAACAAAGTCAGAATTGAAACAATGCATACCATGAGCCAATTTAGAATTCCTGCTGCAGAACTATGTCAAGCAATGTTCAGTCATAAACTAGAACCACTTCACAAACATAGCAAACAGTTCATTTACCCTAACTGCATTAACAAGGAATTGAGTTTAACTTATAATAGGGTTGACAGTGTTCCATATAGCAGGCACAAGCAGAAATTATTGAAAAGTATTTTACCACTTCATTTCAATTGACTTAAACCTAACAATTAACTCCTAGCTAGCTCACTCTTTAACAAAAATGGAATCTAAAACTAACAACCTTTTTACAAAGCATCCTGAGTTAACTTCCTCACCCACCCTGCTAACAGTTTGACTAGCAATTCATCCTAACATGTTATCAACAAACAATAGCAGTCACATTCAAATTTTACTACACTAGCATGTATTCCTGACAGTTCATGGTGAGAAGTTGATGTTGCAGCTCACTAAATCCTTAACATAACAGTCATTCTAACCATGGTAAGATGAAAGACTAACAGGGTTAATTGAAGCCAACTGATGCAAATTGCCTCAGGGCTGCAACTTAAACAAGTTTCCTAATAGTTCATGTTAACACCAATAGGGCAGCAGGCCATTCCAAATTAACTTTAATCTGCATAACTCAGCAACTCCAAAATCTAATTGATTTTTAATCTACAAAGCAATTAACAGAATACACAAGATCAGACCACCATAACATAAACACAACACATAGGGAATCATGATCACCACCAACTAATTGGACTGAATTTTCCATCCAACTCTAATTCACATTTCATTTCTAACTAACAAATGTATTTCGAGTGATCTTCGATTTCCTTTCTAACAATATTTTCAGCTCTATAAATCAGTGCTCTCTTCATTCTCACTTTCGGATTCATGGATTCATCAACACTAAAACCATATAGTATTCTTCACTCAAAATCCTCTTAGTTCTCTCTCCCTCATTTCAGTCATATAAATCTCACATGCCAAATCTCATATCACAACCAAAATAATAGAATAAGGAAGAAGAAGATTGGAAGAAGGAAGAAGAAGATTGGAAGAAGAAGGAGAGTGCAAGGCCAATCAAAGTTTGAAGCATTTACCTGAAGAAGTGGAAAGTCTTAAACCTTCATGCGCGACCGGAAGAACCGCTGAAGTTGCTCTGGTAGGTAAGTTCCTTCTCCTCCTTTCTTTGATACAGTAATATAGCTTTGAAGTTGAGGAATCAAATCCCTAACTCATTAGGATTTGATTCCTCCCTCTCAGTATTTAATCTATAATTTGGTAGGCTAGGGTTCACATCAATTTTGCTTCGATCTGAACGTGTGATGGAGATATTCAGAAATCGGACCTTGGATTTAGTAATAGGGAAATGAGATGAAGAATTTGATATATTTTGTTGGGAGGTTAAGGCTCCGCCTCCACCGGAGGCGACCTCCGGCGCAACGAAGGAGATTCCAGATGAAGGGAGTTCAGCTGGTTTGATATTTTGAACTTGCACATGGAAAACGTGGAACTTGACCATATGATGATTTTGATCCGTGTATGGCATTACTGAGTGCATTGGGCTCACTTGTATACTCAAGCCTATATTCTACTGCATGACTTGCTTTCATTTCTAACAAGCTGAATTTGTAATGGGCTCAATGTTTGGGCCCTGCGCCAATACCATTTCCTGCACCCCTTTCCCCTAATTCTTGATTTATCATTGTTTAATTAATTAATCTTAAATTAACTAGTCTCAACTAATTCTTGATTACTTGCGGAATTATGGTTAATCGTGTTTAGTGTGATTAGTTAGGACTATTGGTGGCTAATTGTAGTTTAGACTAATGGTGATTTAATTAGTTAATTAATAGAAATATTTGTGATTTATCGATTATTTGAAATCATTAGAAATTTTAGGTTATTTAGACTTAACCTAATTTCATTATCATCACATATTCATGAATGGTTTTTAATTGACTAATTGGTTTTACATAATCTTGAGTTTATTTCATTTAATCAATTTGCACATATTGACCATTTTGCCTATATGTAGAAAAATTCTGATTTTAATGCATGATCCCTTAGCATAGGGATTTACTTAGAAATACCTGATTTCATTTAGCTGATTAATTCATTAGGTTTATTGTGTACCTAGTTCAACTGTTATTTTTTCAATCCCACTAATTAGTGTTGACCAAAAGTCACTTTGGTCAATCAAATCCTTTGTATTGTGATGTAAGCCCCAATCATATTCAAGTGATCAAAAGAACCTTAATCACTTGATAGGGAAAGTCCATTATGCTCAAGTTGAATTGGATGTGAAGAATATCAGGAGCTCAAGCCCTCAAGGTTCAAATACAAGATCAAAACTTCAAAGTCAATATCAATCAAGCATAGCTGACAAAATGGACTACTTCTCAAGCACCTCAAAGGTATCAACACTTGTCAATCATGATTCATATTGTGTGGCACGAGCCTTAAGAAGTAGAGAATGAATGAGAGTAGGGAATTCCATTAACTCAAACTGAATATCTTTGGGTACGAGATAAATGACCCAATTGCTCATCGTATTCACCTTTATTCATAGACTTTAGCCCAATTCAAATCAAATGGTTGTCAAGTCTTCTTCTACAACAAGATCAACATTTGTGATCTCCTATCAACAACTTATCAATTATGATTCAAGTTGTACTCCATGAGCCTTATGAAGCAAATAATGATGAAAATGGAGAATTCCTATCCTTGTCTAGGGTGTCTTTCGGTACGGGATAAATGACTCAGTTGATCAAGGTATTCTCCTTTGTTCATAGACTTTAGTGCAATTTGAATCATACAATTTACAAGCCTTCTTCAAGCAAGCATCAATCATTCAACACTTCAACAGTAAAGCATCATTGGACATCCATTATTCTCTCCTCTTTGGACCATTAATCATACTCTCTTTGATATTCAGATATCCTTTGGATCAATTCCCTTGTGATCAAGTCTTGAAATCCTAAATCACTTCATTCAATCATTGTTTGCCTTGTCGGTCAACCTGTGCTGGGGAAAACCCTAGTCAATCAATCCAATCATTGTGAGCCTTATCAGACCTCTTGTGCTTTGCCCACTCCATTCAATCACTATTTTCCTTGTCAGTCCTCTTGTGCTTTGGCAAACCCTATTCAATCATTGTGAGCCTTATTAGACCTCTTGTGCTTAGGCCCACTCTAGTCAATCATGGTTTGTCTTATCAGTCCTCTTGTGCTTAGACAAACCCTTGAGCTCTTTTTCCTTATAAACCCTCTTGTGTGTTGGCAACTTATCTCCTATTCATTGTTCTCCTTCTAAGACCTCTCATGCTTAGGCCAACCCTTTGAGCTCTCTTGCCTTGTAAATCCATATTTCCTCTTTCTTCCTCTTCCCCCCCCCCCCCCCCCCATCTCCATGATGAATTCATAATTCTACCTTCATTCACTTCATGTGATATAGTATTATATTTGAGCCAAATACATTATCTCTTTGAGCTCCATCCAATGCTTGCCTCTGAACCAAGATCCAGTTTATTTTTCTTGTTAGTCCTCTAGTTCCTTAGACGAACATCTCCTTACTTACTTTACAGCCGTATACACGCAATACCCTTCTTTTCGGCCATACCATATAGTGGCGAATGTCCAAACTACCCATATATTGGTTAACGCCAATTTTACTTTTTGGTTCAGATTTCATCCCTTTTTTGGAGTCAAACAATACAATCCTTTGATTCAGACCATACCTTTATCATAACTTCTTTTCACCTCCCACAATTAGTTTTATGAACTACAGAGCTCTGAATTCCTTATTGCACTATAAGGATACATAGGCATGAGGGCCCCAATCCTCACCGAGCACTTTATCTATTTCTTTTTCTTTTCCCCTTATTCTTTCGCGAGTAATCTTTAGATATAACACCCATTCGAGCAAGAACAATCAAAATGGTTCCTGTTAAGTACAACGAATGTAAGGGGTGTTAATACCTTCCCCTTGCATGACCGACTTCCAGACCCAAATTTCTCTTTCCCTAGGTTTTATCGATGTTTTCCCTTTCCTTCGGGAATAAATAAAGTTCAATGACGACTCTGTTGTATGTTTGAGCATGCGATGCGTTCGGGTATATTTCTGCTAGCTTCAGCTGGCGACTCTGCTACTTGGAATATTTCCTAGTCGCTAAAAGGAGTCGAGCCTAGTTTTGATTGCTTTCTTAGATTGCTCTAGGTGTTTATCTTCATGCTTTACTCACTTTTATTTATCATATTCTTTATTGCTTTAAATATTCATTATATGGTTGATATTACCTAATGTAACCTCTGTTGGGTTAGGGGTTATGCTAAACGAAAGAAACTCTATATCCGAGTTGAGTATATACACATGATAGACTCATGGATAGTCGTGTACACATGAATTTCGTGCATTGAGTTGTCACGAGAGCCACATCTAGACTAGATTCATTTGGAAGTACTTTTATCCTGCGAGAATTCGCTACGACATAGTATTTTCATTTCGAGTTGATGACTCTGGGAGACCTTATAGGAACTACCTTCTGAAGACCAGAACCTACCTATGAGGGGGATATGTTTTTTTGCAGGAAACCATAAACTCTATCTACCTTATTCCCATGGATACGCTTAACCTTTGATCCTGTATCAGGCAGTCTACGCAGATTATCCGAATTATTTTGTGTTGTAACATATATTATTGCATATCATTTTTGCATTGTTGTATATATGCCAAAATTTTGAACCTGGGTTATTATACCATCCAGGATTTAAATCTATGGATGGGGCATAATTATTTTCATTTCATCCCCAACATATGCATTCATGCATTTGCATCTCATGACCATCAACCAAAAAGAGCTCACCTTGTCCTTTTCTCGGCCAGAAAGACAACGACTCTTCGACACCAGTACTTCACGAGAGATAACAAATAGAGAATTATGGAATATATGAAACAGGAGAATGCTACGGTCAAAGAGGCTTTGGCCCAATTCCATGGGGAAATGAACCTTTTCCGAGGAAACATGAACACCATATTGGAGTACCTTCAAGCTTAGAAGGATACTACGCCTACTTCTACCAATCCTGCTACTGTTGTGGTTATTGATGCCATTATTGTTCTCACTACTTCTGCTAATGCTGCTGTTGATATCGTGATCCAACCTGTGGTAAGCCAGTCAATCTGTCAGTAGGGTCCTAGTAGGCATCCTACTGCCTATCCATGGGGGTTGCCTCCAAAATTTACTCCCCAAGTTGCTAATGGGAATGCTTTTGTGCCATATCAACCCTTTTTAGTGCATCCTGCCAATGATAACTTTGTTGCCCATCCTTGGGGCATGACCATCCACTCTCCTCAAATGGTTAGTACCGACAACCGTGAGATAAACCCAGAACAGGCTCTTCAAAACTCTACACCAATTATTATTGAAACTCCTAATGATAACAAGTTGAGTACAGAGGCCCTACCTTCATTTTCGTCTTCCTCCTCGGGGTACCCAACCTACTGTTCGGAATTTGAATCAAGGTGTTCAGATACCTCCTTCTTACATTGGGGTATCCTTTGCTGTTGCACCTCCATTTGTGTATCCTGGGCACCTTATGCTCCATATCAGGATCAATATGGTCATACTGTTGGTCAAATGGTTAATCCGGGATTGATGTATCCTCAAGGGTATCCCTAATTTTCTTCTTCTCCAATCCTTACTTAGGCAACTTATCAGGATGTTCAACTCCCCAATCAAGCTAATTTTCAGCCTTCTAATTAGATTGTTTTTGATTCAGATCAGAATAGATGGGCATACTATCGGTTACTAGATGAGAGGATAAGAGCCATTGAAGGTTTCTCCGCTTTCGGTATGGATGCTGAGGACTTGTGTCTAGTTCCTAATGTGGTGCTTCCTCATAAGTTCAAAGCACCAGATCTACCAAAATACAAGGGTTTAAGCTGTCTGAGAAGTCGTGTTATTATGTATTGTAGGAAGATGGCATCCTACATTGATAATGACGAGCTTCTTATCCATTTCTTTTAGGACAACTTATCTGGGGCATTGTTAGATTGGTACATGAGCTTGGAGCGCAATAAAATCAGATCTTGGAAGGACTTGTCTGAAGCCTTTCTAAAGAAATATAAGTATAACCTGGACATGGCTCCAAGCGCGACAAAATATTCAAAGAATACACTCAGAGGTGGTGTGAAAGGGATTCCCGAGTTAGACCTGCGCTGACAGACACTAAATTGGTCGATATTTTCATGAGCACTCTTTAAGGTATGTAATATGAGAAGATGGTCGGTATATCATCGTCCAACTTCGCCGATATAGTAACCATTGGAGAACGTATTGAGAATAGGCTGAAAATAGGTGAGATTGCCAGTGTTAATAATCAAACAGTGGTTAAGAAATCTCAGGGTTTTTCTAAGAAGAAGAGGATGAGGCATATGCTGTGATATCAAATGTATACCCTTAAGTTCAAGCTCATATGGCTCCTATGCCATATTACCCTTATCTGTACATTACCGTTGCCCAATATCAGCAACCTGTGTACCAACCTCAGTATCAACAGCCTCCACAGGCTCCAGTTTCTTAGAATCAGATACCTTTGTAAGATAACAGAAACCAGAGTCAGTGTTAGGCCAGATGTTATGATAAAAAGTGTCTTCAGTGTGACCAGATCCCTGTATCACATGCTCAGTTACTACCATATCTTGTTCAACAAGGAGCCATCGTGCTAAATGAAATACCACCAACTATTTATCCATATAGCCCTAAGTATAATCCCAAGGCTTCTTGTGCATTTCACGCTGGCTATATAAGGCACTCATTTGAAGAATGTGGGTTGTTCAAGACTCGGGTTCAAGAGTTGATAGATATAAAGAGCTCGTCCTTCTCTGAGGCAGGACCCAATGTCATAATTATCTCGTTTACAAATCACTATCGACAGATAGTGAATGCAGTTATTGGTGGAGATTGCTCATATTCAGTTACCTCTTCAAAGGAGTATCGATGCTAGCAATATCATATTGTTCAATCATGCATAATTTGTAATCTTTGCTTGTTTGTTAGTTGTTGTTCATTTGTAAAACTTGTCTGGTTTTTAGATGATAATAATAGTGAAATAAACCTGCATGTTTTGTTTAAATCCATTCGTATTCACTCATATTTTATTTATTAGTATCAAACTCTTGCTCAAATAAAATCAAAAGAGAATGATGTAATTAATATGCGCAAGATCGCTACCTATATGCTTTTGAATAAAATCGTGCTGATGACATAAGGCCTTTTCAAATCCCTAAACACTGAAGATATAAGGAAGTTAATGCCTAGTAAACCCCTTTGGGTCTTGAAGTAGGAGTTTTCTTTCTTTAACAAATAAAACCCTCATGTTTAACCAGGGACAGGGTAGTCTTCAGTTAGCTTGACCTTGCGTTCAAAAAGAGAATATCCCATCAAGTGATCAAACATATCATATAACTCTCAAGAGGATGGAATCACAAATTCAAAATGGTTATCCCTTAACAACAAAAGGAATGAGACAGTCACGATCCTTGCAACAAATCAAGAAAAATGTCATAGGATTTGCTCCAATATAAAAAAGGAAGAACAAAAAGATGAAATGAAATAAGAATCAAAAGCAAAAGAAAGCCTGCCAAGTCAAAATATTGAAAACAAGTGACTTAGGTAAAAGTTAGGGAATCCCGGTGGACTATAAATCCCAGAGGATCAGTCCATGCAAAAATAAGGGAAAACCAAGGAAAAAACAAAAGAACAAGAGGATCTATAAACATAACTCCTCAGCAAGAGGAAATCTGTATGGCTACAAACTGTAGCGGTAAATTCGTGACCATTAAACTATGGATAAACGTAACGTTAATAAAACCAGAGTCACCACCGTGCTTTTATTGTTTCCAAAGGAAAAGGGAAAAGTACGAACAAAACCCAAAGATAAGAAGTTTTCAAATCAAAACTAATAAAATGCCAGAGATTACAGGTAAGGGGTTGGTTACATAGAGGAAAGGTGTTAGCACCCAAAGTGTCATAGGTACTCCTAGGGAGCCCTTTTTTATGTGTGTATGTGTTTTTGGTATAAAAGATGTTTGCAACAAATAGAGTGTGGGGATGAGAAAAGAATTCATTAATTATATTTTTGTGTTTGACAAGACCTTCGGACTTGTGCCTAAGTCCCAACATAAAAATGAGGGATAAAAACCTCGTAGTTCGTGGTAACAATTTCAAAATGAATGGATTGTTTTTAATCAAAAGTTAAGTTTAAAAGAGGCACAAAGGGGCCTAAAAGAATTTGAATGAGTGCTAGTTTTTTTTGTCTTTTGAAATTTTAGGTCAATATGATTAGATTTATTTACAAGTTTGATTTAAGAAAAGAGTTTAAAAATTCATTGGCATAAGGCCAAAGTTTCTAATATGCAATAAAGTCTAAGTTTGAAATAACAAGCAAATAAAGTTTTTTTAAAAAAGGAGGGAGAGATTTGAAGTTTAAGAAGTGGGAGGAGATGAAGAGACTAATCCTAAGCATAAAATTAAAAGTTAAGAGTTGAAAAGATCTGACAAATAGGATGCAATCCAACAAACAAGAATGTCATATAGAAAACTCACTTTCCCTTTGGACTTTGAATCAAGCAATATGAACAGGAAAATAGCAGTATGAAGAGTAAGGCGTCAAATAAAGATATCCCCATCCAAGCAAGCAACTTCACAACTAACAATCTTCTTTGCCTTCTTATGCACTAGATGAAATACTCCTTGATTAACTCAGAATAAGGCATTTAGGTACCAGATCAAAATGACAGTTGCATCAAGACCATGTAGAAGATGAACTCAAATGGATCCAAATACTTGCATCAGATGAAAGCTCAAATCATAATAACTTGGTTTCAGAAAATTTGGCATTGGCCAAGTCCTTTTGCATATGGAATGTTGCCTAATTCTAAGTCCAAAAGCTCAGATCAAATCCAGCAGTCCACACAAACATTTTTTAGGGTTTTTGTTGTTTATTAAGTATCTTAAGGTCCTAAGACCATAAACACAAACAAAATATGCAAACAAATATATACAATCACAATATATGGCTCAAATGAGCAAAGTGAAAATGACATAAAATATAAACAAGTTAAATGATATGTAAATGTCAAATGGAATGGTAAATGACTTGAAATTAAATTGCATAAAGTAAACGAATTGAAAGATAAAAGAAATATTAATACAATTTAGTCAAATGTTAGTTGATTAAATGTTAGTGGTGTTTTGCTTTTCAATTGATTAAGTCATTCTTTGGAGAACACTCAACCCTCTATTCACAAGCATGGATCCTTGAACCAAGACATCTTCTAAAGGAAGGAAAAAAGGCCAAGTTTCCACACAATACCATTGTAGCGGTAGATTCATGATCATCAAGCTATGGATAAGCAAGACATCAAATAACAAGAGTCACCGCCGCACTTTTATTGTTACCAAGGGAAAAGGGAAAGGTAAGAACAAAACCCAAAAGTAAGAAGTTTTCGAATCAAAACTAATAAAATATCATAGATTACAGGTAAGGGGTTGTGTAGCGGGAAATTCATGATCATCAAGCTATTGACAAGCTAGAGATCAAATAACAAGAGTCGCCACCGCGCTTTTATTGTTTCCAAGGGAAAAGGGAAAAAGTAAGAACAAAACCCAAATAGTAAGAAGTTTTCAAATAAAAACTAATAAAAGTCAGAGATCACATATAAGGGGGTTGTTACACAGAGGGAAGGTGTTAGCACCCAAAGTGTCCTAGGTACTCCTAGGGAGCCCTTTTTGTGTTCATATGTATTTTATACAAAGTGATGTTTACAAACAAATAGAATGGGGGGGGGGGTGAGAAAAGAATTCATTAATTATATTTTTGTGTTTGACAAGACCTTCGGTCTTGTGCCTACGTACCAACATAAAAATGAGGGATTAAAACCTCGTAGTTCATGCTATAAATTTCAAAATGAGGGTGTTGGTTTTAACAAAATTTAAGTTTGAAAGGCACAAAGGCCTGAAAATGATTTAAATGAGTTAGTTATATTTGGCTTTTTTGAAAGTTTAAGTCAAGTATAGTTAAGTTTATTTACAAGTTTGATTTAGAAAATAAGTTTGAAAATGCAATGGCATATGGCCAAAGTTTCTATCTTTGCAAAAGTGGTCAAAGTTTAGAACAAGAGTAGTTCATACAAAGAAGTTTTTTAAAATGGAGGGAGAGATTTTGAAATTAAAGAAATGGGGAGAAGATGAAGAGACTATTGTCGCATTACGCGAAAAACCGGCGGGAAACGAAAACAACAGAGCCGCCACCGTGCGTTATTTATCCCAAAGAGGGAAAGGACACGCTCGAAGTAAACCTGGAAAAGACATGGTCTCGCGACCAAAGAGAGATGGGATCGGGAGTCGGTTATGCGAAGGGAAGGTATTAGCACCCCTACGCATCCGTCGTACTCGACGGGATCCACGCACAAAAGGAAGGATAAAGGTTGCTAAACACTGCTCACAAACATCAAACACTGGCTGAAATGAGACACAGAAAACAAAAGAAACTAACTCGGAAGGATATCGCATCCTGGGCCTACGTAGTCTGTCAGGCACAGACATCAGAGTCGACGTAGTTCGGGACAGGGGGAAACGTGCTCGCTAGGATGTCGCATCCTATGCATACGTATCTTCTCGGACTAAAGAAGAATCAGAGCACTCGTAACTCGGCTAACGCACGCCAAACAGAACCACACCGGAAATCGACTGCCAATCGCTGGACTTACGTCAGACTCCACACAAACAGGCAAACATGGAAACCGAATGCCAATCGCTGGACTTACATCAGACTCCGAACCAACAAACACACACAGGAAACCAACTGCCAATCGCTGGACTTACGTCAGACTCCAACAAAGAAACTGGAAACCGAATGCCAATCGCTGGACTTACATCGGACTCCAACCAGAGAAGGAGAAACAACTCACACAACAAAACAAAAGGGCGCCCGGAGAGATCAGCTCATCTCTTGCCTACGTACCTCATCTGGTATGAGGATCAGGGCGACGTAGTTCTCCTACGCAGGGACAAAGGACTAGCCTAACCAGATAACAAAGGGAGACACAACTAGGGAGACTACGACTCGAGCCTAGATGTTATCATGCATATCATCCCTAAGTTAAGGTTGCTATCTAACTTGCACAGGGAGCAAGCTATCCTATACAGCACAGGCAAAGCAAACAATCACACAAATAGCACACACTATATGCAACACAAAGTGGGCTCACACAAGGGTTAGGCTGTGAAACATAAGCCAACTGGAATCGGGCGATGTTAGCTCTTAACCCTAACATTGAGAGTTAGGGTGAAGCAGATGAAATGGGAAGTGAGGGGTGTGCCTCACAGCTCTTATCCCTGGCCTGGGAGAGCTTTTAGACAGATGAAAGTGTGGGTTCAGAAAGTGGGAACCCTTCTACACATATGACTGACACAACTGTACAAGGATCTTGGGTTAATATCCACAATGCATCAACACAAGTTGTGTGAGCAAAGAGATGACTCAACAGAATAGCAGGAGATGGATTGCACATCTCTTTTATCTGCCAATTGCCTTATCAAAGGTCTTTTCCTGCTTGGGGACAAAAATAAACAATCACAAGCATTGCCTCTTAAGGAGGACTTCAGACAGGTGCCTGACCAAATAACAGGCCAGGTCTTCCAGACTACATGGAGTTAGAGACATTATACCTCAATGCTCAAGCTATCAAGCAAAGCAAAAGCAAGTTTGCAAAGTAACTATAGCAACTAAGGTACCTGGAAACAATCCAACATAATCAGTACACAACTCAAACAAAAGTCAAACAGACAACAGACAGTCAACTGTACACAAGCAGACAAACAAGCATCAATGCACAAAGGTGAAAGCCACAAAGCCTAAGCTTAAGCTTCAAAGACTACAACACAAACTCAAGATTAGTCATCAACAAGCAATGGATCAACTCCAAATGAGTGAATATCAATAAGCATGGCAATTGTGCTTTTTAACCTGAAACAAAGCTCAAATGTGAGAGGCAAACCTCTAGGACAAGGCCTAGGGTCAAAATGAGAGAAATAATTCAAAACAGAACATGAAAATTGGGATGAATCAAGCTTAATCAAATAAGAACAATATACAAGTGGTCTCATATCCATATCATCAACCAATTTCATTTCACAAGGCATTTAGTGCAAAGCATGCAAGTTCAAAGCTCATAGAACCAAACAGAATGAACCAATCCACATCAACTCAAACATGATTCAATAAATCTCCAGAAAAATTATGGCTAAACAGCATTCATCACATGATCATCATAACAAAAATCAAGTCATTTGGATAAGTGGAAGTATGTAAATTAAATTCACTAAGGCAAGGAAAGGAAAAACAAGCTCAAACAAGGCACAATTAGATGCATCAACTTCATACAAGCATAAAACAGAATCCGCACATGATAAATGTATCAAACCAAAGCCACAATTAACTTCAAAGTGTCTAGAATTAATTTGCAAAATTTCAAGCTCATAGGATAAACATCAAGCATCTCACAAATCATCTAAGTTCATGACTCCCAAAAAGTCCCAACATGACCAATCAGAAAAGAAAATATCAAACAAATTGTAAATGCATCCAAAAATTCTACAAAAATTCACAAGCAATCCTAACATCTAGAAGTAGCATCATGAAAAAAATTAGATTAATTGGCATTGAATTGGCATGGAAAATAAATTCCTCAAGTCAAGCAAGCAATGGTGTGACACACATTGTCACACATACATTCAACAGATCATATCTCATCAACCAGGAATAGGAAAAATGCAAACTCTATACCAAAATGACCATTAGGATGTCTATTTTAAGCATGCAAAATTTCAAGAGTGTTGGAACAAATCTCATCATTTCACAATCAAAATGGCAAGGCATGTCAAGAAAACACATGTATACACATTCCCTAAGCAAAATTAAAATCCATGCGTGCACAATTTCTGGAAAAATCATCAAAAAATAGTAGACATCTTGAGGAACATCATGTAAAAAATCCCATCTCAATTGGATTAATATTCAGTGAGTTATGAATTTTTCAAATGGATGAAAACAATAAAAATCACATGTGAAATGGCATGAACATGGATGAAATAAATGCACATGGCCTAATGAAAACATCCGGAGCCAAGGATCGAACCACGTTGGGATTTAAACTTGGCGCTCTTAAGTGAAACGCATCGTTTCACTTAAGTTATGAGAAACGCGCTCAGCCAACCATTTAGCCACGCTGGATAATCCAGCCAATACATGGCCAGCAACAGGAAAATTCATGCAAGCACGCGGGGAAATGGATCAAACAGACTCTGGGAAGCGAAACCCTAAGGAGTTCATCATGTTCTTCAACAAATTTCCAGGTTATGAACGAATATCCCAGAAATTGACAACCAATACACCATTACACTCGTCTTAGCACGCACATCACTAATCAAAACTCGATTTACTCTAACTCTCACTAAAACGCCTGGATCGAGCAAGATAAGATTCACATGCCAAACTTTATATCACAATAACTTCCTTGTTTCTTGATGAAATTCAATGCTACAAAGCTCAGACTACTCTACATTCAAAGATCTATCAAAAGCATATCACGATTTCATGAATTGTGAGGATCGATTCCTGACCTGAATTGAAGTGCAGAAGTGAGTTTGCTTGTTTCAAGTCCTGTAAGGTCCAAACAGAGGTTCTTCAATGCTTATGTGAGTGAATGAATGAAGAATCGAGGCTTAATTGTCCTTGATGTAGCTCAAATCCGCAACTGCCATGGATGATGCAACTTGATACAGTTCTAAAATGTGCACGAAAATGATGGATTCTTGCTTCAATCTTCTTCAGAAATGCTTGTGGATGGTGAATCAATGAAGAACAATGCAAGGTTTGTGCAGAATTTGGATGAAAAGTTGAGAGAAAAAGTTTGTGAGATTTTGCAATTGGATCTAGATCTGAACTAAAATGAAGTGTTAAGCATAAATTCTGTTTTGATTATCCTTTTTATATGATGGATTAATGAAGCTCTTAATCATAATTAACCAAATGCAATTGGAATTAAGTGAAATGCAACTTTATGCAAAATGGCCAAAGTAACCTCATGCATGAAAACCAAAGCTACAGTACACGAAATTGTGCTTAATTCACTTGCAAAATTGATTTGGAGCCAAATGCACATGATTGGAAGTGGAAGCAATGCCTATTTTTTGAATTGGTCATTTCCCTCCAAAATTCAAATACAATTCAAATGAAAAATGCCAAAATTTTATAATGGAAATGCATGGTTTTTGATGTATGTCTTGGATAGCTCATGTTGAAACAAGAATGTTACAAAAAATCCCACTCCATTTGGCCTTGTGGTGTGAAAGTTATCCCCTTTGAACTTCAAATTGACTTGGCAAAGATTGATCCATAATTTCCCAACCATACATGAGAAATTCATGTTCTTGGACTTTTTGGAAAGGTGAGAGCAAGATCTTCAACTTTCATGTTGGACAAAATTTCATTTGAAGCTTGATTGATGATGTAATCTTGAGGAGAAGACCTTTCCATTTTTGGCAGTTTGAAATTACAGGTCACTTACTATTTTTGGAAACTTTTCATCTGACCTCAAATTCTTCATTGTTGATGTTTGAAATGCCAAATGAGACTTGTATGGACATGAATGAGGCCTCTCTAACCATCTCCCACCTTCAAATCCATGATTTCATGCACAGTTGACCTTGGTTGACTTTCTAGGGTTTCAGATGCATTGTGCAATGACTGGTGAGCTCTGAACATCCAACTTTTGGCCAAACCTCTTCAAAATGATCCCTAGGTCATATGAACTCAATGAACCAACCCTTGGGCTTTGCTTCAATAGAAATTGCACTTGCTTGCTTGCACAACTGGATCTCCTGACCAGTCTTGATTGATGACTTGCACTTGGGCAATGGACAATGCAATGCTATGCAGTGGACAATGCTAATGTTAATAACCTAAAATGAAAATGAATGTACAAAATGGGAGGTGCAAATTTGAGTTGCTACAACTATCCTATGCACAAAAATTTAAAAGTTTAGAGTTGAAAAGATCTGACCAAATGGGTAGCAATCCAATAGACAAGTATGTCAATAGAAACCCAGAATTCCCTTGGACTTTTTAGAATCAAACAACACACAAATGCACAATTATATTATCTTGAAGATCAAGGAATCAAATAAATATGGCCTCATCCAAGCTTATCCACTTCATGATCTTCTTCAAGATGGCCCATGCAACATATGAATTCCACAAGTCACAGGTTCAAAATAACAACTTAAAAATGATCAATGTTGCAGATGAACTGGAGAGATCTTCAAAGATGCATCAGATCAATTTCAAATTGTAAACACTTGGTTCTTCAACAAGTTGGAATTGGCCAAGTCCATTAGCAAAGGAATGTTGCCTAAGTTCAAAGTCCAATTGGTCCACAAATCAAGCCAACAGTCCACACAAAAGCTTTTAAGGGTTTTTGTTGTTGTTATCATGTACATTAATGGTCAAAGACCAAACAAGCAAACAAAGTAACACAAAACAAAATATATCACACAATATGGTCCAAATGGACAAAGTGAAAATTACATTAACATAAACAATTAGAATGATATGTATAATGGCAAATGATATAAAGTGCTAAAAGTAAATCGCATTAAAGTAAAAGCTTGAAATTAAAAGTTAATAGTTAGTAAGTTAGAGGTTAGTTTTGTTTTGCTTTTGATTTCAAGACATTCTTTGGAGAACACTCAACCCACTTGCCACAAGCATGGATCCTCGAACCAAAACATCTTCCAAAGGAAGGAAAAAATGCCAAGTTTCCATACAATACCATGGAAAAGGGGAGACTTACAATCTCACTAACTAGAATGCTTATGCCTTTTGTGTCACAAATTTAGCGCTATGTTAAGCAATCGTAATTGAACTTATGTAGAAGTCACAACTATTTGAGACCGAGCAATAGACTTTTGGTGTTAATGCATGTTGGAGACATAGTATTATGAACTATGCTCATGAAACATACCACACACAAAAATATGCAAAAGGTGTGGCCTAATCTCATCCATACTCATGTTAATCTTTCAATCAACTAGCATTAGGACTTTGAGATGTCATTGACCAAATGAAGATGAATGGATGAAGCAGGGGAATTAGATGAAGAGGGAAGGGGATGAAGGAGATCACAAATTGGCCAAAGGAGGATTTTTACCAAATTAATATCATTCATTCATTTTGGGAGATGGAATATACATTCCATCAATCCCCTAATTCCAATGATATTAACTTGACAAAGTCAAATCAACCTTGACCAAGGCCCAACAACAAACAAGCAAAGTCAAATAAGTCAATACAAATGATCAACAAAATTTAAATGGCATTTATTCAACCAAAAATAATAAAATAATGCATTAAATTCAAATATGTTTTGTCCAATTCCTAAAATCTCATTAAAACACCAAAGAAATGGCCATGAGATTTATCATAGGTCAAAAAGGGTCAAAGGACCTTGGAGAAAAAGTTTCATAATTTTTGGACATTTGAAAATATTTTTAAACAATTAAAAACAAATTCAACATCAATTAATTCATGAAAAATATTAATAATGATCCAAAAAATAATTTTAATTCTGAATATGAAAGAGAAAAATATTTGAATTTTTTTGGTGAAAGTCCCATATTTTTTGGATCAATATTGAATTTAATATGAATTATTGAAGAAAATGTAATTAAAAAAAAATCAAAAAATTCTAAATTACGTGGACCATCAGATCTCCCTCATTAATTGAGGTGGCAGATATGATGATCCAAAAAGCGCACTCCACAAATTCCTTAGTCAACCGCGTGGCACAGATGGTAATCAAAACAAACGCTCAGTATTAGAACGTGGAAGGAGGATCCTATGGTTCAGATGCAAGACACATCATCGCCGGAGCCAGAGCTCCGGTCATCTTCCCCGGTGAGCTTCACCGGACTGGTCAAGATGAACCATCACCAAAATAAAAAACAGGGACATGATCTTGAAGAAAAAATGGCACTGAGCTCGAATCTGACCTCCATTCATTCCAATTCCAAATATATTGAAAGATATGAGGAATTGAAAATTGAGGTGTATGATCTGAGTTGCTTCGATTTAACCTCAAAGCAACTCAATCTTCTTGCCTACATTGGTAGCACTTCAGACAACCAAAGCCATGGATTACTGGAGAATTGAATTCCAAAATAGTGGAGATTCAAGCTCAAATTCAAATGAATTTATCAGGTTTATCCTATGAGAGTGAAGGGTTTGAAGAGGGGGATCAAAGCTAGCGCAATGATCTGTGTAATTCTGAGCATAAGGGCCTTAATTTATAAATGAATCCATGTGATATTTGCACACTCTCTCCACTTTCCAAAATTGGCAAATGTTGATGGAATGGTGTATGGGCGCGCATAAGCCCATGAAATGATAGCTGAAGGTCCAAAATGAATGATCAGATGTGTTGGAGTTAGCTTAGATTGCAAGGCACATGTGCATTGTTGCTTGATGTTGGATCCATGCCAAATGATATCAGTCTGTTTAAGCCATGCGCAGCCTATGCATTTCTCATCCAAAATGAATGAATTTGAGATCTTTAGAAAGGTCAGGTCAAGAGGAACAAGTTTGATGTTGAACACTTTCTCATTTGGAGCTTGGAACTTGGATAAATTTGAGGTGGAAGTTTGGAAAATTTTGACATATAAATTTTTTTCTAAGTGTCAAGCCATATGTCTCAATATTCCACCTTACTTAACTTTTTATGGGAGCTTCAAATGAGAAAAGTGTCTTCATCAAATTTGTAGCTCTCTCAAAGACCTTCAAAAGGGTAACCAATTTCATGTCATTTGGATTTTAAATGATAGAGTTATGCATTTTTGAAGTTTGGAAAAATCACTTGTTTAATGGTATAGGTCAAAAGTGACCTATAATATAGCCTCGTATCACATGCTCAAAAAAGTTGAATTAGCTCCCACTCCAAACATCAAAGTTGAATTAGATACATTGAATTTCATTGTGCAACTTGGAAATGTTCCATATCATAAAAATTGAGCAAGTTATGGCCTTGGGAAGTTGACTTTCAAATTAGGGTTTAGACAAAATGACCTATAATGTTTCAATATAGAAAATGATTTTCCATGCAAAACTAGCTCTAGGCATCAACATGAAAGTTGTTTGGAATGTCATTTAAAGTAATTTTTCTCTTGGAATCATTTTAATATCGTGCAAATTTTAGGAGATAGGGTCTAGGGAGACCCAATTTTGATTAGATGAATTCATCTGGCCAACCACCATCAACCAACTTGCTAATCTCCAATTCTCTTGACTTTCTTGGCTCATGGTAGATCATATATGCATAAGATGATGAAATTTGAAGTGTCCCTTGATAAATTTGATCAATTGGTGAGATAGCTTGTTGGAGAAGTTACTCACGATACCCAATCAAACTAGGGTTTCCAAGGCAAATCACCCTCAAACTCTTGAAGAAAACTTGATCAATATAACATGTAGAGATCATTGGGACTCATATATGATGATTATAACCATTCTTGAATCAATTCTTTGTTGTACTCTATGTTCATGAGGGTTTTGAAGCCGAGATGTGATCTTGATGAATCAATGAGATCATGCCCTACCTACAAAAGAGTTAGGCAAATACAAAGACATATTTTTGGTATTTTAGTTAGTAAAAATGATAAAATACAAGTATGATATAATCACAAAGTGCTTGGTGATCTCTCCTAAAACAAACCCTATGAAAGAGGGGTAAGGAGGATGCCAAGGTATGATCCCAATGCTAATGCTTATGATGAAATTGCATGAGGGATCTTAGGGTCAAAATTGGGGTCTTACAGCTGCCCCTATTTAAGGACATTCTAATTAAGGAGGCGAAGGTTAAAATCTTCATGTCGACTTAGTAGGATGGGTTTAAATAACAACATATAGAAACAAATTTTGGTCCCTAAGAGACCTCATGATGCATATGATAGGAATGCAAAAGTTAATGTTTTGTGGGGAAATGTTACCACAAAGGAAAAGAAAATCAGAGAGACCGATAGTCCGCAGGAGTATCATGCATTCCGTAAGGAAAACTCACCGGGGAGATAGAGACTCTGGGGGAAAAAAGGAGTTATGCGTAGGTCAGACTACGACTTAAAACTACTGGGGGACTAGAGGGATTCCATACAAAAAATGGAGAGACTCAGCCGAGGAAACAAAAAAATCTGCAAGGGATACGAATAAGTCAGGATAAAACTGAGGTACTCGACCCATGCAGGGGAAAAACGATTTCACTAAGGAAATGCGCACTCAATTCAACTGGGGAGAACATAAAATTTCAACACAGGAGGAGCAGACATCTATTATCTACTACCTGTTACTGGGAAGGAGATAATAAAATCTGACAGAGAGGACATCCGTCATCGGTTAAGATGAACATATCAAGGATAACTTGCTGAGGAAAACCAGGAGGGAATATTCACTACCGGTTACTGGGTAAGAATAACCTTGCTGGGGAAAACTGCAGAGAATAGGATTCACAACTACCGGTTACTGGGAAAAAGACCAAAGGGTGAGAGTATCCGTCATCGGTTAGGATGAACATATCAAGGATAAACTCGACAGGGAAGAATATCCGCCACCGGTTAAGATGAATACATCAAGGATAAACTTGCCTGGGGATGTTAAGGAGGATACCCGTCATCGGTTAGGATGAACATATCAAGGATATACCAACTGAATAAAAAGGGAGGAATTACATCTATCGAATACTGGATAGAAAACCGTCGGAGAGAAAATCCGTCACTAGTTAAAGTGAACATATCAAGGATAAGCTCTGTACAGGAAAAAGTAGGATTTACGACTACCGGTTACTGGGTAGAAAACCAACAAGGAGAAGACAATCTGTCATCGGTTAAGATGAACATATCAAGGATTAACTCTCTGAGAAATAAAATAGGATTTACAACTACCTTTTTACTGGGTAGAATACCAACAACGAGAATATCCGTCACTGGTTAAAGTGAAAATATCAAGGATAGACTCATGCGGGGAATAGATCCGCTGGGGATTCTGCTGAGGAGAAAAAGGGTACTTTTGCCGGGTATTGGGCAAGAAGTAACATACTGCAAGCTAATAAGAATATTACCAGTTACTGGGTAATAGACTCTTAGGGGACCAAAATATCTATCCAGGTAAGAGCTAGAAAGAAAACGGCCAATCAAGACTCAACCCAATGAGGACATAACTCAAGGGGAGAAATTCCATCCAGAAAATTTGCTGGAGAGGAAACTGAAATAACAACCATCCACGAGGAAACAAAATCAGTGGGGAAACGGAGAAAGGTTAAAGTCTTTCTGCTTAAGGGGCTGACACTTTACAATTAAAAGAGGACAGACGCCAGATTTGGTATGGGGATAAAGTACCGCCATAACAGAGAATCAAAATCTCAAACCAATCAAATATGAAGATGCAGGATATGCATATTATGAATTCATATGAATGTATATGTATATGTATATATGATGATTATGCTGGCAAAATGATCATAGAGGATACATAGGCGTCGCGAAGAAATTGAACCACCGGTACAATCCCTAGTCAATCCACAAAATATGGAGACCACTACTGGAGAACAGAGAGATCAACATCCCAAGGACCCAACTCTAGCTGAGGAAAGACGGAGGAGATCTGCTGAGGATAAAACATCCAATCTGTGGGGAATTTTAGGTCAGCACCATAAAATGGGAGACAACCCTACTAGGGAAGAATCAACAAAAAGCTGCTCAAAAACCAGGAGGAAACTCTGACTGGGGAGCAAAGATAGATGGCGATTGATGGGGACACCAAAGCGATCTATTGAGGAAGATCAAAACATCTCTGATGACGATCCACCTGCTTAGGAAATATGAACTCCGCTGGGGAAGGTCGAAACTCTGCTGGAGACAAGGATATGCCGCAGGGTATCTGAATCAACCAACTCAGCTGGGGATAAAGAAATACGCTCTACCAGGGATCAAACACTCCGCCGAGGAACTGAATCAAGACAAAAGGCTAGGGATACCCGAAGAGTTAACTGCTTGGGGAACTGCTGATGCTTCACACTTAAGAACTTGCTTTTTACTGAAATGCTGTTGATATTCCTTTTACTTGCTTAGGAAAAATTCTTGCTTTTATATATTAAAGAAAATTTGATTTTGATTAAAAATATAATTTTAAAATGACCATAATAAAATTTAAAACTATTGGCTGAAGTAAATGAGAGTAGAATCTATTGGATAAAAGCTCAACTTTATTTAATGGGATTGTAGTCTGTAAATGACAAGACTCCATAGATTTTACAAAGTTGAAAATGGTAATTTACATGGAAAAGGGTTACATTGAATACAAATCATCCTTAATCCCTCTACCAAATATTGATATCTACTGTGTTTTTGACCGCTACTGGGATGATGAACTAACGTAAACCCTTGTGCTAAAAAAAGTCTTCAAAATATCACTGAAGATCAGCAGAATGCAGTTACTTGCCATAATCCCTAATTTTTGCATAAGTTGCCCCAAGGTGGGGTACTCAACTTGTCGGGAAATTCTTTTTTTGTTTTTATGTCTCTAATTTTTTCCTGGATCGCCCTTTCAGCTTTTCAATCCACCGAGACACTCATTTTTGCCTAAGTCGCCCTTTCGGGTTTTCAATTTAGCGAGTTGTTCTTTTATTGTTTAGGCGAAGTATTTCTTGACTGCATCTGCGTTCACATGACGAGTGAACTCTTCACCATCCATAGTTGTAAGAATAAATGCACCACCTGAAAAGGCTTTCTTAACAACATATTGACCTTCATAATTGGGAGTCCATTTTCCTCTAGAATCTGGTTTGAACGACAAAATCTTCTTGAGCACAAGGTCACCTTCTTTGAATACCCGAGGCTTGACCTTCTTATCAAAAGCTTTCTTCATTCTCTACTGATATAACTGACCATGACACATGGCAGTCAATCTCTTCTCTTCAATCAAATTCAGCTGATCAAACCTGGTCTGACACCATTCATCTTCAGTCAACTTGGCTTCCATGAGCACACGCAATGAAGGAATCTCAACCTCTACGGGGAGT
Organism: Lathyrus oleraceus; assembly: GCF_024323335.1. Lineage (NCBI taxonomy): Eukaryota > Viridiplantae > Streptophyta > Magnoliopsida > Fabales > Fabaceae > Lathyrus > Lathyrus oleraceus. The sequence goes on along the minus strand of NC_066583.1, from coordinate 593,829,623 downwards.
ACTTCTTCCATACCATACACAAGAGAGAAAGGGGTTGCCCCTGTTGAAGTGCGGACGGATGTACGATACCCATGCAAAGCAAAAGGGAGCATCTCATGCCAATCCTTGTATGTGAAAACCATCTTCTGGATAATCTTCTTAATGTTCTTGTTCGCAACTTCAACAACCCCATTCATCTTGGGTCTATAGGGAGAAGAATTATGATGTGCAATCTTGAAGTCTTTGCAAAGAGCTTTCACCATATTATTATTCAAGTTCGATCCATTATCAGTAATGATATTACTTGGCACACCATAACGACATATGATCTGATTCTTGATAAGTCTTACAACAACTTGCTTGGTTACATTTGCATACGATGTCGCTTCAACCCATTTTGTGAAGTAGTCTATTGCCACCAAAATGAAACGATGTCCATTCGAAGCTTTGGGCTCAATCATCCCAATCATATCAATTTCCCACATGGAGAAGGTCCATGGGGAAGAGATAACATTCAATAGTGTCGGAGGAACATGAATCTTATCAGCATAAATTTGACACTTGTGGCATTTCTTCACAAACTTGCAACAATCAGATTCCATTGTCAGCCAATAGTAACCTGCTCGCAACATCTTCTTCGTCATTGCATGTCCATTGGAATGAGTACCAAAGGAACCTTCATGCACTTCAGTCATCAACAAGTCTGCTTCGTGTCTATCCACGCATCTGAGCAAAACTATGTCGAAGTTTCTCTTGTACAATACATCACCATTCAAGTAGAAATTGCTGGCTAATCTTCTCCCTTCTTATCTTTTAAAGATGCCCCAGGCGGGTAAATCTGAGTTTGGAGGAAACATTTGATGTCGTAATACCACGGCTTCTCATCTTTGATTTATTCAACAGCAAACACATGAGCTGGCCTATCAAGATGCATCACAGATAAATTGGGAACTTCATTCCAATACGTTACTACAATCATTGATGCCAATGTTACAAGAGCATCTGCCATCCGGTTTTCATCTCGAGGGATATGATGAAACTCAACCTTTGTAAAGAAAGTTGAAATCCTCCTCGCATAATCTCTATATGGTATCAAACCGGGTTGATTTATCTCCCATTCTCCTTTAATCTGATTTACAACCAAAGCGGAATCACCGAAGACATCCAAATACTTGATTCTGAGATTCATGGCCTCTTCAAGCCCCATAATGCAAGCTTCATATTCTGCCATGTTGTTTGTACATTTGAAAGTCAATCTAGCTGTAAACGGTAGATGCGTGCCTTGAGGAGTAATAATCACTGCCCCAATGCCATTTCCATATTGATTAACAGCTCCGTCAAATACCATGCCCCAACGGGAACCAGGTTCTGGCCCTTCTTCTAGCAATGGTTCATCACAATCTTTCATTTCAAGTACAAAATCTCTTCATCTAGAAAATCATACTGCACTGACTGATAATCTTCAATTGGTTGGTGAGCCAAATGGTCAGCCAAGATACTACCTTTGATCGCTTTCTGAGATCGGTATTCGATATCATACTCTGATAACAACATCTGCCAACGGGCAATTCTCCCAGTTAAAGCAGGCTTCTCAAATATATACTTGATTCGATCCATTTTGGATATCAACCAAGTGGTATGATTCAACATATACTGGCGCAGACGCTTAGCAGGCCAAGCTAATGCACAACAAGTCTTCTCAAGCATTGAATACCGAGTCTCTCAGTCGGTGAACTTCTTACTAAGGTAGTAAATTGCAAATTCTTTCTTTCCAGTCTCATCTTGTTGACCAAGAGCACAACCCATACTACCTTCGAGCACAGTCAAATACATGATCAACGGTCTTCCTTCAACAGGCGGAGACAAAATCAGAGGCTCAAGCAGATATTCTTTAATACTGTCAAAAGCTTTCTGGCAATCTTCGGTCCAATCACAAGACTGATCTTTTCGAAGAAGCTTGAATATAGATGCACATGTGGCAGTCATGTGGGAAATGAATATGGAAATATAAATCAAGCGGCCGAGAAAACCTCTGACTTGCTTCTCAGTTTTGGGCGCAGGCATCTCTTGTATTGCTTTGACCTTGGCAGGATCAACTTCAATACCTTTCTCGCCGACAATAAAGCCCAACAACTTACCAGAATGAACACCAAAAGTACACTTATTGGGATTCAAGCGGAGTTTATTCTTCCTCAAACGCTGGAATAACTTCAACAAATGCTCAACATGTTCCTCTTCATCAATAGATTTAGCAATCATGTCATCGACATAAACTTCAATCTCTTTATGCATCATATCATGAAAAAGAGTAGTCATTGCTCTCTGGTAAGTTGCACCAACGTTCTTTAGACCGAAAGGCATCACTCTATAATAGAATGTTCCCCAGGGTGTAATGAATGTGGTCTTCTCCATATCTTCGGGTGCCATTTTGATCTGGTTATATCCGGAAAATCAATCCATAAACGAAAAGACTTTAAATTTAGCAGTATTGTCTACCAACATATCAATGTGTGGCAGAGGGAAATCATCTTTCGGACTGGCTTTATTCAAATCTCTATAGTCAACATACATGCAGACTTTTCCATCTTTCTTCGGCACAGGCACAATATTGGCCACCCATTGCGGATACTCAGTAGTTACAAGGAAACCGACATCAATCTGCTTCTGCACTTCCTCTTTGATTTTCACAGCCATATCAGGATGCGTTCTTCTCAACTTCTGCTTGACTGGCGGGCATTCTGGCTTCAAAGGCAATCTATGCTCAACAATATCAGAATCCAACCCAGGCATGTATTGATAGGACCAAGCAAACAGATCTGAATATTCTCGAAGATGATCAATCAACCCCTTCTTAGCATCTGGACACAGTCGCGACCCAATCTTGACTTCCTTTACATCATCCTCAGAACCCAAGTTGACTAGCTCAATCTGTTCTTCAAATGGTTGAATAATCTTCTCATCTTGCTCAAGAAGACGAGACAATTCATCACTCATTTCTACATCACTTTCCTCCTCGGCCTCAAACACAGGGAATTTAAAATTTGGAGAAGGAGAAGGATCATTGTATTCAATGGGGTTAGGAACCAACCTGCATAATGATTTGTGTCGCATCCGCGAAAAACAACCGGCGGGCTAAAACAAAACAACACAGAGCCGCCACCGTGCGTTATTTATCCCAAAAGAGGGAAAGGAAATGCTCGAAGTAAACCTGGGAAAAGCATGGTCTCGCGACCAAAGAGAATGGGATCGGGAGTCGGTTATGCGAAGGGAAGGTATTAGCACCCCTATGCATCCGTCGTACTCGACGGGATCCACGCTCAAATGATAGAAAGAGGTTGCTAAAACAAACATCACACACACACACACACTGAAAACAACACAGGTGGGAAAAAGGAAAAAGGGCTCGCTAGGATATCGCATCCTATGCCTACGTATCTCGTCTGGAACGAGAATCAGAGCTACCGTAGTTCGGCTCACGCACGCCGAAACAAAACAAAACACAAAAAGGCAAACATGGAACCCGAATGCCAATCGCTGGACTTACATCAGCTTCCGAACCAAACAAACCCACACTGGAAACCAGATGCCACTTGATGGACTTATACCGGACTCCAAGCACACAACAAAAGGATACGGAATGCCAATTGCTGGGCTTACATCCGTCTCCTAACACACACAAGAAGAAACAAGCAACAAGTTACTAAGGAGTCGGGAACTCGAGCCTAGCAACTGTCAAGCAAACACACACAAAAGGAAAAGGGTGCCCGGAGAGATCTCGTGCGACCTCCTGCCTACTTACCTCATCTGGTATGAGGATCAGGGCAACGTAGTTCCCCTTAACAGGGGAGAAACTTTCTCCTAACCAGAGACTGGGAAATGACCAACTAGAAGGGAGACTGACTCGAGCCTAATAGTTATCATGTATTCCACAATGGTCCTAGGTTGAGTTTTCTATCTACCTGCACAAGCAAGCTAATCCTAAACAGGCAAAGCAAAGCATGCAAGCATAATCAAAACAAAGCAAACATTCACAATTAGCACACACTACATACAAACAAAGGTGGGCTCACACAAGGGTTAGGCTGCAAAAGCAAGCCAACTGTATCAAGGTGATGTTAGCTCTTAACCCTAACATTGAGAGTTAGGGTGAAGCAAATGAAATAGGAAGTGAGGGGTATGCCTCACAGCTCTTATCCCTGGCCAGGGAGAGCTTCAGACAAAGGAAGTGTGGGTTCAGAAAGTGGGAACCCTTCTACACTTATAGCACTGACTCAACTGTACAACTGTACAAGGATCTTGGGTTAATATCCACAATGCATCAACACCGGTTGTGTGAGCAAAGGGATGACTCAACTGAATAGCAGGAGATGGATTGCACATCTCTTGTATCTGCCAATTGCCTTATTCAAGGTCTTTTCCTGCTTGGGGACAAAGATAAATAATCACAAGCATTGCCTCTTAAGGAGGACTTCAGACAGGTGCCTGACCAAATAACAGGCCAGGTCTTCCAGACTACATGGAGTTAGTGAGCTATACCTCAATTGGTTAAGCAACCAAGCAACAACAAAGCAAGTTCACAATGAACTATAGCAACTAATGTACCTGAAAACAATCTAACATAATCAGTACACAGCTCAAACAGTCAAACAGACAAACTAAAAGTCAACAGTTAACTGTACACAAGCAATGCATCAAGCAAAGCACAAGCCAATGCTCAACACAAATGACTTAGAAGCCACCTACAAAACAAACTTAATGTTAATCAACATCAACCAAACAAGCAACTCAAGCCAAGTGAATTAATTCCTCCATGCCATATGCCTTTTGTCCTGAAAACACAACTCAATCATGAGAAGCAAACCCCTAGGACAAGGCCTAGGGTCAAAGAGGGAGAAATAATTCAAAACAGAACATGAAAATTATCAAATCAAGTTCAATCAATTTAGAACAATGTCCAAGTGGTCTCACATTCATATCATTCACCAATTTCATTTTATAAAGCATCTAAGGCAAAGTGTGCAATTTCAAAGCTCATTGGACCAAACAGAATGAATCAATCCAAATCCAATCCAAAATAATTCAATAAATCCCAGGAAAAATCATGGCTAAATAGCACTCATAACATGATCATCATACCAAAATTCAAGTCAATTGGACAATTGGAAGCAAGTCAAATAAAATCCATAAGTCAAGGTATGCATATACAAGCTCATAGAAGGCACCAAATCATACATCAACTTCAAGCAAGCATAAAACAGAGTAGGAACATGATAAATGCACCAAACCAAAACCATGGTAAACTTCAAAGTGTCTAGAATCACTCCACAAGATTTCAAGTCCATCCAATACATATCAAGAATTTCACAAATCATTTAAGATCATGACTCACAAAAAGTCCACAATTGGTCAAACAGAAAGGAAATTCTTAAACAAATTGGAAATACATCCAAAAGATCCACAAAAATTCACAAGTGAACCTAACATCCAGAAGAATCAACATGCGAAAATTCAAATTATTTGAAGTTCATATGGCATGGTAATGAAAATCCACAAGTTGGACAAGAAATGGTGTGACACACATTGTCACACCTAGTTTTATCAGCTCATATCTCACAAACCAGAAATGATAAAATCACAAACTCAAAGCCAAAATGTTCCTAAAGGTGTCTAGTTTACACATGTAAAATTTCAGCTCCATTGGATTAAGCATCATCATTTCACAATCAAAATAGCAAGCAAGGTGCAACAAATGACATGTATGAACATTCCCTAAGCCAAAACAGATTCCACACGTGCACAATTTTTGCAAAAATCATCATTAAATAGTAGACATGATAAGGAACATGGCACAAAAAATCTCATCTCAATTGGACAAACCATCATTAAGATATGAATTTTCTAATGAGAAGAAAAAATAAAAAAATGATGAACAAGGCATGGTGCAACATGGTCTTGAGCGAATCACAAATCATTTTAACCTAATTCAACCTAGATCAAGAGATTCGAAGAGAAACATTTTTGTGCATGAAACTTAAAATCCACATAACTCAACCAATTCTTGATGAAAATCAATGAAACAAATTGCAGTGTGACCTACATTCCAAGATCTACCAAAAGCATTCATCAATTTCAAGAATTAGGCAAGTCGAAATCTCACCTTGTTGGAAGTGCAGAAATGAATTAGGTTATTTCAAGGCCTGGCAATGCAAAACAGAAGTTCTTCAGAGCTTGTATGAGTGAATGAAGCAAGGTTTTGATGTTGATTGTGCACGATCTTGTTGAAAACTCAAATTGCCATGGATGACCTTCACTTCAACAGTTCCAAATGAGCTCGAATTCCTTGCAATCTTGTTTCTAATGACTTCAATTATGCACATGGATGAAGGATTGATGAAGATCTTGGCAAGGTTTGTGAAGAAAATTGCAGAAAAAGTGAGAGAGAAAAGATGAAAAGTTTTAGATCTAGATCTCAATTTCCAAATTCTGTTATGATTAGCAATAAAACAGTTGCAATTCAGCTTTTATATGTGATGCTAATGATGTTGCTAATCATGTTTAGTGTTAATGCAATGGTTTAAGTGATGTCAAGTTTTGTGCTAAATTGCAAATTGGCCAATTCACCCTCACATGTGCAAACCAATGTAACAGTACCATTTTCTGGTTTGGATCAATTGCAAATGATGTTCCTAAGCCAATACAAGCAATTGCAAGTGAAAACAATGAATAATTCTCAAAATGCAATTTTCCCTTCAAAATTCAAAATAAGTTCAAGTGAAAATGCACTTTTTTTGTGATGAGTTTTAATGAAATGTGATGCATGATTATGATAGTGCACATCAAGAGTGAAATTTTGCAAAAAGTCCCACTCCATTTGGCCTTGTGGTGTGAAAGTTATACACTTTTGAAATTCCACTTTTTTGGACAATGATTTGATCATAACTTGCCAACCACACATGAGAAATTCATGTTCTTGGACTTTTTGGAAAGGTGAGAGCAAGATCTACAACTTTTATATTGGACAAAATTTCATTTGAAGCACTTTTGGACATGTAATTTTAAGGAGAAAACCTTTCCATTTTTGGCAATTTTGAATTACAAGTCACTTTCTATTTTTGGAAAGTTTTCATCTGACTTTATTTTCTTTATTGTTGATGTTTGAAATGTCAAATGAAACTTGTTTGGACATGAATGAAGTGTCTCTAACCCTCTCCCACCTCCAAATCCATCAGTTGACCTCTGGTTGACTTTTGTTGACTGATAGATGAATTGGCTAAGCACTGATGAACTTGAGCTTCAATCTCCTGATGAAATGGCTTAATGATGAAACCCTAGCTTCCATAAGCTCAATGAAACCAATAAATGATCCCCATCTCCATGAAGACCTCATCTCCTTGACAAGCCCTGATTGGCACAATTCAGATGATTAGGGTTGACCAGTGGTCAAAACCCTAATCTCAAGGAATATGATCATGAACAAGGAATCCTTTGGTGATGATAAGACCATAATGATGATGATGTACCATTTCAACCAAGATGATGATCAATCTCCTTGAAGAACCAAGAAACCCTAATTTGAAGCACAAACCCTCAGATGGTTAGTGATCCATTCATAAAACCCTCAGCTTGAATATCTTAACCTCTTTATCTTCTGATCAAGACCTAGGAGGATGACTTGATTGTTGTGGCCATATGATGTGCAAATATGCAATGCCTAATGACCTAAAAAGGAAATGCAATATGTTAAGCTAGTCCCAAGAGAGGAGGGCAAATTTTGAGGTGTTACAATTTGATATTTTGATTTTAGAGAAGTGAATCTATGACCAAATATTATGCAGATGGACAATTATATTGTTTATTTATGTTTTTTGTGATTACCATTTTCAGAATAAAGCAAAAAGTAAAAATAAACATCAAAGATGTGGATGAATAGAATTAATTTTATTGATGATCAATTTAAAATGCCCAAACAATGTTGACTTCTCCCTTAGGCATATGAGAAGGATTTTAAAATATAAAGCAATTACTTAGATCGATGCAAAATAACAGGAATATCAACAGCAGTCCAATTGTTGCATGTCTTTCCATGAGTCACAAAGTTGGTGTTGTCTTCCTCTTCGCTATCCTCTAGCACAACAACTAAGTGTTGTTCATTCCCATGAATGAACCCTCCGCTATGGAAGCTAAGTTGCATCTCTTTGGATCTTGCAATTGACGAGCCCTTATGGAACCCTAAACCAGCTCTTCCTTTGTTGTCGGAGACCTCTACCATGCACCCCCATTGATCAATAACACCTTCTTCAACAATCTTCTGTGCATCTTTCAGAGAGGACATAGGTGCCCCAACTCTCTTCTCAGCAGCAATAGATAAGGCTTGGAACGGAGTTCCAACCTCATCTTCAGCTTCTACATACGAGAAAGATGACAAATGGCTAACCAACAACGCTTTCTCTCCTCCAACAATTACCAGCTTGCCATTCTTGACAAATTTGAGCTTCTGGTGTAGAGTGGAGGTAACAACCACTGCCTCATGAATCCATGGCCTTCCCAATAAACAACTGTAGGCCGGGTGAATATCCATTACCTGGAAAGTAATCTGAAAATCACTCGGACCTATCTTGACTGGAAGGTCCACTTCTCCAATAACCGTCTTGCGCGAGCCATCGAAGGCTTTGACAATTACTCCACTGTATCTCATAGGAGCTTCTTGGTAAGATAGCTTCGACAAAGTTGACTTCGGAAGTACATTGAGTGACGAACCGGTGTCAACAAGCACATTTGACAAAGCATCTTCCTTACAGTTCATCGAAATATGCAAAGCTAGGTTATGATTTCTTCCCTCCTCAGGGAGTTCTTCATCGCAAAAGCTCAAATTATTGCATGAAGTGATGTTAGCCACAATATGATCAAATTGATCCACCGTAACATCGTGCTCGACATATGCTTGTTCAAGAACTCTCTGGAGTGCTTCTCTGTGCGCTTCAGAATTCATCAGCAGAGACAGCACGAAAATCATTGAGGGAGTCTGGAGCAGCTGCTCAACCATGTTAAATTCACTCCTTTTAATCAGTCGGAGTACCTCATCATCATCATTGGCTTTCAAGTTGTTGGATTCACCAGACTTATCCTTTGAACAACCAACCAGATCTACATTAGGCACCTCCGCCTTCTTACCAACCACTGTTTCTTCTCTATTCTCCGGGAACACCGGTCCAAATACTCGACCACTACGGGTCACCTTTGTAACATCTACAATGCTCACCACTGAACTGGTCGTAGGTAACGGGACCTCTTGACCATTCTCTATCATCGTAGCATTGTATTGATACGGTACAACCTTATCAGATGCATACGGGACTGGGCCCGCTAACCTAATTACCAACGGCGATACTGATCTATTGTTGACGTTCTTGCTGTTGCTGCTATCGTACTGAATTACTAACCGCTCTGGTTGCTTGAAAACGGGCACTATGACATTAACGTCGTCATCTACATGAAGGGATTGACAAATCTGAATCATGCCTTCATCCATCAGACGATGGATGTCCCTTTTCACCACAACACACCCCCTTGGGTTCATGCTACAAATATCACAACCATCGTGATCATGTTCACAGTCACTCACCATACATATGGCCTTGTGTATTTGCACCAAGGATCCACAAATAAAACGTACATCAAAAACTTTGTACTCACCAGGACAACCGTCCACCATATTAACTGAAGAATTCCCATGAGCGGGCAAATGGTTAGCTTTCACATTTGGCGCGCGGTCTTCGAAGGACACCATGCCACTCTTTATAAGCTTTTGCACCTCATATTTCAACGGATAACAATTTTCAATATCATGCCCAGATGCACCTTGATGAAAAGCACAACGAAGCTCAGGTTTATACCATCAGGGAAGTTGTTCTTGGATCTGCGGTGGGTTCCTCGGTTGAATCAAGTTTTTGAGGACTAATGATGGATACAGTTCTGCATACGACATAGGAATCGGGTCGAAAGAGACCTTTTTCCTCTCGAAATTCTGCCGTTGGTGATGATTGTTATTGGGATTGTTGTTGTTGTAGGTGTTTGTTCTTTGTTGCGGTTGTTGTTGTTGACGTTGATTTTGATATTGATGTTATTGTTGTTGTTGAATTGGTGTTGTTTGCTGATTAGAAAATACTGGAATAATGGAAGATACTTGATGATGATGATGTTGATGGGGTGGTGGATTTCTTCTGATCTGAGGCCTCCTCTGCCTCCCACTGGAAATTGCGTTGGTCTCATTATCCTTTCTCTTGCTGAAACTACTGACATACTTCTTACTCGTCAACGCCTCATCTTTTGACAATCGTCCTTCCCGGACCCCTTCTTCAAGTCTCATCCCCATATTTACCATTTCGGTAAAATCACTACGGGCACTGGTGATCACGCGTTCATAATAAAATGAACTTAGGGTTTTCAGAAAGATTTTTGTCATCTCTTTCTCCTCCAAAGGAGGAGTGATCTGGGCAACCAACTCCCTCCATCGTTGTGCATATTATTTGAATGTCTCTTTGTCCTTCTGAGACATAGACCTCAGCTGGTCTCTATCTGACGTCATATCCACATTATACTTGTATTGCTTCACAAAAGCCTCTCCCAGGTCATTGAAAGTGCGGATGCTTGCACGATCTAACCCCATATACCAACGGAGTGCAGCACCTGTTAAGCTATCCTGGAAGTAGTGAATCAACAATTGGTCATTATCTGTTTGAGTTGACATCTTGCGGGCATACATCACAAGATGACTGAGCGAACAAGAGTTCCCCTTATACTTTTCAAAGTCAGGCACTTTGAATTTCACCGGGATTTTGACATTGGGTAACAAGCACAGTTCAGCAACACTCTTCCCAAACAGATCTTTGCCTCTCAGCGTTGTCAATTCCTTGCGCAGCTCAAGAAATTGGTCCTTCATTTCGTCCATCTTCTCATAAACATCCGGACCCTCAGACGGCTCAGAATGATAGATGATATCCTCTACACGAGGTAAAGTGTGCACAACTGGAGGTGGCACGGACATGACCAGGCTAGATGCCGGCATGGAGGCAAAAGTAGGAGCAAAATCTTCTGGCATAATATTCGGAGGCATTCCCCACGGGAATCCAGCAGGCAAGTTCGGTGCGAAGTGGGCGGTGGAAGCAGGCACGATAGAGGTAATCACTTCTGAGATAACCGTCCTCATGGGAGGAGTTGCAGGCATTGGAGAAGCTTGGCTTTGAGCAACAAGAACTGACTCCATCATGGTAGTCAGTCGGGCAATTTCGTCCTTCAGCTCTCTGTTCTCTTGCTCAAGGTGTTCCATGATTCTGAGATGATTGGCTTGAGTGTTGTACTGGTGAGTCAGCTTGGCTAAAGCACAGAAGAACACCAATCAGACACCTGGCAAAAACCTGCTTATACAAATGATGCATGAAATGCAATGCTTGATTATTTTTATTTTCAAGGAACTTACTATATCATTTGCAAATATATAATATTAAAATTGCAATAATTTGATATGACCAAAAATCTCTTTTTATTTATATAAATTGGAAGGATTACACTGAGTACAATTTCATAAACCAAAATAAAAAGATACAAGAGAAAAGGAGACTAGTCATCCTAAGGATCCCTAACAACCATGTCAGAAGTTCTGGCTGAAGGCGCGTACTTCCTTCGAATGCGACGAATCTCGGTCTCAAAAGAAGCCTTCATCTGAGTCTTCTCGAAGACAAGCTGGTCAACAATCTTCTTCCAAGCAACGGAAGGCTGAGGCATGTTAGAAGATGAAACCTCTGGCTCTCTCTGTCTCTTCGTCACTCGGTCTTCAAGCAGCTCAATCAGCGCGTCTTTGTCCTTAGACTCCAATTGCAACTATTCATGTTTCTTGCTCAAAGCATGGAAACACTCTTCCCACATATCCTTCTCTTGCTTCATCTTGATGAGCGCGTATTCCAACTCCTCTACATCTTGGTTAGGGAGAGTTAATGGCTCAACCACAACCATAGACATAGTTCTTTCACAAGGATAAGGCATCTTCAACTCCATAGCTCTCTTCTTCACCCAAAGAGTGTAAGCTTCCAAAGCTACACAATTGCACGGACCAAGCTCGGATCTTCCTTTTGCTATGCACATTATGCCAAGCATGCACAATCTTCTGCTTCAAATGTTGGGAATCTTTACCCTCTTGATAGAAAAGGCCTTCTAACAACATGTTATTAGGTTTGTCTCTCAAGGGGAACCGATGACGATGAGCCAAAGCAGGGTTGTAGTTAATTCCTCCTTGTGTACCAATGAGAGGCACATTAGAGAATTCACCACAACTATCAATAATCCCCAAACTGCTTAAGGACGGATTATACCAAACTATATCATCATTAGTGAGAGACATAAGTCTCTGAGACCACCTTAGACATTGTTTGTTCTCCACAAAAGCAGGTGTCTGAGGCAAGTGCGAAATAAACAACTTGTACAGAAGAGGAGTGCAACAGACAATCGTTCCACCACCTTTAGAATTCCTTAGATGCAAAGAGAAATACATATCTCCCAACAAAGTAGGCACATGATTCCTAATCAAGAAAAGTCTAATGGAGTTAACATCAACACAGCTGTCAATGTTAGGGAACAAAGCTAATCCATAGATGAGCAACACAAAGATAGCTTCAAAAGCATCCATACTACCAGCTTGAGCAAAAGTGGTAGCTTCCTTGATGAGGAAAATAGACGACAACCCAAATAACCCTCCTTTCTTCACCCAATGAGCCTCTATCTCAGACTTCTTCAAGTGAAGAGCTTCAGCAATAATACTAGACCGGGGAATCTCCTCCAATCCACTAAAAGGAACTCTACTAGAAATAGGTATCCCAAAAAGATGAGAATACTCCTCCAAGGTAGGAACAAGCTGAAAATCTGGGAAAGTGAAACAACGGTAGAGAGAATCATAGAACTGCACTAGCACACTCAAGAGTCCTTCAACCACATCAGCAGATAAGATAGACAGAAGCTTCCCATATTGTTGTTTGAAGTCCAAGGGATCTAATACAAAATATGCTAGCTTCCTTAACTCTTTCAAATCGGGACATCTGAAACTGTACTTCTTAGTGTTCCTTCGTCCATAATCCATGGTCTGAAAATATTTGCAAATGATACCTTAGTTCCTTGAAATTTTCATGTGATGAATGTTATGATGCGCATGAATGCATGAATGCAACAATCACAAATAAGGGATCACACACAAGGCAAATAAACAAAGGTCAAGGGATGAATCAAGTCATTGTCAAGATCAATCATCCATTTTAGTGGATTATGGTTTACACCTTATCAACACCCAATTTCCATTGATATTGACAAAACTTCATTGGATCAACCAAGAATCAAGGGTTTGTTGCAACTCACGAGCATGGAGTCTGGGTAAGAACCATTCCGAAGGAGTGAACTAAGGATAAAAACCTGTATATCATGTTCTAAAAAGTTCCTAGAGTCTTAATTCCATCTATCGGATATTACAGGTTAAGATGACTGACTCATCGACCTATAATATTCTCAAGAGAAACTCGTCTGAGTGTAGTATCGTGTAACAACTGTTATCAAGTCTACACTTGAACAGTTTCCATACTACGTCCTAAATAGGCCAAGATGGGTTAGGTGTTCTAAGGTCCTCAACTTCTCAGACCCAATTAGAAATAGTAATGCCTAACCACAAATACTTGTGTGACATTTCCAAATTCAAAGGAGTCTCCACTGAGCAGATGGATCTCAAGCCAACTTGTTAAGGACTACTCCACACAAGTCGAACATGACTATACCATCCTCATATCTTAATTACACTCAAGTTCGGGTTAGAACTTATCTCACCACTCAGAGATCACCAAGCACAACAAGCAAATTATATCACACATACATATATACAAACATCACATATATACAAATATATTCACACAAAAAGTAGGCTAAACCCATTGGAGACTACTCCCCAGCAGAGTCGCCACTTAATTTCTGTAGCGGGAAATTCATGATCATCAAGATATTGACAAGCTAGAGATCAAATAACAAGAGTCACCACCACGCTTTTATTGTTTCCAAGGGAAAAGGGAAAAAGTACGAACAAAACCCAAATATTAAGAAGTTTTCACATAAAAACTAATAAAAGTCATAGATCACAGGTAAGGGGGTTGGTTACACAGAGGGGAGGTGTTAGCACCCAAAGTTTCCTAGGTACTCCTAGGGAGCCCTTTTTGTGTGTATATGTATTTTGTACAAATTGATGTTTACAAACAAATAGAATGGGGGAGTGAGAAAAGAATTCATTAATTATATTTTTGTGTTTGGCAAGACCTTCGGTCTTGTGCCTACGTACCAACATAAAAATGAGGGATCAAAACCTCGTAGTTCGTACTATAAATTTCAAAATGAGTGTCTTGGTTTTAACAAAATTTAAGTTTGAAAGGCACAAAGGCCTGAAAATGATTTAAATGAGTTAGTTCGTTTTGGATTTTTTGAAAGTTTAAGTCAAGTATAGTTAAGTTTATTTACAAGTTTGATTTAAGAAAATAAGTTTGAAAATGCAATGGCATAAGGCCAAAGTTTCTATCTTTGCAAAAGTGGTCAAAGTTTAGAACAAGAGTAGTTCACACAAAGAAGTTTTTGAAAAATGGAGGGAGAGATTTTGAAATTAAAGAAATGGGGAGAAGATGAAGAGACTATCCTATGCACAAAAATTTAAAAGTTTAGAGTTGAAAAGATCTGACCAAATGGGTAGCAATTCAATAGACAAGTATGTCAATAGAAACCCATAATTCTCTTGGATTTTTTAGAATCAAACAACACAAAAATGCACAATTATATTATCTTGAAGAGCAAGGCATCAAATAAAGATGGCCTCATCCAAGCTTATCCACTTCATAATCTTCTTCAAGATGGCCCATGCAACATATGAATTCCACAAGTCACAGGTTCAAAATAATAGCTTAACAATGATCAATGTTGCATATGAACTGGAGAGATCTTCAAAGATGTATCAAATGAATTTCAAATTGTAAACACTTGGTTCTTCAACAAGTTGGTATTGGCCAAGTCCATTAGCAAAGGAATATTGCCTAAGTTCTAAGTCAAATTGGTCTACAGATCAAGCCAACAGTCCACACAAAAGCTTTTAAGGGTTTTTGTTGTTATTATGTGCATTAATGGTCAAAGGCCAAACAAGCAAACAAAGTAACACAAAACAAAATATATCACACAATATGGTCCAAATGGACAAAGTAAAAATTACATTAACATAAACAATTAGAATGATATGTATAATGGCAAATGATATAAAGTGCTAAAAGTAAATTGCATTAAAGTAAAAGCTTGAAATTAAAAGTTAATAGTTAGTAAGTTAGAGATTAGTTTTGTTTTGCTTTTGATTTCAAGACATTCTTTGGAGAATACTCAACCCACTTGCCACAAGCATGGATCCTTGAACCAAAACATCTTCCAAATGAAGGAAAGAAGGCCAAGTTTCTACACAATACCATGGAAAGGGGAGACTTACAATCTCACTAACTAGAATGCTTATGCCTTTTGTGTCACAAATTTAGTGCTTTGTTAAGCAATCGTAATTGGACTTATGTAGAAGTCACAACTATTTGAGATCGGGCAATAGACTTTTGGTGTTAATGCATGTTGGAGACATAGTATTATGAACTATGCTCATGAAACATACCACACACAAAAATATGCAAAAGGTGTGGCTTAATCTCATCCATACTCATGTTAATCTTTCAATCAACTAGCATTAGGTCTTTGAGATGTCATTGACCAAATGAAGATGAATGGATGAAGAAGGGGAATTAGATGAAGAGGGAAGGGGATGAAGGAGATCACAAATTGGCCAAATGAGGACTTTTACCAAATTAATATCATTCATTCATTTTGGGAGATGGAATGTACATTCCATCAATCCCCTAAATCCAATGATATTAACTTGACAAAGTCAAATCAACCTTGACCAAGGCCCAACAACAAACAAGCAAAGTCAACTAAGTCAATACAAATGATCAACAAAATTTAAATGACATTTATTCAACTAAGAATAATAAAATAATGCATTAAATTCAAATATGTTTTGTCCAATTCCTAAAATCTCATCAAAACACCAAATAAATGGCCATGAGATTTATCATAGGTCAAACAAGGTCAAAGGACCTTGGAGAAAAAAATTCATAATTTTTGGACATTTAAAAATATTTTTAAACAATTAAAAACAAATGTAAAATCAATTAATTCATGAAAAATACTAATAATGATCCAAAAAATAATTTTAATTCATAATATGAAAGAGAAAAATATTTTAATTTTTTTGGTGAAAGTCCCATATTTTTTGGATCAATATTGAATTTAATATGAATTTATGAAGAAAATGCAATTAAAACAAAAATCAAAAAATTCTAAATTACGTGGACCATCAGATCTCCCTCATTAATTGAGGTGGCAGATCTGATGATCCAACACGCGTGTTCCACAAAGACCCGAGTCAACCGCGTGACACAGATGGTAATTAAAACAAACGATCAGGATTAGAATGTGGAAGGAGGATCCTATGGTTCAGATGCAAGACACATCATCCCTGGAGCCAGAGCTCCGGTCATCTTCCCCGGTGAGCTTCACCGGACTGGTCAAGATGAACCATCACCAAAATAAGAAACAGGGACATGATCTTGAAGAAAAAATGGCACTGAGCTCGAATCTGACCTTCATTCATTCCAATTACAAATATATTGAGAGATATGAGGAATTGAAAATTGAGGTGTATGATCTGAGTTGCTTCGATTTGACCTCAAAGCAACTCAATCTTCTTGCCTACATTGGTAGGACTTCAGACAACCAAAGAATCAATGGAATTGAGCAAGAATTTAGGAGAATCAAAGAGTTTAAAATTTCTACAAATTACCTTCAATGGAGGTTTGAACTTGATGGATCTTGAGCTTGCTTGCACTTGGACTCACTTCAATCACTTGCAGGAAGAGAATGGAAAGGTTTAGAAGCAATGGATTCCTGGAGAATTGAATTCCAAAACAATGGATATTCAAGCTCAAATTCAAATGAATTTATCAGGTTTATCCTATGAGAGTGAAGGGTTTGAAGAGGGGGATCAAAGCTGGCGCAATGGTGTGTATAATTCTGAGCATAAGGGCCTCAATTTATAAATGAATCCATGTGATATTTGCACACTCTCTCCACTTTCCAAAATTGGTAAATGATGATGGAATGGTGCATGGGCGCGCATATGCCCATGAAATGATAGCTGAAGGTCCAAAATGAATGATCAGATGTGTTGGAGTTAGCTTAGATTGCAAGGCACATGTGCATTGTTGCTTGAAGTTGGATCCATGCTAAATGATATTAGCCTGTTTAAGCCATGCGCAACCTATGCATTTCTCATCCAAAATGAATGAATTTGAGCTCTTTGGAAAGGTGAGATCAAGAGGAACAAGTTTGATGTTGAACACTTTTTCATTTGGAGCTTGGAACTTGGAGAAATTTGAGGTGGAAGTTTGGAAAAATTTGACATATTAAAAAGTTTCTAAGTGTCAAGCCATATGTCTCAATATTCCACCTTACTTCACTTTTTATGGGAGCTTCAAATTAGAAAAGTGTCTTCATCAAAGTTGTAGCTCTCTCAAAGAACTTAAAAATGGTCACCAATTTCATGTAATTTGGATTTGAAATGATAGAGTTATGCATTTCTGAAGTTTGGAAAAATCACTTGTTCAATGGTATAGGTCAAAAGTGACCTATAATGTAGCCTCATATCACATGCTCAAAAATGTTGAATTAGCTCCCACTCGTAACATCAAAGTTGAATTAGACACATTGAATTTAATTGTGAAACTTGGAAATCTTCCATATCATAAAAATTGAGCATGTTATGGCCTTGGGAAGTTGACTTTCAAATTAGGGTTTAGACAAAATGACCTATAATGTCTCTACATAGAAAATGATTTTCCAGGCAAAAATAACTCTAGGTCTCAACATGAAAGTTGCTTGGAATGTCATTTAGAGTAAGTTTTCTCTTGGAATAATTTTCATATGGTGAAAATTGTAGGAGATATGGTCTAGGGAGACCCAGTTTTGATCAGATGAATTCATCTGGCCAACCACCATCAACCAACTTGCTAATCTCCAATTCTTTTGACTTTCTTGGCTCATGGTAGATCATATATGCATAATATGATGAAATTTGAAGTGTCCCTTGAGAAATTTGATCAATTGGTGAGATAGCTTGTTGGAGAAGTTACTCAAGATACCCAATCAAACTAGGGTTTCCAAGGCAAATCACCCTCAAACTCTTGAAGAAAACTTGATCAATATAACATGTAGAGATCATTGGGACTTATATAATATGCTTATAACCATTCTTGAATCAATTCTTGGTTGTACTCTTTGTTCATGAGGGTCTTGAACCCTAGATGTGATCTTGATGAATCAATGAGATCATGTCTTACCTACAAAAGAGTTAGGCAAATACAAAGACATATTTTGGTATTTTAGTTAGTAAAAATGATAAAATACAAGTATTATATAATCACAAAGTGCTTGGTGATATCTCCCAAAAGAAACCCTATGAAAGAGGGGTAAGGAGGATGCCAAGGTATGATCCCAATGCTAATGCTTATGATTTAATTGCATGAGGGATCTTAGGGTCAAAATTGGGGTCTTACAGGTTTGTTACACAGAGGGAAGGTGTTAGCACCCAAAGTTTCATAGGTACTCCTAGGGAGCCCTTTCTTGTGTTCATATGTATTTTGGACAAAGTGATGTTTACAAGCAAATAGAATGGAGGGATGAGAAAAGAATTCATTGATTATATTTTTGTGTTTGACAAGACCTTCAGACTTGTGCCTACATACCAACATAAAATGAGGGATCAAAACTTCGTAGTTCGTGATACAAATTTCAAAGTGGATGCATTGCTTTTAATCAAAAAATTAAGTTTGAGAGGCACAAGGGCCTAGAAAATGGTTTGAATGAGTTAGTTCTTTTTGGATTTTGAAAATTTTAAGTCAAGTATAGTTAAGTATATTTACAAGCTTGATTTAAGAAAAGAAGTTTAAAATTCAATGGCATAAGGCCAAAGTTTCTAGTTTGCAAAGTGTCTAAGTTTAGAAAAGTAACAAGTTCAATCAAAGAAGTTTTCTTTTTAAAAAGGAGGGAGAGATTTTGAAATTAAAGAGACGGGAAGGAGATGAAGAGACTAATCCTAAGCACAAATTTAAAAGTTAAGAGTTGAAAAGATCTGACCAATGGGTAGCAATCCGATAGACAAGAATGTCATATATAAACCCCAAACTCCCTTGGGCATTAGAATCAAGCAACAAATAATGCATACAATATTATCTTGAAGAGCAAGGCATCAAATGAAGATATCCCCATCCAAGCTTTAGCCACTCCATGACCTCTTTCAAATTTGCTCATGTAACAGATCAATTCCACAATGCCATAAGTCACAGGTTCAAAATAACAGCTTCACAATGATCATGTAGAAGATGAACTCAAAGGAATCTTCCATGATGTATTAGATGAAGTTTCAAATTGCAAGCACTTGGTTACATGAAAGTTGGCATTGGCCAAGTCCTTTTGCATAGGGATGTTGCCTAAATTCTAAGTCCAATTGTCTAAGATCAAACCAACAGTCCACACAATAGTTTTTTAGGTTTTTTTGTTTCTTATTATGTCAAAGACCACACACGGAAACAAAATACACACAAACAAGATATATCACACAATATGGTCCAAGTGGACAAAGTGAAAAGGCATTAATATAAACAATTAGAATGGTATGAATAATGGCAAATGAATAGAGCTTAAAAATTAAAGTGCATTAAAAGTAAATGGCTTGAAATTAAATGGTAGTTGTTAATGAATTAGAATTTATTACTGTTTTTGCTTTTGCTTTTTGAGTCATTCTTTGGAAAACACTCAACCCACTTATCACAAGCACGAATCCTTGAACTAAGACATCTTCCAAAGGAAGGAAAAAAGGCCAAGTTTCCACACAATACCATGAAAGAGGGGAGACTTACAATCTCACTAACTAGAATGCTATGCCTTTTGTATCAAAAATTTAGCGCTATGTTAAGCAATCGTAATTGGACTTACGTAAAAGTCACAACTATTTGAGGTCAGGCAATAGAATTTTGGTGTTAATGCATGTTAGAGACATAGTATAATGGACTATGCTCATGAAACATACCACACACAAAAATAATATGCAAAGGAGGTGGCCTAATCTGATCCATACTTATGTTACTTTTTTAATCAACTAGCCTTAGGATTTAGAGACATCATAGACCAAATGAAATGGATGCATAAAGAAAGGGAATTAGATGAAGAGGGAGGGGAATTGATCAAAACTCAAATTGGTCAAAGGAGGACTTTTACCAAATTAAGATCATTCATTCATTTTGGGAGATGGAATGTACATTCAATCAATCCCCTAAATCCAATGATCTTAACCTAGCAAAGTCAAATCAACCTTGACCAAGGCCCAACAACACAAGTCAAACTTATACAAACCATCAAAATAGCTCAACATAATTATTTGGCATTTATTCAATTTAAAATACTAAAAATAAAGCATTAAATTAAATATGGTTTGTCAAATTCCTAAAACCTCATCAAAACACCAAATAAATGGCCATGAAATTTATCATAGGTCAAACAAGGTCAAAGGACCTTGGAGAAAAAATTTCAGAATTTTTAGAGACTTAAAAGTATTTTTAAACAATTAAAAATATTCACAAAATCAATTAAATCATGAAAAATATTAATAATGATCCAAAAAATAGTTTTAATTCAAAATATGAAAGAGGGATTTATTTAATTTTTTTTTTTGGTGAAACT
Source organism: Lathyrus oleraceus (assembly GCF_024323335.1). NCBI lineage: Eukaryota > Viridiplantae > Streptophyta > Magnoliopsida > Fabales > Fabaceae > Lathyrus > Lathyrus oleraceus. Next base: position 593,808,758 of record NC_066583.1, on the reverse strand, counting down.
CTCATATTTTTTGGATCAGTACTAAAATTAATATGAATTAATGAAAATCAAATGAAATAAAATGAAAATAAGAAAATCAAAAAAACGTGGACCACTTGATCTCCCTCATTAATTGAGGTGGCATATCAAGTGGATGGAAACGCGCGTTCCATGGTGGAACTTAATCAGCACGCCACACGCATGGTAATCACAACCAACGCCCAAGATTAAAACATTTTAAATGAGATCAATGGCTCAGAACCTGTCCAGCACACCACCGGCACTGGACCTTCGGTCACCTTCTTAGGCGAGGTCCACCAGACTAGTTCTCTCATCACCATCAAGAAAATGAAAAAAGAGGACATGATCTGAAAGAAAAAATGGCGTAGAGTACGAATCTGACCTTAATTTTAACTAACTCCACACATATAGAAATATATGAGGAGTTGAATTTCAAGGTGTGTCAACTGAGTTACTTCGATTTGACCTCAAATCAACTCAATCTTCTTGCCTACATTGGTAGGACTTCAAACAACCAAGGATCCAAGAGAATTGATGAGAATTGAGTGAGAATCAAAGAGAAGAAGTTTTCTGAAATTTACCTTCAATGTTGTGCAGAAATGGATCTTGCTTGCTTTAAACTTGATCTGATCACACTTGAGAAGCTTGCAGAAGAGGTTTGGCAATAGTACAAAGCTTTGGATCCTGGAGTTTTTGAATCTCCAAACAGTGAGATTCAAACTCAATTTTAAAGTTGAAAATTCTCAGGTTTTCCTTTGAATGGTGAGGGTTTCAATTGGGGACAAAGCTGGCACGCAAGGTGTGTTTGAAATGAGCTCCAAGGGCCTGTATTTATAGCATTTGAGAGTGATACTTGCACACTTGAAAAATTGCTAAATTTGGACATGGTGATGCACAAGCTTGCATGGGCATGTACAAGCCCATGAAGCAATCCAATTTGATCCATGTACAACTGTTCTGAAGTTCAAATAAGGCTTGGATGTCAAGGCAATGTGAAATGGGATTTTGAGCATTTGATTTCTTCTAATGATACAACCCTGTTAAGACCATGCGTAGCCCTAGCAAATCTCATCCAAAATACATGAAATTGGGTTCTTTGGAAAGCTTAGATCAAGGGGAACAACTCTTATGTTGGACAAGTTTTCATTTGGAACTTGGAACATGGTGTATTTTGAGGTGGAAGTTTGGAAATTTAAACATGTTGAAATTTTTTCTAAGTGTTAAGCCATATATCTCAATATTCCACCTTGCTTAAATTTTTATGTGAGCTTCAAATGAGAAACATGTCTTTATCAAAGTTGTATATCTTTCAAAGAACTTAAAAATGGTCACAAATTTCATGTCATTTGGATTTAGAATGTTAGAGTTATGCATTTTTGAGTTTGAGGAAAATCACTTGTTCAATGATATAGGGCAAAAATGACCTATAATGTATCCTCATATCACATGCTCATAAAAGTTGAATTAGCTCCCACTCCAAATATAAAAGTTGAATTATACACCTTGAATTTGATTTTTCAACTGGTAAATATTTCATCTCATAAAAATTGAGCAAGTTATGCCCTTGGGAAGTTGACTTTCAAATTAGGGTTTAGACAAAATGACCTATAATGTTTCAACATAGAAAATGATTTTCCAAGCAAAACTAGCTCTAGGTCTCAACATGAAAGTTATTTGGAATATCATTTAGAGTAACTTGGATCTTGGAATCATTTTCATATGATGAAAATTGCAGGAGATAGGGTCCAGGGAGACCCAGATTTGAGCAGATGAATTCATCTGGCCAACCACCATCAACCAACTTGCTAACCTTCAATTCTCTTGACTTTATAGGATCATGGTAGATAATATATGCATAAGATGATGAATTTTGAAGTGTCCCTTGAGAAATCTGATCAATTGGTGAAGTAGCTTATTGGAGAAGTTACTTAAAATACCCAGTCAAACTAGGGTTTCCAAGGCAAATCACATCCAAACTCTTTAAGAATACTTGGTTAATATGACATGTAGAGATCATTGGGACTCATATATTATGCTTTGAGACCTTGTGGACCAATATTTGATTGTGCTCTTAGCCATGAGGATCTCAAACCCTCGATGTGAACTTGATAGATCAATGGTGATCATGCCTTACCTACAAAAGAGTTAGGCAAATACAAAGACATATTTTTGGTATTTTGGTTAGTAAAATGATAAATATACAAGTATGATACAGTCACATATTGCTTGGTGATCTCTTCCAAAACTAACCCAATGAAAGATGGGTAAGGAGGATGCCAAGGTGTGATCCCAATGCTAATGCATATGATGAGATAGCTTGAGGGATATTAGGGTCAAAATTGGGGTCTTACAAACATGAAAGGGGGGGAGACTTACAATCCCACTTACTAGAATGTTATGCCTTTATGGTCAAACTTTAGCTCTATGTTAAGCAATCATAATTGGACTTATATAGAAGTCACAACTATCTGAGGCCGGACAATAAAAATTTAGGTGCTAATGCATGTTATAGATTTGGTATAATAAACCAAACTCCTAAAACATACCACACACTAAAATAAAAAGATCAGAGGGATGTACCTATTTCATCCATACTTGTATAGGTTCATCTAACATAAAGTTATTGATGAACCAATTAGCCTTAGGTTGTTGAGATATCATTGGTCAATGAAAGAGATGAGAAAGAATGAGATTGAAGATGAAGAGGAAGGGGAGATGAGATAAACACAAATTGGTCATGGGAGTAATTTTATCAAATTAAAATCATCCATTCATTTTGGGAGATGAAATGTACATTTCATCAATCTCTTAAATCCAATGATTTTAACTTAAAGAAAGTCAAATCAACCTTGACCAAGGCCCAAACACATAGTCAAACATCACAAGTCAATAAAAATGGCACAACACAATTTCTATACAATTAATCAATTAAAAATCAAAGTAAAATGAATTAAATTTCAATTTCAATTGGCCAAAACCTAAAACCTCTTCAAAACACCAAATAAATGACCAAGAGATTTATCCTACATCAATGAAGGTCAAAAGACCTTGGACAATTTTTTTTATGATTTTTGAAAAGTCAGAAGTATTTTTAAACAATTAAAAAATGCACAAAAACAATTAATTCATGAAAAATATCAAAATTAATCCAAAAAATAATTTTAATTTAGAAAATGAAATAGGAAAATATTTAAAGATTTTTGGTGAAAATATCATATTTTTTGGATTAGAAATGAAATTTATATGAATTAATCAAAATAAAAGGATTAAACACAAAAATCAGAAAACGAAAAAAACAAGGGCCATCAGATCTCCCTCATTAATTAAGGTGGCAGATCTGATGGCCAAGCGCACGCGTTCCACAAACACCTTAGTCAACTGCACCACACACTTGGTAATCAAAAGCAATGGACGAGATTAAAACATTTCAACGGAATCCTATGACTGAGATATGTGACAACACATCACCGGAGCTAGGGCTCCGATCTTCTTCTCCGATGGACCTCACCGGACTGGCCCACCATCAACCATCACCAAAATGAAAAACAAAGACATGGATTTAAAGAAAAAATGCGCAAGAGCTCGAATCTGGCCTCAGTTTTCTCCTATTCCAAGTATATAAAAAGATACAGGGATTTGAATTTTGAGGATCATGAACTGAGTTGCTTCGATTTAACCTCAAAGCAACGAAATCTTCTTGCCTAAATTGATAGGAATTCAGACAACCAAAAATCACAAAGAGTGGTGAAGAATTCAGGGGGAATTGAAGAAAAGAAAATTCTGAAAATTCACCTTCAATGGAGCTTTAGATTGGCACGATCTTGATTCTAATTGTGCTTGGCCTTGCTTCAGATGCTTGTTGGAAGTGATTAGGATCAAGAAAAGGTCTGGACTCTTGGAGTTTCAATCTCAAAACAGGTGGAGATTTGAAACTCGATTTTCAAAGAAAACCTTCAAGATTATCCTTCAATGGTGAGGGTTTGGGATTGTAGATTCAAAGCTTGGGCATGAGGTCCTTAATTCTGAGCAATGAGGATCTTATTTATAGCCAAGGAGATTCATTTATACACACTTACAAATTTGGAAAAAATGAGAAAATTCCCTTTGCATGCTTGTATGGGCGTGTGATAGGCCCATCTAGTGATGTAATCAGGTCCAAAAATGAGTGAGAACCATGCTGAAATCATGTTACAAGGCCATGCAATCGTGTATGAAAAGTAGAAGTGGAAATCATCCAAATGGTTCTTCATATTGCACCCATATGTAAGTCCTTCATCTTTTGGCCAAATGAGATGATCTTGGACTTTTTGGAAAGGTGAGATCAAGGGTAACAACTTTCATGTTGAACACGTTTTCATTTTAAGCTTGGATAATGATGAAATTTGAGGTGGATGTTTGGAAAATCAAACATGTTTGAAAATTTTCAAAATATCAAGCCATATGTTCACTTCTTCCACCTTGAATAACATTTTCTATGGACTTCAAATGAGAAAAGTTCCTTCATCAAAGTTGTATCTCTTTCAAACCTATTCAATATGGTCACAAATTTGACCTCAATTGGATTTGTCATGAAGGAGTTATGCATTTTAGAAGTTGAGGAAAATCAATTGTTCAATGGTATTGGTCCAAAATGACCTATAATGTTTCCTCTTGGCACATGCATTTTCAAGTTGAATTTCAACTTTCTGCAAACATAAAAGCTGAATTAGACATTTTGAATTTGATCATAGAATTTTAATGCACTTCATCTCATAAAAAATGAGCAAGTTATGGTCTTGGTAAGTTGACCTCCAAACTAGGGCTTAGACAAAATGACCTATAATCTTTCACTATAAAAAATGACTTTCCAAGAAAAAATAGATCTTGAATTCAACATGAACGTTGTTTGGAATGTCATTTTGAGTAACTTGGCTCTTGGAATCATTTTCATATGACAAAAATTATAGGAGATAGGGTCTAGGGAACCCCAGTTTTGACTAGTTGACTTTCTCTGGTCAACCACCATGAACCATCTTGCTAACTTGCCATTCTCTTGACTTTTGAGACTCATGGAGGATAATATATGTGTAAGATGATATAATATGAATTATAACTTGAAATATTTGATCAAATGTTGAAGAAACTTGTTGAAGAAGTCACATAAGATACCCAGATAAATTAGGGTTTCCAAGGCAAACAATCTCCAAACTCTTGATGAATTCTTGATCAAAATAATATGTGAAGATTATTAGGATCTATATATCATTCTTAGAGCCAATGTGAACTATTTCTTGATTGAGCTCATTGCATTGAGGGTCTCAAACCCTAGATATGAGCTTGATGGAGCATATGTGAGCATACACACTACCTACAAAAGAGTTAAACTATACATTGGCATATTTTTGGTATTTTGGTTAGTAGATAATGAAAAACAAAGTATGATACAATCAGAATATGCTTGGTAATCTCTCCCAATGCAAACCCAATGAATGAGGGGTAAGGAGGACGCCAAGGTGTGATCCCAATGCTAATGCATATGATGAGATGGCATGAGGGATCTTAGGGTCAAAATTGGGGTCTTACAGCTGCCCCTATTTAAGGACATTCTAAATGAGGAGACGAAGGTTAAAATCTTTGTATCGACTCAGTAGAATGGACTTAAATAATAGCATATAGAAACAAATTTTGGTCCCTAAGAGACCTCATGATGCATATAATATGAATGTTAAGAATAATCTATATGGAGAAAATATTTCTACAATGGAAAAGAATACAGAGAGACTGAAAGTCCATTGGAGCATAATGCATTCCATAAGGAAAACTCACTGGGGAGACAAACACTCTGGGGGATAAAAAGTTGTGCGTAGGCCATACTATGTCTAAAACTGCCGGGGGACACAAGGGTAATTCCATTAAAATAAATCAATGGAAAGACTCAGTCGGGGATAAAGATAAAATATGTAGGGGAAGCAAGTAAATCAGAACAAAACTGAAATACCCAATCCAACAGGAGATTGGTGACTTCACTGAGGAAACGCGCACTCAAACTCAACTGGGGAAGCATAAACTTCAACACAGGAGTACCAGAAGTATATTATCCATTACCAATTACTGGGTAGGAAGATAACATAATATGACAAAGAGACATCCGTTACCGGTTAGGGTAAACATATCAAGGATGACTCACTGAGGAATAAGAGGTGTATTCGTTACTAGTTACTGGGTAAGAACAACCTGCTAGGGAAAATATCAAATAGGATTTACAACTACCGGTTACTGGGCAGAAGACCAAAGAAATAGAATATATGTCACCGGTTAGAGTGAACATATCAAGGATAGATTCAAAGGGAAGAATATCCATCATCGATTAGGATGAACATATCAAGGATATACCGCAGGGGAAGAATAGGAATTATATCTATCAGTTACTGGATAGAATACCAAAAAGAGAATATCTGTCACCGGTTAGAATGAACATATCAAGGATAGAATCAGAGAGGAAAGCATGATTTACAACTACCGGTTATCAGGCAGAAGACCGCAAAGAGGATAAAACCCGTCATCAGTTAGGATGAACATTTCAAGGATATACTCTATGGGAAATGAAATAGGGATTATAACTACCTTTTACTGGGTAGAAAACCAAAGAAGAGAATATTCGTCACTGTTTAAGGTGAACATATCAAGGATAAACTCAAAGGAAAGAATATTCGTCATCGGTTAGGATGAACATATCAAGGATAAACTACCTTGGGAAACGTAAAACGAATCCACTGGGGATAACAAAAGAAGTAGGTTACTCTTACCGGGTATTGGGCAATAGTAAAGTACTCAACAATTGAGAGGAATATTACCAGTTACTGGGTAATAGACTCTCAAGGGTCCGAAAGCATATATCTAGGTAAGAACTAGAAAGAAACGGTCAAACAAAGACCCGACCCGATGAGGATATAACTCAGGGGGAGTGGTTCCATCCAGATAATCAATCTGGGGAGGAATCTGAAATAATAACCATCCACGAGGAAATAACTCAGTGGGGAATGAGAAAGGTTAAATTCTTTCTACTTAGGGGGTGACACTCTAGTATTGAAGGAGGTCAGACACACCAAATCTGTATGGGGAAGATAATGTCACCATAACAGGGAATCAGAATAATAAAATCAAATGCAATAATAGATGCATAATGGAATATCTGATGCTGTAATTTATGCATGAATATGTATATGTTTTGATGATTATGCTATAGAACTCATCACAAAGGATACAAATGTCACTGATCTGAATCACCGCTACAACACTCGGCTAATCTCGATAGGATGGAGGCATCAATTGGAGAAAAATCTAGGGATGAACATAAATCATTCAATCACAAACAACTCGACCCTGACTGGGGAGGTAGAAAAGATGTGCTGAATTGTCAACTCTGCGGGGAATTTTAGGTCAACACCATATCAAATGGGAGACAACCTTGTAGAGGACCAAAATGCTGCTCAAGAATCAGTGCTGGCAGGAGTCAGGAGTGAATTCCATTGGTGACTTGAGGGGAATAAAACTTATGCCGGACTTATGCAAATTGTTGAGAATATATGCCTCTAGCTCAGCTGGGGAAACGGAATTGCCGTGGGAAGAAAAAGTGATCAAACCAACTGCTTGGGGGAAGATCAACAATGTTCCACATTTTTAAGACTTACCTGTTCTCAGACTGCTGTTAACATTTCTTTAATAAAGTCGATTGCTTTTGAAAGTAATTGCTTTTATTATTTTAAAAAATATTTTCAATTTTATTGATTTAAATATTTCAAAATTATCATCATAAAAATTCAATTTTATTTAGCTGAAAAATAAATCAGAGCAGAAACAATTGGATAAAAAGCTCAACTTTATTTGATAGAATGGTAGCCTGTAAATGACAAGACTCCATAGATCTTTACAAAAGTTGAAAAAGGGCAATTTACATGGAAAAGGGCTAAATTGAATACAATGATCACTAATCCTTATACCAACTTCGATATCCACTATGCTCTTGGCTTCGGTTGAAAATGATGAATCCGAGTTGGCTGACTTGCTCAAGATTGTTCTAAGACTGGAGATCAACCGAATGCAGTTACTTGCCATAATCCCTATTTTTTTGCATAGATTTCCCCAAGGTGGGGTACTCAACCTATCGGGATGAATTTTCTGTTTTATGTCTCTAATTTTTGCCTGGATCGCCCTTTCGGGTTTTCAATCCACCAAGACGCTCATTTTTGCCTAAGTCACCCTTTTGGATTTTCAACTTAGCGAGCTGTTTTTTTCTTTTTAGGAAAAGTATTTCTTGATTGCATCGGCATTCAGAGGACGAGTGAACTCTTCACCGTCCATAGTTGTAAGAATCAAAGCGTGCCTAAAAAGGCTCTTTTAACAACATATGGGCCTTCATAATTAGGAGTCAACTCGCCCCTAGCATATGGTTTGAAAGATAGAATTTTCTTGAGCACAAGGTCACCTTTTCTAAATACACGACGCCTGACCTTCTTATCAAAAGCTTTCTTCATTCTCTGCTGGTATAATTGACCATGGCACATGGCAGTCAACCTCTTCTCTTCAATCAAATTCAGCTGATCATACCTGGTTTAGCACTATCCAGCTTCGATCAGCTTAGCTTCCATCAAGACACACAATGATGGGATCTCAACCTCTACTGGGAGCACAACTTCCATGCCATAAACAAGTGAGAAAGGGGTTGCCCTTGTTGAAGTGCGGATATACGTACGGTACCCATGCAAAGCAAATGAGACCATCTCATGCCAATCCTTGTAGGTTACCACCATCTTCTAAATGATCTGCTTGATGTTCTTATTTGCAGCTTCAACATCCTCATTCATCTTAGGTCTGTAGGGAGAAGAATTATGGTGTGCAATCTTGAAGTCTTTGCAAAGAGCTTCCACCATATTTTTATTCAAGTTCAATCCATTATCAATAATGATATTACTTGGCACACCATAACGGAATATAATCTGATTCTTGATAAACCTCACAAAAACTTGCTTGGTTACATTTGCATATGATGCCGGTTCAACCCACTTTGTGAAGTAGTCAATAGCCACCAAAATAAAACGATGTCCATTTGATGCTTTTGGCTCAATCATGCCAATCATATCAATTCCCCACATGGAGAAGGGCCATGGAGAGGAAATGACATTCAACAGTGTCGGGGGAACATGAATCTTATCTGCATAGATTTGACACTTGTGGCATTTCTTCACAAACTTGCAACAGTCATATTCCATTGTCAGCCAATAGTAACCTGCTCTCAACGTCTTCTTAGCCATAACATGTCCATTGGACTGAGTACCAAAGGAACCTTTATGGACATCAGTCATTAATAGGTATGCTTCGTGTCTATCCACACATCTGAGCAGAACCATATCAAAGTTTCTCTTGTAAAACACATCACCATTCAACTAGAAGTTGCCAGCTAATCTCCTCAAAGTCTTCTTATCTTTCAAAGATGCCCCAGGTGGGTAAATCTGACTTTAGAGGAAACACTTGATATCAAAATACCATGGCTTTTCATCTTTGATTTCTTCAACAGAAAACACATGAGCTGCTGGCCTATCAAAACGCATTACGGTCAAATTGGGAACCTCATTCCAAAAATTTACTACAATCATTGAAGCCAATGTTGCAAGAGCGTATGCCATCCAGTTTTCATCTCGAGGGATATGATGAAACTCAACTTTTGTAAAGAAAGTTGATATCCTCCTCGCATAATCTCTGTATGGTATCAAATCAGGTTGATTCGTCTCCCATTCACCTTTGATCTGATTCAGAACCAAAGCTGAATCTCCATAGACGTGAAAATACTTGATTTTGAGATCAATGGCCTCTTCAAGCCCCATAATGCAAGCTTCATACTCAGTCATATTGTTTGTACACTTGAAAGTTAGTCTAGCTGTAAACGGAAAATGAGTGCCTTGAAAAGTAATAATCACTGTCCCAATGCCATTACCATACTGATTAACAGCTTCATCAAATACCATGCCCCAGCTGGAACCGGGCTATGGCCCTTCTTCAAGCAATGGTTCATCGCAATCTTTCATTTTCAAGTACAAGATCTCTTCATCAGGGAAATTATACTGCATTGACTGATAATCTTCAATCGGTTGGTGAGCTAAGTGGTCAGCCAAGACACTACCTTTGATTGATTTTTGAGATCGGTATTCAATATCATACTCTGATAATAGCATCTGCCAACGGGCAATCCTCCCAGTTAAAGCAGGCTTCTCAAAAATATACTTGATTGGATCCATTTTGGATATCAACCAAGTAGTATGATTCAACATATACTAGCGCATACGCTTAGCATCCCAAGCCAATGCGCAACAAGTCTTTTCAAGCATAGAATACCGAGTTTCACAGTTGTTGAAATTATTACTCAGGTAGTAAATAACATATTCCTTCTTTCCAGATTCATCTTGCTGACCCAGAATACAACCCATACTTGCATGATCAATGGTCTTCCTTCAACAGGCCGAGACAGAATCAAAGGCTCAAGCAAATACTCTTTGATACTATCAAAAGCTTTTTGGAAATCTTCCATCCAATCATAAGACTGATATATCCGAAGAAGCTTGAATATAGGCGCACATGTGGCAGTCATATGCAATATGAATCTTGAAATATAGTTCAAGCGGCCGAGAAAACCTCTGACTTGCTTCTCTGTTTTGGGCGCAAACATCTCTTGTATTGCTTTGGCCTTGGCGGGATCAACTTCAATACCCTTCTCACTGACAATAAAGCCCAACAACTTACTAGAACGAACACCAAATGTACACTTATTGGTATTCAAGCGGAGTTTGTACTTTCTCAACCGCTGGAATAGCTTCAACAAATGCTCAATCTGCTCTTCTTCATCACTTGATTTAGCAATCATATCATCAACATAAACTTCAATCTCTTTATGCATCATATCATGAAAAAGAATGGTCATAGCTCTCTGGTAAGTTGCACCAGCATTCTTTAAACCAAAAGGCATCACTCTATAACAGAATGTTCCCCAGGGTGTAATGAATGTGGTCTTCTCCATATCCTCGGGTGCCATTTTGACCTGATTATAACCGGAAAATCCGTCCATAAACGAAAAGACTTTGAATTTAGTTGTATTATCTACCAACATGTCAATGTGTGGTAGAGGGAAATCATATTTCGAACTAGCTTTGTTCAAATCTCTATAATCAACACACATACAGACTTTTCCATCCTTCTTCGGAACAGGCACAATATTGGCCACCCATTGCGGATATTCAACGATAATAAGAAAACCGACATCAATCTGCTTCTGCGCTTCTTCTTTGATCTTCACTGCCATATCAGGATGAGTTCTCCTCAATTTCTGCTTGACTGGCGGGCATTCTGGCTTCAATGTCAATCTATGCTCCACAATCTCAGCATCCAAACCAGGCATGTCTTGAGAGGACCTGGAAAACACATCTGAATACTCTCAAAGAAGATCAATTAACCCCTTCTTAGCCTCTGGACATAATTGAGACCCAATCTTGACTTCCTTCACATCATCTTCAGAACCCAAGTTGACTAACTCAATTTTCTCTTCGAATGGCTGAATGACTTTTTCCTCGTGCTCAAGTAGGCGAGATAATTCATCATACACTTCTGCATCAATCTCTTCCTCAGTCTCAAACACAGGGAAATCAAAGTTTGGAGAGGGAGTAGGATCATTGTATTCAATGGATTTGGAAACCAATATGCATAATGATTTGATATTATGATTTTAGAGAAGTGAATTGTGACCAAATATTATACAGATGGACAATTATTATTTATTATTGATGTTTTTTTGTGATTACCATTTTCAGAAAGGCAAAAAGTAAAAATAAAACATCATAGATGTGGATGAAATAGAATTGTATTTTATTAATGATAATTGAGAAATGCATAACAATGTTCACTTCTCCCTTAGGCATAGGAGAATGATTTTTCTTAAAACATGAAAAACAAATTACTTAGAGCGATGGACAATAATGGGAACATCAATAACAACCCAATTGTTGCAAGTCTGGCCATGCGTCCCAAAGTTGGCGAAGTCTTTGTCTTCATCACCTTCGATCAAAACAGCTGAGTGTTATTCGTTATCATGGATGAACCCTCCACTACGGAAACTCGGTTGCTCATTTCCAGCTTTGATGTTGAACGACACTGGTTGAAATCCCAATCTGGCCCTACTCTTGTTCTCTGCAACTTCTACCATTCGGCCCCCACTGATCTGTACTGCCTGCCTCGATAGCTTTCTGAGCATATTTGAAAGAAGACATGGATGCCCCCATTTTTCTTTACCTCAATAATAAACAAGGCTTGGAACGGAGTTCTAACCTCCTCCTCAACTTCAACATACGTAAAGGATGACATATGGCTCACCAAAAGCGCTTTCTCTCCACCAACAACGACAAGCTTGTCGTTCTTCACAAATTTCAATTTCTGGTGCAGAGTAGATGTTACAGATCCTGCCTTGTGAATCCATGGCCTCCCCAACAAACTTCTATAGGCCGGGCGGATATCCATTACCTGGAAGGTAATCTGGAAATCACTCGGACATATCTTCACTGGAAGGTCCACTTCTCCAATGACGGTTTTGCGAGAACCATCAAACGCTTTGACAATTACGCCACTATACCTTATCGGGGCGCCTTGATAAGATAATCTGGATATAGTTGATTTTGGGAGTACATTCAAAGAAGAACCAATATCAACTAGAACATTTGACAGTGCATCCTCCTTACAATTCATTGAAATGTGTAATGCCAGATTGTGATTTCTGCCTTCCTTGAGAAGTTATTCATCATAAAAGCTCAGATTATTGCAAGAAGTAATGTTAGCCACAATAGGTCAATCTGATCAAGAGTCACGTCCTGCTCAACATAAGCTTGCTCCAACACTCTTTGCAATGCTTCTCTGTGCGCTTCAGAATTCATCAATAAAGACAACACTGAAATCTTCGAATGAGTTTGGAGTAGTTGCTCTACCACATTACATTCGCTCTTATTTATTAACCTTAACACTTCATCACCATCGTTAGGCTTTAGCTTGCTGGATTCACCAGACTGACACGCAGGAGCACTAACTGGATCTATCAAGGTACACCAGCCTTCTTACTAACTGAAACATCTTCTACCACCTCTTTTGGAAAAACGGGACCAAAAACACGATCGCTACAGGTCACCTTCGCAATATCAGCTATATTCACAACAAAATTTATTGTAGGTAACAGAACCTCTTGACCATTCTCCACCATCGTGTCATTATACTGATACGACAGAGCTCTATCGGATGCATACGGGACAGGGCCCACTAACCGTATCACTAACGACGATACCAATTTGTTGTTGTTGTTGCTGCTACTATCAAATTGAATCACTACCCACTCAAGGGTTTTAAAAACTGGTACAATTATATTGACATCATCTATATCCCTTGACTGTTGACTCTGGATTACATTCTCATCCATCAACCTCTGAATATCTCTCTTGACAAGCAAACGACCCTGGGGGTTCACGCTACAAATTGAACAACCATCATGGTCGTGCTCACAGTCACTGATTGTACACAAGGTCTTATGCATTTCCACCAATCACCTACGGACATGTCGTACATCATGTTGGTGTAAGCCCTAGAGGCCAATACATTTTGGTACTTGTATCGAATAATAAAAGGCATTCTCTTTATTATGGTTGATTAATAAAGTCCCTGGAATAGATAGTCCGTTTAATGTATTAAGTGTGACTTAATCATGAGAACACATTAAACATAAGGATACTATTCCTAAAGTATCCGTAGTCGAGCTTTAGTGTGAAGTGGGATAACATTAAAGCATTAAGACTATTATGTTTGTAGACTGATGATCGCATCTCATGGATCATGGATAAAGAGTTATCAAGTCTTAAACATAGGTATGAATATTAGGAGTAATATTTATACCGGATTGACCCGCTATGAGAATACTATATAGAAAGTTATGCAAGGTGTCATAAGTTATTCTCATGGTGATAATAGTGTATTCCACTCTTCGACCTGAAACCACTATGGATCCTAGATGTAGAGTCGAGTGCTTTATTGTTGATCCAACGTTGTCCGTAACTGGATAACCATAAAGACAGTTGATGGGTACTCCACAAAGCATGCTGAGGGACATGAGTGTCCTAGATGGAATTTGCCCATCCTGCGTAACAGGATAAATGTCTATGGGCCCAATATTGAACTGAACAAGGATGACACGGTCTATGCCTTGTGTTCAATATAGACATAAGGGCAAAAGGGTAATTATACACATAAGTATTATCACAAAAGAAATTGTCAGATCACATGACATTTTCGTGTCTTGGGTAGCAGTGATGTGTTGCTAGATACCTCTCACTGTTTATTATGTTAAATACATGATTTAATATAATTGCCAACGCCGCGAAAACCTACAGGGTCACACACAAAGGACGGATTGATGAGAGATAGAGTAACTAAGGAATACCGTAAGGTACGGTGCCCTTAAGTGAGTTATGGAACATCGTAAGGTACGATGTACTTGAGTAGAATACGAAATATGGTACGGTACCATGGGCTTAAGTGACTTTGGGCATATTATAAGATATGGGCCAAAATACACTTAAGTGGGCTTTTAGCTTGAAGCCCACACAAGTGGTTCTATAAATAGAACCCTTGTGCAGAAGCAAAAATTTGCGGTTGCATTATTTTCGTTTTCTATCACTCTCTCTCTCTCACTCAAAGCCTTCATTCGTACCAGCTAGCACTGAGATTGAAGGAACCCGTTCGTGTGGACTGAGTAGAGACGTTGTCATCGTTCAACGTTCGTGATCGCTTCGTGGATTTGCATCAAAGGTTTTGATCGTCACAAGAGATCTGCACCAAAGGTTTCAACCGTCACAAGAGGTAAATATTCTATCACTGATCATGACCATTCGTAAGGATCTCTAAAGAAGAAAATTTTTAATTTCCGCTGCGCTTTGGGTCGCAATTCTCCTTCACATCAAACACTCAAAAATTACCTGGACAACCGTCCACCATGTTGACAGAGGAGTTACCATGAGCGGGAAGCGAATTAGCTTTCACATTCGGTGCACGGTCCTCAAAGGACACCATCCCACTCTTCACAAGCTTTTGTACCTCGTACTTCAACGGGTAACCGTTCTCAATATAATGGCCGGGAGCTCCTTGATGAAAGGCACAACGGAGTTCAGGCTTATACCATCATGGAAGTGGTTCGGGAATTTGAGGTGGATTTCTTGGTTGAAGTAGGTTCTTGAGAACCAAAGATGGGTAGAGTTCGGCGTATGACATAGGAATAGGGTCAAAAATGACTTTCTTCCTCTCGAAATTTTGTTGTTGATTATTGTTGTTGTTGTAGATGGTTCTTTGTTGCAGTTGTTGTTGACATTATTGTTGAATTGGCACTGATTGATTGTTGGAATTGTTTAAAAACACTGGAATTATTGATGAAACTTGATGTTGATGCTGACACGATTGAGGGTTTCTTCTGACATGAGGCCTCCTTTGCCTCCCTACAGACACTACATGGGCTTCCCCTTCCTTTTTCTTAGCAAAATTGCTTCCATATTTCCTACTGGACGATACATCTTCCTTAGAAAGACGTCCCTCACGGACTCCTTCCTCTAATCTCATCCCCATGTTTACCATTTCGGTAAAGTCACTGGGGGCACTGACAATCATGCGTTCGTAATAAAACGAACACAGGGTCTTCAGAAAAATCTTCGTCATCTCTTTCTCTTCCAATTGAGGATTAATCTGAGCGACAAGCTCTCTCCATCTCTGGACATACTCTTTAAATGTCTCCTTATCCTTCTGAGACATAGACCTTAGCTGGTCTCTATCAGGCGCCATGTCCGCATTATATTTGTACTGTTTCACGAAAGCTTCACCCAAATTGTTGAATGTGCGAACACTTGCATTGTCTAGCCCCATATACCATCTCAGAGGTGCACCAGTCAAACTGTCTTGAAAGTAGTGAATCAACAACTGATCATTATCAGTTTGAGTTGACATCTTTCTGACGTACATCACAAGGTGACTAAGTGGACAAGTGTTTCCCTTATACTTTTCAAAGTCAGGGACTTTGAACTTCATCGGGATCTTAACATTTGGGACTAAGCAGAGTTCAACAACACTCTTCCCAAACAGGTCTTTTCCTCTCAATGTTTTCAATTCCTTTCGCAGCTTGAGGAACTGATCCTTCATCTCGTCCATTTTCTCATAAACATCCATGCTCTCATGTAAGACCCCAATTTTGACCCTAAGATCCCTCATGGCATCATAACATTGCATTTGCAAAGCCTCAAGGATCATAAGCATCTTGGCTCCTTACCTTTGGGTGGGATCTCTTCTTGTGAGTGGTTTGAGATCACCAAGCATGCTTGAATTGTATATCATTGTTTTTCTCATTTTTGTTTATTAACCAAAAGCACAAAAATATGTCACTAACATCTTTTGTTTATAGCTTGAGCAATCACAAGGTCAAAAGCCTCTAGGAGATCATAAGTACAAAGGTATGGCAAAGAGAAGATGAAAGCAAGCATGGTAATGGTTCCCAAAGCTCTCATCCATCAAATATGCCTCCCTAGCATCTCAATCCATCATTTTGATCAAATCAAGTCAAAGGGTTTGAGGTTTGTTCCCCAAGGAAACCCTAGTTCATCTGATCATCCACAATGCCTTGCTCTTGAAGCAACCTCAGCCCATGATCAAATGCAATCAAGGGAAGTTCTTTAATTTATCATTTCATGCATATTTGAACTTATTTTAGTGTCCTCAATCATCAATTCATCAAGATATGAGTTGTGGGCTTGAGAAGTTGATCAGTCAATTCATCTGACTATTCTGAAATACACTGAGACCTAACGTTTTATGTGTTAGTCAAATGGAGATGGTACCAAAAGAAAAACTGTTCTTAAGGACAATATGAACAACTTTCATGTTCATAAAAAAATGATTTAAATCTTGGAAGGTCATCTCCCATTCCAAGACATTATAGGTCATTTTGACCGAAACCCTAATTTTAGGTCAACTTCCCAAGAACATAACTCATTCATTTTTCATGATTTTGAGGTGGGATCAAATGCATTGGAAATCTTGAGATGTATACTTCAAATGTTACGTTGAACAAAAATTCAAAATCTCAAAGGAAATACATGTGATAATGCAAAACATTATAGGTCACTTTGGACCAAATGCATTGAAAGGCAAAAAAGTCCAACTTTAAGTGCCCATAACTCTTTCATCAAAAATCCAAATGATGCAAAATTTAAGTCCATTTTTATTGTCTTGAAAAGATATACAACGTTTATGTTAGAGGTGTTTTCATTTGGGGCTTGAATAATCAAAATAGAGGGGCTTGAACATTGGCCAAATTTGGAAACTTTGCCTTTTCATGTTTTGCACCTTACACTTTAAACTCAAATTTCACCAATTTCCACACTTCAAATGGATTTTTGTCCAACATAACATTTATTCCTTACATCAAGACCTTTCCAACCATTACTCACATGCTCATGTTTGGATTTGGCAAATGGCATTTTCGAAAAGGAGAAGTTTTAGGCATAATTATGCATAACATGTTGAAACTCATTATACAAGCTTGTGCATTGCCAAATCCACGACCATTTCAGCTCAATTATGCTTCAGAGTGCATTTGGCATTGAATTTGGGCCTTTTGAATGATCATGCAAGCCCATGCAATGAATATCCAATTCCATGCACACGGCTTTGATCACACTTGCCTTGCCTCTCCATCTATAAATAAGAGCCTCACTCCATTCAAATTTCATCAATGAATCAACCTGAAGGGCTGCAGAAATCGAAACCGAGAGACACCTAAAGGAACTATTTCAATTTTCTTCAATTTCTCAAATCTGAAATTCAACTAAATCAGGTTGAATTTCTAGATCTAAAGTTCCTAGACCTTTCTCTCATACTCCATTGATCTTCTGTTTGGCCAAAGGAAGCAAGCTCAAATCTCCAGAATTCAAAGGTGATCATCAACTGGTTTTCTCTTTGAAACTCATTACTCTTTGATCTATTTGCCTGGCCAATGTGTTTTCTGAAGTCCTCACTTGAGAGGCAAGCTAGTGGTAGCTTCAATTTCGTGTTTTATTGAACTGCATTTTTTATACCTGAACCTTCCAACTAAGATTTCTTACTCTATAGGAATTTTGAGTGTGATTCAAGGTTACAGGGGTGATGTACATCACCCCAGCTTCATTTTGATGTATGGATCATGAATTTTGGTTGAGGTTTGTGAACCTGCAACTCTGGCCGGAGTTCATGTACTCGCCGGAGAAGATGGTGGTGTACACCACCGTCCGCTCACCAGTTTAAATCCAGACCGTTTGATCATGTTTCCAAATTGAATCGTGTCCTTTGGATCTTATGACTTTCAATAATGCTGGATGTCTCTCAGTTGACTCATGCCTTCCATGCGCGCGCATCTCACATCGGTCTGATCAGCCACGTCAATTAATGAGGCTTGATCAGACGCTTGTGGTTTTTTCTGATTTTTGTAATTTCCATTTTTATTTCTTTTATGTCCATTATTTTCAAAAATTCATATCTTCTTCATTTTAAATCCAAAAAATATGGGACCAATTGCATTCTTCTTCAAATAAATTCTAGTTTCTAATTTTGATTTTTAATATTTTTTATTTTGTCATTTGATATTTTTTATGAATTTTCTCTTTTCTGGTTATTTTTAATTCATTTTAAATAGTTTTCAATATTCAAAAATTACAAAAATATTTTCTTAACCTATTTGAATGATGATGAATCTATGAAAAATATTCTCATCAATTTTTTAATTGATTTGAGATTTATTTGAGATTTTAGTTCAATTAGGTTATTTTTATTCATTTTTAATTGATTAAAAATAGTTTCTGACTTTTAAAAATGCTGAAATTTTTTATCAAACTTTGTTTGACCTTGTTGAACTTGGGATAAATCACTTGGACCTTTCAAGGTTGATTTGAAGTGATTTTGAAGTTTGACTTTTCTTTTATTTTTAATTCAAGTTTATTTTAATATTAAAAATGCCAAAACTATTTTGCTTATTTGTTTGACCTCCAATCTTCATCTCATTGCTGATTTCTCATTGTTTGACTTTGACTTTCAATGTCATTTGGTCAACACATATGGATTGGTACATTTTATTTCACCTTATGCACTTTATTCTTTCCATTTCCTTTTCCCTTATTCATCTCTTTCTTCTTCTTCTTCTTTTTCTTTTTTGATCAATGAGTTGAAGGTTGATAAGTTAGCATTGATTAGGGAGACTCAATCTTCCTTGATTCAAATCTAATTCATCTTGATCAATTGATCAAGTGAATGGCTTTGCATTAAGGATAGGTTGTTTCCTAAATTATGCAAAAGACTTAAACCAATACAAGATCAATTCTCTTCTTCTTTTTGGCATGGCAAGTTGTTGGAACTTGGTTCACTAATCAAGACTTCTAACTTGTGTTGTTGCCTACATTATTATTGACCGGCCTCAGATAGTTGTGACTTCTACATAAGTCCAATTACGATTGCTTAACATAGCGCTAAATTTGCCTTATGGCACACTAACTACTAACACTAATCATTAACCATTAACATTTACTTTTTGCTCTTTACTTTTAATGCAATTTACTATTCTTGCACATATTATCCATTTGCTTTTTCCTTTACTCACTTGAGCACATGTTTATGTTAATGCAATTTGCCTTTTGCTCACTTGAGCACATAATTGTGTATATATCAGTGTGCTTGTGTTTTGTTTTGATTGTTGTGAACCAAATGCAAAGAAATGGACAAATGGACTTAGTTTCTAGGATATTCCCTATGCAAAAATTAGAGTAAAAGGACCTTAATGTTGAAGATGATCATGAAGGACCTAACCTCTAAACTCACTCTTGTCCATTCTTGATTTTCTTCATAAGACTCTTTGATGTGTGTGTTCTTGTGCTAAGGATTCCACCTTGATTCAAATTTGGGGAACCATTGCCATGAGCTTCTAAGAGAAAGAGTTACAAGATGCCTTGAAGAGCCTTCAAAAAGTTTATTTGATTGATGATTGCTTGAGTTCATGTTTCTGTGATTGCTTATTCCAAAGGATGGGAGCTACTTGGATCATCCATATGATCTCAAGAGAGGAACCCTTTTTGTGGTTTTGTTCTTATCCCTCATTTTTGCATTGCTTAGGATCTTAGCCCTTCTTCTTCTTCTCTCCACTCTAACCCAAGCCAAAACTTTTTGTGCAAACATTTAACCATTGTTTTCAAACATTAGAAACCTAAGCCTTATGCTTTTGATTTTCAAACTCTCTTTTCATAATACTTATTTTGAACTGAACTTTTAAGTTAACTTTGACCATATTTTGTAAACACTTTTCATTGGTAAATATAACCCATTCAAATGCTTTTTGTGGTTTCAATGGACACTTCTTAATCGAAAACTTTTCATAACCTTTAGCTATTAGGTTTGAGTTATCCTTAAGGTAGATGTAATACTCACCTATATCCTTAGTGATGGACAATGAGTCTTCCATGCTTATTATAGGGTTAACCCCTCACTAGCATGTTGAAGCTATCCTCACATGGTGGATTTGTGGTTTTAGGTTGAGTTTTCTCCCTTGGATAACAAAAGACCTCAAAGCTTTTGGGCCAATCAATTCACCAACTCATTTTTGAGATTTTTACCCCGAACTACGAGGTTTGGATCCTACCTTTTTTAAGATGGTACGTAGGCAATGGGTTTATCCATCCAAACACAAAATATGTAAATAACTTGTATATTCTCTTCTCATCTCTTCAATCATGTTTGCACAAACAAATTTTCACAAAAACAAAAAACTTTGCAACAAGTATGAAAAGGGCTCCCTAGGAGTACCTAGGATGTTTTGGGTGCCTAACACCTTCAGATTGCATAACCAAACCCCTTACCCAGATCTCTGACTCTCTTTTACTAGTTTTTGATTCGATAAAACTTTTAGGTTCTTGTTCGCTTTCTAACCATTCCTTTGGATAAATAGAAGTGCGGTGGCGACTCGACTTGTATGATTTACCTTGGATTTAGTCAATATCTCTAATGGTAACGAATACCCCGCTACAGAAAAGTGGCGACTCTGCTGGGGAGGTATTTTCCTAGTGGGTTTTTCCTATTTTTCATATTTTGTTGTGTTGTATTATATTGTTTTGTGACGTATTTTTGTGCAATTTGGGATTACTGTATTGTATGTAATGATTGGATTGCTTGAATATTAATTCCTTGTATGCTTGGTGATCTTTGTGAGATGAGTTCTACACCCGAACTCGAGTGCACTTAGGATAGGAGAATGGCATAGTCTCGTTGACTTGTGTGGAGTTATTCCTTAGCAAGTTGACTTGCAAGCTCATTCACTTGGTGGAGGTTATGTTGGAATCAATAATGTCACACAAGTAGTTGTGGTTAGACATTACTGTTTCCAATATAGACCTTAGAAGCCAAGGACCTTAGTTTACCAAGCTCATCTTGGCCTATTCTTAGGATGTAGTGCGAAAGTCGTTCAAGTGTAAGATTTGATACGATTGTTACGCGATACTACACTCATAAGAGTCTCTCTTGAGAATATTTTTGGAATACGAGTAGTCGTTTCTCCGATAATATCCTAAAGATGGGATGATGACTATGGGAACCTCTTGTAGAACATGTTTGGCAGGTTAAACCCTAGTACACTCCCTTTGGGTGGTTCTTAACCGAGACTCCATGCTCGTGACTTGCAACAAACCCTTGATTCATGGTTGATCCGTTCATGTGCCCTTAATATCAATGGAACTTGGGTGTTGATAAGGTGTAAACCATAATCCACCAAAATGGATGATTGATATTAAGGATAACATGATCCATCCCACGACCTTTGTTTGGTGTGCTTTGCTTGATCCTTGAGTGTGATTGTTGCATTCATGCATTCATGCACCCATTTGCATCCATATCATCAATAATGAAGAAATTTTTCAAGGAACTTAAGAGGTCTATTTGTAAATTTTCAGACATGGAAAGACAAAGAAGGAATACAAAGAAATACAACTTTAGACTACCAGATTTGAAAGAGTTAAGGAATCTGACATCCTATGTATTAGATCCTTTGGGTTTCAAGGATCGTTTTGGGAAGCTTCTTCCTCTTCTGACTACTCAGGTGGATGAAGGGTTGATGAGTGTATTGGTGCAGTTTTATGATTCTTTGTACCGTTGCTTCACATTTCCGAATTTTCAGCTTTTGCCCACGCTTGAGGAGTATGCCTACCTTGTGGGTATACCTATTCTAGACCAGTTGCCGTTCAGTGGCTTGGAGAGTATTCCTACTTCTCAAGAGATAGCTGACATGTTGCATATAGATGAATCTCTGGTTGGTGCTCATATGACTACCAAAGGTGGAATTCAAGGTCTCCCTTCTGAGTTCCTCATTGCTCAAGCTACTATGTATGGGAAGGCCATGAGTGAGGATGCCTTTGAAGCCATATTTGTACTTCTCATTTATTGGTTAGTGTTGTTCCCCAACATCGACAAGTTTGTAGATGTGAATGCTATTAGGATCTTCTCTACTCTTAATCCCGTTCCGACTCTGTTGGGTGACACTTATTTTTCCTTGCATATGAGGAATGCAAAGGGTGGTGGTGCCATTGTGTGTTGTTTGCCTCTGTTGTATAAGTGGTTTATTTCTCACTTACCGCGGACGGTCGCCTTCAAGGAGAACAAGGGATGTCTACGGTGGTCCACGAGACTTATGTCTCTCACTAATGATGATATCTCTTGGTACAACCGTGTGTATGATGGTGTGCAAATTATCGACTCTTGTGGTGAATTCTCTAATGTACCTCTTCTCGGTACATGTGGTGGAATTAACTACAACCCTGTTTTGGCACGTCGTCAGCTTGGGTTCCCCCTAAAGGATAAACCCAATAACATTCTGTTAGAGGGTGTGTTCTTTCAGGAGGGTAAAGATCCCCAAGGCTTGAAAGCTAGGATGGTCCGCGCTTGGCACAAGGTTCATAGGAAAGGAAGGAATGAGCTGGGTCCGAAGAATTGTGTCGCTTTGGAACCTTATACTGATTGGGTTAGGAAGAGAGCGTTTGAGTATCTCATGCCTTACGAGTATCCAAGACCTACACCTTTGGTTATGGCTGGGCCTTCAACCCTCCCTAACCAAGGAGTAGAGGAGTTGAGAGACGAAGACCGTTCACGTGCCTGGATCCGTGAACGAGAAGAGTTACTTCAGCAGATTAAGGAAAAGGATGCTTTGATTGAGTTTCTCGAGCATCAGGTTATTGATGATCCTAATGATACATGGACTTCTCTACTTCCTCAGTCTTCTCGGTTCTGGAAGAGGAAGTACGATCGACTTGCCAAGGAGAAGGCAAATATGGAGGCAGCCTATGAGGAAGAGGTGAAGAGACTTTGTGCTTCCTATCTACTTGTGTCCCGAGATTTAGATGATTGTTTCTCGGGATGCATAGGATGATTATTTTCCTTTTCTCTTGTATAGGGTTACCAATGCTGTACTTCTTTGGTGTAAAATATTTCCCAGATATTATGTTTCCATATGTGATAAAAGTGTAATATTTCCAAAATTTGCAAATAAGACGCTAAAGTTCCTTTGAAATAAAAAAAAACAAATCATATGCACGAGCATTGCATGCATCATGTGCATAAGCAGGTTTTGTTCCCGGCTTCTTGTCCTGTGGTCTAACTCTGTGTTCTTCATTTATTTCAAAGACAAGCTGACTCACCGGTAATACACCAGAGCCAATTCTTCGAGACTGATGGATCATCTAGAACAAGAGAACCGCGAGCTGAAGGAGGAAGTAGCCAGGTTGACTGCCTTGATGGAGTCATTCTTGGCCACTCAGGGCCAATCTTCTCCAACGCCCTCAACTCCTCCCCAGAGGACGGTCATCTCCGAGATCGTGACCTCTACTGTGCCTGCTGCAACGGCTTATTTTGCACCCTCTATGCCAGCCGGGTTCCCATGGGGAATGCCCCCCAACTTTGTACCAGAGGGTTTCGCCCCTACCCTTGCTTCTATGCCGGCATCTAGCCCGGTCCTTTCAGTGCCACCGCCCGTTGTGCACACGTTACCAAGGGTCGAAGATACCATCTACCA
This sequence comes from Lathyrus oleraceus, assembly GCF_024323335.1. Lineage (NCBI taxonomy): Eukaryota > Viridiplantae > Streptophyta > Magnoliopsida > Fabales > Fabaceae > Lathyrus > Lathyrus oleraceus. The sequence goes on along the minus strand of NC_066583.1, from coordinate 593,784,595 downwards.
CTCTGAGCCATCTGAGGGCCCAGACGTTTATGAAAAGATGGATGATATGAAGGACCAATTCCTTGAGCTTCACAAGGAACTGAAAACTTTGAGGGGGAAAGACCTATTTGGTAAAAGTGCTACTGAGTTGTGCCTTGTGCCCAACGTGAAGATCCCTATTAAATTCAAAGTGCCTAACTTTGAGAAGTATAAGGGAAACACATGCCCTCTCAGTCATCTTGTGATGTATGCTCGTAAGATGTCAACGCAAACTGACAACGACCAACTGCTCATCCATTACTTCCAGGACAGTCTGTCCGGTGCCGCTCTTCGGTGGTACATGGGTTTGGAGAGTTCGAACATCCGATCTTTCAACGATCTTGGCGAGGCCTTCGTCAAGCAATACAAATACAATGTGGATATGGCCCCGGATAGGGACCAATTGAGGGCAATGTCCCAGAAAGAGAAAGAGACCTTCAAAGAGTACGCCCAAAGGTGGCGCAAATTGGCAGCTCAGATAGTGCCTCCCCTAGAGGAAAAAGAGATGACCAAGATCTTCTTGAAGACCTTGAGCTCGTTTTACTACGAGAGGATGATAGCCAGTGCTCCCTCAGACTTCACCGAGATGGTGAATATGGGGATGAGATTGGAAGAAGGGGTCCATGAAGGACGCCTGACTAGAGATGAAGGCTCTTCAGCAAAGAGGTATGGAAGCTTTGCAAAGAAGAAGGAGGGAGAGGCACATGTCGTGTATTCCCATGTCAAGAGAAGACCCTCTGTGAAGAGGAAGATTGCTCGCCCAGTCAACAGTCAGCATCAGGTGGCTCATATAACACCTATTTTCAGGGAAGCTCAGCATTATTAGCAATCGCAAACTCAGCAATATCAACAACAACAGCAGGCCTACCAGCCTCGAAATAACAACAATAATGCCAGCACCAGCTATGAGAGGAAGAGGGTCACTTTTGATCCAATTCCGATGACTTATGCCGAACTCTATCCGTCGCTGATCGATAGAAAATTGACTACTCCGCGAGACCCTCCCGCTGTACCTACCAACCCCCAGTGGTGGTACAAGCCCGAGCTTCATTGTGTGTATCATTTCGGTGCTCCCGGACACGACGTAGAGAACTGTTATCCCCTGAAGACCAAGGTGCAAGACCTTGTGAGAAGCGGGATTTTGTTTTTCGAGGACGTAGGTCCGAATGTAAAGAAGAATCCATTGCCCGAGCATGGGAAGACTGTCAATATGGTCCAGGGTTGCCCTGGGAAGTACAAGGTGAAATATGTCAGTCATATCCGACAATCGCTGGTTGAGATGCATATATTGCTGTGTGACTATAGCCATTATGAGCATGATCACGATAGATGTAGAGTCTGCTCTGTTAATTAGAGAGGATGTCGCCAGGTGCGCAAAGATGTGCAAGAGATGTTGGACGAAGGAGTCATTGAGATCCTTCAGAATAGAAATGTTGATGAAGATGAGCCCGAAGTCAACGTAATTTCCCCGGTGTTCTGGATACCTGAGCCTGTTGTCATCAAGTATGATGGTAGCAAGCAGAAGGTTTCTCCAGCTCTGACTATCAAGCCAGCCGGACTTGTACCGTACTCCTCTGAGAAAGCGGTTCCTTATCGTTACAACGCTGTGGCAGTGGAAAATGGGAAAGAGGTGTCCTTGCCCTCCTCATCTGTTGTTAACATTGCCGATGTTAGTGGTTTGACCCGCAGCGGTCGTGTATTTTCAGCACCGTCGAAGACTCAAGCTGATGTTCAAAGAAGTGCTGATACTGATTTTGTTGAACGCCCGATTGGGAATGCTGGGAGCACCCCGAATCCGGCACTTGTTGTTAAGCCCTCCTCTACGTTAAGAACTCCTGCTTCTGCTGGCCCGAGTGGCAATACGAAAGAAGACTGTGATGAGATGCTGAGGCTCATCAAGAAAAGCGAGTACAACGTTGTAGACCAGCTTCTACAAATGCCATCCAAAATATATGTGTTATCATTGCTTTTGAATTCAGAACCACACCGAGAAGCTCTGCGGAAGGTGTTGGATGTGGCGTACGTGGATCATGATGTCACGATAGAACAATTTGACAGTATTGTTGCAAACATTACCGCTTGTAACAACTTGAGTTTTTGTGACTCTGATCTCCCCGAGGAGGGAAGAGACCACAACTTGGCATTACACATTTCCATGAGTTGCAAAGATGACGCCATGTCCAATGTGTTGGTGGACACTGGGTCATCATTGAATATATTGCCAAAGTCCACTCTTACGAAGCTATCATATCAGGGGCCTCCCATGAGGCAGAGTGGAATAGTTGTGAAGGCTTTCGATGGGTCTTGCAAAACTGTGATTGGTGAGGTCGATCTCCCAGTCAAAATCAGACCAAGTGATTTCCAAATTACCTTCCAGGTTATGGACATTCACCCATCGTATAGTTGTCTCTTAGGCAGACCATGGATTCACGAGGCTGGTGCCGTGACATCCACCCTACACCATAAACTAAAGTTTATGAAGAATAAGAAGCTGGTGGTAGTAGGGGGAGAAAAGGCTCTCCTGGTTAGCCATTTGTCTTCCTTATCTTATATAGATGCTGAGGATGAAGTTGGAACTCCATTCCAAGCTTTATCTGTCGCTGAACCTATTAAGAAAGGAATTTCTTCATTTGCTTCCTACAAAGATGCAAAGTTGGCCATTGAGCATGGCGCAACTGCTGGTTTGGGGAAAATGATTGAATTAAAAGACAACAAGTCCCGGGCTGGCATAGGTTATTCTTCTGGGGTTTCCAATTTGCAAGGGCTATTCAAGAGTGGAGGTTTCATCCACACCAGTCAAGACGAGGAGGCTGCTGCCATCTTGGAAGAGGACGAAGAGGATCTTGGCAACTTCGTCATCCCTGGGGGGATCTGCAATAATTGGGTCGCTGTGGATATTCCAACAGTTATCCATAAGTCAAAGTAATGTTCATTGTGTTTAAAAACCCTTCTCTCGTGCCAAAAGGAGGAGTGATGACATTGTTGATACTAAATACATTGATATTTTCATTCAATAGATTCATGTTAAATGTTTGTTTTTCCGATTATTTTCCCTTTTCGCTTTTGCATGAAATTGGTGATCACATAAAACCTCAAAATAGAATAAAATCAACCTTTTCATCTTCATAATGATTTGCCTTGTTTGAATCCTAAAGCTCTTTATATCCAAAATCATTATGCAGGTTAATCAAATCCATTGAACATAATGATCCAACACCATCTCCAACTTTGAATTCCCTGTATTTGAGGCGGAAGAAGATGATGTTGAAAAGATTCCTGACGAGATTACCCGTCTACTTGAGCATGAAGAGAAGATCATTCAGTCGCATCTTGAGAATCTGGAAACAGTTAACTTGGGGTCTGAGGATTGTGTGCGAGAAGTGAAGATTTGGGCACTCTTGGAAAAATCTGTGAAGAAGGAGTTGATTGAGTTGCTACGAGAATACGTCGATGTCTTTGCCTGGTCATATGAAGACATGCCTGGTCTAGATACAGATATTGTGCAACATTTTTTACCTTTGAAACCTGAGTGCGTGCCTGTGAAGCAGAAGCTCAGAAGAACTCATCCTGATATGGCAGTAAAGATCAAAGAGGAAGTTCAGAAGCAAATTGATGCGGGGTTTCTGGTGACTTCTACATATCCTCAATGGGTGGTCAATATTGTGCCCATGCCTAAGAAAGATGGAAAAGTCCGAATGTGTGTGGACTATAGAGACTTGAATAAAGCTAGCCCGAAAGATGATTTCCCTCAACCACACATTGATATGTTGGTAGACAATACGGCTAAATTCAATGTCTTCTCTTTTATGGATGGATTTTCCGGATATAATCAGATCAAGATGGCACCCGAGGATATGGAGAAGACAACATTCATCACACCTTGGGGAACATTCTATTATTGAGTGATGCCCTTCGGTTTGAAGAACGCCGGAGCCACGTATCAACGAGCTATGACTACCTTGTTTTATGATATGATGCACAAGGAAATTGAGGTATATGTTGATGATATGATTGCTAAGTCAAGAACGGAGATTGAACATGTATAGCACCTGTTGAAGCTTTTTCAGCGTTTGAAAAAGTATAAGCTTCGTCTGAATCCCAACAAGTGTACATTTGGAGTCCGTTCCGGTAAGTTATTGGGCTTTATTGTCAAGGAAAGAGGTATTGAAGTTGATCCTGCAAAGGTCAAAGCAATACAAGAGATGCCTGCGCCCAGAACTGAGAAGCAAGTCCGAGGTTTTCTTGGCCACTTGAATTACATTTCCAGATTCATATCCCACATGACTGCCACATGTGCACCGATATTCAAGCTCCTCCAGAAAGATCAGTCCCATGATTGGACCAAGGATTGCCAGAAAGCTTTTGACAATATTAAAGAGTATTTGTCTGAGCCTCCAATTATGTTTCCGCCTGTGGAAGGAAGACCGTTAATTATGTATCTGACAGTTCTTGAAGACTCGATGGGTTGTGTCCTTGGTCAACAAGACGAATCAGGAAAGAAAGAGTATGCTATCTACTACTTGAGTAAGAAGTTCACCGATTGTGAGTCTCGATACTCAATGCTTGAGAAGACATGCTGTGCTTTGGCTTGGGCTGCTAAGCGCTTACGCCAGTATATGTTAAATTATACGACTTGGTTGATATCCAGAATGGATCCAATCAAGTACATTTTTGAGAAACCTGCTTTAACCGGAAGGATTGCCCGTTGGCAGATGTTGTTATCTGAGTATGATATTGAGTATCGAGCGCAAAAGGCTATTAAAGGTAGTATCTTGGGAGATCACTTGGCACATCAGCCGATTGAGGATTATCAGTCAGTTTAGTACGACTTCCCGGATGAAGAGATTCTGTATTTGAAAATGAAAGATTGTGATCAGCCTACGCTCGATGAAGGGCCAGAGCCTGGTTCCCGTTGGAGCATGGTATTTGATGGCGCTGTAAATCAATATGGAAATGGTATTAGGGCAGTGATTATTACTCCTCAGGGCACACATTTTCCTTTTACAACAAGGCTAACTTTCAAATGCACGAATAATATGGCTGAGTATGAGGCCTGTATTATGGGATTGGAGGAGTGCATTGATCTAAGGATCAAGCATCTTGATGTATATGGTGATTCGGCCCTCGTTGTTAATTAGATTAAGGGTTAATGGGAAACGAATCAGCCTGGCCTCATTCCATATAGGGATTATGCGAGAAGGATTTCAACATTCTTTACTAAGGTTGACTTCTATCATATTCCTCGAGATGAGAATCGGATGACAGATGCTCTTGCTACACTTGCTTCAATGATTGTGGTTAGACTTTGGAATGAAGTTCCCAACATCACTGTGACGCGCTTGGACAGACCAACTCATGTGTTTGCAGTTGAAGAAGTGAAAGATGATAAGCCGTGGTATCATGATATCAAGTGTTTCCTTCAGAGCCAGATTTACCCGCCTGGGGCATCTGTAAAAGATAGGAAGACTTTGAGGAGATTGTCAGGCAGTTTCTACCTCAATGGTGATGTACTTTATAAGAGGAATTTTGACATGGTGTTGCTCAGATGCGTGGATAGACACGAAGCAGACCTGTTAATGACTGAAATCCATGAGGGTTCATTTGGTACTCATTCCAATGGGCATGCCATGGCCAGAAAGATGTTGAGAGCAGGCTTCTATTGGCTGACAATGGAGTCTGACTGCTGCAAATATGTGAAGAAATGCCATAAGTGTCAGATTTATGCGGACAAGATTCATATTCCCCCGACACTTCTGAATGTGATTTCATCACCATGGCCTTTCTCCATGTGGGGAATTGAGATGATCGACATGATAGAACCGAAAGCGTCCAATGGACACAGATTCATTCTCGTAGCAATTGATTACTTCACTAAGTGGGTTGAAGCAGCATCATATGCTAATGTGACCAGATAAGTTCATCAAGAATCAACTCATATGCCGTTATGGTGTGCCAGATAAGATCATTACCGATAATGGATCTAACTTGAACAACAAGATGATGAAAGAGCTATGTAGCGAGTTCAAGATTGCGCATCATAATGCTTCCCCTTACAGACCCAAGATGAATGGGGCTGTTGAAGCTGCTAATAAGAATATCCAGAAGATTATCAAGAAAATGGTTGTCACGTATAAAGATTGGCATGAGATGCTGCCGTTTGCTTTACATGGATATCGTACATCTGTTCGCACTTCAACAGGGGCAGCCCTTTTCTCTCTCGTTTATGGCATGGAGGATGTACTCCCAATAGAGGTGGAGATCCCATCAATGAGAGTCTTGATGGAAGCCAAGTTGACTGATGCTGAATGGGTTCAGAGTCGTTATGACCAGTTAAATTTGATAGAAGAAAAGAGATCGACTGCCATGTGCCATGGTCAGTTATATCAGCAAAGGATGAAGAAAGCCTTTGATAAGAAGGTCAAGCCTCGTGTATTCCGAGAAGGTGATCTTGTGCTCAAGAAAGTCTTGTCTTTCGCGCCCGATTCCAAGGGCAAATGGACTCCAAACTATGAAGGTCCATATGTTGTTAAGAGAGCCTTTTCAGGCGGTGCATTGATACTTACAACTTTGGATGGGGAGGATTTCACTCGTCCTGTGAATTTAGATGCAGTCAAGAAATACTTCGCCTAAAATAAAAACAGAATAGCTCGCTAAGTTGAAAACCCGAAAGGGCGGCTTAGGCAAAAATGAGCGTCTCGGTGGATTGAAAACCCGAAAGGGCGGTCCAGGCAAAAGTTAGAGACATAAAAAATGAATATATGTATCCCGCTAGATTGAATACCTCACCCTGGGGCAATCTAGGCAAAAAATAGGGATTTGGCAAGTAACTGCATCCTGATAAGACTTTATTCTACAACTGTCATCCGTCAGGGATTCTCACTCATTCATCATCAACCAAAGCTTCATATACCTCAGATTCAGAATTGGTGGAGAAATGGTCATTATGTTCAATGTAGCCCTTTTCCAATATATATCACCAATTTCAAATTTGTAAAGATCTATGGAGTCTTACCATTTGCAGATTACCATTCTGTAAGACCCCAATTTTGACCCTAAGATCCCTCATGGCATCATAACATTGCATTTGCATTGCCTCAAGGATCTTTAGCATCTTGGTTCCCTTTGCCTTTGGGCGGGACTCCTTGTGATTGGTTTGAGATGACCAAGCATGCTTGAATTATACATCATTGTTTCTCTTACTTTTGTTTACTAACCAAAAGCACAAAAATGTGTCACTAACATCTTTTGTTTGAAGCTTGAGTATCATCCAAGACACTTTGTGGGTTCTATTTAGATGATCAGTCAACACAAGGGAATGGCTTGAGATACTTCCAACAGGTTCAAATGGGGTCTATTCGTCAGTCAAAACGTTAATCTTGAAGGAGCAAAAGTTTGTTCATGAGCTATCATGCTCGCTAGGCGAGCAGAATGGGTCGCTTAGCGAGTCCCAAGAAAAGCCACCAGAATCACCTACGCTCAGAGGAATTTCTTGAACGATCATGCTCGCTAGGCGAAGCCCACGTGTTTAAAAAAAACGAAAAAACGAAAAAAAAAGAAGATAAATAAATAAATAAATAAATAAAATATAACAGAAAATTTTTGGACTTGGGCCTCTGTCATTTGAACCCACAGGTCCACAAAAATCAGGTTATAAATTCAGAGTTTCAGTGAAACAAAAGGAAGTCTATTCCTATTACCCTGGCAGGAAAAAGATAGTGTGAAAAGGGCTCCCTAGGAGTACCTAGGATGTTTTGGGTTCCTAACACCTTCCCATTGCATAACCAACCCCTTTACCCAGATCTCTGACATTTTTACTAGTTTTTGATTTGATAAAACTTTTAAGTTTTTGTTCGCTTTCTAACCATTCCTTTGGATAAATAGAAGTGCGGTGGCGACTCGACTTGTATGATTTACCTTGGATTTAGTCAATATCTCTAATGGTAACGAATACCCCGCTACAGAAAAATGGCGACTCTGCTGGGGATCGAAACATCCTAGTGGGTTTTGCCTACTTTTCATATTTGTTGTATTGTATTGTATATTTTTTGTGTGACATATTTTTGTGCAATTTGGGATTACTGTATTGTATTAATGATTGAATTGTTTGAATATTAATTCCTTGTATGCTTGGTGATCTTTGTGAGATGAGTTCTATACTCGGACTCGAGTGCACTTAGGATAGGAGAATGGCATAGTCTTGTCGACTTGTGTGGAGTTATTCCTTAGCAAGTTGACTTGCAAGTCCATTCACTTGGTGGAGGTTATGTTGGGATCAATAATGTCACACAAGTAAGTTGTGGTTAGACATTACTCTTTCCAATATAGACCTTAGAAGCCAAGGACCTTAGTTTACCAAGCCCATTTTAGCCTATTCTTAGGATGTAGTGCGAAAGTCGTTCAAGTGTAAGATTTGATACGATTGTTACGCGATACTACACTCATAAGAGTCTCTCTTGAGAATATTTTTGGAATATGAGTAGTCGTTTCTCCAATAATATCCGAAAGATGGGATGATGACTATGGGAACCTCTTGTAGAACATGTTTGGCAGGTTTAAACCTTAGTACACTCCCTTTTCGGTGGTTCTTAACCTAACTCCATGCTCGTGACTTATAACAAACCCTTGATTCATGGTTGATCCGTTCATGAATCCTTAATATCAATGGAACTTGGGTGTTGATAAGGTGTAAACCATAATCCACCAAAATGGATGATTGATATTAAGGATAACATGATCCATCCCATGACCTTTGTTTGGTGTGCTTTGCTTGATCCTTGAGTGTGATTGTTGCAGTCATGCATTCATGCACCCATTTGCATCCATATCATCAATAAATAAGAAAATTTTCAAGGAACTTAAGGGGTTTATTTGCAAAATTTTCAGACATGGAAAGACAAAGAAGGAATACAAAGAAGTACAGCTTCAGGCAACCAGATTTGAAAGAGTTAAGGAATCTGACATCCTATGTATTAGATCCTTTGGATTTCAAGGCTCGTTTTGGGAATCTTCTTCCTTTTCTGACTACTCAGGTGGATGAAGGATTGGTGAGTGTATTGGTGCAGTTTTATGATCCCTTGTACCGTTGCTTCATGTTTCCGGATTTCCAGTTTTTGCCTACCCTTGAGGAGTATGCTTACCTTGTGGGTATACCTATTCTATACCAGTTGTCGTTCAGTGGCTTGGAGAATATTCCTACTTCTCAAGAGATAGCTGACATGTTACACATAGATGAATCTCTGGTTGGTGCTCGTATGACTACCAAAGGAGGAATTCAAGGTCGCCCTTCTGAGTTCCTCATTGATCAAGCTACTATATATGGGAAGGCCATGAGTGAGGACGCCTTTGAGGCCATATTTGTACTTCTCATCTATGGGCTAGTATTATTCCCCAACATCGACAAGTTTGCGGATGTGAACGCTATTAGGATCTTCTCTACTCTTAATCCCGTTCCGACTCTGTTGGGCGATACCTACTTCTCTTTGCATATGAGGAATGCAAAGGGTGGTGGCGCCATTGTGTGTTGTTTGCCTCTGTTGTATAAGTGGTTTATTTCTCAGTTACCTCAGACGGCCGCTTTCAAGGAGAACAAGGAATGTCTGCGGTGGTCCACGAGACTTATGTCTCTCACTAATGATGATATCTCTTGGTATAACCATGTCTATGATGGTGTGCGGATTATTGACTCTTGTGGCGAATTCTCCAACATACCTCTTCTTGGTACATGTGGTGGGATTAACTACAATCCTGTTTTGGCACGTCGGCAGCTTGGGTTCCCCTTAAAGGGTAAACCCAATAACATTCTATTAGAGGGTGTATTCTTTCAGGATGGTAAAGATCCCCAAGGCTTGAAAGCTAGGATGGTCCGCGCTTGGCGCAAGATTCATAGGAAAGGAAGGAAAGAGTTGGGTCCTAAAAATTGCATGGCTTTGGAGCCTTACACTGTTTGGGTTAGGAAGAGGGCGTCTGAGTATCTCATGCCTTACGAGTATCCGAGACCTACACCTATGATTATGGTTGGGCCTTCAACCCTCCCTAATCAAGGAGCAGAGGAGTTGAGAGACGAAGACCGTTCACGTGCCTGGATCCGTGAACGTGAAGAGTTGCTTCAGCAGATTAAGGAGAAGGATGCATTGATTGAGTTTCTTGAGCATCAGGTTATTGATGACCTTGATGATGTATGGACTTCTCTACTTCCTCAGTCTTCTAAGTTCTGGAAGAGGAAGTATGATCGACTCGCCAAAGAGAAGGCCGATATGGAGGCAGCCTATGAGAGGGAGGTGAAGAGGCTTCGCGCATCTTATCTTCCTGTGTCCCGAGCTTTAGATGATTGTTTCTAGGGATCCATAGGATGATTATTTTCCTTTTCTCTTGTATATGATTGACGATGCTGCACTTCTTTTCCCTGATATTATTTGATGAGATATTTCCATATGTGATAAAATGCTTAATATTTCCAGAATTTGCAAATAAAACTCTAAAGTTCCTTTGAAATAAAAAACAAATCATATGCACAAACATTGCATGCATCATATGCATAAGCAGATTCTGTTTCCGGTCCTTTGCCCTGTGGTCTAACTCTGTGTCCTTCATTTATTTTGAAGACAAGCTGACTCACCGGTACTACACTAAAGCCAACATTTCAAGACTGGCATAGGTTTTTCTTCTGGTACTTTCAACAAGCAAGGGTTATTCAAGAGTGGAGGTTTCATCTACACTGGTCTAGATGAGGAGGCTGCTGCCGTTTTAGAAGAAGATACAAAGGATTTTGGCAACTTCATCATCCCTGGTGGGGTCTGCAACAATTGGGTCGCTGTGGATATTCCAACAGTTGTCCATAAGTCAACGTAATGATCACTTTGTTTAAAAACCCTTCTCCCATGCCGAAAGGAGGAGTGATAACATTGTTGGAAACATAAATACAATGATAGTTTCATTCAATAAATTCATGTTAAATGTTTGTTTTTCCTATTTATTTTCCCTTTTTGTTTTTGCATGAAATTGGTGATCACATAAAACCTCAAAATGGAATAAAATCAATCTTTTCATCTGTATAATGATTTGCCTTGTTTGAATTCTAAATCTTTTCATATCCAAAATCATTATGCAGGTTGATTTCTAAACCCATTGAACATAATGACCCAACACCATCTCCCAATTTTGAATTCCCTGTATTTGAGGCAGAGGAAGATGATGTTGAAGAGATTCCTGATGAGATCACCCGGCTACTTGAGCATGAAGAGAAGATCATTCAGCCGCATCTTGAGAATCTGGAAACAGTCAACTTGGGGTCTGAAGATTGTGTTCGAGAGATAAAGATTGGGGCACTTCTGGAAGAATCTGTTAAGAAGGGGTTGATTAAGTTGCTACGATAATAGGTCGACGTCTTTGCTTGGTCGTATGAAGACATGCCAGGTCTAGATACTGATATTGTGCAACATTTCCTACCTTTGAAACCTGAGTGCGTGCCTGTGAAGCAGAAACTCAGAAAAAACTCATCCTGATATGGTAGTAAAGATCAAAGAGGAAATTCAGAAGCAAATTGATGTGGGGTTCCTGGTGACTTCTATATATCCTCAATGGGTGGCCAATATTGTGCCCGTGCCTAAGAAAGATGGAAAAGTCTGGATGTGTGTGGACTATAGAGACTTGAATAAATCTAGTCCGAAAGATGATTTCCCTCTACCACATATTGATATGTTGGTAGACAATACAGCTAAATTCAATATCTTCTCGTTTATGGACGAATTTTCCGGATATAATCAGATTAAGATGGCACCCGAGGATATGGAGAAGACAACATTTATCACACCTTGGGGAACATTCTGTTATCGAGTGACGCCCTTCGGTTTGAAGAACGTCGGAGTCACGTATCAACGAGCTATGACCACCTTGTTTCATGATATGATGCACAAGGAGATTGAGGTATATGTTGACGATATGATTGCTAAGTCAAGAACGGAAGTTGAACATGTAGAGCATTTGTTGAAGCTTTTCCAGCGTTTGAGGAAATATAAGCTTCGTCTGAATCCCAACAAGTGTACATTTAGAGTCCGTTTTGGCAAGTTATTGGGCTTCATTGTTAGTGAAAGAGGTATTGAGGTTGATCCTGCAAAGGTCAAAGCAATACAAGAGATGCCTGCGCCCAAAACTGAGAAGCAAGTCCGAGGTTTTCTTGGCCGCTTGAATTATATCTCTAGATTCATATCCCACATGACTGCCACATGTGCGCCTATATTCAAGCTCCTCCGGAAAGATCAGTCCCATGATTGGACCGAGGATTGCCAGAAAGCTTTCGACAGTATTAAAGAATATCTGTCTGAGCCTTCAATTCTGTCTCCGCCTGTAGAGGGAAGACCTTTGATCATGTATCTGACTGTTCTTGAAGACTCGATGGGTTGTGTCCTTGGTCAGCAAGACGAATCAGGGAAGAAGGAGTATGATATTTACTACCTGAGTAAGAAGTTCACTAATTGTGAGTCTCGATACTCAATGCTTGAAAAGACATGCTGTGCTTTGGCTTGGGCTGCTAAGCGCTTACGCCAGTATATGATAAATCATACGACTTGGTTGATATCCAGAATGGATCCAATCAAGTACATCTTCGAGAAGCCTGCTTTAACAGGGAGAATTGCCCGTTGGCAGATGTTGTTATCTGAGTATGATATTGAGTATCGAGTTCAAAAGGCTATTAAAGGTAGTATCTTGGCTGACCATTTGGCACATCAGCCTATTGAAGATTATCAGTCAGTTCAATATGACTTCCCGGATGAGGAAATTCTGTATTTGAAAGTGAAAGATTGTGATGAGCCTACGCTCGATGAAGGGCCAGATCCTGGTTCCAGATGGAGTATGGTATTTGATGGCGCTGTAAATCAATATGGAAATGGTATTGGGGCGGTAATCATTATGCCTCAGGGCACACATATTCCTTTTACAGCAAGGCTAACTTTCAAGTGCACGAATAATATGGATGAGTATGAGGCCTGTATTATGGGATTGGAGGAATGTATTGATATAAGGATCAAGCATCTTGATGTATATGGTGATTCGGCCCTCGTTGTTAATCAGATTAAGGGTGAATGGGAAACGAATCAGCCTGGCCTCATTCCATCCAGAGATTATGCGAGGAGGATTTCAACGTTCTTTACTGAGGTTGACTTCCATCATATTTCTCGAGATGAGAATCGGATGGCAGATGCTCTTGCTACGCTTGCTTCAATGATTGTGGTTAAATTGTGGAATGAAGTCCCCAATATCACCGTGATGCGCTTGGATAGACCAACTCATGTATTTGCAGTAGAAGAAGTAAAAGATGATAAGCCGTGGTATTATGATATCAAATGTTTCCTTCAGAGCCAGATTTACCCGCCTGGGGCATCTGTAAAAGATAGGAAGACTTTGAGGAGATTGTCAGGCAATTTCTACCTCAATGGCGAAGTGCTTTACAAAAGAAATTTTGACATGGTTCTGCTCAGATGCGTGGATAAACACGAAGCAGACCTGTTGATGACTGAGGTCCATGAGGGTTCATTTGGTACTCATTCCAATGGACATGCCATGGCTAGAAAGATGTTTAGAGCAGGCTACTATTGGCCGACAATGGAGTCTGACTGCTGCAAATTTGTGAAGAAATGCCACAAGTGTCAGATTTATGCTGATAAGATTCATATTCCCCCGACACTTTTGAATGTGATCTCATCACCATGGCCTTTCTCCATGTGTGGAATTTACATGATTGGCATGATAGATCCGAAAGCGTCCAATGGACACAGATTTATTCTCGTAGCAATTGATTACTTCACCAAGTGGGTTGAAGCGGTGTCGTATGCAAATGTGACCAGGCAGGTGGTCGTGAAGTTTATCAAGAATCAACTCATATGCCGATATGGTGTGCCAGATAAGATCATTACTGATAATGGATCTAATTTGAATAACAAGATGATGAAAGAGCTGTGTAGTGAATTCAAGATTGCACATCATAATTCTTCTCCGTACAGACCCAAGATGAATGGGGCTATTGAAGCTGCTAACAAGAATATCAAGAAAATTATCCAGAAGATGGTTGTTACGTACAAAGATTGGCATGAGATGCTACCATTCGCTTTGCATGGCTATCGTACATCTGTCCGCACTTCAACAGGGGCGACCCCTTTCTCTCTTGTTTATGGCATGAAGGTTGTACTCCCAGTAGAGGTGGAGATCCCATCAATGAGAGTCTTGATGGAGGCCAAGTTGACTGATGCTGAATGGGTTCAGAGTTGTTATGACCAGCTAAACTTGATTGAAGAGAAGAGATTGACTGCCATGTGCCATGGTCAGTTATATCAGCAGAGAATGAAGAAAGCTTTTGATAAGAAGGTCAAGCCTCGTGTGTTCCGAGAAGGTGACCTTGTGCTCAAGAAAGTCTTGTCTTTCACGCCCGATTCCAGGGGCAAGTGGAGTCCAAACTATGAGGGTCCGTATGTTGTTAAGAGAGCCTTTTCAGGCGGTGCTTTGATACTTACAACTATGGATGGGGAGGATTTCACTCGTCCTGTGAATTCAGATGCAGTCAAGAAATACTTCGCCTAAAAAAATAAAAACTAAATAGCTCGCTAAGTTGAAAACTCGAAAGGGCGGCTTAGGCAAAAATGAGCGTCTCGGTGGATTGAAAACCCGAAAGGGCGATCCAGGCAAAAGTTAGAGACACAAAAAATATATAATAATGATATATGTATCCCGCTAGATTGAGTACCTCATCATGGGGCAACCTAGGCAAAAATTAGGGATTTGGCAAGTAACTGCATCCTGACAAGACTTTGTTCTACAACTGTCATCCGTCAGAAATCCTTGCTCATTATCAGCCAAAGCTTAAAATAGATCGGATTCAGAATTGGTGGAGAAATGGTCATTATGTTCAATGTAGCCCTTTTCCAATATATATCACCAATTTCAAATTTGTAAAGATCTATGGAGTCTTGCCATTCACAGACTACCATTCTATCAAATAAATTTGAGCCTTTTATCCAATTATTGGCACTCTTATCTGTTTCTATTCATCAAATGTTTTGCATGTTTTGATTAAGAAAATATCATTGTTTTAAACGATCAAATTTTTTATAATTTGTTTTTAAACAAAGTGAACATTCACAATGACGAAAGGATACTTAAGAGATCCTCAATGCTCTCCCAAGGGTGGTACGATCCCCAACAGGGTAAGATTTTTGTCCATATTCCTGGCATGACTGTATCTCCTCCCTCCGGAACCCCTTGTGGTTTATCCTACCAAGTGGATTGCTTGTTGAGAGTCACCTCTCTTCCCTTCAGTAGAGTAGCAATCTTTCTTCCTCAGCAGCTTGGATCTCTTTGGGTTGTTGATGTGGTGGACCTTGTCTGTGATAACTCTTGTCCCCAGCTGGAATGATTGATGATTCATCCCCTCCAGAGTTCTTTGCTTCCTGGTATCTCTGATCCCCAGCAGATTGGATACTCTCCGGTGAACTTGGCTTTCTCTCTTGAGATGTAGTACCGGGTGGTTGATTCCTAGACCTGGTTGTGTTAAATATGTCTGTTTGTCAACATACATCATACATAAACCACGCGCATACATGCATAATTATAACATTCAGATATTCATGTTGCATTCTTTGCCATATATTGTTGTTTGCTGTCTCCTGCTATTTGGTGATATACTTCCCCAAGCAGACGTGTGTGTTTGATCTCTCCATATAGAGTCAGCTCCATAGGCAGAAAGCGTCTATCCTTTCTTCCATATTCCCCACCGGGTTATATCCTCGTGGATGTTGATTGTTTTTATTCCTTCCCAACACATATACTGGGATGGTTTTTCCCATTGAGTTATATCCTCATCGGGACAAGTCTTGATTTGGTGTGCCTATCTAGTTTGATCCTAGATCGGTCTCTTGAGACTCTTTTCCTGTTTCCCCGTGGTAAATGAATAATTGCTCAATAATTAGTAATTATTATCCCCGGCGGAGTCTGTGTTTCTCTACCCTCATACCGGTAGTTGTAAACCCTATTTCTTCCCTTTTTGCAGAGTAACTATTTTTGCTCATCTTTAATTGGTGACAGTTATCTTCATCCAATATTCGGTGATCATATCCCCTCACCTGCTTGGATAATTGCCCTGATTATGCAATTTATCCCCAGCGGGTCATCTCTCGTCTACCTTGTTGTTGTTGGTAACGATTGTTTCTCCCCTGAATTGGTCATCATTATATACCTAGTTTCGGTATCCCGATGCATTTTCTTTTCGGTCGATTTATCCTTTATTAACCCAGTAACCGGTTGTGGATAATCGTCCATGCGAGTATATTATCTACGTTCTGACGGTAATAGATAGTATATCTCATGCACTCTCGGGTCTGAAGCCTTTTGTTCTTCCCCAGTTGAGTAAGATTTGTATCCCCTTTGTGGAGTCGAATATCCATCCTGTAATCGAGTTTGCTTTTAGCCCTCTTTTGGATGATGAGTGTTTTGGGAATATTCCCCAATTCACGCCTTGGTTGGTCACCTATTATATGCCCAGTAACCAGTATCTCTGGTGTTCCTTCCTCTTTGCTCCCTATTATGACTTTTTGTCCCCTGTGGAGTCAGAATCCCTGAGTTGAAGTATACATTTTAGGTTTTCCTCAGACGTTTTGAAGTTTTGATATCTCTCACCCTTATACCGGTCTTGGATATTCATCTCTTCCTGAACATGTTGTATCTCTCACCCTCATACCTGGCGTTCAGATCACGTGTCTCCTTGAGCTTATTACCCAGTAACCGGTAATACCTCGTCCCGCTGCTTCCCCAGGAGTGTCCTTGTGGACATCCCCAGCGAAGTCCCTTAGTGGATTGTTTTCATCCGGATTTTATCCGAAGTATCCGCTGTGGATAGTTTTTTGCTGTATTGGCATATTCCCCAATACATGCATCTTCGAGTCAGCTCGAGTCTTTCCATTGGATCTTTTCCCTTTTGAATTCTGTTCCCCACGCTTTGAGTCGTGACCTGCTCGCGCATTTTTATCCTTTTTCTATCCCCAGGAGAGTCCCTAGGGTCTTGGTCCCATGGAGTAAATTGCTCATATGGATTATCAGTGACTTCTGATTCCTTTGCTTTTGAGGACACATATCTCCATAGAGTGCTACAATTTTTCATACCTACATTTGCATGATGAGGTCTCTTAGGGACCAAAATTCGTCTCTTTGTTATTATTTAAGCCCATTCTACCCCGTCGAGACGAAGATTTTAACCTTCACTTCTCCGGCTAGAATGACCTTAAATAGGGGCATCTGTAAGACCCCGATTTTGACCCTAAGATCCCTCATGGCATAATAACATTGCATTTGCATTGTCTCAAGGATCTTTAGCATCTTGGTTCCCTTTGCCTTTGGGTGGGACTCCTTGTGATTGGTTTGAGATCACCAAGTATGCTTGAATTATACATCATTGTTTCTCTTACTTTTGTTTACTAACCAAAAGCACAAAAATGTGTCACTAACATCTTTTGTTTGAAGCTTGAGTATCATCCAAGACACTTTGTGGATTCTATTTAGATGATCAGTCAACACAAGGGAATGGCTTGAGATACTTCCAACAGGTTCAAATGGGGTCTATTCATCAGTCAAAACGTTAATCTTGAAGGAGCAAAAGTTTGTTCATGAGCTGTCATGCTCGCTAGGCGAGCAGAATGGGTCGCTTAGCGAGTCCCAAGAAAAGCCACCAGAATCACCTACGCTTAGAGGAATTTCTTGAACGGTCATGCTCGCTAGGCGAAGCCCACGTGTTTAAAAAAAACGAAAAACGAAAAATAAATAAATAAATAAATAAAATATAACAGAAATTTTTTGGACTTGGGCCTCTCTCATTTGAGCCCACGGGTCCACAAAAATCAGGTTATAAATTCAGAGTTTTAGTGAAACAAAAGGAAGTCTATTCCTATTACCGTGGCAGGAAAAAGATAGTGTGAAAAGGGCTCCCTAGGAGTACCTAGGATGTTTTGGGTGCCTAACACCTTCCCATTGCATAACCAACCCCTTTACCCAGATCTCTGACATTTTTACTAGTTTTTGATTCGATAAAACTTTTAGGTTTTTGTTCGCTTTCTAACCATTCCTTTGGATAAATAGAAGTGCGGTGGCGACTCGACTTGTATGATTTACCTTGGATTTAGTCAATATCTCTAATGGTAACGAATACCCCGCTACACATTCCATCAAATAAATTTGAGCCTTTATCCAATTATTTGCACTCTTATTTGTTTCCATTCAACAAATGTTTTGCATGTTTTAATTGAAAAAATATCATTGTTTTAAATAATCAAATTTTTCATAATTTGTTTTTAAACAAAGTGAACATTCACAAGGACATAAGGATACTTAGGATATCTTCAATGCTCTCCCAAGGATGGTATGACCCCCAACAGGGTAAGACATTTGTTCACATTCCTGGCATGTTTGTATCCTTTTCCTACCGGAGCCTTTTGTGATTTTTCCGCCAAGCAGAGTGTGTCATCCCTCTTTCCTCCTCAGCAGATGTGATCTTTGGTAGTACGGTATTTAGTGGTGACCTTGGAAGCTTCCTATTGGGTGTTTGTTCCCCACAGAAGTTCCCCTTTTCCTCCCTTGACTGGTTCCCCAGTAGAGTTGCTTATGCGGCGAATTTTATCTGTGCAAACTCCTGTCCCCAGTTGGAATGACTGATGATCACTCCCCTGCAGAGACCTGTGATTCCTGGTATTTTCTTGCCCTCATCAGATGGGATACTCCCCAGTGGGCCTAGCTTCCTCTCTTGAGGTGTAGTACCGGATGTTCGTGTACTTATCCGCTGGATTTGTTGGTATTGGAAATGCCTGTTTGTCAACATTCATCATACATAAACCACGCATGTGTGCATATAATTTTCAAACATTCAGATATTCATGTTGCATTCTTTGCCATATATCTTTGTTTTTTTATCCCCTGCTAGTTGGTAATACATTTCCCCAAGCAGATGTCGGTGTCTGATCTCCCCATATAGAGTCAGCCCCTTAAGCAGAAAGTGTATCTTTCCTTCCATATTCCTCACCGAGTTATATCCTCGTGGATGATGATTATTTCTGTTTCCTCCCAACACATATATTGGGAGGGGAGTCCCCATTGAGTTATATCCTCACTGGGACGAGTCTTGATTCAGCTTACCTCTTTAGTTTGATCCTAGATTGGCTTCTTGTGACTGTTTCCTGCGTTTCCCTGTGGTATAAATGAATAATTGCTCAGTAATCAGTAATCGTTCATCCTATCCCCGGCGGAGTCTGTGGTTTTCTACCCTTATACCGGTAGTTGTAAACCCTATTTCATCCCCTTGTGGAGTTAACCTCTTATTCATCCTAATCGATGACGGTTACTTCTCCGTGGTTTCCTACCCAGTATCCGGTAGATGTAATCCCCTCCTTGACGGTTATCTTCATCCAATATTCGGTGTTGGTATTCCCTCATCTCTTGGATGATTGCTCTTATCAGGCAGTTTATCCCCAGCAAGTCATCTTTCATGTACCGATTGTCGGGTAGTGTTTGTTGCTCCCCTTGAATGGTCATCATTATACCTAGTTTCGGTATCCCAATGCCTTTCTTTGTCGGTCGATCTATCCTTTATTAACCCAGTAGCCGGTTATGGATAATCTTCCATGCGAGTATATTATCTACGTTCTGACGGTAATAGATAATATATCTCATGCACTCTTTGGTCGAAGCCTTTTGTTCTTCCCCAGTTGAGTAAGATTCGTATCCCTTTTTGGAATCGAATGTCCATCCTATAATCGAGTTTGATTTTAGCCATCTTTTGGATGATGAGTGTCTTGGGAATATTCCCCAATTCACGTTTTGTTTGGTCACCTATTATATGCCCAGTAACCGGTATCCCTGGTGTTCCTTCCTCAGATGGTTTTCGGATGTTTGATATCTCTCACCCTTGTACCGGTCTTAGATACTCATTCTTCCCGAGCTTGCGGTTCTCTCACCTTTATACCGGTGTTCAGATCGCATGTCTCTCTGAGCTTATTACCCAGTAACCGGTAATACCTCATTTGTTATTTCCCCACCTGAGTCCGGATTTTTATCCGAAGTATCCGTTATGGATAATTTTTGCTGTATTGGCATATTCCCCAATACGTGCATCTTTGAGTCAGCTCGAGTCTTTCCATTGATGTATTTCACTGGATTTCCTTCGCGCCTCTCAGCAAGTTTCAAGTCGTGACCTACTCACGCGTTTTTATCCCTTTACTCCCCGGTAGAGTCTCTGCCCCACTGAGTGTATTACTCATATGGATTGTCAGTTTCTCCTGATATTTTCCTTTGTGGACACATCCCCCCACAGAGTATTACTGTTTCCATACATACATTTACATCATGAGGTCTCTTAGGGACCAAAATTCGTCTCTTTGTTATTATTTAAGCCCATTCTACCGCGTCGAGGCGAAGATTTTAACCTTCACTTCTCCGGCTAGAATGACCTTAAATAGGGGCATCTGTAAGACCCCAATTTTGACCCTAATATCCCTCATGGCATCATAACATTGCATTTGCAAAGCCTCAAGGATCATAAGCATCTTGGCTCCTTACCTTTGGGTGGGATCTCTTCTTGTGAGTGGTTTGAGATCACCAAGCATGCTTGAATTGTATATCATTGCTTTTCTCATTTTTGTTTATTAACCAAAAGCACAAAAATATGTCACTAACATCTTTTGTTTGTAGCTTGAGCAATCACAAGGTCAAAAGCCTCTAGGAGATCATAAGTACAAAGGTATGGCCAAGAGAAGATGAAAGCAAGCATGGTAATGGCTCCCAAAGCTCTCATCCATCAAATATGCCTCCCTATCATCTCAATCCATCATTTTGATCAAAGCAAGTCAAAGGGTTTGAGGTTTGTTCCCCAAGGAAACCCTAGTTCATCTGATCATCCACAATGCCTTGCTCTTGAAGCAACCTCAGCTCATGATCAAATGCAATCAAGGGAAGTTCTTTAATTCATAATTTCATGCATATTTGAACTTATTTGAGTGTCCTCAATTATCAATTCATCAAGATATGAATTGTGGGCTTGAGAAGTTGATCAGTTAATTCATCTTACTATTTTGAAATGCACTGAGACCTACCTTTTTATGTGTTGGTCAAATGGAGATGGTCCCAAAAGAAAAAATGTTCTTAAGGACAATATGAACAACTTTCATGTTCATCAAAAATTGATTTGAAGCTTGTAATGGCATCTCCCATTCCAAGACATTATAGGTCAATTTGATTGAAACCCTAATTTTAGGCCAACTTCCCAAGAACATAACTCATTCATTTTTCATGATTTTGAGGTGGGATCAAATGCATTGAAAACCTTAAGATATCTACTTCAAATGTTATGTTGAACAAAATTTCAAACTCTCAAAGGAAATACATGTGATAATGCAAAACATTATAGGTCACTTTGGACCAAATGTATTGAAAGGCAAAAAAGTCCAACTTTAAGTGCCCATACCTCTTTCATCAAAAATCCAAATGATGCAAAATTTAAGTCTATTTTGATTTTCTTGAAAATAACTACAACTTTTATGTTGGAGGTTTTTTCATTTGGGGCTTTCATCATTAAAACAGAGGGGCTTGAACATTGGCCAAATTTGGAAACTTTGCCTTTTCATGTTTTGCACCTTACACTTTAAACTCAAATTTCACCAATTTCCACACTTCAAATGGATTTTTGTCCAACATAACATTTGTTCCTTACATCAAGACCTTTCCAACCATTACTCACATGCTCATGTTTGGATTTGGCAAATGGCATTTTCGAAGAGGAGAAGTTTTAGGCATAATTATGCATAACATGTTGAAACTCATTATACAAGCTTGTGCATTGCCAAATCCATGACCATTTCAGCTCAATTATGCTTCAGAGTGCATTTGGCATTGAATTTGGGCCTTTTGAATGATCATGCAAGCCCATGCAATGAATATCCAATTCCATGCACACGGCTTTGATCACACTTGCCTTGCCTCTCCATCTATAAATAAGAGCCTAACTCCATTCAAATTTCATCCATGAATCAACCTGAAGTGCTGCAGAAATCGAAATCGAGCCACACCTAAAGGAACTATTTCAATTTTCTTCAATTTCTCAGATCTGAGTTTCAACTAAATCAAGTTGAATTTCTAGATCTAAAGTTCCTAGACCTTTCTCTCATACTCCATTGATCTTCTGTTTGGCCAAAGGAAGCAAGCTCAAATCTCCAGAATTCAAATGTGATCATCAACTGGTTTTCTCTTTGAAACTCATTACTCTTTGATCTATTTGCCTGGCCAATGTGTTTTCTGAAGTCCTCACTTGAGAGGCAAGCTAGTGGTAGCTTCAATTTCGTGTTTTATTGAACTGCATTTTTTATACCTGAATCTTCCAGCTCAGATTTCTTACTCTATAGGAATTTTGAGTGTGATTCAAGGTTACAGGGGTGATGTACATCACCCCAGCTTCATTTTGATGTATGGATCGTGAATTTTGGTTGAGGTTTGTGAACCTGCAACTCTGGCCGGAGTTCATGTACTCGCCGGAGAAGACGGTGGTGTACACCACCGTCCGTTCACCAGTTTAAATCCAGACCGTTTGATCATGTTTCCAGATTGAATCATGTCCTTTGGATCTTATGACTTTCAATAATGCTGGATGTCTCTCAGTTGACTCATGCCTTCCATGCGCGCGCATCTCACATCCGTCTGATCAGCCACGTCAATTAATGAGGCTTGATCAGACGCTTGTGCTTTTTTCTGATTTTTGTAATTTCCATTTTTATTTCTTTTATTTCCATTATTTTCAAAAATTCATATCTTCTTCATTTTAAATCCAAAAAATATGGGACCAATTGCATTCTTCTCCAAATAAATTCTAGTTTCTAATTTTGATTTTTAATATTTTTTATTTTGTCATTTGATATTTTTTATGAATTTTCTCTTTTCTGGTTATTTTTAATTCGTTTTAAATAGTTTTCAATATTCAAAAAATACAAAAATATTCTCCTAACCTATTTGAATGATGATGAATCTATGAAAAATATTCTCATCAAGTTTTTAATTGATTTGAGATTTATTTGAGATTTTAGTTCAATTAGGTTATTTTTATTCATTTTTAATTGATTAAAAATAGTTTCTGACTTTTAAAAATGCTGAAATTTTTTATCAAACTTTCTTTGACCTTGTTGAACTTGGGATAAATCACTTGGACCTTTCAAGGTTGATTTGAAGTGATTTTGAAGTTTGACTTTTCTTTTATTTTTAATTCAAGTTTATTTTAATATTAAAAATGCCAAAAATATTTTGCTTATTTGTTTGACCTCCAATCTTCATCTCATTGCTGATTTCTCATTGTTTGACTTTGACTTTCAATGTCATTTGGTCAACACACATGGATTGGTACATTTTATTTCACCTTATGCACTTTATTCTTTCCATTTCCTTTTCCATTATTCATCTCCTTCTTCTTCTTCTTCTTTTTCTTTTTTGATCAATGAGTTGAAGGTTGATAAGTTAGCATTGATTAGGGAGGCTTAATCTTCCTTGATTCAAATCTAATTCATCTTGATCAATTGATCAAGTGAATGTCTTTGCATTAAGGATAGGTTATTTCCTAAATTATGCAAAAGACTTAAACCAATACAAGATCAATTCTCTTCTTCTTTTTGGCATGGCAAGTAGTTGGAACTTGGTTCACTAATCAAGACTTCTAACTTGTGTTGTTGCCTACATTATTATTGACCGGCCTCAGATAGTTGTGACTTCTACATAAGTCCAATTACGATTGCTTAACATAGCGCTAAATTTGCCTTATGGCACACTAACTACTAACACTAATCATTAACCATTAATATTTACTTTTTGCTCTTTACTTTTAATGCAATTTACTATTCTTGCACATATTATCCATTTGCTTTTTCCTTTGCTCACTTGAGCACATGTTTATGTTAATGCAATTTGCCTTTTACTCACTTGAGCACATAATTGTGTATATATCATTGTGCTTGTGTTTTGTTTTGATTGTTGTGAACCAAATGCAAAGAAATGGACAAATGGACTTAGTTTCTAGGACATTCCCTATGCAAAAATTGGAGTAAAAGGACCTTAATGTTGAAGATGATCATGAAGGACCCAACCTCTAAACTCACTCTTGTCCATTCTTGATTTGCTTCATAAAACTCTTTGATGTGTGTGTTCTTGTGTTAGGGATTCCACCTTGATTCAAATTTGGGGAACCATTGCCATGAGCTTCTAAGAGAAAGAGTTACAAGATGCCTTGAAGAGCCTTCCAAGAGTTCATTTGATTGATGATTACTTGAGTTCATGTTTCTGTGATTGCTTATTCCAAAGGATGGGAGCTACTTGGATCATCCATATGATCTCAAGAGAGGAACTCTTTTTGTGGTTTTGTTCTTATCCCTCATTTTTGCATTGCTTAGGATCTTAACCCTTCTTCTTCTTCTCTCCACTCTAACCCAAGCCAAAACTTTTTGTGCAAACATTTAACCATTGTTTTCAAACATTAGAAACCTAAGCCTTATGCTTTTGATTTTCAAACTCTCTTTTCATAATACTTATTTTGAACTGAACTTTTAAGTTAACGTTGACCATATTTTGTAAACACTTTTCATTGGTAAATATAACCCATTCAAATGCTTTTTGTGGTTTCAATGGCCACTTCTTAATCGAAAACTTTTCATAACCTTTAGCTATTAGGTTTGAGTTATCCTTGAGGTAGATGTAATACTCACCTATATCCTTAGTGATGGACAATGAGTCTTCCATGCTTATTATAGGGTTAACCCCTCACTAGCATGTTGAAGCTACCCTCACATGGTGGATTTGTGGTTTTAGGTTGAGTTTTCTCCCTTGAATAACAAAAGACTTCAAAGCTTTTGGGCCAATCAATTCACCAACTCATTTTTGAGATTTTTACCCCGAACTACGAGGTTTTGATCCTACCTTTTTTAAGATGGTACGTAGGCAATGGGTTTATCCATCCAAACACAAAAAATGTAAATAACTTGTATATTCTCTTCTCATCTCTTCAATCATGTTTGCACAAACAAATTTTTCACAAAAACAACAAACTTTGCAACAAGTATGAAAAGGGCTCCCTAGGAGTACCTAGGATGTTTTGGGTGCCTAACACCTTCCCATTGCATAACCAACCCCCTTACCCAGATCTCCGACTCTCTTTTACTAGTTTTTGATTCGATAAAGCTATTAGGTTTTTGTTCGCTTTCTAACCATTCCTTTGGATAAATAGAAGTGCGGTGGCGACTCGACTTGTATGATTTACCTTGGATTTAGTCAATATCTCTAATGGTAACGAATACCCCGCTACACCTCAAATGGCTCAGAATGGTAGATAGTGTCCTCAATACGAGGCAAGGTATGAACAACCAGAGGCGATACAAACATGACCGGGATGGATGCCGACATAGAAGCAAAAGTGGGCGCAAACCCTTCCGGCATGGAATTTGGTGGCATCCCCCACGGGAATCCAGCAGGTATAGTTGGACCAGGTTGAGTAGCAGCAATAGGAGTGGTTGAAATAGCAACCTCCGAAATGACATTCCTCTGGGGAGGAGTTGCAGGAGTTGGTGAAGACTGACTTTGTGCAGCAAGAACAGACTCCATCATGGCAGTCATCCGTGCAATCTCGTCCTTCAGCTCTCTGTTCTCTTGTTCTAAATGCTCCATGATTCTAGGTTGATTGGAGTGAGTGTTGTATCAGTGAGTCAGCTTGGCTGAAGCACAAAATAATAACTGATAAGACATCTGGCAGAAGAAAACCTGCTATGCAAATGATGCATGAAATGCAATGTTTTTTATTGTTTTAATTTCAAGGAACATATGAAGTTCTATTTGCAAATATAATAACAATTTGATTCACCATAAAAATCTCTTTTTATTCATAAAATTTTGGAAGGATTACACTTAGTACAATTTTAGAAACCAAAGTACAAATACAAGATGAAAGGAAACTAATCATCCTAAGGATGCTCTAGCAACAGTGTCAGATGATCTGATTGTTGGCGCGTACTTCCTTCGGATGCGTCGAATCTCGGACTCAAAAGATGTCTTCATCTGAGCTCTCTCAAGGACAAGCTGATCAACAATCTTCTTCCAAGCACCGGACGACTGAGGCATACTAGAGGAAGATGAACCCTCTGGCTCTCTCTGCTCTTCACTACTCAGTCTTTAAGAAGTTTAATAAGTGCATCCTTATCCTTTGACTCAAGTTGCAACTCCTCATGCTTTCGGCTCAAAGCATGGAACCGCTCTTCCCACATGTCTTTCTCTTACTTCATCTTGGAGAGTGCGTCTTCCAACTCATTTATATATTGGTTAGGGAGAGTTGATGGCTCAACCACAACCAAAGACATAGGTCTTTCACAAGCATACGACATCTTCAACTCCAAAGCTCTCTTCTTCACCCAAAGAGTGTAAGCTTCCAAAGCTACACAGTTGTACGGACCAAGCTCAGATCTTACTTTCCTATGCACATTATGCCAAGCATGAATCATCTTCTGCTTCAAGTGTTAGGGATCTTTACCCTTTTGATAGAAAAGACCTTCTAACTGAGTGTTATTAGGTATGTCTCTCAAGGGGAACCCAAGTTGACAACGAGCCAAAATAGGGTTGTAGTTGATTCCTCCTTGTATACCAATAAGGGGTACATTAGAGAATTCACCACAACTATCAATAATATCCAAGCTACTCAGTGCATCATCATACCAAACAATATCATCATTAGTGAGGGACATAAGTCTCTAAGACCACCATAGACATTATTTGTTCTCCACAAAAGCAAACGTATGAGGCAAGTGCGAAATAAACCACTTGTACAGAAGAGGAACACAACACACAATAGTTCCACCACCTTTAGAATTCCTTAGATGCACAAAGAAATATACATCACCCAATAAAGTAGGAACACGATTCTCAATCAAGAAGATTCTAATGGCGTTAACATCAACGAAACTGTCAATGTTAGGGAACAAAGCCAAACCATAAATGAGCAACACAAAGATGGCTTCAAAAGCGTCCATACTACCGGCTTGAGCAAGGACAATAGCCTCTCCAATGAGGAACTCAGAAGTCAACCCAAACATCCCTCCTTTCTTCACCTAATGAGCCTCAATCTCAGACTTCTTCAAGTGAAGAGCTTCGACTATGATATGAGATATGGGAACCTCTTGCAATCTACTAAAAGGCACTTTGTCATAAACGGGTATTCCCAAGATATGGGCATACTCCTCTAACGCTGGCATAAGCTGATAATCAGGAAAAGTGAAGCAACGGTAGAGAGGGTCGTAGAACTGAATCAACAGGCTCAAGAGTCCTTCAACCACATCAGTAAATAACATAGATAAAAGCTTCCCATGACGTTGCTTGAAGTACAAAGAATCTAATACAAAGGATGATAACTTCCTTAGCTCTTTCAAATCCGGACATCTGAAATTGTACTTCTTAGTGTTCCTTCGTCCATAATCCATGGTCTGAAAACATTTGCAAATGAGACCTTAGTTCCTTGAAATTTATTTTCTGTGATGAATGTCATGATGCGCATGTATGCATGAATACAATAATCATAAACAAGGGATCACACACAAGGCAAACAAACAAAGGTCAAAGGATCAATCAAGTCATTTTCAAGATCAATCATCCATTTTGGTGGATTATGGCTTTCACCTTATCAACACCCAAGTTCCATTGATATTGACAAGACTTGATTGGATCAACTAAGAATCAAAGGGTTTGTTGTGAGTCACGAGCATGGAGACAGGTTAAGAACCATCCCAAAGGAGTGTACTAAGGATATCAACCTGTAGATCATGTTCTAAAAAGTCCCCAGAGTCTTTATTCCGTCTATCGGATATTATAGGTTAGGATGACTAATAACATGAAATTATATCATATTTTAGGACTTAATTCAATTAAATTATATTATTATTTATTTCAGTTCACTTCATTTTATTAGATATTACGCGGTATTTTCTTCCTATTTGTCTCAGGTGGTTTATTTGAAGCACAAGTAAAAATGGAAGAAAAGGAGGTGCAAAAAGGAGAGAAAATGAACCAAATATCAAAGCCCAGTCCAAAGCACAAAACACAGGTGTTGTGCCTGTGACGGACGTCACAGAGGCCGTGACGAGCGTCACGCCTTGCACACTCCTGTGACGGACGTCACACATGGTGTGACGAACGTCACACCATTCCCCTACATTTTTGGCGCAAGGAACGCTTCAGAGACGTTGAGGGAGAGTTGAGCCCTATATCCATGCCCAACCTTTATGCACGTTGAAGACCTTTGAAGCGGAGGCAGTTACTCAAGGCACCAATATAAATAGCCACTTTCCAAACCTAAAAGGGTTCCACGCTTTTTCCATTTTTTTTCCTTGCCGTTTTCGCTTTTGCATATTTTCTTTTCCAGCAACTTAGGCATTGTTTCTTTATTATTTTTACGAGTTCTACACTATTTCCCTTGCAATTTCTATTTTCCGTTTTAGCATTTAGTTAATTCTTTTTGCACAATAGTTTCTACACCGGAAACTATTGTGTACCTTTTTACCGGATCTAACCTTACGTTAGAATCTAGTTTTTGTTTCCTTCGTTTTAATTTGTTGTTTAATTGAAGAATCCAAGAACAAATCCTACCGGCTTGTGGTGGAGTGTTCAAGACTATTGTTTAACTCATTCAGGTTCTTTAATTATTATTTAATGCTTTATTTTATTATTTATTTATATTATTTGCCTGGGATGAGTCTGTTTATGCATGATAAGTATTTAAGTTTGTTTAGCATGTCTGGCTAATTCGCTTAGATATCGGTATGTAAAGTAAGCGGAATAAGGAATCAAAACTAAGTCGGTTTAATTAAATTTAAAATCAAAATCACTCTTTTTACGGTCTCAAGGTTTTTACGAAAGTAAAAGACATAAAGAAGTTAAAATCAATAGAGCGAGAGTTTGAGGTTTTAACTGGACAGTGTAAATTAGACATTAATTCTAGATCAGGGCGAGAGCAAGTTTTAGAGTTAATTAAATTCTGATCTTTTCCAAAAAGTATTTTTAAAGATAGAATGTGAGGACGAGAGTTAAGCATTCGAATTTAATTATATAACCTAAGTCAATAGAGCGAGAGTTTGAGATAAGGGTGTTTAAACGGTCAGTGTTTTCTTAAAAAGAGTTTCTACGGACTTTATTGCTTTCAAAAAATGGTTTTTGACTTAATTATAAGTGACAGCTACATTAACATAAAATCACGGTTTATTCAACAGAGCGAGAGTTTGAGATAAAACTTTTAATCAATAAAGTCAACTGAAAAGATTTATTTTAAAACCAGGAAACCGACAAAGAATTGATTCCCTAATTACGACGAACTACATACCGATATCCGTTTTATTAATATTTAATCTAGATCTTAGTTTAGTTTTTAGCTTTTCCCCCAAACAATCAAACATTATCCACCTTAGCTTTACGAAGTAACCTTAGATAACGATATATCGATTCATAAGTCCCTGTGGGATCGATATCTTTTAAAACTACGCGATAGAACTGTGCACTTGCAGTTTGTACCCCATTCTCGACTCACGAAGTCGAGCGATCAAGTTTTTGGCGCCGTTGTCGGGGACTTTTATTTAATCGATATCGTAACTCTTCTGTTACGCTGTAGAGACTAAGGTTTCTTTTTCTTTTCTTTCTATCGTCGATTTGTATGCCACACACTCGTTCACAAGGCGAGCCACTCTATTTACGAATCAACGATATCGAACTATATCTCCGAGTCTTACGACGAATTCGGGAATATCGTGCTGCAAACAATCTCCCTCCTGTAGAACTTCCTGATTTCAAAAACATTTTTTCTTCGATACCCGAGATGGCAGAACCAGCTCGTGCTCTTAGAGATTACGCCGCTCCATCACAAGATGAGCCGCATTCAAGTATTGCTCCACCCGCAATCGAAGCAAACAATTTCGAACTTAAACCTTCGCTGTTGCAGGCAGTGCAACAGAACCAATTCTCTGGAAATCCTACCGAGGATCCAAACCTTCATTTATCCGTATTTGTCCAATACGCTGATACTGTTAAAGCTAATGGTGTCACTTCAGAGGCAATTCGACTTCGTCTTTTTCCTTTCTCATTAAGAGATAGCGCTAGAAGATGGCTTCAATCTCTTCCTTCCAACTCTGTCACCACATGGAACGAGTTGAAGAAAGTTTTTCTTGCCCGATACTTTCCGCCAAGCAAAACAGCTATGTTAAGAGCCCAGATAAACGGATTTAAACAGAAAGACAACGAGTCTCTTTTCGAAGCATGGGAAAGATACAAAGACATGATGAGACTTTGTCCACACCATGGTTTGGAAGACTGGTTAGTAATTCACACATTTTATAATGGTCTCTTGTACAACACAAGGTTAACAATAGACGCCGCTGCAGGTGGTGCACTAATGAACAAACCTTATGCTGATGCTTACCAGCTTATCGAGAGCATGGCCCAAAACCACTATCAGTGGGGAACCGAACGAACAATGGTGGAAAAACCTCAAACGAAAACTGGCATGTACGAGATAAGTAACCTTGATCATGTTAATGCAAAAGTGGATGCTCTGGTCCAAAAAATTGAAAGTTTAAATGTATCACCTCCAACCGCCGTGGTTGCTATAACTCAGAATTGCGAGGTCTGTGGAATCCAAGGTCACACTCCTACGGATTGTCAACTCTTAACAGGAATCCAAGCAGAGCAAGTAAACTACGCTCAAGGAAGCCCCTACTCGCATACCTATAACTCAAATTGGAAGAACCATCCAAACTTTTCATATAAGAGTAATAACGCTTTATACGCACCCGGACAATCTTCAAATCAAGCCCCAGCTATACCTCCGGGATATCAGAAACCGAACACATCCATGCCTAACAATAACGCCCCTAGGAAATCCAACTTGGAAATCATGATGGAAAACTTTATAGCTTCCCAACAACAAACCAATAAAGATTTCTTAAACCAGAATGTACACACTGGAGAACAAATTAAACAACTAGCAAGTAAAGTAGATGCCCTGGCTACCCATAACAAAATGCTGGAAACACAAATATCACAAGTAGCTCAACAACAAGCGCCTACTGCTGCCCCAACTGGTACATTTCCTGGACAACCCCAACCTAACCCGAGAAGCCACGCTCATGCAATTATATTAAGAAGTGGAACGGAGGTGGAAGGACCGTCTGATCCAAGGATGGAAAACCAAAATTCTCAAAAGTCAGTTGAGGAAGAAAATAGACCTAAGGAGAAGGAAGAGAGTAATAAGGAAACCATAGAAAAAAAGGAACCTTATGTACCTCCACCACCTTACAAACCGCCGATCCCTTACCCTCAAAGGCTTATTAAGACCAAAGATGCGGGCCAATTTAAAAAATTTGTTGATCTCCTTAAACAATTAAACGTTACAATCCCGTTCACCGAAGCGATTACGCAGATGCCCTCATATGCCAAATTCTTAAAAGAAATTCTTTCTAATAAAAGGAAACTTGAAGATAGCGAAACCGTTACACTCCCTGCCGAATGTAGCGCTATAATCCAAAACATGCCTCCTAAACTCAAGGATCCGGGTAGTTTCTCTATACCCTGTCACATAGGAAAATTTGTCATCGACAAAGCCTTATGCGATTTAGGAGCCGGAATTAGTGTTATGCCTTTATCCATATGTAAGAAACTGGAAATGGGAGAATTAAGACCAACCAAAATGTCTGTGCAACTAGCAGATCGTTCCATCAAATATCCTGTAGGAATTCTTGAAAACGTTCCCGTACGCATAGGTCAATTCTACATTCCAACTGATTTTACAATTATGGACATTAGAGAAGATGATATTACACCCATTATACTGGGAAGACCGTTCTTAGCAACTGTCGGTGCAATCATAGACGTAAAACGAGGACGACTCACCTTCGAAGTAGGTGAAGAGAAAATTGAGTTCATTCTTTCCCAATTCTTGAAAGCACCTGCAATAGAAGATACATGTTACTTCATGGATATCATCGATGAATGCATAAAAGAAGCAGAGTTAGGAGAAGACAAATCATCCGACTATCTTGTAGAAGACAAATTTAACCAATGTTTAGCAATAACACCGGACCCTACGCAGTGTCTTAACAAACCAACCCTTGACCTGAAAACACTTCCCAAAAATCTGAGATATGAATTCCTAGACTTAGAACTTGAACGACCTGTGATAGTTAATGCAGACCTAGGAAGACTCGAAACGGAAAAACTCCTACATATTTTAAGAAAGTATCCAACCGCACTAGGTTACAACATCACCGATCTTAAAGGAATAAGTCCTTCTATTTGTATGCACCGCATCATGCTAGAAGAAGACTGTAAAACCTCTAGGGAACACTAGAGGAGACTAAATCCGATCCTGAGTGAGGTAGTGAAGAAGGAAATAACCAAGTTATTAGAAGCAGGTATTATATATCCTATATCTGATAGCAAATGGGTTAGTCCTGTACACGTAGTACCAAAGAAAGGAGGCATAACCGTTATTGAAAACGAAAAAGGGGAAACTATAATTAAACGAATCGAATCGGGATGGAGAATGTGCATTGACTATAGGAAACTAAACAAAGCAACCCGAAAAGATCATTTCCCTTTACCGTTCATTGACCAGATGTTAGAACGATTAACAAAACATTCACATTTCTGTTATCTAGACGGTTATTCAGGCTTCTTTCAAATACCCATTCACCTTGATGACCAAGAAAAGACAACATTCACGTGCCCTTTTGGTACCTTCGCTTATAGACGAATGCCGTTTGGCCTGTGTAATGCTCCTGCAACTTTTCAAAGATGCATGATGGCAATTTTCGCCGACTTTCTCGAAAACATCATGGAAGTATTTATGGATGACTTTTCCGTATGCGGACAAAGTTTTGAAGAATGCCTTGAAAACCTAGAAAGAGTTCTTGAGCGATGTGTAAAAGTAAACTTAGTACTTAACTAGGAGAAGTGCCACTTTATGGTACAAGAAGGAATTGTTTTAGGACACATCATATCAAATAGAGGAATTGAAGTAGACAAAGCCAAAATAGAGGTAATCGAAAACCTTCAACCCCCAAGAACCGTGAGAGAAGTACGAAGCTTCTTAGGACACGCCGGTTTTTACCGACGATTCATCAAAGACTTCTCTAAAATAACTAAACCTTTAACCGGACTATTGATGAAAGATGCTGAATTCATATTCGACGATAATTGTTTAGAAGCATTTCGAACGCTTAAGCAAGCATTGATCTCCGCACCCATAATGCAGACACCCGACTGGAATGAATCATTCGAAATAATGTGTGATGCCAGCGATTATGCTGTAGGTGCTGTTTTAGGACAACGAAAGGATAAAAAGCTTCACGTTATATATTACGCAAGTAGAACCCTAGATGAAGTGCAGATGAATTACGCCACTACCGAGAAAGAACTCCTAGCAGTTGTATTTGCGCTAGATAAATTTCGTTCTTACTTGGTCGGAGCCAAAATAATAGTTTACACTGATCACGCTGCTATCAAGTACCTCTTAACAAAAAAGGATGCTAAACCTAGACTCCTAAGATGGATCTTGTTGCTACAAGAGTTCGATTTAGAAATCAAAGACAAGAAAGGAACTGAAAACGTAGTAGCAGACCACCTCTCTAGACTTGAGAACCTTGAACCGGAAAGAACATCAATTAATGATGATTTCTCGTATGATAAACCTATAGCTACTTTGGAAGAGAATAACTCTGACAAACAAGTAGAAACCACCTTGGCTATATCTGTCACACCATGGTACGCTGATCTCGTCAATTATTTAGCTGCCGGAATAGTTCCACCTACTTTATGTTACCAGCAGAAGAAACGATTCTTCTATGACATAAAACACTATTACTGGGATGATCCCTTACTTTTCAAAAGGGCCCCCGATGGTATTTTCTGTCGATGTATACCCGAAGAAGAGGTAGAAAATATAATCCAACATTGCCACTCAGCTCCTTATGGTGGACACACAAGTACATCCAAGACCTGCTCTAAAATCCTACAAGCCGGCTTTTATTGGCCAACTATATGGAAGGACGTACATGCGGCTATTAAGGAATGTGACAGATGTCAACGCACAGGAAACATATCTAGACGTGACGAGATGCCACAAAAAGGTATTTTGGAAGTAGAGATTTTCGACGTGTGGGGAATAGACTTCATGGGACCTTTTCCATCCTCTTTCGGTAACAAATACATACTCGTGGCAGTTGACTACGTATCAAAATGGATCGAAGCTATAGCTTCTCCAACAAATGACACCCGAGTAGTAACTAGACTCTTTAAGAATATAATATTTCCGAGATTTGGCATCCCAAGAATAGTAGTCAGTGATGGTGGATCGCACTTTATATCCAAGGTACTCGAAAAACTATTGTTTAAATATGGCGTGAGACATAGGGTAGCGACACCTTACCACCCTCAGACCAGTGGACAAGTGGAAGTATCTAACAGAGAAATCAAGCAAATACTAGAAAAAACAGTCGCCGCTTCAAGGAAAGACTGGTCATTGAAATTACCAGAAGCTTTGTGGGCATACCGAACTGCTTATAAAACTCCCATAGGGACGACCCCATTTAAGCTCATTTATGGAAAATCCTGTCACCTCCCGGTAGAATTAGAACATAAAGCCTATTGGGCTATTAGAAATCTGAATTTAAACTATAAGGCCGCCGGCGAAAAGAGAATCCTTGACATAAACGAATTAGAGGAACTCAGAAGAGACGCCTATGAAAATGCCAGAATCTACAAAGAAAGAACAAAACAATGGCATGACAAGCGTATATCAAGGAAAATCTTCAAGCAAGGCGACGCAGTCCTTTTATTTAACTCTAGACTAAAGTTATTCCCGGGAAAACTACGATCTAGATGGTCAGGTCCTTTTCATATCACTAACATCTTTCCCAGTGGAGCGATAGAAATTAAAGGCAAATCCACAGAACCGTTCACCGTAAACGGGCAACGTCTAAAACACTATCACTATGCGGAAACCAACGAAGATTCACAAATCCTACACTTAGACGAAATGCCTCCAGGATTAATAGATTATATTTAACAGTTTCTTTGTCGAGCTTGCGACATTTAAACAAAGCGCTTAGTGGGAGACAACCCACAATTATTTTTTCCTTACATTATTATTATTATTTTTCTACTTTTTCCTTAATTATTCTTTTAATTTCTGTTTAGTATTCATTCTTAATTTATTTTAATTTATTAAAAACTTTTCTCTTCTTTCGGCATTTGGCCAAATCCCAACTAAAACTCATGTTTTTCTTTTCTCTAGCTAATACTAACCAGATGGGACATATTGATCGTATGGGTATCAAATTCAGAGGGATAGCTCAGAAACAAAAGTTCGACGAACTAGCCACTAGAGAGATGCTACCTAGTTTATATGCTGATGATTGGGCTATGACTGCCCTTGGACTAAGAGAAAGTGTCCTGTATTTGCTGAATCAGATAGGATGGGAGACATCCCCTATCCTAAGACATTTCGCCACCTACCGGAGACTAACACTAGAATTCCTCAGCTCATTAATCTATCTACCCAGCCATGGAAAAGGAATTAGCAGAGGTTTTATCTAGTTCAGAATGTTCAACATGGAGTACCAATTTAATATTAGAGACTTTACCAACCTATTGGGTTTTCCTACCTCCTTTGACACATTCACAGTAAGCCAGGAAGAACTTTTTGAGTATAGAGAACTTGAACACTTTTGGGGTAGTTTGACTGGGAATGGTGAGCCCGAGGACCATGAGTTTCTCTCTGGAAACATTCATAACCCAGCTTTCCGTTACTTCCATGGGATCCTGACCCACACCTTATTTGGAGAGAAGCCAAATAGCACTTCAGTTTCACGTGATGAACTTTTCATCATATTCTGTGCTTCTCAGAACCGTCCAGTAAACGGTGCCACCTTTATGCTAGCAAATTTAGACCACCTTATCCAAGATGAGCGAGCACCTATTAGAATAGGCGGTCTGATAACCATGATTGGTAACGCTATCGGGTTACGTCAGTCGATTCTCGACCTAAGCCTTTTTTGTGGCATTACTACTATGAGTATACATTTCCTCTTCAACACCTTGTTTATAGCAAACCTAGGATCTGATGAGTTTGAGCTTATTATTAATAACCAGGTTCTTTGCCTATTTACCTTACCCGATCCTAGGACTAGTGTTCATAACCGCAACAACTGGCTCTACAATCTGAACGAAACCCCCACTCCTGCTAGATCCACTGAATCCATCCAGGACTATGAGATTTGTGATGACCAGATCCCTTATGTCGAATCCGACCCTCGGACACCATCCGGCTATTATGATATTGACCCCCCTCCTCAGTCTGTTCAGACCGAAGAATCAGCAATACCCGACCTCCGACATCATATGCCCGGAACTGATTATAACACCGCCATTGAAGCTTTGATGTCAGAACAAGATGCCCTCAGAGAAGAGTTTACTGAAATGAGACACGAAGTTCTAGGATACATGAGCAGTATGACAAATCAGTTTCACGAGTTGCTACACCGTGTTAACTCTTTTGCTCCTCCGGCCAGAGATCGTGCAGATGGATAGAATTTAATTATTTTCTTAGTTATTTAGTTTTAATTTAGATTATTCATTAATGTTATTTGAATTCATGTTCGCATTTGTTTCCCTTTTCGCATTTTTTGTTTTTCTTTCCAATATTATATTATGATCATTTTATTGAAGCTATTTATTTAATTTTATTATGCAATAGCTATTATATTCTCTACTGTTGCTACCTATAACTTATTGAATTATTCATGCACTATTATGCAAAGTAGAATAGCATGCAAGATAAATTAATTAGCAAAATAAAATAATCTAAAAGCAAAACAAAATAATAAAAATAAATACATTACCAAAGTAATTCTGTAGAACGCTACTGAAGCCTTGCCAAACAGAAAGTGTGACGAGCGTCACACAATCTATGACGGACAGCACGCCAAGTGCCTGTTACGATCGTCACACCCCTGTGACGAGCGTAACACCTTTCTGACTAGGTGAACGTTACATAGCCATTGGAGACGAACGTTACACCCTTCAATTTTTTTATCTTCCCCATTTATTCACATTTACCCACATCTATTTACTTTTCAACCACTCTTTTTTTCCACCTTCCAAATTCTTTTCCTATAAATACCCATCAAAACCTCCCTTCATTCACCACAAACCATTCTCTCCTATCAAATACATTTCTTTTCTTTCCAAATTACTCCTTCAAATTCATTCATCACTATGGCGGGAAATCAGAATTTTGGAAATATCATCTTCCGATCCAATGATGAAAATTATCAAAGGGAGCAATTCGAGCGTTTCCAACAGCGAGGCGTCGTCTCCACCAAGTACCCTGATTTTACTTGTTTACACCAATTAGGATTACTCCAAGGTATCGAATGGATGCTCCGTCAAGCCGACTTAACCTTTCTATGCACCCATAACCAACCCACATACCCCTCCCTAACCTTAGAATTCTTAAGTTCATACGCATACACCACTTCCGCCGGTGTAGACGAATTTTTAACCGGCACCGCAACCTTCCGAATGTTCAACAACGAGTACTCCTTAACCCAAAACCAATTGAGTATCATGCTACAATTTACCACAGAAGGTCAGGTCTACCACAGAATCCCTCCCGAAATAAACTGGAGCACAGTTGCCGTTTCAACCCTTTTTAAGAAAATATCCGGTCTAGATGCCTACAACTGGGAAGAACTCCTTCTTTCCCACATACATAACCCAACCATCCGATATTTTCTCCGGATCCTACAAAACACCGTTTTTGGAAGACCAAACAACAGTAAGGTCAACGCAAAAGAACTATTCTTCCTCGAATGCGTCTTCGAACCGACTGCTAAGGTAAACGCTGCCTCTTTTCTATTTCATCATATCCGCACCTTATGTGCTAGAGGCCGCCAACCCTTTGTAATTGGTGGATTAATCACCACCATTGCACTTGGCTTAAACTTAGGGGACCGACTCCAAACCTTAGAATCTCTACCTCCCCTATTTATGGACATCAACTACTGTCGATCCAGCCGCATGATTAAGAATAGAGTAAGAGGAGGATATTATCTTATGGTGAACAACCAGGCCATCCCAAGCATTGTCCTACCCAACATGGCCCTTACCGATGTCACAAACCGCAACCGCCTCCTCTATGATCTAAATGCTCCCGAAGCCACCGAGCCTTCACAAGTAAACCCGCCCACAGACGAGTTTGAAGAAATGGAGCAAGGTGACCAACCTCCTGCACAACAATCAGTCCCGCTCAACCCTTCCGATAATGCAACTGGCCCATCCTCACGTCGTCGACGAAGAAGGCCTGCAACCAACGACGACATCATGGATGCTATTGATGGTATGCAAGCACAGAATGTCGAGATGATGCAAATGATGCGTCAAATGCAACAACAACAGGATGCTAGGAATGCCATAACCGACCAGCGGTTTACTGAGTTGCTCAGCAGATTTGACAACTTAGACATACGTCAACGATCACCTGGCCCAAGAACACGAGGCGGAAGGCATAATTAGTTGTAGTTTCTTTTTCCTTTCCCTATTGTATTTCCTTCCCTTCAAACATTGAGGACTATGTTTAATTTAAGTATGGGGGGGAAAACCATGTTCTTTCTATTTCCATTTTTTTTCAAGTATGTACCTTTCCTTTCATTGTTATTTCTTTGTTTTAAAAATAAAATAAAATAAAAATCTATTATTTTAAGTTAAGTCCCGAGTGTGAACAAATTTCTATTATCTATTCCCTCAAATTTTCATGAGCCATAACAAAAATTCAACACACTCAATAAGTATAAAGGTCGCTTATTTTATAAAACTTGAGTGAAATCAAGACAAAAATTATTACCATAACAACGCTCTAAGAACCTCAACATGTTAGATCAGGATAAGTACCTATTATACCAATCCCTTGAACTTTTAACTTTATAGTAACCCCAAGTAGTTTATACGAGAAGTCAGCACCATCTTAATAGCAAACTACGTGGAGAGCCGATGAATATAAGTGAATGATTCCCAAAGTAACATAAAAATATATATATATATATATATATCAGGAAATGCACTAATTAAGTTAGGTGATCCTTACCAGATCATTTAATCTAAAGGTTGCAGATCATACAAAAGCATAAGATGAAAGATCCATTATGAGTTGGTTCAGCAGGTATCTGGTACTGAACTTGGTAGGGCAGACTACGATCCGATCCCCCGCAATTTGCAATGGACTGAATAACGAAGTTATCCGACTTATGTACCAGAACTTCAAGCTAAAAAGGGAATCAGAATCGCTAACCGGTTACTCCACTATGTGCGCGAAAAGATAAAGGGCTTAATGTGATTTCGCTAGAATGAAAACGGGTGAAATAAGAGTGAAGGAACTAGGATAGCTATCATAGTGTACTTGAACTGATTTGCATAAGGTGGGGTTATCTAGGTTGTGACGGTGGTTGTTGATGTCAAGATTTAACTCAAGTTACCTCTAAACAAAGTTTACATGCAGCCTAATACGAATTGACGTGTGTTTTGAAATTTCATCTGGCTAAAAATCTTAACAAGTTCTATACTGTATTTTGCTTGAGGACAAGCAAAGATCTAAGTATGGGGGAGTTTGATAACATGAAATTATATCATATTTTAGGACTTAATTCAATTAAATTATATTATTATTTATTTCAGTTCACTTCATTTTATTAGATATTACGCGGTATTTTCTTCCTATTTGTCTCAGGTGGTTTATTTGAAGCACAAGTAAAAATGGAAGAAAAGGAGGTGCAAAAAGGAGAGAAAATGAACCAAATATCAAAGCCCAGCCCAAAGCACAAAACACAGGTGTTGTGCCTGTGACGGACGTCACAGAGGCCGTGACGAGCGTCACGCCTTGCACACTCCTATGACGGACGTCACATATGGTGTGACGAACGTCACACCATTCCCCTACATTTTTGGCGCAAGGAACGCTTCAGAGACGTTGAGGGAGAGTTGAGCCCTATATCCACGCCCAACTTTTATGCACGTTGAAGACCTTTGAAGCGGAGGCAGTTACTCAAGGCACCAATATAAATAGCCACTTTCCAAACCTAAAAGGGTTCCACGCTTTTTCCATTTTTTTTCCTTGCCGTTTTCGCTTTTGCATTTTTTCTTTTCCAGCAGCTTAGGCATTGTTTCTTTATTATTTTTACGAGTTCTACACTATTTCCCTTGAAATTTCTATTTTCCTTTTTAGCATTTAGTTAATTCTTTTTGCACAATAGTTTCTACACCGGAAACTATTGTGTACCTTTTTACCGGATCTAACCTTACGTTAGAATCTAGTTTTTATTTCCTTCGTTTTAATTTGTTGTTTAATTGAAGAATCCAAGAACAAATCCTACCGGCTTGTGGTGGAGTGTTCAAGACTATTGTTTAACTCATTCAGGTTCTTTAATTATTATTTAATGCTTTATTTTATTATTTATTTATATTATTTGCCTGGGATGAGTCTGTTTATGCATGATAAGTATTTAAGTTTGTTTAGCATGTCTGGCTAATTCGCTTAGATATCGGTATGTAAAGTAAGCGGAATAAGGAATCAAAACTAAGTCGGTTTAATTAAATTTAAAATCAAAATCACTCTTTTTACGGTCTCAATTTACAGGGTTAATAACAAAGGTTTTTACGAAAGTAAAAGACATAAAGAAGTTAAAATCAATAGAGCGAGAGTTTGAGGTTTTAACTGGACAGTGTAAATTAGACATTAATTCTAGATCAGGGCGAGAGCAAGTTTTAGAGTTAATTAAATTCTGATCTTTTCCAAAAAGTATTTTTAAAGATAGAATGTGAGGACGAGAGTTAAGCATTCGAATTTAATTATATAACCTAAGTCAACAGAGCGAGAGTTTGAGATAAGGGTGTTTAAACGGTCAGTGTTTTCTTAAAAAGAGTTTCTACGGACTTTATTGCTTTCAAAAAATGGTTTTTGACTTAATTATAAGTGACAGCTACATTAACATAAAATCACGGTTTATTCAACAGAGCGAGAGTTTGAGATAAAACTTTTAATCAATAAAGTCAACTGAAAAGATTTATTTTAAAACCAGGAAACCGACAAAGAATTGATTCCCTAATTACGACGAACTACATACCGATATCCGCTTTATTAATATTTAATCTAGATCTTAGTTTAGTTTTTAGCTTTTCCCCCAAACAATCAAACATTATCCACCTTAGCTTTACGAAGTAACCTTAGATAACGATATATCGATTCATAAGTCCCTGTGGGATCGATATCTTTTAAAACTACGCGATAGAACTGTGCACTTGCAGTTTGTACCCCATTCTCGACTCACGAAGTCGAGCGATCAATGACGGACTCATCAACCCATAATATTCTCAAGAGAAACTCGTCTGAGTGTAGTATCATGTAACAACTCTTATCAAGTCTACACCTGAACAGTCTCCGCACTATATCCTAAATAGGCTAAGTTGGGTTAAATGTTCTACGGTCCTCAGCTTCTCGGATCCTAAATCAGAGAAAGTAATGCATATCCACAAATAACTTGTGTGACATCAGTAACTCCAAAAGGGTCTCCATTGAATAGATGGGTCTCAAGCTAACTTGTTAAGGACTACTCTACCCAAGTCTAACATGACTATACCATCCTCCTATCTTAATTGCACTCAAGTTCGGGTTAGGACTTATCTCACCACTCAGAGATCACCAAGCACAACAAACAAATTATATCACACAAACAAATATACAAACATCAAATATACAAATATATACACATAATAGGAACGGGATTAAGAGTAGAGAAAATCCTAATAGCATTCACATCCACAAACTTGTCGATGTTGGGGAATAACACTAGCCCATAGATGAGAAGTACAAATATGGCCTCAAAGGCGTCCTCACTTATGGCCTTCCCATACATAGTAGCTTGAGCAATGAGGAAATCAGATCGGAGACCTTGAATTCCACCTTTGGTAGTCATATGAGCACCAACTATAGATTCATCTATATGCAACAAATCAACAATCTCTTGAGAAGTAGGAACTCTCTCCAAGCCACTGAACGGAACTGATCTAGAATAGGTATACCCACAAGATAGGCATACTCCTCAAGCGTAGGAAAAAGCTAGAAATCCGGAAATGTGAAGCAACGGTACAAGGGATCATAGAACTGCACCAATACACTCATCAGACCTTCATCCACCTGAGTAGCAAGAATAGACAGAAGCTTCCCATGGAGAGCTTTGAACTCCAAGGGATCTAATACATAGGATGTAAAACTCCTTAACTCTTTCAAGTCGGGTTGTCTGAAAATGTACTTCTTCGTATTCCTTCTTTGTCTATCTATGTCTAAAAATTTGCAAATAGACCTCTTAAGTTCCTTGAAAATTTTCTCATTGTTGATGATATGGATGTGTATGAATGCATGGATGCAACAATCACACTCAAGGATCAAGCAAAACACACCACACATAGGTCATGGGATGGATCAAGTCATCCTTAATATCAATCATCCATTTTGGTGGATTATGGATTACACCTTATTAACACCCAAGTTCCATTGATATTAAGGATATACAAGAACAGATCAACCATGAATAAAGGGTTTGTTGCAAGTCACGAGCATGGAGTCTCGGTTAAGAACCACCCAAAGGGAGTGTACTATGGTTAAACCTGACAATCATGTTCTACAAGAGGTTCCCATAGTCAACATCCCATCTTTCGGATATTATCGGATAAACGACTACTCGTATTCCAAAAATATTCTCAAGAGAGACTCTTATGAGTGTAGTATCGCGTAACAATCGTATCAAATCTTACACTTGAACGACCTTCGCACTACGTCCTAAAAATAGGCCAAGATGGGCTAGGTAATCTAAGGTCCTTGGCTTCTAAGGCATATATTGGAAAAAGTAATGCCTAACCACGACTACTCATGTGACATTATTGATCCCAACATAACCTCCACCAAGTGAATGGGCTTGCAAATCAACTTGCTAAGGAATAACTCCACACAAGTCAACAAGACTATGCCATTCTCCTATCATAAGTGCACTCGAGTTCGGGTATAAAACTCATCTCACAAGAGACCACCAAGCATACAAGCAATTAATATATCAAGCAATTCATACATTACAAACAATACAGTAATCCCAAATTTGCATAAAAATATGTCACAAATAATATAAACATACAATACAACAAATGTGAAAAGTAGGCAAAACCCACTAGGCAAAGTTTCCCCAGCAGAGTTGCCACTATTCTATAGCGGGGTATTCGTTACCTTTAGATTTATTGACTAAATCAAAAGTAAATCATACAAATTGAGTCGCCACTGCACTTCTATTTATCCAAAGGAAAGGTTAGAAAGCGAACAAAAACCGAGAAGTTTTATCAAATAAAAAACTAATAAAAATGTCAGAGATCTGGGTAAGGGGGTTGGTTATGCAATGGGAAGGTTTTAAGCACCCAAAACATCCTAGGTACTCCTAGGGAGCCCTTTTCGCAATTGTTATAAGGTAGGTTGGTATTTGGAAAAATTATTTGTGCAAACATGATTGGGGAGATGAGAGAAGAATGTACAAATTAATTACAATTTTGTGTTTGAATGGATAAACCCATTTCCTATGTACCATCTTAAAAAAGATTAGGATCAAAACCTCGTAGTTCGAGGTAAAAATCTCAAAACAAGTTGGTGAATTGATTGGTCAAAAGCCTTAAGGTCTTTTGTTATCAAAGGGAGAAAACTCAACCTAAAACCATAAATCCACCATGTAAGGAGAGCTTCAACACGCTAGTGAGGGGTTAACCCTATAATAAGCATGGAAGACCTATAGTCCATCACTAAGGATATAGGTGAGCATTATATCAACCTCAAGGATAACTCAAACCTAATAGCTAGTGTTTATGAAAAGCTTTGAAAAGGAGTGGCCATTGAAACCACAAAAACAATTGAGTGAGTTGTATTTAGCAATGAAAAATATTTACAAAGTAAAGTCAAAGTTGACTTAGGAATTCTATTCAAAATAAGTGTTATGAAAAGAAGTTTGAAAAATCAAAAGCATAGTGCTTAGGTTTCTAATTTTTGAAGGCAATGTTAATGTTTGCACAAAAGTTTTGGCTTGGGTTAGAGTGGAGGGAAGAAGAAGAATGGATAAGGTCCTAAACATGCAAAGATGAAGGAGGAGAAATAAAACCACATTGGAGTTCCCTTCTTGATATCATAGTGATGATCTAAGTTGTTCCCTTTCCTTTGGAATAGTAAGCAATAATCAAATAACTCAAGCAATCAAGCACATAATAATCAAGCTCCTAGGAATCTTCCAATGGCTTTTGTATCTCTCACTTTGGATGCTCATGACAATGGTTCTTCTACTTGGCAAGTTTGGGATCCCTAGCACACAAAAACACACAAATCAAAAAGTTCCACAATACGAACAAAGAATGGACAAGAGTGAGTTTAGAAATTTGGTCCTTTCAAAGCTTTCTTCAAGATTAAGCATTCTAAAGGCATGAGGCCTAGTTGCTCTTTGTCATTTTTCTTCTTTTATAGAAT
Organism: Lathyrus oleraceus; assembly: GCF_024323335.1. Classification (NCBI taxonomy): domain Eukaryota; kingdom Viridiplantae; phylum Streptophyta; class Magnoliopsida; order Fabales; family Fabaceae; genus Lathyrus; species Lathyrus oleraceus. Next base: position 593,739,909 of record NC_066583.1, on the reverse strand, counting down.
TCTAAGGGCATGAGGCCTAGTTGCTTTTTGACTCCATTTTTTGCATAGGTAAGGGTCCTAAAGTCTAAGTCCTTTTGTCCATTTTGCATTTGGTTCACAACAATCAAAACAAAACACAAGCACAATAGTATATACACAATAATGTGCTCAAGTGAGCAAAAGGAAAATTGCATTAACATAAACATGAGCTCAAGTGAGCAAAGGGAAAAAGCAAATGAATAATGAACAAGATATTAAATTTCATAAAAGTAAATTGCAAGAATTAAATGACTTGAATTAAAAGTTAATGGTCAATAGTTAGTGTTAGTGTGTCATAAGGCAATTTAGCGCTATGTTAAGCAATCGTAAGTGGACTAATGTAGTAGTCACACCTATCTGAGGCCGGTCAATAAGAATATAGGCAACAAACACAAGTTAGAGACCTTGACTAGTAAGCCAAGCTCCTACAACTTGCCATGCCAAAAGAAAAGAAGAATGATCTTGTATTGATTTAGGTTTTTTGCTTGCTCAAGAAGCAACCTATACTTAATGCAAAGTCATTCACTTGATCTTTGATCAAGATGAATTAGATTTGAATCAAGGAAGGTTAAACCTCCCATATATCAAGGCTAACCACCAATCTTTCACTCATTGATCAAAAAGAAAAAAAAGATGAAGAAGAAGTTGAATAAGAATGTACATGAATTGAAATTCAAATGTAATAAGCAAAGTGCATTGACCAAATATGAATGAGATCAAGGTCAATCAATGGTAAACAAAATCCAAATGAAACTTAGAAGTCAAGAAACAAATAAAATATTTTTGGTATTTTTGAAAATAAAAATAATACTTGAATTAAAATAAACAAATGAAGGTCAAACTTCAAATCCATTTCAAATCAACTTTGAAAAGTCCAAATGGATCATCCTACGTTCAACAAGGTCAAACAAAGTTTGACAAATTTTTTCAGCATTTTTAGAAACCAGAAACTATTTTTAAACAATTAAAAATGAATAAAAAATAACCTAATTGAACTAAAATCTCAAATAAATCTCAAATCAATTAATAAATTGATGAGAATATTTTTCATAGATTCATCATCATACAAAGAGGTTAAGAAAATATTTTTGTATTTTTTGAATATTGGAAACTATTTAAAATGAATTAAAAATAACCAGAAAAGAGAAAATTCACAAAAAATATCAAATGACAAAATAAAAAAGATTAAAAATCATTTTCAGAAACTAGAATTAAAAAGGGAAATAATGCAATTGGTCCCATATTTGTTGGATTAAAAATGAAAGAGATATGAATTTTTGAAATAAAGTGAAATAAAGAAATTAAAATGAATAAATCAGAAAATGCAAAAAAGCCTGGCGCGTTGGATCTCCTTTCATTAAATGACGAGGAAGATCTGAGGGCAAGGGAATGCGCGCACATCATAGGCTTTAGTCAACTGAGAAGCACAATGAATTAAAAATAGTCATAACATCCAATGGCCATGTTTCAATATGGAAATCATCATCAACGACCTAGATTTAAACTGGCAAAGGGACGGTGGTGTACACCACCGTCTTCTCCGGCGAACATGCCATTTCCGGTGAAAGTTGCAGGTCCAAAAATCTTAATGAAAACGAGCGATCCTCATATCATTGGAAAGCTGGGGTGATGTACATCACCCCTGTACCATTGGTTTCTCCTCTAGACTCTCATAGAAAGAGAAATCAGAGAGAGAAAATCATGTAGTTCAAACTGAACTTGATGGATTCACAAAATTAAATACACAATTCAATTGCCTCTTATGAGAGGACTTCAGAGGAGCCAATAACCACAAGAAATGAGCAAGAATCAGTGAGTTTCGATTGAAAAAAGTTTGAACATCAGCCTTTGAAATGCAGATCTATGAAGCATGATCTCTCCCAATTTTTGATAGCAGCTTGTTCTTGAGATGGAAATAGGGCAAGGCTAAGGAATTAGAGTCCAATAATCAACCAAGGAAGTTAAAAATTGGATCTGAAAAATTGAAGTGAAAGAGCAAAATTCCTTTTTAGTGAGGTTTGGATTGAGTTCTGCAGCATATAAGGCGCCTTAAGGTTGGAAAATGGTGAAGCTGAACACCTCTATTTATAGCAAAGCAAGCTGTAAGGCGTGGGAAATTCATGTGTGCATGAAGTGAGGGCCTCCATGCTCGGGCCTGTACAGGCGCATGGGAGGCCCAAATGCAAATTATTTGGCATGCTGAAGTCATAACAAACTGAAATGGACGTGCAGATATGATGGAATTGGATTGTGCATGAAGTTTCAACATTGTTTCCATAATTGCACCCAAACTTTCTCCTCTTCGAAAATGCATCTTATCAAAATGAAACATGGCCTTGTGGGTAATGGTTGGAAAGGTCTTGACATGAGGAATAATTGTCATGTTGAAGAAAAATCCATTTGGAGTTGGGAAATTAATGAAAACTGATCATAAAGTTCAAGGTGCAAAACATGTGTATGTGAATTTTGCCAAAATGGATCAACTTCAAGCCCTTCTGTTTTAATGATGAAAGCCTCACATGACAAAACCTCCAACAACAAAGTTGTAGGTATTTTCAAGGCAATCAATTTGAACTTAAATTTTACATCATTTGGATTTTTGATGAGAAAGTTATGGGCACTTGAAGTTGGACTTTTTCACATTTCAATGACTTTGATCCAAAGTGACCTATAATGTTTTGTATTATCACATGTATTTATTTTAGGATTATGAAAATTTGTTCAACATGAAAAATGAATTGGACATATTAAAATTTCCAATGAATTTTATCCCACCTCAATATCATGAAAAATGAATGAGTTATATCCTTGGGAAGTTGACCCAAAATTAGGGTTTCAGTCAAAATGACCTATAATGTTCTCAAATGAATTATGACCTTCCAAGCTTCAAATCAATTTTTGATGAACATGAAAGTTGTTCATATGGTTCTTAAGAATATTTTTTCTCTTGGGGTCATCATCATGTGACAAACACATCAAAAGTTAGGTCTTAGTGGATTTCAAAATAGTTAGATGAATTGACTGATCAACTTCTCAAGTCCATACCTCAAATCTTGATGAATTGATGATTGAGGACACTCAAACAAGCTCAAATATGCATGAAATGTTGAATGAAAGATTTTATTTATGAATGTTCACTTTGTTTAAAAACAATTTTATGAAAAATTTATTTAAAACAATGATATTTATCTATTAAAACATGCAAACATTTGTTGAACAGAAACAAAATAAGAGTGCAAAGAATTGGATAAAGGCTCAAATTTATTTGATGGAATGGTAGTCTGCAAATGGCAAGAGTCCATGGATCTTTACAAATTTGAAATTGGTGATATACATTGGAAAAGGGCTACATTGAACATAATGACCATTTCTTCACCAACTCTGAAATCCAATATATTTGAAGCTTCAATTGACAATGGCTGAGCAAAATTTTCTGACAGAAGACAGCTTGTAGAACAAAGTCTTATCAGGATGCAGTTACTTGCCAAATCCCTAATTTTTGCCTAGATTTCCCCAAGGTGAGGTACTCAATCTAGCGGGATATACATTCATTTTTTATGTCTCTAACTTTTGCCTGGACCGCCCTTTCGGGTTTTCAATCCACCGAGACGCTCATTTTTGCCTAAGATGCCCTTTCGGGTTTTCATCTTAGCGAGCTATTCTGTTTTTATTTTAGGCGAAGTATTTCTTGACTGCATCTGAATTCACAGGACGAGTGAAATCCTCCCATCCATAGTTGTAAGTATCAAAGCATCGCCTGAAAAGGCTCTCTTAACAACATATGAACCTTCATAGTTTGGAGTCCACTTGCCCCTGGAATCGGGCGCGAAAGACAAAACTTTCTTGAGCACAAGGTCACCTTCTCGGAACGCACGAGGCTTGACCTTCTTATCAAAGGCTTTCTTCATCCTTTGCTGATATAACTGACCATGGCACATGGCAGTCAACCTCTTCTCTTCTATCAAATTTAGTTGGTCATAACAACTCTGAACCCATTCAGCCTCAGTCAACTTGGCTTCCTTCAAGACTCTCATTGATGGTATCTCCACCTCTACTGGGAGCACAACCTCCATGCCATAAACAAGGGAGAAAGGGGTTGCCCCTGTTGAAGTCCGGACAGACGTACGATAACCATGCAAAGCAAATGGCAGCATCTCATGCCAATATTTGTATGTAACAACCATCTTCTGGATAATCTTCTTGATGTTTTTATTAGCAGCTACAACAACCCCATTCATCTTGGATCTATAGGGAGAAGAATTATGATGTGCAATCTTGAACTCGCTACACAGCTCTTTCATCATCTTATTGTTCAAGTTAGATCCATTATCAGTAATGATCTTATCTGGCACACCATAACGGCATATGAGTTGATTCTTGATAAACTTCACAACCACCTGCCTGGTCACGTTTGCATATGACGCCGCTTCAACCCACTTGGTGAAGTAATCAATAGCTACGAGAATAAATCTGTGACCGTTGGACGCTTTTGGCTCTATCATGCCAATCATGTCAATTCCCCACATGGAGAAAGGCCATGGTGATGAAATCACATTCAAAAGTGTCGGGGGAGTATGAATCTTATCAGCATAAATCTGACACTTATGGCATTTCTTCACATATTTGCAGCAGTCAGACTCCATTGTCAGCCAATAGTAGCATGCTCTCAACATCTTCTTAGTCATGGCATGTCCATTGGAATGAGTACCAAATGAACCCTCATGGACTTCAGTCATCAACAGGTCTGCTTCGTGTCTATCCACGCATCTGAGTAGAACCATGTCAAAATTCCTCTTATAGAGCACATTATCGTTGAGGTAGAAACTGCCAGATAATCTCCTCAAAGTCTTTCTATCTTTAACAGATGCCCCAGGGGGGTAAATCTGACTCTGAAGAAAACATTTGATGTCATAATACCATGGCTTATCATCTTTCACTTCTTCTACTGCAAATACATTAGCCGGTCTATCCAAGCGCATCACAGTAATATTGGGGACTTCATTCCAGAATTTCACCACAATCATCGAAGCAAGTGTAGCAAGCGCATCTGCCATCCGATTCTCATCTCGAGGAATATGATGGAAGTCAACCTCAGTAAAGAACGTTGAAATCCTCCTCGCATAATCTCTATATGGGATGAGGCCAGGCTGATTCGTCTCCCATTCACCCTTAATCTGATTAACAACAAGGGCCGAATCACCATAAACATCAAGATGCTTGATCTTAAGATCAATACATTCTTCCAATCCCATAATACAGGCCTCATACTCCGCCATATTATTCGTGCATTTTAAAGTGAGCCTTGCTGTAAAAGGAAAATGTGTGCCCTGGGGAGTAATAATCACTGCCCCAATACCATTTCCATATTGATTTACAGCGCCATCAAACACCATGCTCCATCGGGAATCATGCTCTGGCCCTTCATCGAGCGTAGGCTCATCGCAATCTTTCATTTTCAAATACAGAATTTCCTCATCATGGAAGTCGTACTGAACTGACTGATAATCCTCAATTGGTTGATGTGCCAAGTGGTCAGCCAAGATACTACCTTTAATAGCCTTCTGAGCTCGATACTCAATTTCATACTCAGACAACAGCATCTGCCAATGGGCAATCCTACCAGTTAGAGCAGGCTTTTCAAAGATATACTTGATTGGATCCATTTTGGATATCAACCAAGTCGTATGATTTAACATATACTGGCGTAAGCGCTTAGCAGCCCAAGCCAAAGCACAACCTGTTTTCTCAAGCATTGAGTATCGAGACTCACAATCGGTGAATTTCTTACTCAGATAGTAGATAGCATACTCTTTCTTTCCTGATTCATCTTGCTGACCAAGGACACAACCCATAGAGTCTTCAAGAACAGTCAGATACATAACCAAGGGTCTCCCTTCCACAGGCAGAGACAAAATCGGAGGCTCGGACAGATACTCTTTAATACTGTCAAAGGCTTTCTGGCAATCCTCGGTCCAATCATGATGCTGATCTTTCTGGAGGAGCTTGAATATAGGCGCACATGTGGCAGTCATGTGGGATATAAATCTGGAAATATAATTCAAGCGGCCAAGAAAACCTCGGACTTGCTTCTCAGTTTTGGGCGCAGGCATCTCTTGTATTGCTTTGACCTTGGCAGGATCAACCTTAATACCTCTCTCGCTAACAATAAATCCCAATAACTTGCCGGAACAGACTCCAAATGTACACTTGTTAGGATTCAGACGAAGCTTATACTTCCTCAAACGCTGAAAAAGCTTCAACAAGTGCTCAACATGTTCAACTTCCGTTCTTGACTTTGCAATCATATCATCAACATATACCTCGATCTCCTTGTGCATCATATCGTGAAATAAGGTAGTCATATCTCGTTGATACGTGGCTCCGACGTTCTTCAAACCGAATGGCATCACTCGATAACAGAATGTTCCCGAAGGTGTGATGAATGTTGTCTTCTCCATATCCTCGGGTGCCATTTTGATCTGATTATATCCCGAAAATCTGTCCATAAATTAGAAGACATTGAATTTAGCTGTATTATCTACCAACATATCAATATGTGGTAGAGGGAAATCATCTTTCGGACTAGCTTTATTCAAGTCTCTGTAGTCCATACACATTCCGACTTTTCCATCTTTCTTAGGCACGGACACAATATTGTCCACCCATTGAGGATATGTAGAAGTCACCAGAAACCTCACATCAATTTGCTTCTGAACTTCTTCTTTAATCTTCACTGCCGTATCAGGATGAGTTCTTTTGAGCTTCTTCTTCACAGGCATGCACTCAGGCTTCAAAGGCAGGAAATGTTACACGATATCAGTATCCAGACCAGGCTTGTCTTCATATGACCAGGCAAAGACGTCTACATATTCTCGTAGCAACTCAATCAACCCCTTCTTCATAGATTCTTCCAGGAGTGCCCCAATCTTCACTTCTCGAACACAATCTTCAGACCCCAAGTTGACTGTTTCCAGATTCTCAAGATGTGGCTGAATGATCTTCTCTCCGTGCTCAAGTAGACGGGTAATCTCATCAGGAATCTCTTCAACACCATCTTCTTCGGCCTCAAATACAGGGAACTCAAAGTTGGGAGATGGTGTTGGATCATTATGTTCAATGGGTTTGATCAACCTGCATAATGATTTTGGATATAAAAGAGATTTTAGATTTCAAACAAGGCAAATCATTATGCAGATGAAAAGATTGATTTTATTTTATTTTTTAGGGTTTTATGTGATCACCAATTTCATGCAAAAAGCAAAAAATGAAAATAATTTGGAAAAACAAACATTTAACATGAATTTATTGAATGAATATCATTGTATTTATGTGCCAACAATGTAATCACTTTTCCTTTTGGCATGGGAGAAGGATTTTTAAACAAAAATGAACATTACATTGACTTATAGACAACTGTTGGAACATCAACAGCGACCCAGTTATTGCAGACCCCTCTAGGGATGACAAAATTTCCAGAATCTTCCTCTGCATCATCTTCCACAACAGCAGCAGCTTCCTGGTCTTCAACCGTGTGGATAAAACCACCACTCTGAAACATACCGTGCTTGTTGAAAGTGCCTGAAGAATACCCTATGCCAGCCCGAGATTTATTGTCTTCCAGCTTGATCATTTGTCCTAAACCAGTAGTTGTGCCATGCTCAATGGCCAACTTCGCATCATTGTAGGACGCAAATGAAGAAGTTCCTTTCTTAGAAGGCTCAGCAATAGACAAAGCTTGAAACGGTGTCCCAACATCTTCCTCAGCATCAATGTAAGAAAAGGAAGACATATGGCTAACCAAGAGAGCCTTCTCTCCCCCTACCACCACCAACTTTTTGTTCTTGACGAACTTCAATTTTTGGTGTATAGTGGATGTCACGGCGTCTGCCTCGTGAATCCATGGTCTGCCCAACAAACAGCTATATGATGGGTGGATATCCATGACCTGAAAAGTGATATGGAAATCACTAGGTCCTATCTTGACTAGGAGCTCAACCTCGCCAATCACAGTTTTGCGCGATCTATCAAAAGCTTTGACGACCACTCCACTCTGCCTCATGGGAGGCCCCTGGTATGACAATCTCGCTAGAGTGGACTTTGGCAACACATTCAGTGATGATACAGTGTCTACCAGCACATTAGACATGGCATCATCCTTGAAGCTCATTGAAATGTGAAGTGCCAAATTGTGGTCTCTTCCCTCCTCGGGGAGATCAGCATCACAAAAACTCAGATTGTTACAAGCAGTAATGTTTGCAACAATACTATCGATTTTCTCTATTGTGACGTCATGATCTACATACGCCACGTCCAACACCTTCTGCAGAGCCTCACGGTGTGGCTCAGAGTTCATCAACAAAGACAACACAGATATCTTTGATGGTGTTTGTAGAAGCTGTTCTACAATGTTGTATTCACTCCTCTTGATGAGCCTTAGCATCTCATCACATTCCTCTTTCATCATGCCATTCTGGCCAGCAGGGACAGGAGTTCTAACAGCGGCGGCAAGTATCTTAACAGCAAGTGCCGGATTCGAATAATTGGGAGAATTTCCAACCGGACGGGTAGCACTATCAGCAGTATCAGCTCTTCTGGTGTCAGCCTGGGGTTTCGGCGGCGCCGAGAAAACACGACCACTACGGGTCAAACCACTGACGTCAACAATATTCACAACAGAAGTGGAGGGTAGGGGCACCTCCTTCCCATCTTCCAATGCCACAACATTATAACGATAGGGAACAGCCTTGTTGGAAGAGTATGGCACAGGGCCGACTGGCTTAATTATGAGAGAGGGAGAAGCCTTCAGCTTGCTGCCATCATATCGGACGACAACAGGCTCGGGTATCCTGAATACAGGTGATATCACATTAACTTCCTCATCCTCATCGCGATTTTGAAGTATCTCTATCACACCTTCATCCAACATTTCTTGGATGTCTTTTCTGACCTGACGACATCCTCTCTCATTGATAGTGCAAACACGGCAACTGTCATGGTCATGCTCGTAATGACTGTATTCACACAACAGTATGTGCATCTCGACCAAAGATTGTTGGATATGGCTGACATATCGGACCTTATATTTGCCAGGGCAACCCTGAACCATGTTGACACCAGATTTCCCATGCCCGGGCAATGGGTTCTTCTTCACGTTAGGACCTACGTCCTCGAAAAACAAGATACCACTTCTCACAAGGTCTTGAACCTTGGTCTTCAACGGGTAGCAATTCTCCACATCATGTCCGGGAGCACTGGAATGATAAACACAGTGAAGCTCAGGCTTTTACCACCACTGAGGGTTGGTAGGTATAGCAGGTGGGTCACGTGGAGTGATCAGTTTCCTTTTTATTAAAGAAGGATATAGCTTTGCGTAGGTCATCGGAATAGGATCAAAAGTGACCCTTTTCCTATCATAGCTTGTACTGGTCTGATTGTTGTTTCGAGATTGATAGGCCTGTTGTTGAGGACGGTGTTGTTGTTGCTGATATTGTTGATGTTGCTATTATTGGTTTTGATTATGATGGAGATATTGTTGGTTCTCTCTGAAAACAGGTGCTATATGAGCCACCTGGTGCTGATTACCGGCGGGACGCACGATCTTCCTCTTCACAGAGGGTCTTCTAGATTTGACATGGGAGGTCACAGCATGTGCCTCGCCATCTTTCTTCTTCGCAAACGCCCCATAACGTTTGACAGAAGAGCCTTCTTCTCTAGTCAAGTGCCCTTCCCTGACTCCTTCTTCCAGACGCATCCCCATATTCACCATCTCGGTGAAGTCAGAAGGAGCGCTAGCAATCATCCGCTCATAATAGAATAAACTCAAGGTCTTCAGAAAGATCTTGGTCATTTCCTTCTCTTCTAGCAGAGGCACGATTTGTGCAGCCAATTCTCGCCACCTCTGGGCATACTCCTTAAAAGTTTCTTTATCCTTCTGGGACATGACCCTCAATTGATCCCTATCGGGAGCCATATTAACATTGTATTTGTATTGCTTGACGAAGGCTTCGCCAAGGTCGTTGAAGGAGCGGATGTTCGCGCTGTCCAAACCCATGTACCATCTCAAAGCGGCACCGGACAAGCTGTCCTGGAAATAGTGGATTAGGAGTTGATCATTGTCGGTTTGAGTCGACATTTTGCATGCATACATAACCAGATGGCTGAGCGGGCAAGTGTTTCCTTTGTACTTTTCAAAGTCAGGTACTTTGAATTTGACAGAAATCTTGACATTAGGAGCAAGGTAAAGCTCAGCAACAAATTTTCCAAAGAGGTCCTTCCCTCTGAGAGTTTTAAGTTCCTTGCGAAGCTCAAGGAACTGATCATTCATAGCGTCTATTTTCTTATACACGTCTGGGCCCTCAGATGGCTTAGAGTGATAAATGGTGTCATCTACTCTCGGCATAGTATGCATGATCGGAGGTGGCACAACAAGGACCGGGCTAGATGCCGGCAAAGAAGCAACAGTTGGGGCGAGACCCTCAGGAACAAAGTTCGCGGGCATCCCCCAGGGAAACCCGGTTGGCATAGCAGTAGGCACAAAATGGGCACTGGCAGCAGACACTGTTGAGGAGGCAATCTCAGAGATGACTATTATCTAGGGAGAAGTTGAAGGCGTTGGAGATGACTGGCTTTGGGCAGCCAAGAAAGACTCCATCAGGCTAGTCAATCTTGCCACTTCTTCCTTCAATTCTCTGTTCTCTTGTTCTAGGTGATCCATTAGTCTTGAAGAGTTGGCTCTAGTGTAGTACCTGTGCGTCAGCTTGTCTTCAAAATAAATGAAGAGCACAGAGTTAGACCACTGAACAAGAATCCCTAGAACAAAACCTGCTTATGCACATGATGCATGCAATGCTTGTGCATATGATTTATTTTTTAATCAGAGGAACTTTAGAGTTCTATTTGCAAACATTTTGGAATGTTAATCATTTAGACATATATGGAAATATCATATCAATAATATCAGGGAAATATTTTTACACCACAGAAGTACAGTCTTGGTAACCAAATACAATATAAGAGAGAAGGAAAATGAACAGCCTATGGAACCCTAGAAATAATTGTCCAAAGCTTTCGAGACTGGAAGATAAGCTGCACGAAGCCTCTTGACCTATATCTCATAGGCTGCCTCCATATCTGCCTTCTCCTTGGCGAGTCGATCGTACTTCCTCTTCCAAAACCTGGAAGACTGAGGAAGAAGAGAAGTCGCCACATCATCAGGCTCGTCGATAACCTGATGCTCAAGAAACTCTATCAATGCATCCTTATCTCTAAGCTGCTGAAGTAGCTGCTCTTGCTCACGGACCCAAGCACGCGAACGGTCTTCGTCTCTCAACTCCTCTACTCCTTGGTCAGGGAGGGTTGAAGGTGTAACACCCCAAAATTTGCCCTCCTCATTCATGCATTCACTTCTTAGGTCATTTAGCATTTCATGCCATATTGCATCGCGTCAATCAGAATTCGCTCCAAGAAGCTCGAACATCATCCAGGACACTTTGTGGGTTCTACTTAGACGGTCAGTCAACGCAAGGAATAGACTTGAGGTACTACCAACAGGTCCAATTGGGGCCTATTCACCGTGCAGATTGCCGGACTTGAAGAAGCAAGAATCGGCTGATGAGCTGTCATGCTCGCTAGGCGAGCAGATGCTTCGCCTGGCGAAGAACACTGTCATGCTCGCTAGGCGAGCATATCCTTCGCTAGGCGAAGGGCGCGCATTTCAGAAAATATCAGAAAGCTTTGGCCCTCAGTTGACCTCATTCCAAGCCCATTACCCACGAAATCAGTCTATAAATACTGAAGTTTCAGTAGAGGAAAACACACTTGGACACTTGGAGTTACACTGGGAGAACCACGGGAGAAAGATCTTGAGAGAAGGAGACCTAGGAATTACTCTGCAGCAACCTCCAGGCAGCTCTGAGGAGTTCACTCCGATTCACACGCTCTTTCGCCTCCGCCTCACGCAAACCTAACAGAGCTTTACAAATCCAGCCGCGCCGTTCGATCGATCTCTCTCATCAGGTATGCCTTTGTTCCTACTACTTTACGCCTCGAATTTGAATATTATGAATGTATGAGGTAACATCAGGAGTTGCCCCCGGGTTTATATTTGTGTATAAATATGTGAACAATGCATCGAATGTTTTAATAATTTCGTTTCTGAGATGAATTCCAAAGGGTTTGGAGTCCTTAACATCGTGCAGGTATCAACGAAAAATCCAAAACCCGCAGGCCTTCGCTAGCCACTTCGCTAGGCGAGCCTGTAGCGAAGCTTCGCTAAGCCTTCGCTAGGCGAAGCAGTCGCGAACGTGACAGTATTCGTTTTTTTGTTCTCTTTATTCTAACCTGTCTTGTGTTTCCATGGCATTGTTTTCTCTTGATTTCATCCTGCTGCTCTAACCCTTTGTCGAGTTTTGTGAGGGCTCATATGGCTTTTGCAGAGACACTCGCGTGGTTTCCCACTTTATTTGTGGGGTACCCCTGAAGTTTTATTCTGATTATTCGTGTTGACTGATTTCCTTTGACGGTCCAGAGGAGAGATTTCAGGGTTTCTTGCTCCTTTAACTGCTATAGCTTCGGATCTTTATCCGTGTGGTAATTTTTTCCCTTTCTCGTACTTTATCGCTTTCTTAGCTGGAAGACCTCGATAGGAGGCAATGTTTGAGCCCCTTGGTGGCATTTTACTTTGAGATACATGTTTTGTGCTTTGTATTCGTATCCCCGCATGTAGTGCGGTTCCTTCGTCAAGGACTGCCTGTTTGCCCTCGAGCATCCCAAACCCTAAAACCCATAACACACGTTTACTCCTTCTACTACAGGCGAGTAAGTCTCCAAAGGTCGAGCATCCGGTAGATTGCGTAGTAACGTTGTTCGTCCAAAACCCAATCCATAACCCCGTAGTTAGCCGAACTACGGCTTGCTCTGATTCTCATTCCAGATGAGATACGTAGGCATAAGACGCGATGTCTTAGCGAGCAAAATTACCCCCAACCCATAGGTCAGCCGAGCTACGAAGACTCTGATTCTCATATTCAGATGAGATACGTATGCGGTGGATGCGACATCCGCGCGAGTCATTTCTCTTAACCTTTTTAGTAAATAAACACATTAGGTAAACCCACACCCTTTAGACAAAAACTACAAAAGTGGATCCCGTAGAGTACTATGGATGCGTAGGGGTGCTAATACCTTCCCTTCGCATAATCGACTCCCGAACCCGAGATTTGGTTGCGAGACCTTGTCTTGTCTTTCCCTTTTTCAGGTTTACTTCGAGCGTTTCCTTTCCCTCCTTTGGGATGAATAACGCACGGTGGCGACTCTTCTATCTTTTTCTTTCGCCGGTTGTTTTTTTTGCGCACTGTATTTTTCAGGTTGCGACAGCTGGCGACTCTGCTGGGGACCAAAGAAGTTGACCTCTTGCTGGTCCACCTTCCCTA